>NC_064643.1:48487500-49112500 GCF_023864345.2 Schistocerca serialis cubense
TGCTAGAGGTCCAGATGTGGCAGCAGAGCTTGGCATGTTGGTGCATGACCCTGTTGAACAAAGACGAGAAAGCATCAGACATGGACCAAGACGTAAAAACTTTGAATAATAATAGTAATAATAATAATACTAAGGCTAACCAGAGAGAAAGATGTAATATGGGATACATGCTTTTCCGTTTAATCCTGATGTGCATGACTGGGCTAGAGTGCAACTGCCGTTGACGCTTCATGTTTCTTCAACTTGGCGCCAGTTCCTAAAAGAGGTGGCGGTCAGATGACTTAAGTTAGGGGTGTAGCCCAAGTGACCCATCTCCCCATGATTTTTCTTAGGTTAGTAGAGATAACCATGGTGTGATGAAATATCCTCTTGGAATTTGAACTTCCCTACATCTTTCTGGGGGAGCGGAGGGGAGTTGGGTTATGTTAGTGGAGGTAGGCCAGTTGACCTATCTTCCCACCATCTTGAATGACGTCATGTCCGCCATCTTGGATGATGTCATGCCCTGTTGCCATATCTACAAGCCGCCATTTTGGATGACGTCATCGTTGCTTTCTTGGATACATCTGGCAACAATGCAGAGTGCGCCAGAGCATAGGTTATCCCAATGCTCACGTTTGGAGATAAACATTGCTGACAGTTTAAGTGGTACGAACATACCCCATACCACGCTTTGTCTCTGGACCAATAAGAAAGATATTCCCCCTCTTTCCACAACTGTTATGCTTTTGGAACTAGCGTGGTTGACTCCTTTTTCAGTCTGGCATCTTCCAAGGTGGAACAAAGCCACAGAATTACGATATCTGAACAATGTCGCATGCTAACCATGGTAAATACCGAGTACGGCCATCGCTATTAACATAGAATTCCAAAGACGTGTGCTGGATAGATAGCACACTTCAGTGGTTTCTACGAAAACTTCTGTGTCCATTAGTAATGAGCACAATTCAAAGGTGACCAGGGCATATGCAACCGACATATGTATAGTGGAGCACTATACATAAAACGTACTAGGTATCTCAGCTAAAAATTGAGCGACAAAACACAATCCTAGGACCTAGGTGCGTCTGTGTTCTTAACATGTAACCCTCATAATACTTCAGTGCGACATCACTGTTAGGCTCGTAAACAGATGTGAAGCAATCCGAAGTATACACGACCTCGCCATGCATATAAAAGATATGAGCAATGGCCAGAGTGCAACAAAAATTAAATTCGTGGAGGTATGTACCGTCTATGCAGTTTGTTTGTTGCCATACGCGTTTCACTTAATTTATTGGGAAGCATCATCAGTGGTCTGAAATACATGTTTCTTTTTATACATGCAATAAAAGTATTATGTGATAGATATAATATGCTGGTATATTACATTTCGTCATGTTTTTCTCTCGTCTTTTTTTTTAGGTTAGAAGCAACTTTTGTAGCACAAGTTCGGTGTTACTAACGATTTCAGTGCTGTTAACACATTTATGTGTTCCTGGAGATGTATTCTTTGGTCTTCATACTCCAGCTGGCTGACTTCTGGGGTTGTTTATACACATTTGTCACATCATATGTTTCACTTTCACTTGCATTTGGTTATCAACAATGTGTGTCTTCTGTATGTAGTGTTGCCAGCTGTTGTCGTGAGTTTGTCTGTCTCTTTTTTCTGCAGTCTTTGATGTTTTTCATTAGTTCTGTGTGTGTGTGTGTGTGTGCGTGTGTATGTTTGTTCACGCATGTGTGCACATGTGTGTGTGTGTAGTGTTTGTGTGTGTGCTTTTTTATTTTTTATTTTTATTTTTAAAATAAATATTTTTTCTGTGTGTGTGTGTGTGGTGTTTACGTGATTTGTTGTGTGCAATTCCTTTTATTTTTTTTAACAAATATGAGTTTATGTGAATGTGTAATTTGTTGTGTGCAGATGTATTTTTTTTCCTAATTTTAAATAAACGTGAGTTTGTGTGTGTGGGTGTGTTTTGCTGTGGGCAAATGTTTTTATTTATTTATTTATTTATTCTTCCATGGGACCAAATTAAGGAGAAGTCTCCATGGTCATGGAACAAGTCAATAAATGAAATTATAACATGATTTTAGAAACAGATAAAATGAAATATAAAAAAACATATTCAAGTGACAAGTCGTAAGTTTAAATAAAGAAAATCAACAATGTAACACTGGAATTTGCTTAATTTTTTAGCTCTTCCAGGAGCTCCCCGACAGAATAGAAGGAGTGAGCCATGAGGAAACTCTTCAGTTTAGACTTAAAAGAGTTTGGGCTACTGCTAAGATTTTTGAGTTCTTGTGGTAGCTTATTGAAAATGGATGCAGCAGAATACTGTACTCCTTTCTGCACAAGAGTCAAGGAAGTGCATTCCTCATGCAGATTTGATTTCTGCCTAGTATTAACTGAGTGAAAGCTGCTAACTCTTGGGAATAGGCTAATATTGCTAACAACAAACGACATTAAAGAAAAGATATACTGTGAGGGCAATGTCAGAATTCCCAGACTATTGAATAGTGGTCGACAGGAGGTTCTCGAACTTACACCACATATAGCTTGAACAGCCCGTTTTTGAGCCAAAAATACCCTTTTTGAATCAGAAGAATTACCCCAAAAAATAATACCATACAACATAAGTGTATGAAAATATGCGAAGTAGACTACTTTTCGTGTTGAAGTGTCACTTATTTCAGATACTGTTCCAATGGTAAATAAAGCAGCATTTAGTTTCTGAACAAGATCCTGGACATGGGCTTTCCACAACAGCTTACTATCTATCTGAACGCCTAGGAACTTGAACTGTTCCGTCTCGCTTATAATATGCCCATTCTGTCTGATCAAAATATCGGTTCTTGTTGAATCGTGAGTTAGAAACCGTAAAAACTGAGTCTTACTGTGATTTAACATCAAATTATTTTCCACAAGCCACGAACTTATTTCATGAACTACATTATTTGAGACTGTTTCAACATTTCACACAAGATCCTTCACTATCAAGCTGGTGTCATCAGCAAACAGAAACATTTTTGAATCACCTGTAATACTAGAAGGCAGATCATTTATATAAATAAGAAACAGCAGTGGCCCCAGCACCGACCCTTGGGGAACGCCCCACTTAACAGTGCCCCATTGGGACTGAACATCACTACCACTCTCAATATTGCGGAGAATTACCTTCTGCTTTCTGTTCTTAAAGTAAGAGGTGAACCAATTGTAAGCTACTCCCCTTACTCCATAACGGTCCAACTTCTGCAGTAATATTTTGTGGTCAACACAGTCAAAAGCCTTCGTTAAATCAAAGAAAACACCTAGCTTTCACAACCTTTTATTTAATCCATCCAAAACCTCACAGAGAAAAGAGAATATAGCATTTTCAGTTGTTAAACCATTTCTAAAACCAAACTGAACATGTGACAGCAAATTATGTGAATTTAAATGCTCCAGTAACCTTGTATATACAACCTTCTCGATAACTTTAGCAAACACCGATGGCATAAAAATAGGTCTATAATTGTCAATAGTATCCCTGTCTCCCTTTTTATAAAGTGGCTTCACTACCGAGTACTTTAATCGGTCAGGAAACCGACCACTCCTAAAGGAAAAGTTACAGATATGGCTAAGTACTGGGCTAACATACATAGAACAGTACTTCAGTATTCTGCTAGATACCCCTTCATATCCATGAGAGTTCTTGGTCTTTAGTGATTTAATTATTAACTCAATCTCCCTCTTGTCAGTATCACGGAGGAGCATTTCAGGTAACAGTCTCGGAACACTTTTTCTAAGAGCGCTATATGATTCCCTGTCGGGACTAGGTTTCTATTTAGTTCACCTGCTATATTCAGAAAGTGATTATTGGTTTTAATTATATCCCGAGACTTAGCTATTCTATCTGCATACCACGTACTTTTTGCCTGCCTAATCACATTTTTAAGCACCTTACAATACTGTTTGTAAAGGGCTGCTGCATTTAGATTCTGACTGTTTCTAACGTTTTGATATAATTGCCACTTTGTTCTACAAGATATTCTTATCCCTCTAGTCAGCCACCCAGGCTGCCTGTTTGTGCTAGTACCCTGTTTTGAACGTTCTAACGGAAAGCAACTTTCAAAGAGCACGAGAAAAGTCTTGAGAAAAGCATTATATTTATCGTCTACTGTATCAGCGTTATAAACATCTTGCCACTCTTGTTCCTTGATAAGGTTTACAAAGGTCTCTACAGCAACTGGATCAGCTTTCCTAAACAGCTGATGACTATATTTAACACGTGTTGCAGCACAAAAATCTTTTAGAGTTAAAATTTGTGCATCATCATCTGAAAGGCCATTCACCTTTTTGCTAACAGAATGCCCTTCTAGTAATGAGGAATGAACAAAAATGTTGTCTATGGTTGTTCTACTGTTCCCTTGCACTCTCGTTGGAAAGAATACAGTTTGCAAGAGATTATACGAATTAAGGAGGTCTACCAGCATCCTCTTTCTTGCACAATCACTTACACAATTAATATTGAAGTCACCACATATAACTAACTTTTTGTATTTCCTATAAAGTGAACCAAGAACCTCCTCTAGCTTTAGCAAAAATGTTGTGAAATCGGAGTCTGGGGATCTATAAATAACAACATTAGAAGTTTAGCTCCATTAAATTTAACCACGCCTGCACAACATTCAAACACCTTTTCAGTGCAGTACTTTGAAACATCAATTGACTCAAATGGGATGCCGTTTTTCACATACATGGCTACTCCCCCACACCGCAAAGAGCTCCTCGAAAAGCTGCCAGCCAACCTGTATCCTGGTAAAGGAAGCCTCTGAATTATCTCCTTATTTAAGAAGTGTTCAGATATACCAATACTAATTCCCTCATTATTCAGATACCTAAGCTTTGTCAAAAGTGGTTCCTTTGTTAGTGAGACTTCCCTTAAGCAGGAATACCTATCAGCTGACTTGAATCTAGAAAAGGTGCAGCTCTAACACCCACTACTGCAGGAATTTTCCCATGAATGATCCCACCAACCCCACCTATGCTGTCACCTATAAGCTTTGCTAACCTCCCCTTTCCATACCTGTTGAGGTGCAGGCCATGTCTAGCGAAACCCATCCTGCTGATAGACTCCACCGACACCACTGAAATGTGACCCATGCTTTCTGTCATCAGCGCACCCCCAAGTCTCATGTTATTACGCCTGATGGCTTTATTAAGATGAAGCCGATCATGACGCTGAAACAGTTCAATGAAATGCACATTCGTGTTGCCAGTCTGAGTGGCTATCTTTTCCAGGTCACCATCTATGTCATACTCCCCATCCCTATCAATACTATTACCAGCCCCACCCACTATCAAAATGGTTCAAATGGCTCTGAGCACTATGGGACTCAACTGCTGAGGTCATTAGTCCCCTAGAACTTAGAACTAGTTAAACCTAACTAACCTAAGGACATCACAAACATCCATGCCCGAGGCAGGATTCGAACCTGCGACCGTAGTGGTCTCGCGGTTCCAGACTGCAGCGCCTTTAACCGCACGGCCACTTCGGCCGGCCCACCCACTATCACTACCTGATCCTCTTTAGTAAAATCCCTACGTAACCCCCTATGTTAACAGTCACCTGAGCCAATCCTGCATTAGGCTTCACAATGCTGGTGACCTGGTACTCACTCCCCAGCACTTCCTGCAACTGCTGGCCTACACCTCTGCAATGAGAACTACCTAACAGCAGAACCTTCTTCTACCTCTTCGACATTGCAACTGTTCTAGCCACCGTAACTACTGAGGTCTGCTGCATACTTCCTACATCTACAGCTACTAGAGATTCCTCTCCACTAGGCTCTCACAGTTGGTCATATCTATTGTAAACACCAACATTAAAACTATCTGAAAATCTTCTTCTCCTAGCAGATCTCTTGCCAACAGACGGCTCCCATTTCCCAACCCCCTTCTCCCTCCTCATCCTATCTAACTCCACTTGTGCGTTTTTCAACTGCACCTGAAGGGCACAGATCTTACGCTCCTGCTCCTCTATCAACTTACTCTTGCTACATAACCTGCAGTTCCAGGAGAGGATCTCACCAGAATGCCCACTGGCTTCCCCACAGCATTCCCCCCAGTGAAAATACTTCGAACAAGTCTCACACCGCAATCCACTACTCACGAACCTACAGCAAAGCGCACTCTTCTCACTCATGGTAAAACTTTACTTTTTCTAAGTTCTGCTACTACAATAAGAAGATGTTAAAAACCTGACTACAATAATTGCAAACTTACTCTACAAGGGAAGTAACTACCATTATTAACAGTATTAATAAACAACAAATGTGAATATAACAAAAGACTAATACAGAAAGAGAATCAAACGTCTACTCACACAGTAAGGAAGCTGAAAACAGTTCCCAAAAGGTTCTTCTGAAATTATTTCACCAGAAAACACCAAGAACAGCGGTTGAAGACTATTAAAGTTCCTAAATAAACCACTATACACAAACAATTAATTAGTACTTAGCTTTCGTTCCACCACTACAGCTGCGACTGGTCAGCGCGGAATGTAAACACAGGTAAGAGGTTACGTTGCTCGATACGAAGCACTCACAAATATCAGGTCACAACACAAGAGAGGCAGAGGTGAATGAAGAAACCACTAATAAGTCACTTATATAGTAAATATTATCACAAAACCGTTAAAATATGTATCTGAAACCTAAAAATATATAAAAAACTTAGAGAGCGATCTCACACGCAGTCACTCACTTATGACGTCACACCAAAGATCTTTATTTTATTTCATATTTTATTAAATATGAGTTCATGTGCCTCTGTGTGTGTGTGAAAGGGGGGGGGAGGAGAAAGAGAGAGAGAGAGAGACAGAGAGAGAGAGAAGAGGGGAAGGAGATTCATTATTTATTAATCCTGGTTACATTTCGGTTTGTTATTGTTTTGGTGGGTAGTATGATCACGGAGTTATTGTTTATATGGATTTGGTCACTGAGTACCTTCTTTTCCATTGCAATGGTTCTTTGTAAGTGAAATTTTTCTTGCAATGTCAGGAGCTTTTTGTTGTGATTATTCACTTTGTTAACTGTCATGTCACATTTCATGTTGGGTGGTTCATGTCCATGTAGAAGGTAGAATGACTGTTTTCGTATTTCCAACTTCTTATACATTCTTTATATCTGGTTTTAGTGTTCCTGTTTGTCATCCACAGATACACTGATTTACATTCTTGACACTCTAGCGTGTATATACCTGCTCCTTGGTATTTATCTGGTTTTTCTGTTGTTTGTAAATGTGACTGGAGTGTGTTTCTTCTTCTGTAATATATTTATAATCCCTGTTTCTTTAGTATATTTGCTATCTTGTGTGTTGCTTCGTGTTTGTATGTAAGATTGTACCATTTTTCTGTTAGTTATCTCATGAGTGTTATTGTCTTGTGTTTCTGCGTGTGCTGTGGTATCTGTGGGGTTCCGTGCTCTCTGCTTGTTTTGATTTTTCTTGAGTTGTGTTTTAAGTTCTTGATTAATTTTTTGTAACCATTGTTAGTGGCTATGAGTTGTATTGTTTGTAACTCTTTTTCATAATTTTCTTTGCTGAGTGGGATGTTATTTAGCCTTTGTAGCATGTGTCATAGGGCCGATAATTTTTAATTTTGCAGGTGGTTGGACGAAGTATGTATGATTATGTCTGTGGCTGTTGGCCTTCTGAAGATGTCAAATGTGTGTTTATTGTTCTCTCTCCTTATTGCTATACCCAAGAAATGTATTTGCTTTTGTGTTTCTTTTTCCATGATAAACTGAATACTTTTATGTATGTTGTTTACGTCTGTATGAAGTTTATCAATTTTCTCTGATGGTTCATCCACCATACAGATTATGTCGTCCATATATCTGTACGAGTAAACAATTTTGTAACCTTTCTTTGTGATGACTGTCTCAAAGATTGTGTTTTCTATGTGGTTGATGAATATGTTTGCCAGTGTTCCTGAAATTGGGGATCCCATTGGGAGCCCATCTTCTTGTAAGTAAAATTCCATTTCAAATTGGAAGTAATTTTGGGGTGTGATTGCTTTGAGGGTTTTTGTTGTTTCATTAATATTGTCTGCAGGTAGTTTGTTGTGTGTCAGTAAGTTTTCTTCAATTATTTTTATTGTGTCTGGAGTGTGTATTGAGGTGTACATGTTCTCTATGTCAAAAGTGATGAGTGATGCTGTTTGTGGGATGTGTAAGTCTTTTATTTGTTTTATAAGTTGATTTGTGTTTTTCACTGTTAGGCTGTTTTTCATTTCATAATATTGCATTATAATTTTGTTTATGTGTTTTGCATGGTGCATTCATGAAATTAATAACAGGCCTCAATGGAATGTGGGGTTTTGTGGACCTTGGGTTGACTGCTGAGTGTTGGTGCTTTTGCTTTCTTCTCTGTGATGTGTTGTTTTCGTTTATCTGTGAGTATGTGTCTGATCTCTTTGAGGTTTGCTTTTTATGTATGTCTGAAACCGTGGTGTTGGATCAGATTTTAGTTTGTGACATTGTTAGAAGATATGAAATCTTTAGTTCTTTCTATGTGTTGTTCTATAATGATCAGTACTGTGCTGTTCCCTTTACCAGCTCTTGTGACTACGATGTTGTTAGCTTGTAGTTTTTCTTTTAATTTCTTAGTGGTGCTTTTTATGTTTGAATTTTACTGTTTTGCTCTTTCTTTGACGTGGTGATAATGTTATTTATTTCTTTCTTCACTAGTTCTTGTGTTACCCCAATATTTATAGTGCTATTCTCTTTCTTCTCTTCCTCTGTCAGGATGTCTTCTGTTTCTGCAATAAAGTTTTCTATATAGTGGTTAACTATTTTTGTACTAATGTTATGTTTGGGCCCTTTCTCTAATATCTGTGTTTCTTTCTCTGTTAATTCTGTATCTGTGAGATTTATTAATTTTGAGTGAAATTTGTGGTGGTGGGCGTGTTCCGCTTTGCTATGCTTTTCTTTATGGTCATTTTTGTTAGTGAGTGTTCAGATTTATCGTTTGTGTCTGTTTTGTGTGTATTGCAGTGTTCTTCCTGTGATTTGTTCAATTTTTTGTATCATCTTTATCATCACTGTTTGGTTGTTAATAAATGCTGATAACACGAGATGTACATCATATAACTTCCTATTATGTATGAATTTCTTAATATAAAGCAATTTGATTTCACTACTCTAACCAAGTATTTTCTGCAAATGATTTCATTCTTTGTGCGATCAAAGCTGCCATTATAAGAGGAAGCTGACAATTGATAATGTTGACTGAGTGTGCCACCTTCCAAGAGCCAGTGACAGAAAGATGAATAAAAAGGTACTTATATTATTTTTGTTACACATCTACAAGCTACTATACACCATCTTATGAACACAAAATTGCATTATTCAGAAGCAAAAATACACACTACTTCTACTCCTTACAATAATACCATCAGGTGTTGAACGTTAAGATTCTCGAACGAATGCAACTCTCATTTATGTTTATAGCTCTGACAATGTGCCGGCTACGAAACTGTCGAATTGCAAGTCAAATAATATCGGAGATAAGTTAAGAGCCTGTTACATCTGAGAACAGTGGTAGCAGAGTCAACCTTCATAACAAGAATTCATAAAATTGATTGTACTAGGAGAAAACGTTCTGAGACAAATATGCAGTAACTTGTGACATGTTTTTCGTCGTGATGAGAATCACTGAAAAATCTGTTGTGGCAATTATTCAGTGTTAAATTACGATCGATGTATCAAAAGACAAACTAATGCAGTTTCCGATGAAGAAAAGAAAAAGGAGAGTTATAATCAACCCATGAGTTTTGTAAGGCTGATGGAGTATTGGAACAAAGGCATATCTGGCCCACTCTGCATTTTTGCCAGATGTATCCTAGATAGCGGCAATGATGTTATCCAAGATGTCGATGTGTAGACTTGGCAACAGCATATGACATCATCCAAGATGATAATCATGATGTCTTTCAAGATGGCGGCTTTTGCCAGGAAGTTTGAAGGTTGGTGGGAAGAAGGTCAACTGAACTACCTCCACCAACCCAACCCCCTCCCCTCCCCCAGAAAAGTGGAGAGAAGTTCAAATTCCAACAGGATAATGCCTCACACCACACTTATCTCTACTAACCTAAGAAAATCACGGGAAGATACGTCACTTGGCCTACCTCCACTAACCTAAGTCATCCAACCACCACTCCCTCCTAGGAATTGGCGCCAAGTTTGAATTTTGGCGGTAAAGAAAGGTCAATTCGTGTATCTCTACTAAGCTAAGAAAATGGCTCGAAAGAAAGGACACTTGGACTAACCTCAGTCATCCAACTGCCACCTCCCGCCCAAAATAACTGGCGGAAAGCTCAAATTCCAACAGGATAATGCATCACACCATGGTTACCTCCACTAACCTAATAAAATTGTGGGAAGATAGGTCACTTGGACTAACCTCAGTCACCCAACCACCACCTCTTCCTAGGGATTTGTGGGAAATGGCATCAGCCTGCACTGGGCTGCTGGAGAGAGGAAGGAGTGTACTTTATTTATTTTGGAACAATTTATTGAGAGGTGGAGTATATTTATCACAGTGATACAGAAGACGCGCTCTGACATGCCATGCAGCTCACAGACCTGGAAACTACTCCTAAATAACTCATATAGAATGCTCTACACACTCACCTGCTAAGTGTAAACTGTCAGAATAATGCATTGCACAGCCTACAGACATGAAAACCACTTATAAATAATTCAATACATTTACATCCAGAGAGCCAAACAAGTCATAAATTGACAAAATAATAATACATCTAAAAGACCCTGCAAACATGCCTGCTAATCATCAACTATAGAAATCAAGCACCACTCTTTATTTAAACAGTTATTGACAGCACCACCATCCAGTGTGTTCACCAGGAGGTCTGGACTCCAACTGACTTAGTACACACTACCACCAGCAGAGGGCGCTGTCTTCCATGATGTCATATGATGATGCAACTACCGTTATTCAAGATGGCGGCATACACTGTGTTCACCACGAGGCCTACTACATATTGACACAACCAGAGAGCGCTACCATGGACATGGAATGCATTTTCACAAGTGCCGTGCCCACCCTGACTTGGAAGGAAGTAGTTAAAATCTCCACCACGATCCTTAACCGGTTTCCAAGTCCCCTTACCAAGCCATGTTGACGGACTAACGTGCCCTAATGTGCACTAACGTGTACTAACGTGTACTAAAGTGTACTAACGTGCACTAACGTGTACTAATGTGCACTAACGTGTACTAACATGCACAGTGCATGACATCAACCAAGATGCTGAGGGGAATGGAGGGAAAATGATTCAGCCTATGACGGACATAGTTTTTATTTTGCAAGCAATGTCTCCACCACGAGATCTAGAGTCCAACTGACCTAGTACATAATACTGCCACCAGAGAGTGCTGTCATTCCTCCTGTGGTATAATCCAGACCGGTGGGGGGAAAATGGCGCAAAAATGACTCGGCCTACGCTGCGCTGCTGGTGACAGTAAGGAAGGAGTGTACTCTATTTATTTCAGAACATTTTATTTAGGGATGGAGTATATTTATCACACTGGTACAAAACACATGCTGGGGTCACGCCACACAGCCCACAGACCTGTAAACTACTCCTAAATAATGCTCTGCAGACATGTAAACAACTCCTAATTTTCCCAAATAATTTCAGTATAGACCTGCAAACTGCTCCTAAATAATACAGCACAGTGATGTGTAGACATACTCAGTACTCGTAAACTGTCCAAAAAGCACATGCAACAGCCTACGGGCCCACTCGCAAAATAATGCAATCAATGGGCACAGGCATCGCCTCCCCCCCCCCCCCCCTCCCCCATACCCTGTCTGCTGGGCCGCGAAGAGACGTGGTCGTCAGCTGTCGAACCATGCACAGATGCCCGCATGCATGAGGTGGGGAGAGCCCTTCCATACTTGATTTCTGAGAAATTCCTATCCAAATACATGTTCACCTAGATACAGGTGCTGATGTGATCGGGCGGGAGCACAGCCGTGAGCCGCCGCTGTACGCAGGTGAAAGCTGCATCTATTTTCAGGTATGCAGCCACTGTTATACTGACGTCACTGAACTCCAAGGCACAGCCTCCATATGCTACACACATCCGGACAGCACTTGCCTTTACCATTGATGACAGAGTAGCTACAAACCTTAGCAAACCCATAAAACAATGCTCTCGATCTTACACTTATGTCATGTGACAATGTAAAAAACAAGAACTAAGTCGACCTCGAGGAAATTGTATAGTGCCCCAGAAATAGTTAAAGCTCGCTTTCTTGATGTCTCAGCTTGTATGTAAGAAAATTCCTGTCCTGACAGTACCTGTTTACGAAAATAACGCATAATAACGTCGAATGCAGTCTTTCTCACGAACCTAATGTGGTATCCACTCCATCACTTAATACCCTTCCTGGCAAGCTGGAGTGGCTGAGCAGTTCTAGGCGCTACAGTCTGGAACCACACGACCGCTACAGTCGCAGGTTCGAATCCTGTCTCGGGCATGGATGTGTATGATGTCTATAGGTTAGTTAGGTTTAAGTAGTTCTAAGTTCTAGGGGATTGATGACCTCCGAAGTTAAGTCCCGTAGTGCTCAGACCCATTTGAACCATTTTTTGATACCCTTCCTGCTCTCAACATTCGCAAATGTTCTCACCGCTATATAGAGGCTCCTACATCCCAGCCCAAAGGATTTGAATGAATAGAGCATTATGATTGGCTCTTACGGAATTTACCAGCCGAATTACTGTTGTCGTAGGTATCGAAGCACCATCCACCTTTTCTTTCTTTCTGCAGACTGGACTTTCAGCAGTATGATTATTTTGCACAGATCGCTAAAGTGCATTGGCACGTAAACCCGTAAAGTTGTCTATAGGTCATCAAATACATACGAGACTCACAAGGATATTGTAAGCCAGGAACATATTTACTAGTGAATCTACAATTAAATATTACGATTGCTGCTACAGTTTTTCCAATTTTCCACGTACAAAATCTCTCACGGTTATCGATGTACGGAATCTATACGTACCTCATGATAGGACACAGCACCCGAAAAAATAATGGTATACGTACACTCACACTGGCTATATGCCACGATGCTCCTCAGTTCTAGGGAAACACCATCCACCTTTTCTTTCTTTCTACAAAAGAGACTTTCAGCAGTAATAAACTACTTTACACTGATCGCCATATTACAGCGATAACTAAACCACAGAAAGTGGCATACATATCGTCAAATACGCAAAGACTCTTACTAAATTACACTGCTCTCCCATTGATGACAGGAGCTTGAATACAAGAACACAAGTATTTTCGCATCGTTTACCATAATATTATATCATTTTCGCTGTACTTCTCGATATCAAGCACACAGCAGTAGCCTTCCGATCGCTCATGCAAGATAATTCCGAAGATATAGACTAGAAATAATTTCTCTACAAACCTGAAACTTCAGCTAGGTGGAGCGTGCTCTAGACCACTAAGTAAGTACAAGGGGGAGTCACATGAAAATCTTAAATATTTTTATATATTATTTATTGTGCAGAAGTGGTACAAAGCTGCATCACTTTTCAATTTAATCTCCCCCACGCTCAATGCAAGTCCTCCAGCGCTTACAAAGTGCATAAATTCCTTTAGAAAAAGTTTCTTTTGGTAGTCTGTGCAACGACTCATGCACCACGTGGCGTACCTCCTCATCAGAACGGAACTTCTTTCCTCCCATTGCGTCTTTGAGTGGTCCAAACATATGGAAGTCACTTGGGGCAAGGGTTGGTGAGTGTGGTGGATGAGGAAGACACTCAGAATGCAGGTCTGTGTTTGTTGGAACTGTTGTACGGGCAGTGTGGGGCCTTGCATCGTCATGTTGCAGAAGGACACCTGCTGACAACAATCCACGTCACTTTGATTTGATAGTAGGCCGCAGATGAACATTTAGGAGATCTGTGTATGATGCACTGGTGACAGTGGTCCCTCTAGGCATGTAATGCTCCAAAATGACGCCTTTTTCGTCCCAAAAGAGAGTCAGCATAACCTTCCCTGCTGATGGTTCTGTTCGAAACTTTTTTGGTTTTGGTGATGAGGAATGGTGCCATTCCTTGCTCGCTCTCTTCATTTCCGGTTGGTGGAAGTGAACCCAGGTTTCGTCCCCAGTATCGACTCTTGCAAGGAAGCCATCAGCTTCTCGTTCAAAGCGTCGAAGAAGTTCTTCACAAGCATCAACACGTCGTTCTCTCATTTCAGGAGTCAGCTGCCGTGGCACCCATCTTTCAGACACTTTGTGAAAGTGGAGCACATCATGCACAATGTGGTGTGCTGACCCATGATTAATCTGTAAACATGCTGCAATGTCATTCAGTGTCACTCGACAGTATTCCTTCAATATGGCTTCAACTGCTGCAACGTTCTGTGGAGTCACAACTAGTTGTGCCTGACCTGGACGAGGAGCATCTCCCACTGAAACCACACCATTTGTGAACTTCCTACTCCATTCGTAGACTTGCTGCTTTGGCAAACATGCATCACCGTACTGAACCTTCTTTCGTCGATGAATTTGAATAGGTTTCACACCTTAACTACGCAAAAACCGAATAACAGAACGCTGTTCTTTCCTGGTGCAAGTCACAAGTGGTGCGGCCTTCTTTATATTGATACTGCGACGGTGTGTGTGCATCTGCTCAATACTGCCACCTACAGGCCATTCTGCACTCTGTTTGTAGCACGCTTACCAACTTACAGGATAACGGCGCAAAATTTCGATTTGTTATTACAAATTTAAGGTGTTCATTTGACTCACCCTCGTACAAACAAACAGATGAAAAATGATATTTCCACCCGCCAATACCGTTCTCGTTGATGTAACATATTCCAAATATCCTTATAATTTACAAGCCAACTAACGTGTTTCTCATGTCTAGAGAACAATGAAAAGTCTCTTTCACCTGATAGATGCACACCCCACAATCGATCTTCTCTCAACTAAATAAAGGCGCGAAATGTGCAGAAGCAGTGAACCGAACTATTTACATGGGAGGGAATAACATTCCAACACAAACATACCTCCATATTAATTCTCAAATTTCCACTTGATCACGAAAGCTATCCAACACATACCAACTATTAGTTCGCCATTCGGTCGTCTAGAGGGTGACAAAGTTAACTCAGATACATTCATACACTCCAACAGGACTTTGAATTCGGACGGATGCTGCCGTTAACGTGAAACGTGAATCATTTCCACCACAGGCCACGCATACACGGAATCGTTCTAGAAAACTGGTCACATACATGTTTTATCATTATAGTTACAATTAAATGTTAAGATGTCACATCATTGACTGGTGTTTAAGTTACTGTAAAATTGGTAAAATTGTTAACGCTGTCAACTGTGATGCTGCCGGCCGCGGTGGCCGTGCGGTTCTGGCGCTGCAGTCCGAAACCGCGGGACTGCTACGGTCGCAGGTTCGAATCCTGCCTCGGGCATGGGTGTGTGTGATGTCCTTACGTTAGTTAGGTTTAAGTAGTTCTAAGTTCTAGGGGACTTATGACCTAAGATGTTGAGTCCCATAGTGCTCAGAGCCATTTGAACCATTTTTTGAACTGTGATGCTCATTATTAGAGTACATAGATGGTGTCTTTTCCATCCCATCCACGCACTGGCACGCTATTGGTCACCACGTTATGATTGACTGACATTGCTTGTTTGAGTTGGAGAGAAAGTTTTGGTGGATGGACAGCACCTTGTGGAGTGGATAGCACCAAAACACTTATCGCGTACATGAGTGCAATATGAGGAATCAGTTGAAATGGAACGTAGACATCAGCTATTCCGTCAGTGTGACAGACGAGTCTAAATGTAGAGCTCGTGAATCATGTTAGGACTGTAGTTTGGAGACTCTACACAACGTGAGCAAACTCTTCCGGTTTCCTAATGTTGGAAGTGTGTTTTATTTAAAATCAGTCGATTTGTTGTGTGTTATGGTATCCACTGTAAGAACATGATTTACACTGTGCAACATCTAGTTTCCTGCTATAGGCCGTGGATCAGAACTTCTTAATGTCAGTTTAGAACCTGGCACAGGCCTCAAAGTCGTGGCAGAAAAACAAAGTGTTTGGCATTGCACATAAGTGTGTTAGAAAACAGTGTTTCAAAAAACAACTAAACAGGACCAGAGGGAGCGTCTTTAGTGACTTAGTACAGTCTGTGGGATACGATCATTCGCCTAGAGTATAGGTGATCAAACTTTAAAGTGGTCTTTGCAGTGCCTGTATATTCAATAGGATTGTGCCACACAGTAGGTAGTAGCAGCAGCAGTTTGAGGCGTTAATTCGGCGAGGGACTATGTATACCGGTAGTAATGCTTGAATGGCTGCACGCTGCGCTATTCTGGGCAGCACTGCGAAATTTCATCTCCACACTGGAGCCCCACCGCAGCTTTGCATCATCACGCCAGAATCGATGCCTAGGTGACTTCTACATTGGATGAAGTTAGCTGAGCTTTTATAGTTCGTAATTTTTCTCTGTTGCGGGGTGGAGAATAATGATGATGGCATGTTGAGCTGACTGATCTGAATGGACGCAGATTTGGTTCGGGCTGTAGTATCTGTATCTAGTTTGGAGACGCACCACATTGCGCGCATTTCCACCGAATGGTAAAAACACGGTCCTGTTGCAGTAACTCAGATCGTTTTGTTTCCACATGGGTTACAGAAGGTGGTGGATATGTCTTTCTCCGACTTATGCTCAGTTCCGTCTTAAATTGGAACAATCACATGCGCAAAGCTGTAGAAATGAGAGCAGTCGCAAGATGCGTGGGCTGACTAAAACCACGTTGGTATTCTACTGTAGCAGCTAGGTTCGGGAAAGGTGACTCTTTTCGAGATATGAGAGTGCCAGAAATATGATTGAGTAGTGGTTGAAATCATTAAAGGAATTGCGAACGCAAGTATGTGCTTGAATGGAAAGACTCGATTCCAAATCATGGACATCATTTCTAGCGGATAGCATCACACTAGAGATCTGAAAAGCTACTGTACATTTTCTTTCTTATAACCTCAATCGGCACATCATCTACTACTACTGTTTGTGTTCCTTCCCAATCAGTCATCGCCTATAACTCAGTGGATATACCGCGGAACCTCTGATATGGTCTTGAGACAGAATGCGCTACAAATACTATAGAATTATCTAGCTGGGGGCGATTTGAGGGAGTCGCAAACAGCTCTTACATACTATGTTCCTTAGCCAAATCACTTTCAAAAAGTAGTAATTTTATCACAATGTTGCATCTTGATCTGATAATACACATTCCTACGATCACTGTCACGGTATTTGTCCGGAAAAACCACCTCATTCAGAGCTAATGTCGTACCTCGATTCGTAAAGTGGGTGTAGCTTTTAACTGGATACTTGTGTGCACTTGTAAAACCAAGATCGCTTTTGACAGTAACATGCAGTCGTTGTTGCGATCGGGTTTTTTAACATCTGATCGATTACGTCTCTCTTTCTACAGTGGTAGCACCCGCAGGAAGAAATCTAAGAGATATGCACAACCATGGTTGATTTTTGGTCAGTATTATTTCGTATCGTAGGCAATCAGCTATCGGCGAAATATTACACTTAGTAGTAGGGGATGCGTGATATGTTCACATTTGAGCATCAAGTTTAAAGAGTATGTGTTTGTGTAAAGCAAATGACTATGTCCAGTCGTAAGGAAGGTACATATATTGCCATTTCCAGAGCCACAGCTTTCAGCAGGGTGTATTTCAGATACTTCGCTCATTGTTGAATGCCATTCAATTGAGACTATGATCATAACATTTAATTCTAAGTATAATGATAAAACATATATGTGACCGGTTTTCTAGAATGATTCTGTGTATGCATAGCCTGTAATGGGAATGATTCACATTTCCCATTAGCGGCAGCACCCATCTGAATGCAATGACCTGTTGGAGTGTAGGAATGTATCTGAGTTAACTTTGCCATCCTCTAGACGACCGAATAGCGAACTTATACTAAGTATTTCTTGGATAGCTTTCGTGATCAAGTGGTCATTTGAGAATGAATATAGAGGTGCATTTGCATTGGACTGTTATTTCCTCCCATGCAAATTGTTCGGTTGCTGCTTCTGCACATTTCACGCCTTTATTTAGTTGAGAGAAGGTCGATTGTGGGGTGTGCATCTATCAGGGGAAAGAGACGTCACCCTGTTCTCTAGACATGAGAAACACCTTAGTTGGCTTGTAAATTATAGGGATATTTGGAATATGTTACATCAGCGAGATCGGTATTAGCGGGTGGAAATATCATTTTTCATCTGTTTGTTTGTAGTTACTCAGTGGTCTAGAGCACGCTCCACCTAGCTAAAGTTTCAGGTTTGTAGAGAAATTATTTCCAATCTATATCTTTGGAATTATGTTGTATGAGCGATCGTGAGGCTACTGCCATGTGCTTGTTACCGAGAAGTATCGTGAAAATGATATAATATTATGGTAAACGATGCGAAAATACTTGTGTTCTTGTATTCAAGCTTCTGTCATCAATGGGAGGCAGTGTAATTTAGTAAGAGTCTTTCCATATTTGACGATATGTATGCCACTTTGCTAGGTTTATTTGTCGCTGCAATATGGCGATCAGTGAAAAATAGTTTATCGCCGCTGAAAGTCTCTTTTGTAGAAAGAAAGAAAAGGTGGATGGTGTTTCCCTAGAACTGAGGAGCATCGTGGCATATAGCCAGTGTGAGTGTACGTATACCATTATTTTTTCGGGTGCTGTGTCCTATCATGAGGTACGTATAGATTCCGTACATCGATAACCGTGAGAGATTTTGTACGTGGAAAATTGGAAAAACTGTAGCAGCAATCGTAATATTTAATTGTAGATTCACTAGTAAATATGTTCCTGGCTTACAATATCCTTGTGAGTCTCGTATGTATTTGATGACCTATAGACAACTTTACGGGTTTACGTGCCAATGCACTTTAGCGATCTGTGCAAAATAATCATACTGCTGAAAGTCCAGTCTGCAGAAAGAAAGAAAAGGTGGATGGTGCTTCGATACCTACGACAACAGTAATTCGGCTGGTAAATTCCGTAAGAGCCAATCATAATGCTCTATTCATTCAAATCCTTTGGGCTGGGATGTAGGAGCCTCTATATAGCGGTGAGAACATTTGCGAATGTTGAGAGCAGGAAGGGTATCAAAAAATGGTTCAAATGGGTCTGAGCACTACGGGACTTAACTTCGGAGGTCATCAATCCCCTAGAACTTAGAACTACTTAAACCTAACTAACCTATAGACATCATACACATCCATGCCCGAGACAGGATTCGAACCTGCGACTGTAGCGGTCGTGTGGTTCCAGACTGTAGCGCCTAGAACTGCTCAGCCACTCCAGCTTGCCAGGAAGGGTATTAAGTGATGGAGTGGATACCACATTAGGTTCGCGAGAAAGACTGCATTCGACGTTATTATGCGTTATTTTCGTAAACAGGTACTGTCAGGACAGGAATTTTCTTACATACAAGCTGAGACATCAAGAAAGCGAGCGTTAACTATTTCTGGGGCACTATACAATTTCCTCGAGGTCGACTTAGTTCTTGTTTTTTACATTGTCACATGACATAAGTGTAAGATCGAGAGCATTGTTTTATGGGTTTGCTAAGGTTTGTAGCTACTCTGTCATCAATGGTAAAGGCAAGTGCTGTCCGGATGTGTGTAGCATATGGAGGCTGTGCCTTGGAGTTCAGTGACGTCAGTATAACAGTGGCTGCATACCTGAAAATAGATGCAGCTTTCACCTGCGTACAGCGGCGGCTCACGGCTGTGCTCCCGCCCGATCACATCAGCACCTGTATCTAGGTGAACATGTATTTGGATAGGAATTTCTCAGAAATCAAGTATGGAAGGGCTCTCCCCACCTCATGCATGCGGGCATCTGTGCATGGTTCGACAGCTGACGACCACGTCTCTTCGCGGCCCAGCAGACAGGGTATGGGGGAGGGGGGGGGGGGGGAGGCGATGCCTGTGCCCATTGATTGCATTATTTTGCGAGTGGGCCCGTAGGCTGTTGCATGTGCTTTTTGGACAGTTTACGAGTACTGAGTATGTCTACACATCACTGTGCTGTATTATTTAGGAGCAGTTTGCAGGTCTGTACTAAAATTATTTGGGAAAGTTAGGAGTTGCTTACATGTCTGCAGAGTGTTATTTAGGAGTATCTTATAGGTCTGTGGGCTGTGTGGTGTGACCAGAGGATGTGTTTTGTACCAGTGTGATAAATATACTCCATCCATAAATAAAACGTTCCAAAATAAATAGAGTACAGTCCTTTCTTACTCTCCGCTGAAACCCAGCACAGGCTGAGTCATTTTCACACCATTTTCCCCCACCATCTTGGATTACGTCACAGGAGGAATGACAGCACCATCTGGTGGCAATATTGTATACTAGGTCAGTTGGATTCTAGGAGGAGGAGGAGGAGCTCAGTGTTTAACATCCCGTTGGCAACGAGGTCATTAGAGACAGAGCGCAAGCTCGGGTGAGGGAAGGATGGGGAAGGAAATTGGTCATGCCCTTTCAAAGGAACCATCCCGGCATTTGCCTGAAGCGATTTAGGGAAATCACGGAAAACCTAAATCAGCATGGCCGGAAACGGGATTGAACCATCGTCTTCCTGAATGCGAGACCAGTGTGCTAACCACTGCGCAACCTCGCTCAGTCGGAGTCTAGGTCTCATGGTGGAGACATTGCTTTTAAAATAAAAACTTATGTCCATCATAAGCTGAGTCGTTTTCCCGCCATTTCCCCTCACCATCTTGGAAGATTTCATGTGCTCTGCAGGTTAGTAAACGTTAGTGCACATTAGTAAACGTTAGTGCACATTAGTACATGTTAGTGCACGTTAGTTCACTTTAGTGCATGTTAGTGCACATTTGTGTATGTTAGCATGTCAACATGGGTTTGTGAGGGGACGTGGCCATCGGTTGAGAATGTGGTGGTGTCTTTAAGTATTTCCTTCCATGTCCAGGTAGGCATGGCATTCGCGAAAATTCTTTTCAAGTCTACGGTACCGCTCGCTGGAGGTGTCAATATGTACTAGGCTTCGTGGTGAACACAATGCATGCCAACGTCTTGAATATGGTAGTCGCATCATCAGATGACATCATAGGCAACAGCACCCTCTGCTGGTGGTAGTGTGTGCTAAGTCAGTTGGAGTCCAGACCCCCTGGCGAACACACTGGATGGTGGTGCTGTCTCTAATTGTTTAAATGAAGACTACTGCATGTTCTTGATACTTGATGATTAGTAGGTATGTTTGCAGAGTCTTTTAGATGGATTATTATTTTGACAATTTACATCTCTTGATGTAAATTTATTGCATTATTTATGAGTGGTTTGCATGTCTGTAGGCTGCGCAATGCGTTATTCTGACACTTTACAATTACCAGGCACATGTGTAGAGCATTATAACCTGAGTTATTTTGGAGTAGTTTCCAGGTCTGTATGCTGTGTGGCATGTCAAAGCGTGTGTTCTGCATCGCTGTGAATGTTTCTTTAATAAATTGTTGCAAAATAAATAAAGTACACTCCTTCCTCTCTCCAGCAGCCCAGTGCAGGCTGATGCCATTTCCCACGAATTCCAAAGAGGAGGTGGCAGTCGGGTGACTGAGATTAGTCCAAGTGACCTATCTTCCCACGATTTTTCAGGTTAGTAGAGGTAACCGTGGTGTGATGCATATCCTGTTAGAATTTGATCTCCCCGCCATTTTTTTTGGGGGGGGGGGGGGGAGTGGCGGTCGAGTGACTGAGGTTAATCCAAGTGTCCTTTCCTTCTCGCCATTTTCTTAGCTTAGTAGAAATACACGATTTGACCTTCCGTTACCGCCAAAATTCAAATTTGGCGACAGTTCCTAGGAAGAGGTGGCGGTAGTATGACAGGTTTGTGCAGGTAGCACAAGTGATCTATATTCCCACTATTTTTCTTAGGTTAGTGGAGATAAGCATGCTGTGAGGCATCCTGGTAGAATTTGGAACTGGCCGCCATTTTTATGGGGGAGGGGAGAGGGTGAGGTTAGTGCAGGTAGCCCAATTGATCTTCTTCCCACCAAAATTCAAACTTCCCGCCAAAAACCACCATCTTTAATTATGTCATAGCCGCCATTGTTGTGTTGGCAAAAGAGCCAACACTGTGTTACTAGAGGAGGCCGAAATGCACGCATTTTACCTCACACAGGCTGGCGTGAGGAAGGAAGGACTATACTGACATTAGGTCTGGAACATGGCAAGGAATTAGAATTCAGAAAGCGTATTTAATTAGTTTGATACTTAACTTTAATCCATTAATGATGAACATCGCTCTTGACGGTACATGATTCACAATATTATCTTTTCAGATTATAGTAACTGAATATGGCGCCTTGCTAGGTCATAGCAAATGACATAGCTGAAGGCTATGCTAAACTGTCGTCTCTGCAAATGAGAGCATATGTAGGCAGTGAGCTATCACTAGGAAAGTCGGTTGTACAACTGGGGCGAATGCTCGGGAGTCTCTCTAGACTAGACCTGCCGTGTGGCGGCACTCAGTGTGCAATCACTGATAGTAGCGACATGCGGGTTCGACATATACTAACGGACCACGGCCGATTTAAAGGCTACCACCTAGGAAGTGTGTTGTCTGGTTGTGACACCACAGCCACCTTCGATGACATCATGTGCTGGTGCCAAGTCTACATTCCGCCATCTTGGATGACGTCATCGTCACCATCTTGGATGCATCTGGCAACAATGAAGAGTGGGCCAGAACTGCCCTTGTACCAATACTTGCTGGCTACACTTCATAGCAGCGAAACTTCAGTTGCTTGGAAAATGCTGTAATACAGCGTTTAGTGGGTGAATTCTCCAGAACCAATAATGTAACGCAGGACATTTTTCTGGTAGGATCAACCGACACACTAGTGTTACACGAACAGAAATTAGCCAATGCTTATTTTTTTTGTGAAACTATATCGAGAACTGACAATCAATGTCAACATAGTATAAGAGAAAACAAAACTTGTACATATGGACGCTGTCCTCTAGCTAACTTTGGTTTTGTGAGCGGCACATGGTGCCACTCGAAATGTCTGTCTGTGTGTGTGTGTGTGTGTGTGTGTGTGTGTGTTTTAACACATATGGAGAAAACATGTTTCTGCCATTCACAGCTGTAAGGGCACAATGAAGTACGTTGTAATCGACCCAATGGCGACCCGGTGGTCCAGGGTATGCTACTGTTTATGTCTTTGAAAAGTTCTACATACTGAGGTGATAAGGTGAAAGAAAAAAGTTTCATGCTGAGTCCAGTATAGAACTATCAACTCTGGCTCGTTAAGATTTGCAGAGTTCAAGCATCTCCTCAAGAGATCTCAGTCATTGGGAAGTAATTGTCTCGAGGAGTTTGGAGATTGAATTAGATTTGTTCAGGTACTATCTCTCGTTGCTGGCAACCCTATACCACAGGTGGGGCCATCAGCTGAGAGTACAGCACACATTGACTGCTGTAGTGCCATTGGCTGTGACTACAGCTTCGGTTTCATCATCTGATGCAGCTCCTGTATTAATAACGATAACGAAGAGGCATGACAACAGCAAACATAAGTATCAAAAGATAGTCTGGTTGACATTTTATTGTTTAATGTGAGTGGATGTTCTTTGGAGAAGTGAACTGAATACTTTTGGTGATTTAATTTCGGCACTAAAGGCGTGGAGTGACTTTTAAACACTAAGAAGTACCATTCATGTAGTCGGTCTAAGATTTCAACGCGTAATTAGTAAGAATTTAAGATGGATGGTGATGAAAGTTTGCACAGCTAGTAGACAGTATAAAAGGAATAAATGGTAGTATCAAGAAGTTTAATGGTAATATGAAGGGACTAGAAAGTAAATTAGAACTAGTAAGAACGAGACTAATGGTACTATGAAGAAGTTTAATGAGGGAGCTACAGGATGATATGAAGGGACCAGATAGTAAACTAGAAATCAGTAAGAACGAGACTAACAGTAAATAAGCTTAATGATAAGACAGAAGCTGGTCTAAAAAACTAGACGAAGCTAAACTTGATATGAAGAAACTGATAAAAGATTTAAAGAAAGAGATCAGAGGTGTTTCCACAATGAGATTTTCACTCTGCAGCGGAGTGTGCGCTGATATGAAACTTCCTGGCAGATTAAAACTGTGTGCCCGACCGACACTCGAACTCGGGACCTTTGCCTTTTGCGGGCAAGTGCTCTACCATCTGAGCTACCGAAGCACGACTCACGCCCGGTACTCACAGCTTTACTTCTGCCAGTACCTCGTCTCCTACCTTCCAAACTTTACAGAAGCTCTCCTGCGAACCTTGCAGAACTAGCACTCCTGAAAGATAGGATATAGCGGAGACATGGCTTAGCCACAGCCTGGGGGATGTTTCCATAATGAGATTTTCACTCTGCAGCGGAGTGTGCGCTGATATGAAACTTCCTGGCAGATTAAAACTGTGTGCCCGGTCGACACTCGAACTCGGGACCTTTGCCTTTTGCGGGCAAGTGCTCTACCATCTGAGCTACCGAAGCACGACTCACGCCCGGTACTCACAGCTTTACTTCTGCCAGTACCTCGTCTCCTACCTTCCAAACTTTACAGAAGCTCTCCTGCGAACCTTGCAGAACTAGCACTCCTGAAAGATAGGATATAGCGGAGACATGGCTTAGCCACAGCCTGGGGGATGTTTCCAGAATGAGATTTTCACTCTGCAGCGGAGTGTGCGCTGATATGAAACTTCCTGGCAGATTAAAACTGTGTGACCGACTGACACTCGAACTCGGGACCTTTGCCTTTCGCGGGCAAGTGCTCTACCATCTGAGCTGCCAGGAAGTATGCGACGCCGCCTGATCCAGACGCCGGTCGACGAGGAAGCGTCCCCAGCGGTGATGACTCAGATCCCTGTCATATACGCCAAGGTTGCCCAGGAAGGTAGCACGTCTACACAGAGTCTTCCTGCTCCGTTGACGACGTCTGATCAGGTAGATGCAACCGCTCCTGAGATTCCTTCTGAGGTGCCCCAGACGCCAGATCCTGACCTGCCGAATCATCGCAGCACTGTGACTGAAAATGCTACTGAGATGGACGTTGATCCGGGAGTGGTACCTACTTCTGCTTTCCTTCAGACTGGTCCGGAGTCAGACGAAAGCCACCCGCAATCGGACTCTGAACGACCTGTTCGAAAACAAGGGTCGACACGAAAGAGAAAGAAACGTAGCCGTACACCCCCTGATGAATCCATTCTACGGATGGATACCAGGGATGCAGACCCGAAGATGGACGACAAACCGCTCTTTGATGACCAAAAGTCTGATGCGAAAGACACGCCACAGGCGACCATTGGCAACGAACACCCCTCCTTACTGGCGCCGTCGCCTCCACAGGTCGACGTTGAAGAGAGCCTATCCAATGAGACGAAAACTACGTCTCCTCTCCACGTGGATGATGTGCACAGCCGATGCCCTACCGCAGTATCAGTCTCCTGGGCAGACGACGTGGAGATCGAAGGGACTGGGGTGGATGCTGCTGATGATGGGGCACCCCCATCGGTTGCGCCCGCGCCCGCAAACTCTCCACAATAGCAGCCTCTTCAGCGGACCGGCAAGATCGACGACCTCTCGCTCCTGAAGAAGAAGCCCCACCTGTGCCTGTGGGACTCCAACACCAGCATTATCGTGTCGCAACGATTAACCTCGCGACCATTCGTGCGCCCTACAAACTGGCGCTGCTCCGCGATATGATTTATGATGCGGACATAGATATTGCGCTTTTTCAGGAAGTGCATGTCGCCGATTTTTCACCACCACATGGCTTCACGGTGCATCTTTCTCCCGCTTCGGACACCGGTAGTGGTGTTGCCATCATCTTACGCGAAGGTCTTCCTGCCGAAGATGTCCTATACCTCCCCAGCGGCAGAGGTATGGCCCTTACTCTCTTTGGTGTGCGCATCGTCAACATTTATGCGCCGTCGGGCTCCAGCTACCGTCGTGAACGCAATGCCTTCTTCTCGAATGAAGTTACACCCCTTTTTATGGGACCACACGATGACTGGGTCATGGGTGGAGACTTCAACTGCACCCAGCGACCTCAGGATCAATTGCCGCGTCACTCACCATGCGCAGCTCTGGAAACAGTCGTCACGCGGCTACAATTTGTCGACACGTGGAGACATGTTCACGGTGATCTTTTGGGCTTTACGTACTACACTGCGCACTCCTCTAGCCGACTGGATCGTATCTACATCTCGCGATCCCTAATTCAACACACTCGACAGGCTGAAATCTGGCCTGTTGCTTTCTCAGACCATGAGGCTTACTTCTGTGTTGTTGTTCTCACAAGACAGGAAGTATGGCACGGACGTGGTTTATGGAAACTGAACACGGCACTTCTTAATTCACCTGACTATCGACTTCTAATAGAAGACACTTGGATCACATGTAATAGACGCCGACCCACGTATCCGTCTACCATATCCTGGTGGATCCAGTGTGCAAAACCTGCTCTTCCAAAAACTTTAATCCGGTATGGCAAAGGTGTTGTCACTTGGAGGAAGAGCACTATGGACTTTTACTACAGGATCCTACGAGAATGCTCCACGATGCCAGCCTCCCCTGAGCGCCATATGAGGATGAACCAAGCTAAGGCCCAAATCTCCAATCTCATGCGACGGCATTTGGAAGGAGCGATAGTACGATCTCGTACTGCTGATCGCATGCCTGATGAACATCCGTCGATGTACCATATCATCCAAGAACGACAAAATCGACGTCGAAAATTGATTCACGTCCTAACGGATCAAGTAGGGCGTCGCTACGTAACCCAATCTGCAATAGGGAATGTGCTTCACGCCCACTACCGGCAGCTCTACGCCGCAATTCCACATTCCCCAGAATTGATCGAGGAAGTCTCACAGCTCAACTTCGGTGGTATCCCAGGAGATGCGGCGATTGACTTGATGTCGGAGGTGACTGATGAGGAAGTCCGCGATGCGATCCGGGCAGGAACCATCAATCGCTCCCCAGGACCCGACGGTCTTCCCCTCGAATTTTATCGCACCTTCCGTGATTTGTTAGAGTCCACCTTCACCTCCATCTGTCGGGAACTGATGTCTCCGGAAGTGCCTGTGCCGGACGCTTTCATGGAAGGAATTATTATTCCTGTACATAAACCGCACGGCGGCAACAATATCAGTGATTATCGGCCCCTCACCCTCCTTAACAGTGATATGAAAATCTTCACTCGCCTTTTGGCAGCACGACTTAAAAACGTTGCCCGATACGTTGTGTCGCCAGACCAAGCATCTTTGGGAGGAAATAATAATATTCGCACGGCTTTATGCCACTACAGGGATATGATCGCCGTTACCCAGGCACAACGCCTCTCTGGGGCACTTGCGTCTTTGGACTTTAGTCAAGCTTTTGATAGGGTTGACCATTCATTCCTTACGGCTGTTCTCCACCATATGGGTTTCCCAGTCGCCGTTATCACGGTAGTGATGCGCCTTCTGCGGGGTGCCTCATCCAGGGTTATGTACAATGGCAGACTCACTCCACCGATAATAATAGGTCGATCCGTACGTCAAGGTTGCCCTCTATCTGCAATTTTGTACACCTTTTCCTTGGAATCCTTGCTATGTGGACTAAGACAACGTTTGGTAGGGTTGTCCATAGATCGCTACCGATTCTGTTGCACGGCCTATGCTGACGATGTAGTCATCTGTTTACGTAATGCCGACGAGGTTCGAGCTGTTTTGACGTGGGTAGCGACTTATGGTGAGGCGTCGGGTAGCTCTTTAAACGTACGCAAGTCACAAGTTATGTTCATTGGCACGGGACTTCCCGTGGAGTGCGTTACACCTCTCACCACCGTTGATACCATTCGTTGTTTGGGAATAGATTTTTCATCTGATCTCCGGCGTTCAGCCACCATCAACTGTGACGCCTCCTTTTAATGATCTGAGCAGGTCTTATGGACCATCGCTTTCGATCCCTAGATATTCTCCAACGAGCTCGATATGTCAATACATATATCGCATCCCGAGTTCCCCATGTAGCACAAGTTCTACCTTTCCCACTTACTGTGGCACGTCGCATGTTGGCAGCGATGGCATCTTTCGTCAGCTCTGAGATGTTGTTCGAAGTTAACTATGCAACCCTTACTCTTCCCCGTGAACGAGGAGGGATAGGTCTGTTTCACGTGCCAGATAGAGCTCGCGCCCTGTTTGTCAGCTCCCAGATGACGGTATGGACCCGTTGCCCAACGAGCCTCACTGGTCTCCTCCTGTCGGCATACTCGCCGGTCTCACTGTCAGCCCCAGTGATGATCTCGGATGTTCCGGCCCAGTTCCACTATATACGGTACTTCTTTCTGGAACTCAGTTATCTACGCCTCACCTTACCAAGACAGCTTTTACTCAAGACAAAGGCAGTACACAATGTCCTCCAATTAGGTCGTTCACCTAACCCGATTGAACAAAAGTTCTCCCAGGTTGACTGGCGTCATGTATGGCGCGCGGTGTTCGCCTGTTACCTTGAAACGAATGTACAATCTGTCTGGTACCTAACTGTCAATGGTAAGCAAATCAACCAATTTCGCCTTCATCGTATCCACCTCGCCCAATCACCTCTATGCTCCACGTGTGGAGTGCCAGACAATGATGAACATCGGTTTGTTTGCGGACCGGCGGCGGAGGTTTGGCACTTGGTTCGACGTATTGTGGCTTTTCTAACGCGGGACATTCCGGATCGGATTACTCCCCTTTCATTATTATTTCCGGAACGTGACTATTTTCCTCGGACAAAGACCAATGCTGTGAATTGGATTCGCGGACATGCCATTCACTACATATTTGGACAAACTGTAGACTCTGTACTCGATTTTTGGACATACCTCAATGACCGTCATTATGTCGTTGTCTGTCACCCAAAATACAGACAATTTTTCTCGAACTTCTTTGGGAGTGCTTTCCACGAGCCGCCTCGCAGCTGGAATGTGTTAAGCCAAGAGAGAAGAAGGTTTCCTGTTTGAACCAATGAACATTTCTGAACAATTGAACGGAACACATCACTTTCGAGAAGACGTGACGGGGCGCAGAAGGCCTCTGATCACTTACACAAAAAAAAAAAAAGAAAAAAGATGGTAGAGCACTTGCCCGCGAAAGGCAAAGGTCCCGAGTTCGAGTCTCGGTCGGGCACACAGTTTTAATCTGCCAGGAAGTTTCATATCAGCGCACACTCCGCTGCAGAGTGAAAATCTCATTCTGGAAACATCCCCCAGGCTGTGGCTAAGCCATGTCTCCGCTATATCCTTTCTTTCAGGAGTGCTAGTTCTGCAAGGTTTGCAGGAGAGCTTCTGTAAAGCTTGGAAGGTAGGAGACGAGATACTGGCAGAAGTAAAGCTGTGAGTACCGGGCGTGAGTCGTGCTTCGGTGGCTCAGGTGGTAGATCAGTTGCCCGCAAAAGGCAAAGGTCCCGAGTTCGAGTCTCGGTCGGGCACACAGTTTTAATCTGCCAGGATGTTTCATATCAGAGGTGGTCAGGAAGGATTACGAAATGAAATTTCTAACCCAAATAATAACTATGAAGCGGTTAATAACGAAGTATTGTTGCTGGAGGACGCACTCAGTAAGATATTGTCAGTTCGTGTGGAGCTGGACAAACTTAAGGAATCCCAGGAAATGGTGACAGATTTGCCTAGGCGTGATGTAAATGATCAGATTGCGCGTAACAATGAGACCATTTCTATACAGGTCCACCGTTTCAATGAAATCGGGAACAATAAATTAGTTCTGTACCATGAAAGTGGCATAACAAGGTATAATGTAGGCAGCATAAAATTAAATGCGAGAGACACAAGAGAAGAGGATAAGCCAATATCGGAAGATGTTTTTGTTGAATAATGAGTAATACGAGAACAAGCAATGTTAAGGAACCTAATGACGGTACATTAACGGATCTGAACTTAAAATGATTGAGCACCTAGTCGATAAGGAAACAGGATACAATAGAATTAGGACTGTATTATCTTTAAATGCATTACATGTCAGTAAAAAGAAATAGTTGCTTAAGAAGAAAAAACAAATTAGGCATAGCAGACCTAGGAGTATCTGGAGCTTGAGGAGGCGGAATGTAATCAGTGTGTCGCGATATAAAAAGACTAACACTAAATAATTTGAAATAGAATGTAGAAAGCCAAGTGCATACCAGAAGGAGCAGTCTTTGAGTGGGTCGATAAGGGCACCCGGTAATAAATTCAGGCTGCAAATTAGTTATTTAGAATTAATTTGTTTAAAATTGTATTTAATGCGTTTGGTTGATCAAGAAAGTTTTGTTTGTTGTGTCCTAAGATATTCATTGCAAGTTATTTCTTTGAGAACCTTAAACGAATGTAAGCTATAATTTACGCCAGAAGAGCATTGATACAATATTGCGAGGGGGCAACACACGGATTATTTCTATTCTGATTGTTGATCAGTTGACAGGTGATACTAAAAGTTTAGATCCAGTCCTCTGAAAGGTCTGCAAGCTCCTGTCAAAGTACTTGTCAGATACGATAAGTGTATGTGTTACAAGCATCCATTTGTTTTCACTGTATGGACTTGAATTAGTTTGTCACTGCCTCCCACAACGAATAAAACCGATGGACTGAGAGACTCTATATTAAAAATTATAACTAAAGAATAACCACGATAAAACAAATGTTGCCTTATGTTCACTGAAAAAACTTTAATGGAAAGATTAGTACCTACAGATTTAAGTTTTGCTCGTTAAATTCTAAAGTAATAATTTTAAGAAAATTGTTATTTATGTTAACTATTTGATAATAAGTTGAGGCGAGGAGGAGCTCTGTAATGCGTCAAAATTGTTGTTGCGTTAAATCGGAGTTACTAGTAGGTGTCGCCTCGACTTACAATCAAAATTTACTGTTATGAAAAGAAACGAGGGTGTGATGATATGTTTGAAAAATCTTCTTATTTGTATTTTTGTAAAATGTTGTGGAGACTGTCGCCTAAAAATACGAGTATGTGAGCAGCAGAATCTCGTCAAAGTCAGCGTGAATGACTGCAGAGTTGCAGCTTCTGGCGAAGATAACATTTACGGCGCAGCTGGCCACCGCAAGACTCAAACGACAGCCTCAAAGAAAATATAACTACTTTTAAAAGGGAGAATTAGTGTGCTACATTTGTTCATCGTAAATGGCTCTTGGTTAGTTCCAGGAGAAATTCAGCTAGTCGTTGTTTGTTAGCCGGACTAAGATCAGTCCTAATCCGGGTTGGACTCGGGAGTGTTTTCATTCAAACGCTATAGTCGTTTAGGTTCATTCCGCGAGATAGTTATCGAGTTGTCTGAAATATACTTACGCCGATCTGTGATAATTTTGATTTCACTTCGCGAGGCGAAAAGCGTGAAATAATTGATTTATGCAGGAACTTAGAATTTTGTCTGAGGCAGCAGTAGTGGCTACGATATATTGTAGTTCATAAGGTTTCTCGTGGCTGGTGATTTTATTCCAAAACGGTTACCAAACAAATTGTTACCAGAAAGCCACTCGTTTTTACTTGATATGTACATCAATTATATTGGAAATTCTCAATTTTGTTGTGATAGATAGGTGACGTCTTCACAGGAAATCATTATTTGTATCTGAATATGGAGAAAGCGCGCACTAAGGAAATAGTGCCTCTGCGTTGTTGCATTAGTGTATTTGAAGGCGAAAGGAAGCACTTAGGAAATGGTGACTTTGCGATATTGTATTTGGGCTATTTTGCGGCTCTAGCGTGAGCGTTGAAGTATTTTAGTTAAGGTTTGGTAATATCTTTACATGCACCCTATAAAACCCTAACGACAAAGCGACAACCATTGTTACCGGGAACACGCAAATTGTCTCTCCTATCGTGCCGTTGCTGTGATCTGAATAACTTCAATGGTAGAGGGTCCACGCAAAGTCAATAGCTGAAGTGGGATTACTTTTGTGTCTATTTGAGAGATCAAGCAAGTTAAAAGTTGCGCTTACACCCGAGGTTTTTCTTTAACTTTTTCGCTTAGAGGTCTTTCTTTCATTGGCCAGCACCCATAAAATCAAAACTGACTTGTATCTGTTTATGAAAGAAAACAGGCAATAAAGACAGAACAGTTTCTGTTTCAAAAATAAAAATAGTGTCCTGAGTCTCTTTTGCCCCATGTTTAATATTCAAGGCTATTTTAAACGGTAAGTCCATTTTTATAGCAAACTAATAATTTGCAAATATCAAAAAGTGGTAAAAGAGAGTCAAAGTTTAAATAAAGAAAAGCCTGCAACGTTATAAAAAGCAAAGATATTAATTTTCAAAGAAATAGGAATATTTGTACAGATCTGTTAATTTCCGAAAACTGAAATTATTTCATATTTCTAAAGTTAAAAAGGAGAGAAATTATCTCCAAGACCTTATATAAGGGAAAAAGGGATGAACCACGGAAAGAAAGAGAATTTATTTATGGCTGAGAGGTTGAGAATTTGAAAACGAATTAACACGTTTGTATTCAATTTATGCGACGATATTGTTGTAGCATGGTTGCTACCGAACCTCCTTGGTTTGCCATGTACAGAAGTTATCTCTGATTAATATTGTCCGTTAAACAAGAGAGTAAATTACACATCTGAAAGTGCGATATAAAATGACGATTATTTAAAAGTGCAGACAAGCTTACTGCAGTTAACTGCTTCTACGCAATTTGGTTGTGGAATTGGAAAGATATTTATACGATATTATCGAGCACGACAGCTCGTAATTCTTTTATAAAAGGGTTGAACATTTTGTTACTTCGTTGCTTATCGAGGTGCGTTGTGTAGTAGCGTTACACACTGGAAGAGTCGATTTGTGGCTTTGAGTGGTGAGGTCGAATATATGATTTTCTATTCAACCTATATACAGTGTATAGCATTTTCCATTGAAGCTCAGAACGTCTTTGATGGTGGTTATTCGTACGAACCTTGTAGAGCTTCTGAGAGATGAGCTAGAAATATCATCATATTCCTGTAGCTACCACTAGGCCGTCAAACCACAAATACTATATGTGATAATTCTGTAATGCACAACATCGTAGTGGTAAGTAGTGTGGACTGTATCAGGAGAATTTCAACAGCCAAATAAAATTGTCTACGCTGTGATCTGGGCAGACGACATTTCCAATACAGAAGTTTACGCTCACTGGTTATCTAAATTGTAGTCTTACTATGTGAGGTCGAGTGACGTTCGTGTTTTAAGATTTTGCATGGTGTCCGGAATTCTTCGCAAAATATTGGGCGTGAGATCTTAATGTGTCACAGAGTGGTTGGGTCACATATTATTTCTAAGCCGTCATCCACGGTTATCTGACCCCGTTTTTAACAGCGTCTTTACAAGTATTTTATCCACAGTTTTATTTAGTTATTCTGCTGTGTCTCGTTGGGATTTTATTACGGCATTTTCTGAAGCTCACTTTCTTGGGGTTGCTTTACAATTTTTGTGGTGGAATGAAACTAAGTTTTCCAGTTTATTGATCTTTTTCCATAGATTTTTCACAATCTTCTTCGGTATATCATTAACGCAAGGGCGCTGGTAACCTTGCTGATAAGCGCCCTCCGCCATAAACCGTCATCATCGAGTAATGTACGTCCACAATGGAGCTGACGTAGCAGATTCTTGTGTTGTGCTTCTCGAGTAAAAGTGAGCGAAATTGAGGTGTTGACTTCTGCTGTGAGACGTTGCTCTCCCGTTACGTCTCACTGTGCCTCATTTGTGCCAATTCGTTTTGTTGTTTCTACGTGGGTTTTTGTGTCTGTAGGGTGGCGCAGTATAACGTCTCTCAGTCTTGGATCTAAAGGAAGTAACGAAGGTGACGAAATGATTTTGAATCATCTGGCAGAGTACCTTTGAATTCCACCATTACATCGGCTGCCAGTATAGCTGTATTGAGAAATCAATTTCCACATTAAAACTATAGAAACAGTTCATTGTTTTACAAACCATTATAGGTCCTGATTCTTTTTTCAAATACAGTATCGACAAATTACAGCCTGCCATTACAGAATGACCCATTAAAACTACACTCCTCTACGCCATGTCCGCATCCAGCTAAAAATACAATAAAAAAGACATCAAGATCAATACCATCTAATTTAATCTAGGCAAGCTGGCGATTGATCTTAGAGACGCAAATCTGAAAACTTTAACTGGTAATGGACTAATTCTGCATGACCAACAAAATCTCCTTTACGTACCAGAAAGGTATAATTTGATCAACATTGAAACCAGTAAGACAGCCAGGACTCACCACAGCGTTATCAGAATTTCTATCACTAACCTTTTTCCGTATTCTCAACATCCTAACAAAAGCTTCTGGAGAGGGTTGCGCGTTTGGGAACGGTAGTAATCGCAAATAACAAAAATGTTTCCCACACCACTAACTTGGCTGACGAAACGGTTATATGACTAGACAGCCACACCCTTCCGCCAGTAGCAAAACATTATTTTTTTTAGAGTAGAGTATAGATATGTTGCATTTTGCCATTACTGGATAATACTTTAACCATGTTAGTACCAACCCACTACAAAAAAAATTGAAAAACAAGCAAAAGCCGCGCGGAGTGGCCGCACGGTTAGGGCGCCATGTCACGGATTGCGCGGCCCCTCCCGTCGGAGTCCTCCCACGGGCATGGATCTGTGTTTGTTGTTCGTAGCATAGGTTACTTTAAGTAGAACCAGCTTTCATCAGAAAACAGTACGGACCTCCAGCCTGCCTCCCCCAACACTCGTTTGAGACACGCAGTCGACTCAACATTGATATGAAACTGAGGATCTTTGATCATGACACGTGCAGGTCGCAGACGCGCTTACCCCTAGAAATCCGTGATATCAACTATTACGACTGCCGCTTATGCACCGGTTAGGTAAACGCTGTCCAACGAAAGCGCCGCTAGTGTAGGTTGGCCGGAGAGGTGCTCGATTTCCAGTCGCATTCTGCAGTTCTTTCGTTTATATTTTTTACTTATTGAGATTGAGAGAAATAGCAAATTCACACCAGAACTACTTTTTTCAGCCGCCCGCCAGCTACCAAGCCCATTCTGCAACATCATCTTAGAAGATGCTGTCTCGCCCTGACCGCTTCTTGGCCACAGGCACTCACCGTCATGCCTGCAGTAAATTTTAACTGTTTGTTACTTCGAGCACAGTTTAGTAATGACGCTCGAATTCGATCACCGTTTCGATCGTTAGGCGACGGCGAGCATTTCGCAATACAAGGGCAGAGCTGCAGCGCCTGCCATGCAGTAAGGTTCACCAGAGAGAATCAACCCCTCTTTTTTTCCTGAACCTAGTTCTCATGGTTTGGCATTCTCTCTCCGAAGTGTATTTAGTTAAACTCGTGTAGTTCTAGGTCTGTACTTCATTTATCGTTCTGTGAATTTTTTAATGTCAGTGGAGGCTGCCCTCGATTAAGAGTGCCTTGTTCTGTAATGGTTTCAGAATACATCTCTTTCATTTATTTTCTAATCTTTTATTTATTAATGTTGCGATTTTTACCGCCTTTCCTCGGTTCCATAGAAATTATTGGCTTCCTGCAAGTAGGGTCATAGTGCATGCCTTCCCACGATCTAATCCTGGGTAGTGTATTAATGTGAGATCCCGTTGGCCTATTATGACTTATCTTGCCAACTACCTGGGGCAAGCTCTTCTCACTTGTGCCGCCTAGGATACAAGGACTGTGTTAAGCAGTCTAGGTGTGGTAGCACATAAGAAATAATAACAAGTTAGATAAATAAATTTCTCAAACGACTTGAATTAATAAAGAATTAAATTTTTAATCTTGGTTGCCTTAGCATGGTTCTTTCACTTAATCGTTACATGTGCTCACTTTCTTTCGAACAACTACATGGATGGTACTTAGTCACATAAACATTCGAATCAAATACATTCGCCACATCAAGAACAGTCAGTGAAGCAATCTTCTCGCAATGACATCATTCCTTCTGAAGACACAGATTTTGTTTACATTTATGAATATTTCTTTTTTGGGAATTAAATCGAATGCTTACCACACATACGATAACGTCGCCTGAAAAGTCTGTGCTGAAAGGTGGTAGTGAATTATGATGTGAACTGTTGTTGAAATCGGTGGTTGTTTAATGCCAACTGGGCGTCCAGAAGCACATCGCAATCTTGTAACCTTCAAATAAAGTTCTGTACGTGCCTCGCTGTAAACAAGCATCTAGCGGAAAGCTGACCACCCCCCCCCCTATTCACAGCAATTTCGATACAGAAAAAACACAAATAAAAAGACCTGCAGAATGCATGTGAGCATCGAACACAGCCAGATGCCTTGGCCGCTACATTGAGCGTCCTTCACCGTATGGGTACATCAGTGACAGTTGTACACGCTTCTTTCCGCGATTTCTTCGAATCCCATGTGCGATGGTGAATAATTCACAGTTTTCAATTGTATTTTGATCCTGTCAACTTTGAGTCATGCACTTTGGAAGTGACTTTTTAAAAACTGAGTCTAAATTTCTTAGAGACTATCGTTTAAGATTGTACACAAGCAATCAGCCAAATATAAGTGCAATCGGTTGTACGTGTTTAAGACCTCCTCTTTGTCGGCGGGCAAAGGAAACAAAATACTAGCAAATTCGCCCCTGTACACATTGATAACCATCTGGGGGAACCTATAAGCCTGTCAGTATTGAGGCAACCTGATTTCTGGCACACTCTGCATTGTTGCCACATGTATCCAAAATGGCGGCGATGAGGTCATCCAAGATTGCGGCATGTAGACTTGCCAAAGTGCCTGATCATATACAAGATGGCAGCTGTAAAGTCATTAAAGATAGCGGATTTTGGCGGGAAGATAGGTCAATTGGGCTACCTTCACTAACCTAAGCCCCCCTCTCCTCCCCCCTCCCAGGAAAATGACGGGAAGTTCAAATTCCAGCAGGATAATACACTCCTGGAAATTGAAATAAGAACACCGTGAATTCATTGTCCCACGAAGGGGAAACTTTATTGACACATTCCTGGGGTCAGATACATCACATGATCACACTGACAGAACCACAGGCACATAGACACAGGCAACAGAGCATGCACAATGTCGGCACTAGTACAGTGTATATCCACCTTTCGCAGCAATGCAGGCTGCTATTCTCCCATGGAGACGATCGTAGAGATGCTGGATGTAGTCCTGTGGAACGGCTTGCCATGTCATTTCCACCTGGCGCCTCAGTTGGACCAGCGTTCGTGCTGGACGTGCAGACCGCGTGAGACGACGCTTCATCCAGTCCCAAACATGCTCAATGGGGGACAGATCCGGAGATCTTGCTGGCCAGGGTAGTTGACTTACACCTTCTAGAGCACGTTGGGTGGCACGGGATACATGCGGACGTGCATTGTCCTGTTCGAACAGCAAGTTCCCTTGCCGGTCTAGGAATGGTAGAACGATGGGTTCGATGACGGTTTGGATGTACCGTGCACTATTCAGTGTCCCCTCGACGATCACCAGTGGTGTACGGCCAGTGTAGGAGATCGCTCCCCACACCATGATGCCGGGTGTTGGCCCTGTGTGCCTCGGTCGTATGCAGTCCTGATTGTGGCGCTCACCTGCACGGCGCCAAACACGCATACGACCATCATTGGCACCAAGGCAGAAGCGACTCTCATCGCTGAAGACGACACGTCTCCACTCGTCCCTCCATTCACGCCTGTCGCGACACCACTGGAGGCGGGCTGCACGATGTTGGGGCGTGAGCGGAAGACGGCCTAACGGTGTGCGGGATCGTAGCCCAGCTTCATGGAGACGGTTGCGAATGGTCCTCGCCGATACCCCAGGAGCAACAGTGTCCCTAATTTGCTGGGAAGTGGCGGTGCGGTCCCCTACGGCACTGCGTAGGATCCTACGGTCTTGGCGTGCATCCGTGCGTCGCTGCGGTCCGGTCCCAGGTCGACGGGCACGTGCACCTTCCGCCGACCACTGGCGACAACATCGATGTACTGTGGAGACCTCACGCCCCACGTGTTGAGCAATTCGGCGGTACGTCCACCCGGCCTCCCGCATGCCCACTATACGCCCTCGCTCAAAGTCCGTCAACTGCACATACGGTTCACGTCCACGCTGTCGCGGCATGCTACCAGTGTTAAAGACTGCGATGGAGCTCCGTATGCCACGGCAAACTGGCTGACACTGACGGCGGCGGTGCACAAATGCTGCGCAGCTAGCGCCATTCGACGGCCAACACCGCGGTTCCTGGTGTGTCCGCTGTGTCGTGCGTGTGATCATTGCTTGTACAGCCCTCTCGCAGTGTCCGGAGCAAGTATGGTGGGTCTGACACACCGGTGTCAATGTGTTCTTTTTTCCATTTCCAGGAGTGTACATCATACCATGATTGTCTCTAGTAACCTAAGAAAAGATGCTGGAATATAGGTCACTTGGGCTACCTCCATTAACCTAAGTCACCTCACCACCACCTCTTCCTAGGAACTGGCGCTAAGTTCGAATTTTGGCTGTGAAATACGCCTATTGTGGTATCTCTACCAACATAACAAAATGGGGGGAAAGAAAGCTTACCTCCACTAACCTAAGACACCCGACCGCCACCTCTTCTTAGGGATTGGTGAGAAAAGGACTCCACCTGCACTGAGCTGCTGGAGAGAGGAAGGAGTGTACTTTATTTATTTTGTAACAGTTTATCTAGGGATGGATTTTTAAGATGGTAAATTTATCACAGTGATGCAGAACACACATGCCACACAGCATACAGACCTGCAAACTACTCCTAAATAACTCATGTATAATGCTCTGCACACATGCCTACTGATTGTAAACTGCCAAAATAACGAATGCACAGCCTACAGGCCTGCAAACCACTCGTAAGTAATGCAATACATTTATGTCCAGAGAGCCACACAACTCGGAAATTGTCAAAATAATAATCCGTCTAAAAGTCTCTGCAAACATGCTTGCTAATTGTCAACTCTCAAAATCATGCACCAGTCTTTATTTGGCTCCTACTGACCTAGTACACAGTACCACCACCATAGGATGCTTTCGTCTGTTCTGTGACATAATCCTGAATGACAACCATGGCACGAGTACTGTATTCCAAGATTGTGGCAAACAGTGTGTTCACCATGAGGTCTAGACCTAGTACACAGTACCACCACCAGAGAGTGCAGTCATCCATTCAGTGACGCAATACAAAATGGGGGGGGGGGGGGGTGGAATGGTGGAAAAACGACTCTGCCTGTGCTAGACATAGGTTTTTACTTTGCAGGCAGTGTCTCCACCACAAGATCTAGACTCCAACTGACCTAGTATACAATACTGCCACCAGAGCGTGCTATAATCACCCTTGTGACGTAATTCCAGCTGGTGGTCTGGTGGGGGAAAATGGAGCGAAAATGACTCATCCGGCATTGGGCTGCTAGAGAGAGTAAGGAAGGAGTGTACTTTATTTATTTTGGAACAATTTCAGAACAAACTTTCAGACTCCTTCTAAATATTGCAGGACACTGATGTGTAGACAAGCTCAGTACTCATCAAATTACAAAATTACGCATAGCGCAGCCTACAGGCCTGCTCACAAAATAATGCAACAGACACACAAACAACATACGCAGACGCTGTCTGCCACCCCCTGTCCAGCAGACCACACACGAGACTACCTGCAGCCCGGCGAAGTGACACGACCGTCAGCTTTCAAGCCAACCACAGATGCTCTCAAGCATGAGGCAGCGACGTCCCTTTCATACTTGGTACCTGAGTAATTCCTCTCGAAATAAGTGTTCACCTGGGCACCATTGCTGACGTGACCGGGCAGGACTGCAGATATTCCAGGGGTGCCCGTGCTGCCACAGCCGTGAGCCACCACGGACTCAGGTGAAAGTGGACTCTATTTTCGGGTATACAGTCAGTGTTATACTGATGGCACAGAACCCCAACTTGCACTCACGCAGCTCCCATGTGCAAGACACCTTCAGGCAGCATGTGTCTTTTCTGTTGATTACAGAGTAGCACAGGGCACGTTGTTCCTAGCACGACATGAGAGACATGTCTAACCATGCTTAAATGCCCAGTGTGACTGACACAACACAGCCAAATGCGCATGCATAGTGACAAACCATCGCAAGCGCATCTAACAAGGTTCTCAATCTTACAATGATGTCACATGACTGTAAAAAATAAGAACCGAGTCGACCTCCTGGAAATTGTATAGTGTCCCAGAAATAGTTAACGCTCACTTTCTTGATGTCTCAGCTTGTATGCACGGAAATACTTACCCTAACAGAACGAAAATAGCCCAGAATAACATCGAATGCAGCGATCCTAATGTGATACCTCGTCCATCACATGTTAACCTTCCTGCTTCAACATACACAAACGTCTCTCTGCAATGTAGAGACTCATATATTCCAGCACAATGGATGTCTTGTGAATGAATCGAGAATTATGATTGACTCTTATCGAATTTACCCGCCGAATTGCTCTCGCGACAAGTGTAGATATACCATATGCCTTTTTCCCTTCTGCAGATGAGACTTTCAGCGGTTATTTTACACAGATCGCCATACTGCACTGACAATTGTATCTTACAAACTACCATACATAATCATAAAAATGGAAAGACACTTACTCATTTACACTACTCTCCCAACGAGGACAGGAGAATAAACATTAAAACATGAAACTGACCTGCAGCCCATCAATATATCACTGCGTACCCTAGATAACGTCAAATAAGGAAAGACACCTACTCAATTACACTGCTCTCCAACCGAGGACAGGAGCTAGAATATTAGTGCACAAAACCAATCTCCAACCCAGCAATATATCACCACGTACCCTGTCGATGAAGTGAAGATAAAAATACTGTTCTGCACCAAACAAAATCATCCCTTTTACATCATTCGTACATATACCGCGAAGACAGACAGTACCATATATACACCACATAGCACTAGATATTTTGCAGCAGGTGACGCTCACAACTCATCCACCCCCAACGCGCGACCAGAGCACCCTCAGAGGACCGAAGCCACTCTCAGAGCTTTTCTACAAACACGGGCTCACTTCCCCTTGGCCCAAGCACGTTACTGTTTCCCCTCCGAACATGCTTCCTTGCTTGCTCGCTTTTCTACACATATCTCGAGACTTGGGGATTACAACAACGAATGTATTTTAGCATGTTTCGCCATAATATTATACCATTTTCGCGTTACTTCTCGATATCAAGCACTAGGTAGCATACTACAGATCGCTAGCGCAACATAATTCCCAAGATAACGACTGGAAATTATTTATCTACAAACCTGTAACTTTAGTTAAATGGGGCGTGCTGCAAGCCACTGGCTATCTAGAAACTTGTCTCATCTGCCAAGACATTTACTCGGCAACTCGAAACAAATAGAAGAAACTGATATTTCCACTCTCGAATACCGATGTCGGTGATGTGATAGATTCCAAATCATCCCTATAATTTACAAGGTCAACTAGAGTGCTTTTCATGTCTAGAGAACCGGCAAACGTGTCTTCCACATGCTAGATGCACACATCACAATCGATCGTCTCTCAACTAAATAAAATGTGCAGAAGCAGTCAAGCAAACAAATTACATGGGAGGGGATAACGATTCAGCCAAACGCCCATCTCCATTCAATCTTCTCAAATTTCCACCCAATCACGAAAGCTATCCAACAGATACTAAGTATTAGTTCGCTATTCGGTCGTCTAGAAGACAACACGGTTAAATCATCTACATTCCTACACTCCAACAGGCATCTCCAGCGTGGCATCTCCTACCGTTAAAGGGAAACGTGAATCACCCCCGCCTAGGTCACCGACGCTACAGGTCGAGCATGCACATGAAGGATGTTTATCCTAAGAAATTGGTCACATATATATATATTACCCCTATACTTACAACTAAATGTTATTATCGCACTCTCAGTTCAATGACATCTGACAATGATCGAAGTATCGGAAATACACTCTGTTGACGGCTATGGCTCTGGAAATAGAAATATCAGTACAACTCCTATGACTTGACATACTCTTCCTATGCTATCACAGTACTTCAAGTCAAATCCATACCTTCCTTACAACTGGACATTGTCATTTTCTTTGCACATGTCAGAACACAAACACATACTTCATAAGCCTGATGCTCAAATGTGAACATATCACGCAAGCCCTACTACTATGCATAATACTTCGTCAATAACTGATGGCTGGCGATACGAAATAAAACTGAGAGAAAATCAACAATGGGTGGATATGTATCATAAGGATTCCTTGTGAGTGCCACCACCGTGTCCTAGAAAGAGAGACGTAATTGGCCAGATGTTAAAAAAACTCGATCCCAACAACTACTGTATGTTACTGTCGCAAGCGGTCATGGTTCTACAGGTGCACACAAGTACCCATGTTAAGACCTATACTAGCTTTATAAATCGAGGTAAGACATTACCTCTGAATTAGGTGGCTTTTCTATCCGGACAGATACTGAGATGGTGATCGCTGGAGTGTATATTATCAGACCAGCACTCCAGTTACACGTAGCCCACGATGCAACCTCGTTAAACAATCGCTGAATTTTGAAAGTGATTCGGCTAAGGGATGTGGTATGTAAGTGGTATTTGCAACTCCCTCACACCGCCCCACCTAGATATTTCTACAGTACTTGTAATGTGTTCTGTCTTGGTACCATATCAGAGGTTCTGTGATATATCCACTGAGCTATAGGCGATGACTGATTGAGAAGGAACACAAACAGTAGTAGTAGATGACGTGCCGAGTGAGGTCGTAAGAAAATGTTCACTAGCTTTTCAGATCTCTAGTGTTACACTATCTGCTAGAAATGATGTCCATTATTTGGGATCAAGTCTTTCCGTTCAACCACATACCTGCGTCAGATCACACCCACAAGTGGATCATATTTTTGGCACTCTCATATCTCAAAACGAGTCACCTTTATCGAACCTGTCTGCTACAGTAAAATTCCAACCTGGTTTTAGTCAGCCCCCTACGCATCTTGCAACTGCTCCCCTTTAGACAGCTTTACACATGTGATCATTCCAATTTAAGTCAGAACTGAGCAGAAGTCGGAGAAAGACATAACCGCCGCCTTCTGCAACCTGTGTAGAACAACCTGAGTTAGAGCAACAGGAGCGTGTTCAAACCATTCCGTGGAAATGCGGGCATTGTGGTGCACCTCCAAACTGCGTACAGATACTACAATCCAAAGTAGATCCGCATCGATTCACATCTGTCTCCCTAACATGCTATCATCGTTATTTTGTACCATCCGACAGAGAAAAATTACGAACTACAAAAGCTCCACTAACTTCAGTTCATACAGAACTCACCTAGGCGTCGTTTCTAGTGTGATGCGTAGTAGCGATGTGGGTCCGGCACAGAGAGAGACTTGTTGCGATGCTTCCCAGAATAGTATTCCTAATGGGACACCCAAACCATCGTCACATTTAGCTATCAAACTACCGCTGTTGCCGATGCAGGACGATCCTGTTTAATATACAGCTCTTGATCCATTGCAGAGGGCAGTTTAAGGTTTCATCACCCGTCCTATGGGAGGATTGCCGTATCCCACAGACTATACTGTAAGTCGCAAGAGACGCTCCCTGTGACCCTGTGTGGTTGTTTGAAACATTGTTTTCTAACCCACTTTGTACACTGTCATACATTTTGTTTTTCTGCGACGACTTTGATGTGCATGTCAGGTCCTAAACTAACATTAAGACACTCTGATCCACGGCCTCTGGCAGAAAACTAGACATCGCACAACGTAAATCATATTGTTACTGTGGCTACCATAACACGCCACAAACACTGGATGATTTTAAATAAAAGAGAGTTACAACATGAGCAAACTGGAAGAGTTTTACAGCTTTGGCGTAGGTTTCCAAACTACATTTAAACCCATCCGTTAGAGTCACGGAATAGCTGATGACTCTACATTCTGTTTCGACAGATTCATCATATTGCTGTCATGTAAGCGATCAGTGTTTTCGTCATATCCACTCCATCCACCAAAATTCTTTCCCCAACTCAAACAAGCGGTATCTATCAATCATTATGTGGTAACCAACAGCATGCTAGTGCACAGATGGGATAGAAAAGACACAATCAATATACTCTTATAATAAGCATCACAGTTGATAGTGCGAAAAATTTTACAGTAATTTCAACACCGACCAATGCTGTGACAGCATGTTACTCAATTTCAGTGTCATAGCTGAACCGCCCCTTCTCCACTTTGCGAGTATCATTGTGAACGTGTAGTACGTCCTTTCATTGTTAATTGTCGAACACATAAATCATCAAAGTATACCAGACAGTGCTCCACATATTTCTAACACCTCGAGTGTAGTGTTTAATTTACGATCTATCTCTCTGCGTATGGGAGTCGCAGAGTATTCTCACTGTCTTAGGGTAAAATTAGAGAGTGAACGACCCTCCTCACACAGTCATTGACCAATCAGCCCTGCAGCACCGTTACTGAATTAATCTGCAACCGACCAGAAAAAGACCCCTAAATCAACCAAGCCATGAACTCTAAAGTATTGTTCTAGAGCCTAGGATCGGTACGTGGAAGGTATTGGTAACAGCTATAATGTTCGAACGCGTCCGTTGCGACCTATCAGTTGTATGAAATGTAGCACTGTTATTACTCGAATGTAAGAAATATATTTCAAGCGCATGATATGTACCCTTCTTCCCGGTTTCTCTACGATAAACTATGTTATCGAACCGTAAAACGAAAAAACTACTTTTGTAAAACATTTGCTCCGTGTGACATGAGCACAATATAGTTTTCCGGAGACATATAGTGTCCACCATTCACATCCGATCACAGTTCAGAAATTGAATGATGCCCGCATCAGGCCTATATAAAATGATCGTTAGTAGCCGGGAAAACGTCCTACTAGGAAACAGGTAAGTGCATAGCAGCAGCGTCCGACATGTGAAAATTACAGGTTACTCCGTTACTAATCCTCTAAACACCGCATTTGTCAGGCATATGTGTAGACCTATCACTAACTTACTAACTTAGTTATGACGCTGAAGTCTCGATTCAACACCCAAGATGCACGGGGCGGGGAGGGGGGGGGGGGGGGGGGGGAGTCATTGCATAAATCAAAGTTCGTTTAGAGGAATGTGTCAAGTTTCATCATATATGAGATGAATTCCTCTGATAATCGACATGTTTATCGTTAACGATCGGAAGTAAACAGTGCTTTAAACCACATACAAAACACATGGCTGTATACTAGTAGAATGCAGGCCATGTCATACAACTGATGCATCCGGGCAGAACAGTGGAAAAACTGACCTGCAGCAACTTCTCCTCCTCTAGAATGCATCAGTCAACTATTAAATCATACCTCGTTACAGCTCCATCTCAATCGATTACCCCGTCCACTCTCTGTTATCCGTTAATGCAGATTCTTGTAAGTTTAGAGGTGAATGGCTCTCTGTCTTCCTGCAAAGCATCAGATACAGTAGTCATCTCGCGTGTATCACTGGTACCTCAATAGACATACGGTATAATGCTACCTCGACGGAAAAAAATTGACTGCCTCCGTGATTCCCTTCATTGCGATGTCGACGTTTTCTGGGACTCGTTTTGTTGCCGCATACTTGTTCCCATGTACAAATTGTTCCGCGCAAACGAGAAGATACGCAAGTACTTCCTCAATTTCTCCGCATTTCGGTGTATATTCAGTCAATTTATACCTATTCCCTTGTCATTTTTCCCAAATCTATCGATTTTATGTCAGATCTATCCATGCGATCATGATATAACCTCTCATTCTGTGTTCTAAAATTTCTTGTAAATGTAGCACAGTTGCCAACACCTTGCCCACATTCACTGATCGCGAGGCGTAATATAGTACTGTACTCGACTATATCCAGTCACCTCCACAGCCGGCCGAAGTGGCCGTGCGGTTAAAGGCTCTGCAGTCTGGAACCGCAAGACCGCTACGGTCACAGGTTCGAATCCTGCCTCGGGCATGGATGTTTGTGATGTCCTTAGGTTAGTTAGGTTTAACTAGTTCTCAGTTCTAGGGGACTAATGACCTCAGCAGTTGAGTCCCATAGTGCTCAGAGCCATTTTTTCACCTCCACATTTGGAGGGTGTTTCCTCTGTTTTCTGTGTATATGCATGCCTAGCAGCTGGCTCCGAGGATCCAGTCCCCTCTGTTGGTGGACCAAATTTCGAACATAGAATACATGTCTGGAGATAACGTGTGGTTGATCCACCCGCGAGCCCTATCGTAGATGTGGCGTGTGTTGTATCCACCTCCGAACATAGGTCCGGATATATAGTCCGCAGCAGATCCTCACTTGAATGCTATCTTGGATGTAGTATATTTTGGATCTGCATCCCAACACTGGTTCGTACATTGTGCGTGATGGATCCACCTTCGAACCCTATCCTGTACACGACATGTTGTGGATATGCATCTCAACATCGCTCTGGATTTAATACGTGGCAGATCCACATTCGAATGCTAACTTGGGTCTGCTGTGGGTACTGGGAGCCTTCTGCAAGGCATGCATATGCACAGGCATATAGAAAACATAGCAAACGCTCTCCAAATGAGCAGGTGGCTGGATACAGTCATGTACAGTACTATATTACGCCTCGCGATCAGTGCATTTGGGCTAGGTGTTGGCAGCTGTGCTATTTTTTATTTTATTTTTTTTATTTTTTGTGATTTTAAACACCTTATACAAAGGCGGGCTGTCAGCAGCACAATACGCCGCTCTTCAGCCTTGAGTTTGACAACAAGTAGTACATAAAGGTGGCACAGAGAAGACAGTCAAAACGGTGGGCAAAAAATGTAGACACTAAAAATCGAAAAAAACATGGAGCCGTTCACGCTGGACGAGAAACATCACTAACACTAGGCGACACGGTGCACATAACATGGATGATGGCGACGGTATGCGAACGGTGGTGGCGTGACGGCGAACAACACTACACACAAATGAAGGCACACACACGAAACACTGATGGCGATGATCTCCGGCGCGCGAATGTTCACTGAGCGTGTGCGAGTCCGGGGACCTGCCAAGAGAGGAGGAGGAGGAAGGGGAATGGGAGAGGGAGAGGGGAGAGCAGAGATGCCATGGGCAGAGGAGAGAGGGGGAGGGAGGAAGGGGGAGGGGAAGCCTGGGGGAAGAGAGGAGGAGGGAGGGGATGGGGGAAAAGGAAAGAGAAGGGAAGGGAAGAGAAGGGAGGGAGGGTGCCTAAAGGAAATGACACAGGAAGTGGGGGGGGGGATCAAAGTTGATAGGAGGGGTAGATGGAGGGGAGGAGGACATCATCAGGGAGGGGGAGCTGGCGGAAGTCGCCTTGGGGGAGTGTAAGGAGGGTGGAGAGATGGAGACCAGGTGAGACATGGGAATACAGGTGCGGCAGCAGGCAGGGGTAGGAGAGGATTGGTGAGACAAGTGGATGAGGAGGATCGAGTTTGCGGGAGATGTACAGGATCTGTATCCTTTCAAGGAAGAGGAGGAGGTGGGGGAAGGGGATGAGATCATACAGGATCCGCGTGGGGGAGGGGAGACAGATGCGATAGGCGAGGCGGAGAGCATGGCGTTCAAGGATTTGGAGGGAGTTATAAAAGGAAGGGGGGCGGAGATCCAGGCCAGATGGGCGTAACAAAGGATAGAGCAGATGAGGGATTTATAGGTGTGGAGGATGGTGGAGGGGTCCAGACCCCACGTACGGCCGGAAAGGAGCTTGAGGAGATGGAGTCGGGAGCGTGCCTTGGCTTGGATTGTCCGGAGATGGGGAGTCCAGGAGAGGCGACGGTCGAGGGTGATGCCAAGGTACTTAAGGGTGGGAGTGAGGGCGATAGGACGGCCATAGATGGTGAGATAGAAATCAAGGAGGCGGAAGGAAGGGGTGGTTTTGCCTACAATGATCACCTGGGTTTTGGAGGGATTGACCTTGAGCAACCACTGGTTGCACCAAGCAGTGAACCGGTCAAGATGGGATTGGAGAAGGCGTTGGGAGCGCTGCAGGGTGGGGGCAATGACAAGGAAGGCGGTGTCATCGGCAAACTTGCGGAGATAGATGGGGGGTGACGGCAGTGGCATGTCTGCCGTATACAAAAGGTACAGAAGGGGGGAGAGGACGGAGCCTTGGGGCACACTGGCGGAGGGGAAAAAGGTGTAGGAGTTGGTGTTATGGATGGTGATGTAGGAAGGACGGTGGGAGAGAAAGGAGCCGATCAGATGGTTGTAGTTAATGGGAAGGGCGAAGGTTTGGAGCTTGAAGAGGAGACCGGAATGCCATACACGGTCATAAGCTCGTTCGAGGTCCAGGGAGAGGAAGATTGCAGAGCGACAGGAATTAAGCTGGTCGGAAAGGAGATGAGTGAGGTGAAGGAGAAGATCGTTGGAAGAGATGGATGGTCGAAAGCCACACTGGGTAATGGGAAGGAGGCGGTGCTGGCGGAGATGCTGGTGGATGCGTCGGGCAAGAATGGATTCCAGGACCTTGCTGAAGACCGAGGTAAGGCTGATGGGATGGTAGGAGGAGATGGCGGGCGGCGGTTTGCCAGGTTTAAGGAACATCAGGATACAGGAGGTTTTCCACAGGTCGGGGTAGTAACCGGTGGACAGGACTACATTGTAGAGCCTGGGCAGGGTGGAGAGGAAAGAGACAGGAGCTTCACGAAGGTGACGGTAGGTGACACGATCGTGACCAGGAGCAGTGTTGCGTTTTGTGCGGAGTGTAGCAAGGAGATCCTGTGTAGTGATAGGGGCATTGAGTTCCGTGTGTGCGATGTTGTCCAAGTACTGGAAACCAGGAGCGAGGGGAGGGACAGAGGTGTCAGTTTGATCGCGGACATCCGTGTAGAGGGAGTAATCGAACTGGGGATCATCGGGGATGGAAAAGGCATCGGAGAGGTAAGAGGCAAAGTGATTGGCCTTACTAAGGGAGTCAGGGAAGGGGTGATCATCATGGAGAAGAGGATAGTAGGGGGAGGGTTTAGTTCCGGTAAGGCGACGGAAGGCACACCAGAACTTGGACGAGGTGATAGGTAGGGCAGCATTTAAATGGGTGCATGTCTGTCGCCAGTCCTGGCATTTCTTAGCTGCGAGCAAATTACAAATGTGTCGCTGGAGTTGCCGGTGGCGGCGCAGAGTGTCCAGGTCACGCGTGCGGAGGAAGGCACGGTAGAGACGGCGGGATTCACGAAGGCGGAGGACGGTCTGTGGGGGTAAGGTAGGACAGTGGGGGTGGATGGCGACAGTATGGACGTGGGCCTCCACGGCCTCAGACAAGGTCTGCTGGAGAAAGGAGGCGGCATGGGTGGCTATCGACCTCCGTGGAAAGGGTATCCCAGTAGGAATTCCAGTTGGCACAGGAATAGTCATGGATGTACTTAGGGGGAGGGTCATGACGAGGGTCAGGGCGGGGGCGACGACCGTCTGAAATGGTGAGGAGGACAGGGAGATGGTCGCTACCAATAGGCTCCAGGACATCCACCGTTATGCGGCCAAGGAGGTTGGGGGAGGAAAGGATAACATCGGGAGTGGAGTTGGATTCGGGATGGGTGGGCTGGGGGATGGGGATGAGGTCACCTTGAAGGGAGGAGAGGAACCAATGCCACCGCCATAACTGGTCAGCAGAACGGCTATGGATGTTGAGGTCGGCGGCGATCACATAGGAGGAGAAGGTACGGTCAATGTGGGAGAGGAAGTCGAAGAGAATAGGGGCGTTAGGGCGGACATAGATGGTGACGCAGGTAACGAACGGTAAGGCTGGGGAAGAAGAGACTAAGGATCAGGTGTTCGGTGGGGTCGGGAAGGAGATGTTGGAGCCGAACGGGGATCTGGCGGTGACCAATGGCAACTCCACCACGTGCAATCGGGAGGGGATTATCGGAGTGGTGGAGAAGATAGGGGTGACGTGTGGACGGTGTGGTGGGGTTGGAGGAAGTTTCATTGAGGATGAAGGCATCCACGCGGAGGGTGGCAAGGGTGTGCAGGAAGAGGTTCTTGTTGGCGGGAAGGGAGCGGATATTGTTGAAAAGGATACGGTGCTGTCGCGCCATGTCAGGGATTTAGACAAGGGTGTCAAGACGGGAGAAGGTGAAATGGGCCTGGTTGTTGGAGTAGGTGGCGTACATTTTGAGTTGGAAAATGGAACAGGCGGCGAGGGATATCTGTTGGAGAGTGTGGGGGCGCTGAAAAGGATGAACGTTCTGAAGGATGATGGTGAGGAATCTGATGATGTCCTCAGCGGTAGGGGGCGGGCGAAGGGAATTGCCGGGAGGGGTGAGGGCGTCCAGAAGATGGACAGGGACGGTGAGTTCAGGAGTGGTCGGAGGGGGTCGGGCTTTACACTTTTGGGAGTAGGTGGGATGGGGGAGATTGCATTTGTTGCAGGAGGGAGGGGATTGGTTAGCAGCTGTGCTACACTTACAATCAATTTTAGAACACAGAACGTCAGGTTATGTCATGGGCACATGGACAGATCTGACATAAAATAGATAGAATTGTGAAAAATTAAGAGGGAATATTTACAAATTGACCGAATATACAGGGAGGTCCATTGATCGTGACTGCGCCAAATATCTCACGAAATAAGCGTCAAATGAAAAAACTACAAAGAACAAAACTTGTCTAGCTTGAAGGGGGAAATCAGATGTAGCTATGGGTGGCCCGCTAGATGGCGCTGCCACAGGTCAAACGGATATCAACTGCGTTTTTTTAAAATGGGAACCCCCATTTTTATTACATATTCGTGTAGTACGTAAAGAAATATGAATGTTTTAGTTAGACCACTTCTTTCGCTTTGTGATAGATGGCGCTGTAATAGTCACAAACATATTCCTCACATTTTTAGACGAACAGCTGGTAACAGGTAGGTTTTTTAAGTTAAAATACAGAATGTAGGTACGTTTGAACATTTTATTTCGGTTGTTCCAATGTGATATAGGTACCTTTGTGAACTTATCATTTCTGAAAATGCATGTTGTTACAGCGTGATTACCTGTAAATACCACATTAATGCAATAAATGCTCAAAATGATGTCTCTCAACCTCAATGCATTTGGCAATATGTGTAACGACATTCCTCTCAACAGCCAGTAGTTCCCCTTCCGTAACGTTCGCACATGCATTGACAATGCGCTGACGCATGTTGTCAGGTACTGTCGGTGGATCATACAGCAAATATCCTTCAACTTTCCCCACAAATGGTTCAAATGGCTCTGAGCACTATGGGACTCAACATCTGAGGTCATCAGTCCCCTAGAACTTAGGAATACTTAAACCTAATTAACCTAAGGACATCAAACACATCCATGCCCGAGGCAGGATTCGAACCTGCGACAGTAGCGGTCGCGCGGTTCCAGACTGAAGCGCCTAGGACCGCTCGGCCACAGCGGCCGGCAACTTTCTCCACAGAAAGAAATCTGGGGATGTCAGATCTGGTGAACATGTGGGCAATTCACATGTCATGAAATATGCTATTCAATGTCGCTGCAACCGCACGCGAGCTGTGTGCCGGACATCCAACACGTTGGAAGTACATCGCCATTCTGTCATGCAGTGAAACATCTTGTAGTAACATTGGTAGAACATTATGTAGGAAATTAGCATACATTGCACCATTTAGATTGCCATCGATAAAATGGGGGCCAATTATCCTTCCTCCCATAATGCTGCACCATACATTAAGCCGCCAAGGTCGCAGATGTTCCACTTGTTGCAGCCATCATGGATTTTCCGTTGCCCAATACTGTATATTATGCCGGTTAACGTTACCGCTGTTGGTGAATGACGCTTCGTCGCTAAATAGAACGCAAGTAAAAAGTCTGTTATCGTCCCGTAATTTCTCTTGTGCCCAGTGGCAGAACTGTACACGACGAGCCGGCCAGTGTGGCCGAGCGGTTCTAGGCGCTGCAGTCTGGAACCGCACGACCGCTACGGTCGCAGGTTCGAGTCCTGCCTCGGGCATGGATGTGTGTGACGTCCTTGGGTTAGTTAGGTTTAAGTAGTTCTAAGTTCTAGGGGACTGATGACCTCAGAAGTTAAGTCCCATAGTGCTCAGAGCCATTTGAACCATTTGTACACGACGTTCAAAGTCGTCGCCAGGCAATTCCTGGTGCATAGATATATGGTACGGGTGCAATCGATGCTGATGTAGCATTCTCAACACCGACGTTTTTGAGATTCCCGAGTCTCGCGCAATTTGTCTGCTACTGATGTGGGATTAGCCGCGACAGCAGGTAAAACACCTACTTGGACATCATCATTTGTTGCAGGTCGTGATTGACGTTTCATGTGTGGCTGAACACTTCCTCTTTCCTTAGATAACGTAACTATCCGGCGAACGGTCCATACACTTGGATGTTGTTATCCAGGATACAGAGCAGCATACATAGCACACGCCCGTTGGGCATTTTTATCTCAATAGCCATACATCAACAGGATATCGACCTTTTCCTCAGTTGGTAAACGGTCCATTTTAACACGGGTAATATATCACGAAGCAAATACCGTCCACAGTGGCGGAATGTTACGTGATTCCACGTACTTATACGTTTGTGACTATTACAGTGATACCTACCTCAAGCGAAAAAAGTGATCCAACTAAAACATTCATATTTCTATACGTACTACACGAATATCTAATAAAAGTGGGGTACCTAACGCAGTTGACATCAATTTGACCTAAGGCAGCGCCATCTACTGGGCCAACCATAGCGCCATCTGGTTTCCCCCTTCAAGACAGGCAAGTGCCGTTCTTTGTAGTTTTTTCGTTTGACGCTTATTTCAAGAGATATTTGGTCCGGTCACGATCAATGGACCACTCTGTACACCGAGATGCGGTGAAATTGAGGAAGTACTTGCGTATCTTCTGGTTCGCGCCGAACAATTTGTACATGGGAACAAGTATGCGGCAACAAAACGAGTCCCAGAAAACGTCGACATCGCAATGAAGGGAATCAGGGAGGCAGTCAATATTTTCCGTCGAGGCAGCATTATACCATATGTCTACTGAGGTACCAGTGATACACCCGAGTTGACTACTGTATTTGGTGCTTTTCAGGAAGTCAGAGAACCATTCACCTCTAAACTTACATGAATCTGCATTAAAGGATAACAGAGAGTGGACAGCGTGATCGATTGAAATGGAGCTGTAACGAAGTACGATGTAATGGTTGACTGATGCGTTATAGAGAAGGAAAAGTTGCTGCAGGTCAGCTATTCCACTGTTCTCTCCGGAGGCATCAGTTGCATGACATACCCTGCATTCTACTCGTATGTGGTTCTAAGCACTGTCTACTTGCTATCGTTAACGATAAAACTGCCGATCATCAGAGGACTTCCATCTAATGTGTGATGAAACTTGACACATTTCTCTAAACGAACTTTGATTTATGCAATGACTCCTGCTCATGTCACGCGGAGCAAATGTTTTACGGAAGTAGTTCTTTCGATTTACGGTTCGATAACATAGTTTATCGTAGAGAAACCGGGAAGAAGGATGTATGTCATGTGCTTGAAACATACTTCTTACTTTCGAGTTTTATCAGCGCTACATTTCATACAACTGATAGGTCGGAACGGAAGCGATCTAACATTATAGCCCGTTTTAAGTGCAGATCGTTGTAGCCTTAGGAATGCGTGTGTTTATGATATCTGTTACCAGTACCTTCCACGTACCGATCCTAGACTCTAGAAGAATACTTTAGAGTTCATAGGTTGGTTGATTTACGTAAAAATGTGTTGAACTCCATTCATCTGGAGCTCCATCGCGCTTAAAATCGATTCTTGTTCTTAACAGTCTGCTATTACGTCACGACACTTTCAAATCTGTTACTATACATCGGTAGGGAGTGCTAAGCTCCTCGACATTGGCCCATCGCGAGAAATCTGATGCCTTTGCATGGGTGGGGACTCGGAAAGCTCCATTCATTCACGAGACGTGGAGTGTAGCGGTCTTTTTCTGGTCGGTTGCAGATTAATTCAGTAACGGTGCTGCAGGGCGGGTTGGTCAATGACTGTGTGTGGAGGATCGTTCACTCTCTAATTTTACCCTAAGACAGTGAGAATACTCTGCGACTCCCATACGCAGAGAGATAGATCGTAAATTAAACACTACACTCGAGGTGTTAGAAATATGTGGAGCTCTGTCTGGTATACTTTGATGATTTATGTGTTCGACAATTAACAATGAAAGGACGTGCTACACGTTCACAATGATACTCGCAAAGTGGAGAAGGGGCGGTTCAGCTATGACACTGAAATTGAGAAACATGCTGTCACAGCATTGGTCGGTGTTGAAATTACTGTAAAATTTTTCGCACTATCAACTGTGATGCTTATTATAAGAGTATATTGATTGTGTCTTTTCTATCCCATCTGTGCACTAGCATGCTGTTGGTTACCACATAATGATTGATAGATACCGCTTGTTTGAGTTGGGGAAAGAGTTTTGGTGGATGGAGTGGATATGACGAAAATACTGATCGCTTACATGACAGCAATATGATGAATCTGTCGAAACAGAATGTAGAGTCATCAGCTATTCCGTGACTCTAACGGATGGGTTTAAATGTAGTTTGGAAACCTACGCCAAAGCTGTAAAACTCTTCCAGTTTGCTCATGTTGTAACTCTCTTTTATTTAAAATCATCCAGTGTTTGTGGCGTGTTATGGTAGCCACAGTAACAATATGATTTACGTTGTGCGATGTCTAGTTTTCTGCCAGAGGCCGTGGATCAGAGTGTCTTAATGTTAGTTTAGGACCTGACATGCACATCAAAGTCGTCGCAGAAAAACAAAATGTATGACAGTGTACAAAGTGGGTTAGAAAACAATGTTTCAAACAACCACACAGGGTCACAGGGAGCGTCTCTTGCGACTTACAGTATAGTCTGTGGGATACGGCAATCCTCCCATAGGACGGGTGATGAAACCTTAAACTGCCCTCTGCAATGGATCAAGAGCTGTATATTAAACAGGATCGTCCTGCATCGGCAACAGCGGTAGTTTGATAGCTAAATGTGACGATGGTTTGGGTGTCCCATTAGGAATACTATTCTGGGAAGCATCGCAACAAGTCTCTCTCTGTGCCGGACCCACATCGCTACTACGCATCACACTAGAAACGACGCCTAGGTGAGTTCTGTATGAACTGAAGTTAGTGGAGCTTTTGTAGTTCGTAATTTTTCTCTGTCGGATGGTACAAAATAACGATGATAGCATGTTAGGGAGACAGATGTGAATCGATGCGGATCTACTTTGGATTGTAGTATCTGTACGCAGTTTGGAGGTGCACCACAATGCCCGCATTTCCACGGAATGGTTTGAACACGCTCCTGTTGCTCTAACTCAGGTTGTTCTACACAGGTTGCAGAAGGCGGCGGTTATGTCTTTCTCCGACTTCTGCTCAGTTCTGACTTAAATTGGAATGATCACATGTGTAAAGCTGTCTAAAGGGGAGCAGTTGCAAGATGCGTAGGGGGCTGACTAAAACCAGGTTGGAATTTTACTGTAGCAGACAGGTTCGATAAAGGTGACTCGTTTTGAGATATGAGAGTGCCAAAAATATGATCCACTTGTGGGTGTGATCTGACGCAGGTATGTGGTTGAACGGAAAGACTTGATCCCAAATAATGGACATCATTTCTAGCAGATAGTGTAACACTAGAGATCTGAAAAGCTAGTGAACATTTTCTTACGACCTCACTCGGCACGTCATCTACTACTACTGTTTGTGTTCCTTCTCAATCAGTCATCGCCTATAGCTCAGTGGATATATCACAGAACCTCTGATATGGTACCAAGACAGAACACATTACAAGTACTGTAGAAATATCTAGGTGGGGCGGTGTGAGGGAGTTGCAAATACCACTTACATACCACATCCCTTAGCCGAATCACTTTCAAAATTCAGCGATTGTTTAACGAGGTTGCATCGTGGGCTACGTGTAACTGGAGTGCTGGTCTGATAATATACACTCCAGCGATCACCATCTCAGTATCTGTCCGGATAGAAAAGCCACCTAATTCAGAGGTAATGTCTTACCTCGATTTATAAAGCTAGTATAGGTCTTAACATGGGTACTTGTGTGCACCTGTAGAACCATGACCGCTTGCGACAGTAACATACAGTAGTTGTTGGGATCAAGTTTTTTTAACATCTGGCCAATTACGTCTCTCTTTCTAGGACACGGTGGTGGCACTCACAAGGAATCCTTATGATACATATCCACCCATTGTTGATTTTCTCTCAGTTTTATTTCGTATCGCCAGCCATCAGTTATTGACGAAGTATTATGCATAGTAGTAGGGCTTGCGTGATATGTTCACATTTGAGCATCAGGCTTATGAAGTATGTGTTTGTGTTCTGACATGTGCAAAGGAAATGACAATGTCCAGTTGTAAGGAAGGTATGGATTTGACTTGAAGTACTGTGATAGCATAGGAAGAGTATGTCAAGTCATAGGAGTTGTACTGATATTTCTATTTCCAGAGCCACAGCCGTCAACAGAGTGTATTTCCGATACTTCGATCATTGTCAGATGTCATTGAACTGAGAGTGCGATAATAACATTTAGTTGTAAGTATAGGGGTAATATATATATATGTGACCAATTTCTTAGGATAAACATCCTTCATGTGCATGCTCGACCTGTAGCGTCGGTGACCTAGGCGGGGGTGATTCACGTTTCCCCTTAATGGTAGGAGATGTCACACTGGAGATGCCTGTTGGAGTGTAGGAATGTAGATGATCTAACCGTGTTGTCTTCTAGACGACCGAATAGCGAACTAATACTTAGTATCTGTTGGATAGCTTTCGTGATTGGGTGGAAATTTGAGAAGATTGAATAGGGATGGGCGTTTGGCTGAATCGTTATTCCCTCCCATGTAATTTGTTTGCTTGACTGCTTCTGCACATTTTATTTAGTTGAGAGACGATCGATTGTGATGTGTGCATCTAGCATGTGGAAGACACGTTTGCCGGTTCTCTAGACATGAGAAACACTTTAGTTGACCTTGTATATCATAGGGATGATTTGATATCTACTACATCACCGACATCGGTATTTGAGAGTGGAAATATCAGTTTCCTCTATTTGTTTCGAGTTACCGAGTAAATGTCTTGGCAGATGAGACAAGTTTCTAGATAGCCAGTGGCTTGCAGCACGCCCCATTTAACTAAAGTTACAGGTTTGTAGAGAAATAATTTCCAGTCTTTATCTTGGGAATTATGTTGCGCTAGCGATCTGTAGTATGCTACCTAGTGCTTGATATCGAGAAGTAACGCGAAAATGGTATAATATTATGGCGAAACATGCTAAAATACATTCGTTGTTGTAATCTTTGAGTCTGGAGATGTGTGTAGAAAAGCGAGCAAGCAAGGAAGTAGGTGTGATCGTCGGCTGCAGTAAAATATCTAGAGCTATGAGGAGTATGTACAGTACTGTCTGTCTTTGCGGTATATGTACGAATGATGTAAAAGGGATGATTTTGTTTGGCGCAGGATTCGAATTGTATGTTTACTACTTCGACAGGGCATTCGGTAATATATTGCTGGGTTGGAGATCGGTTTCACACACTTATATTCAAGCTCCTGTCCTCGGTGGGAGAGCAGTGTAATTGAGTAGGTGTCTTTCCTTATTTGACGTTATACAGGGCATGCGGTGATATATTGATGGGCTGCAGGTCTATTTCACATTCCAATATTCAAGCTCCTCTCCTCGGTGGGAGAGCAGTGTAAATGAGTAAGAGTCTTTCCATATTTGACGATATGTATGGTAGTTTGTAAGATTTAATTGCCAGTGCAATATGGCGATCTGGGTAAAAAAACTGCTGAAACTCTCATCTGCAGAAGGGAAAAAGGTGTACAGTGTATCTGCACCGGTTGCAACAGTAATTTGACGGGTGAATTCGATAAGAGCCAATCATAATGCTTGATTCATTCACAAGACATCCATTGTGCTGGAATATAGGAGTCTCTACATAGTGGAGGACGTTTATGTATGTTGAAGCAGGACGGCTAACATGTGATGGACGAGATATCACGTTAGGATCGCTAGGATGACTGCATTCGATGTTATTCTGCGCTATTTTCGTTCTGTTAGTGCAAGAATTTCCGTGCATACAAGCTGAGACACCAAGAAAGCGAGCATTAACTATTTCTGGGACATTACACAATTTCCATGTGCTCGACTTGGTTCTTATTTTTTACAAATGCATGTGCATCAGTATAAGATTGAGAACATTGTTAGATGTGCTTGTGATGGTTTGTAGCTACATGCGCACACTTCACGGCTTTGTGTCAGTCATGCTGGGCATTTAAGCACGGTTAGATGCATCTCCCATGTTGTGCTAGGAACAATGTGCCCTGTGCTACTCTGTCATCAACGGTAAAGAGAAATGCTGTCCAGAGGCATCTCTCATATGGGAGCTGCGTGAGTGTACCTTGGAGTCCTATGATGTCAGTTTAACACTGAATGTATACCCAAAAATAGACTAGTTTCACCTGCATCCGTGGCAGCTCACGGCTGTGACAGCACGCGTGCCCCTGGAATGTCTGTGCTCCCGCCTGGTCGCGTTGCAGGTATCAATTATGAAAGGGATGTTGCCGCCTCATGCCTGAGGGCATCTGTGAGTGATTTGACAGCTGATGGTCATGTCACTTCGCAAGGCTACAGGTAGCCTCCTGTGCGGTTCTCCTGGACAACGGGTGGTGGATGGTGTCTGCGTAAGTATTTTGCGTGTCTGTTGCAATATTTTGTGAGCAGATCTGTAGGCTGTGCTATGCGTTATTTGGACGTTTTATGAGTACTGAGTGTGTCTAAACATGAGTGTACTGCAATATTTAGAAGGAGTCTGCATGTCTGTACTGAAATTATTTCAGTAAATTAGGAGTTGTTTGCGTGTCTGCAGAGCATTATTTAGGAGTAGTTTACAGAACTGTGGTCTGTGTGACATGACACCAAGCATGTGTTTTGTATCAGTGTGATAAATATACTCCATCCCTAAATAAATTGTTCCAAAATAAATAAAGTACACTCCTTCCTTACTCTCTCCAGCAGCCCAGTGCTGGATGAGTCATTTTCGCGCCATTTTCCCCCTCCAGACCACCAGCTGGGATTACATCACAGTAAGGTTGATAGCACCCTCTGGTGGCAGTATTGTATACTAGGTCAGTTGGAGTTTAGATCTCGTGGTGGAGACACTGCCTGCAAAGTAATAACCTACGTCTAGCATTGGCAGAGTCATTTTCCTGCCATTTCCCCCAACATATTGGATTACGTCACTGAACAGATGACAGTGTTCTCTGGTGGTGGTACTATGTACTAGGTATAGACCTCATGGTGAACACACTGTTTGCTGCCATCTGGATAACAGTACTCATGTCATGGCTGCCATCTTGGATTACGTCACAGAATGGATGACAGTGCCCTCTGGTGGTGGTAGGGTGTACTAGCACACTTGGAGTCCTGACCTAGTGGCAAACACACTGGATGATGGTGCTGCCTCTAATTGTTTGTTTATATAAAGACTCTTGCATGATTTAGAGAGTTGATGATCAGCAAGCATGTTTGCAGAGTCTTTTAGACGTATTATTATTTTGACAATACACAAGTTTTGAGAGTGAGATTTTCACTCTGCAGTGGAGTGTGCGCTGATATGAAACTTCCTGGCAGATTAAAACTGTGTGCCTGACCGAGACTCGAACTCGGGACCTTGCCTTTCGCGGGCAAGTGCTCTACCGACTGAGCTACCGAAGCACGACTCACACCTGGTCCTCACAGCTTTGGCAGAAGTGAAGCTGTGAGGACCGGGTGTGAGTCGTCCTTCGGTAGCTCAGATGGTAGAGCACTTGCCTGCGAAAGGCAAAGGTCCCGAGTTCGAGTCTCGGTCGTGCACACAGTTTTAATCTGCCAGGAAGTTTCATATCAGTGCACACTCTGCTGCAGAGTGAAAATCTCATTCTGAAAACATCCCCTAGGCTGTGGCTAAGCCATGTCTCCGCAATACCCTTTCTTTCAGGAGTGCTAGTTCTGCAAGGTTCACAGGAGAGTTTCTATAAAGTTTGGAAGGTAGGAGACGAGATACTGGCAGAAGTGAAGCTGTGAGGACCAGGTGTGAGTCATGCTTCGGTAGCTCAGATGGTAGAGCACTTGCCCGCGAAAGGCAAAGGTCCCGAGTTCGAGTCTCGGTCGGGCACACAGTTTTAACCTGCCAGGAAATTTCAATACACAAGTTGTTTGGTTCTCTGGACATAAATGTATTGCATTATTTACGAGTGGTTCGCAGGTCTGTAGGCTCTGCAATGCATTATTTTGGCAGTTTACAATCAGCAGTCGCATGTGCAGAGTGTTGTACATGACTTATTTCGAAGTAGTTTGCAGGTCTGTATGCTGTGTGGCATGTCAGTGAAGTGTGTTCTGTATCACTGTGATAAATATACCATCTTTCAAAATACATCCCTACCGGTAGATAAATTGCTAAAAAATAAATAAAGTACACTTCTTCCTCTCTCCAGCTGCCCAGTGCACCAATCCCTAGGAAGAGGTGGTGGTCGAGTGACTTAGGTTAGTGGAGGTGAGCTTTATTTCCCCCCATTTTATTTGGCTGATAGACATACCTCAATTGACCTATTTCACAGCCAAAATTCGAACTTGGCACCAGTTCCTAGGAAGAGGTGGCGGTCGGATGACTTAGGTTAGTGAAGGTAGCCCAAATGACCTATCTTCCTGCGATTTTTCTTAGGTTAGTAGAGATCCATGGTGTACGCATTATCGTGTTGGAATTTGAACTTCCCGCTATTTTTCTTGGGGTGGAGAAGGGGGTTAGGTTAGTGGAAGTAGCCGAATTGACCCATCTTCCCGCCAAAATCCATCACATTTATCGCGCGACCCACTGGTTGCGATTCTGATTGGCTGACAGTTAAATTCATGATGTCATATACAGTAGCGAATCAGAAGCGCAACATTGCGACCAGTGGGTTGCTAGACGCTACTTGAGACGCAAGTAAATAACAGCCGCCATCTTAATTTCAAGGTTTCCGAAGTTGTTGACATATTTGGTGTTTCTCGGATTGAAGCCTGCATATTTACGTATTATGAAAGTAATGATCCACTGTATTAAAGGTCTCTCCATAAAGTGCCGTTTTTAATTCGGTCTTTCATTTGTGTATGAGGAAGCTAGTATTATTGAGTGATTACTGAAAGATAAATTGTAGTTGTACATTCTCCAAATGATTAAATTAATGCAGTGCTGGCGTTAGATTCATATTCTCGTACTGGCACTTTCAGTGATCTTAAACAAAACACTTGCCAAGTGGTTTTCTCAAAGGAAGTAACAAGGTTTATAGTAACTGTATAATTCCAGACTGACTCTACCCCCATAATAACACAAACCGAATATACGAGGTGCATTCAAGTTCTAAGGCCCCCGTTTTTTTTTTCTGATTAACTACTCACCAGAAATCGATGAAACTGGCGTTACTTCTCGACTTAATCGCCCTGCAGACGTATACATTTTTCACAATGCTGACGCCATGATTCCATGGCAGCGGCGAAGGCTTCTTTAGGAGTCTGTTTTGACCACTGGAAAATCGCTGAGGCAATAGCAGCACGGCTGGTGAATGTGCGGCCACGGAGAGTGTCTTTCATTGTTGAAAAAAGCCAAAAGTCACTAGGAGCCAGGTCGGGTGAGTAGGGACCATGAGGAATCACTTCAAAGTTGTTATCATGAAGAAACTGTTGCGTAACGTTAGCTCAATGTGCGGGTGCGTTATCTTGGTGAAACAGCACACACGCAGCCCTTCCCGGACGTTTTTGTTGCAGTGCAGGAAGGAAATTGTTCTTCAAAACATTTTCGCAGGATGCACCTGTACCGTAGTGCCATTTTGGAACGCAATGGGTAAGGATTACGCCCTCGCTGTCCCAGAACATGGACACCATCATTTTTCCAGCACTGGCGGTTACCCGAAATTTTTTTGGTGGCGGTGAATCTGTGTACTTCCATTGAGCTGACTGGCGCTTTGTTTCTGGATTGAAAAATGGCATCCACGCCTCATCCATTGTCACAACCGACGAAAAGGAAGTCCCATTCATGCTGTCGTTGCGCCTCAACATTGCTTGGCAACATGCCACACGGGCAGCCATGTAGTCGTCCGTCAGCATTCGTGGCACCCACCTGGATGACACTTTTCGCATTTTCAGGTCGTCATGCAGGATTGTGTGCACAGAACCCACAGAAATGCCAACTCTGGAGGAGATCTGTTCAACAGTCATTCGGTGATCCCCCAAAACAATTCTCTGCACTTTCTCGATCATGTCGTCAGACCGGCTTGTGTGAGCCCAAGGTTGTTTCAGTTTGTTGTCACATGATGTTCTGCCTGATGATGAATTTCAATTGGTTTCACACCACGCAAATTCAGAAAACGAGTGATTGCACGCTGTTCAAGTGAGGAAAACGTCGCCATTTTAAGTATTTAAAACAGTTCTCAATCTCGCCACTGGCGGTAAAATTCCATCTGCCGTACGGTGCTGCCATCTCTGGGACGTATTGACAATGAATGCGGCCTCATTTTAAAACAATGCGCATGTTTCTATCTCATTCCAGTCCAGAGAAAAAAAATCGGAGGCCTTAGAACTTGAATGCACCTCATATTACAGTGTCTTGTAGTGTGTTTACACGAAACATAACTCCAATATCTGTAATTGAGTAACTTTAATGTTAAAGATGTCACATAGCTTCACATTTTGATCTACCAGGCCATATTACAAATGCTTGGTTGTATTGATAGACAACTTACGCTCATATGAGAATAGCGCAACGAATGGAACGGTATTACTGTTTTACGTGACAGTTTGTCATATAATTTCCGAATACAGATTGCATATGTGACGTTGCTTTGTTATTAATAGATGAACCCCAGGTACATGTAACAGAAACAAATACGATGTTCGATAAACCAACAAGAATAACGTTAATGTTTATTTCTCCTTAGATCATCTTACATGATGACAGCTTGAAACAAGCAAGAAAATCAGTGTTTTACGTTACAGGACTGATAAGAATCGTACATATTTTTGAATACACATTATCAACATAATTTTCCCAGGTTTATTACCACACCCAAATACTTAAATATAGCTACTTGTCTCATGTAGGTCTGTGTTCCCACTTTTTAGGCCGATATTTTCAGTGTGGATATTTCTGCTGGCTCAGAACTGCATGTACATTGTGTGTGTACCAGTTATGAACAAACTGTTACTACTTAAATGCTGGTTTGCATTTTGTATGATCAGAGTAAGTTTTTTCTCCAGGACATTGTAAGTCCTATCACTAGCTACAAAAGATGTATCATCTGGATTACAGAAGCGTCCGATTCCACTCGTCTGCTTTGACCCATGACGCCACTAATTTAGCGGAAACGGCCATTCTCAACGTCTCCAATATGGTGCCTATAACGTCATTACATAAACACGAAAATACATATAAAACCAACAAACACATCTTCCTCCAAAAATAAAATCTAACTAAAGGGATCAGTGCGGGAAATTGGGGTTTTTTGGGTGGAGACAAATTAAATATAAACACATACAGGCACACACCACAATCCCAAACCACACAAAACGACTACATAAAAACACTGCAAAATCCAAAATTCCTCTACACTCACAATATCGACAGGCATCGGTCACTTCCCTTCACCTACATAGCTCAATCGCAATTGTCGATACCACAAAATACAAACCAACTACACCAAAAATTATAATCACACTGCAACTATCGATACCACAAAACCAACACATGAAACAACGAAAACTGGAATCACACACTTTCCTTGACCCATATAGGTCAACAGCAGCTTACGATGCCAAAACAGCTATGACGACACTTCCCTTGACCTATATGGGTCAACAGCAGCTCATGATACCAAAACACACATAGCTATGACGACTGTGCACATCTCTGTCCAGCACATTTTAACAGACTGCATTTTATACCATGATGCAAGGGCAGAAGCACAAGTTGATGGGGATCTGCCTTGTGTTTTAGCTAACGATGAGACATGTGTGTCTAGGGTTTTTAAGTTTTGTGATGTGTCTGGACTCTGGCCTAAACTTTTAGGCTGGAAATTTTAGTGTATTTCAGAGAGGCTGACTCCTCCCTTTTTTCCTTGCGGTCGGCCAGCCACTTCCATCTGCTACATTGTTTTAGCTCCCTCTACCATTTTCTTCCTGTGTTGTCCATGTTTTACTGCTGACGCCCTGCTTCATCCCACGCTTCGGTGTGGGTGAGCACATATTTTTCAATGATTGTTCCCCATGTTTTATGTTCCGTTTCATGTAAATGTTCTGAGTTTTTTTTTTCTTGACACCCGTCTCACTATGATACTGAACGGGCGATGAAGACCTTGCTGTCGTGCGCCCACAAAACCCCTCTACTACTACTACTACTACTACTACTACTACTACTACTTCCCACGACCTATATGGCTCAAATACAACTGACGATACAAAAAAAATTGGAATTGAGTTCTTCACCTAAGATACATAAATCAACCACAAGCGCCGATACCAATACATCAACCACCCACATATACAGTAAATAACACCGACCGATCAATACATAAAATCTCCACTGAACATCATAACACGCGGACAGTAGACCCAAAAAAACGACTACTTATCCCAAAAAAGTTCTGGCACTACACACTAACACACTAGGTCAGCCACCCCAATCTCTCTCTCTCTCTCTCTCTCTCTCACACACACACACACACACACACACACACACACATACACATACACACACACAAAAAAACAACCAAAACTAACTCCCAACCCACCTACAACCTACCAACCCCCCACCCCCCTACCCAACCTTCACCCTCCCCCCCAAAACAAAAATCCACCAACAGTCCCTGATCTGAGATGCCAGAACTCTGGGTATTCACATACTGAGCTTGCAAACACCGCATTTCAATCTCCATCACAAGCCCAAAAAGATGCAGAAACTTAATAACGGACAACATGTCGTCCCCAATTTTAGGCCGCAGCCGCACACTATTAAACCTAGAAGTCATATCCACACCTAACAATAGAAGTCACAAACAATTAAATGACATACCGTGTAACAAACAGCAAACCAGTAACAGCAAACGACATTGCAATACCATAAACACAACAGAAACTTAATTCTTAACTCACTGAAACCAATTTCCCACCCAAATGAACCCAATACACCACATAACACGCAGACCAACACACACCACCAGAGGACACCACCAACCGCAACAAGGCAGCATCTACAAACAAAACACACTCATAAACTAAACTCTGCACCATAATATGTCACACACCACAACACCTTTACATCACAGGTCAAAGGCGACGGGTGGGATTGGTCACCTCCATTGACCCATATCATCAGCATATATAATGACATTTGGACACTTTAGTGTACTCATATCGTTTATATAGAGAATGAAAAGCAGTTGGCCCAATACTGTATTGGCTTTGAGGCTCAGGGATTCTTCCCTACACTTGTTTATTAGAAATATCATTGGCTCCACTGGAAACTCTGAACAGTAATTAACTATTCTTGTACATATGTCATCGGGCCCTATGGCATTTTTTTCTTTATTTTCATTTTGCAAATTATTTTTTATATTTACATATCATTTGTGAGAAACAGGAATAAACACTCTGTTTCACTTACAATGCTTAAAGAAATATATTATTCTTTTTGTTTTGTGGGATTTTGTCATATGAGATTGTCTACCACAGTTACGATTGTGTTCATAGAAAATGGAAATGATAAAATGTGGGTCCAAAAATTCATTTCATCCTTTTTTTAAGTATTATGTTTTAATACTTAATGAATAGAAAGTTTCCCAATGTTTATCCATGGATTTTCTATGCCAGGGTTACTGTTATGCTATATTCTGAACTGTTCTAAACTGGTAAATCAGAAGTGTATAAAGAATTGTACGCCAGAGCTAAGTATAAGTATAAGCAGGCAATCAATGAAGCAAAGAAACTACATGATATACTAAACATTGAAAAGTAAACAAAAAAAAAAAAAAAAAAAAAAAAAAAAAAAAAAAAAAAAAAAAAAAAAAAAAAATATGATAACAGAAAAAATGCAAAGAACCTGGAAGTGAAATTAACTCTATTGTCTACTCTAAACAAAAAGATGATATTGCCATAACCCCAGAAGAATGTAAGAAATTTTGTATCCAATCCATTGAAGAAATTGTTGTTGTTGTTGTTGTGGTCTTCAGTTCAGAGACTGGTTTGATGCAGCTCTCCTTGCTACTCTATCCTGAGCAAGCTTCTTCATCTCTGAGTAACTACAGCAACCTACATCCTTCTGAACCTGCTCAGTGTATTCATGCCTTGGTCTCCCCCTATGATTTTTACCCTCCATGATGCCCTCCAATACTAAATTGGTACCCTTGATGCCTCAGAACATGTCCTACCAACCAATCCATTCTTCTAGTCAAGTTGTGCCACAAATTCTTCTTCTCCCCAATTCATTACAGTACCTCCTCATTAGTTACATGATCTATGCAACTAATCTTCAGGATTCTTCTGTAGCACCACTTTTGGAAACTTTGCCTTTCCTTAATATAAATTCTAAGATAAGTCATAGGTCAGTATTGCCTCATGTGTTCCTACATTTCTACAGAATCCAAACTGATCTCCCCCCAAGGTTGGGATCTACCAGTTTTTCCATTCATCTGTAAAGATTTCGTGTTAGTATATTTCAGCCATCATTATTTATTAAACTGATAGTTCAGTAATTTTCGCACATGTCAACACCTGCTTTCTTTGGGACTGGAATTAATATATTCTTCCTGAAATCTTAGGGTATTTTGTCTGTCTCATACATCTTGCTCGCCAGATGGTAGAGTTTTGTCCTGGCTGGCTCTTCCTAGGCTACCAGTAGTCCTAATGGAATGTTGTCTACTTCTGGGGCCTTTTGCTGCTCTGTCAAATTCTTCACGCAGTATCATATCTCCCTTTCATTTTCATCTACATCCTCTTCCATTTCCATAATACTGCCCACAAGTACATCACCCTAGTATAGACCGTCTATATGCTCCTTTTACCTTTCTGCTTTCCCTTCTTTGCTTAGAACTGGTTTTCTATCTGAGCACTTGATGCTCATACAGGTCGTTCACTTTTATCCAAAGATCTCTTTAATTTTCCTGTAGGAAGTATCTATCTTACCCCTGGTGATATAAGCCTCTACATCCCTACATTGGTCCTCTAGCCATCCCTGCATAGCCATTTTGCACTTCCTGTTGATCCCATTTTTGATAAATTGGTATTCCTTTTCACCTGCTTCATTTACTGCATTTTTATATTTTCTCCTTTCATCAATTAAATTCAGTATCTTTTCTGTTACCTAAGGATTTCAACTAGCTCTCATCTTTTTACCTACTTGATCCTCTGCTGCCGTCACTATTTCATCTCTCAAACTACCCATTCTTCTTCTACCATATTTCTTTCATCCATTCATGTCAATTGTTCCCTAATGCTTTCTCGGAAACTCTCTACAACCTCTGGTTGTTTCAGTTTATCCAGGTCCCATCTCCTTAAATTCCCACATTTTTGCAGTTTCTTCAGTTTTTTTGTCCCTGAAAATGTCTTACAGTTTAAAACTGGATTCCTAAATCTCTGTTTTACCATTATATAACATATCTCAAATCTTCCAGTGTCTCGAGGCCTCTCCCACATATACAACCTTCTTTCATGATTCTTAAACCAAGTGTTAGCTATGATTAAGCTATGCTCTGTGCATAATTCTACCAGGCAACTTCCTCTCTCATTTCTTACCCCCATTCCATATTTACCTACTACTTTTCCTTCTCTTTCTTTTCCTACTATAAAATTTTCAGATCCCTTCACTATCTGATTAATTTTTTTAACATCATTGTTGCTGTTGTTGTGGTCTTCAGTCCTGAAACTGGTTTGATGCAGCTCTCCATGCTACTCTATCCTGTGCAAGCTTCTTCACCTCCCAGTAGCTGCTGCAGCCTACATCCTTCTGAATCTGCTTAGTGTATTCATCTGTTGGTCTTCCTCCACAATTTTTACCCTCCACGCTGCCCTCCAGTACTAAATTTGTGATCCCTTGATGCCTCACAACATGTCCTACCAACCGATCCTTTCTTCTAGTCAAGTTGTGCCACAAACTCCTCTTTTTCCTAATTCTATTCAATACCTCCTCATTAGTTATGTGATCTATCCATCTAATCTTCAGCATTCTTCTTCAGCACCACATTTTGAAAGCTTCTATTCTGTTCTTGTCTAAACTATTTATCATCCATGTTTTACTTCCATACATGGCTACACTCCATACAAATACTTTCAGAGACAACTTCCTAACAATACCCGATGTTAACAAATTTCTCTTCTTCAGAAACGCTTTCCTTGCCATTTCCAGTCTACATTTTATATCCTCTCTACTTCGGCCATCATCAGTTATTTTGCTCCCCAAATAGCAAAATTCCTTTACTACTTTAAGTGTCTCATTTCCTAATCTCATTCCCTCAGCATCACCCAACTTAATTCGACTGCATTCCATTATCCTTGTTTTGCTTTTGTTGATGTTCATCTTATACCCTCCTTTCAAGACACTGTCCATTCCGTTCAACTGCTCTTCCAGGTCCTTCGCTGTCTCTGACAGAATTACAATGTCATCGGTGAACCTCAGAGTTTTTATTTCTTCTCCATGGATTTTAATACCTACTCTGAATTTTTCTTTTGTATCCTTTACTGCTTGCTCAATATATAGATTGAATTGCATCGGGGAGAGGCTACAACCCTGTCTCACTCCCTTTCCAATCACTGCTTCCCTTTCATGTCCCTCGACTCTTATAACTGCCATCTCATTTCTATACAAATTGTAAATAGCCTTTCGCTCCCTGTAATTTACCCCTGCCACCCTCAGAATTTGAAAGAAGGTATTCCTCTCAACATTGTCAAAAGCTTTCTATAAGTCTACAAATGCTAGAAATGTAGGTTTGCTTTTCCTTAATCTTTCTTCTAAGATAAGTCGTAGGGTCAGTATTGCCTCAGGTGTTCCAACATTTCTACAGAATCCAAACTGATCTTCCCCGAGGTCGGCTTCTACAAGTTTTTCCTTTCGTCTGTAAAGAATTCGCGTTAGTATTTTGCAGCTGTGACTTATTAAACTGATGGTTCGGTAATTTTCACATCTGTCAATAACTGCTTTCTTTGGGATTGGAATTATTATATTCTTCTTGAAATCTGAGGGTATTTCGCCTGTCTCATACATTTTGCTCATCAGATGGTAGAGTTTTGTCAGGACTGGCTCTCCCAAGGCTGTCAGTAGTTCTAATGAAATGTTGTCTACTCCCTGGCCCTTGTTTTGACTTAGGTCTTTCAGTGCTCTGTCAAACTCTTCACGCAGTATCATATCTCCCATTTCATCTTCATCTACATCCTCTTTCATTTCCATAATATTGTCCACACGAACATCGCCCCTGTATAGACCCTCTATATACTCCTTCCACCTTTCTGCTTTCCCTTCTTTGCTTAGAACTGGGTTTCCATCTGAGCTCTTGATATTCATACAAGTGGTTCTCTTTTCTCCAAAGGTCTCTTTAATTTTCCTGTAGGCAGTATCTATCTTACCCCTCATGAGATAAGCCTCTGCATCCCTTACATTTGTCCTCTAGCCATCCCTGCTTAGCCATTTTGCACTTCCTGTCGATCTCTTTTTTGAGACGTTTGTATTCCTCTTTGTCTGCTTCATTTCATTTCATACATTTCTTCAATCTCTTCATCATCTGTGGAGCTAGGTGGCATATAAACTTGAATTGCTGTGGTATGCCTGGGCTTCATGTCTACCTTGGCTACAATATTGTGTTCACTATGCTATTCATAGTAGCTTATCCATGTTCCAATTTTTTATTCATTATTAAACCTACTCCTGTATTACCCCTGCTTGATTTTATATTTATAATGCTGTATTCACGTGACTAGAAGTCTTGTTCCTGCTGCTACCGAACCTCACTAATTCCACTATATCCAGTTTTAACCTGACCATTTCCCTTTTTAAATTTTCTAACCTACCTGCCTGATTAAGGGATCTGACATTCCAAGCTCTGACCCATAGAACACCAGTTTTCTTGAAAAAATTAGTAGTTAATAAATGAACCTCCCGAAAGTGCACTTAGTATCAATGACAACTGCTTTTAAAAGCCTTTCCCAAGCACTTTCACAGGAGTATATCCAAGTACTATCCTGAAAATGGGGAAAAGTTTCAAACCTCCAGCTAATGTTGATTACTATGATTTGTCATGTAATTTGTTTAAAGATGTTATTGACCGTGCAATTTATCCTTTAAATTATTGTGTAAATAAATCTCACGATGAAAATAAGTTCCATGAGAAAGTAAAAATTTCTAGAGTTGTGCCCATATAAAAAATGTTGAAAAGAACTGTCCCACTAGCTATAGGCTCATATCCATAACTCCTCTTTTTCTAAAATTTTTGAAACGATAATGTATAAAAAAGTTAGTGTTTATTTGGGCAAATAAAATATAATCAATGATAAACAATTAGGGTTCAGGAAAGGTAAAGGCACAACTGACTCAATGGATTCACAAGTAAAATTTGTCCTAATTGTGTTTGAGGTTAGGGGCTATGTTTTGTGACCTCAGCAGAGCTTTTGATTTTGTAGAGCAGGGGTTCCCAACAAAATTTTCTCAAGGACCCCCTCATTGAGCATGATTGGTACCTTGTCATATCACAGTATCAGGTACCTAAAAAAGCCGAATTAAGAGTCTTTTTATACGTTTTCTGTTTTTGGTACTTAGAAAAAACATTGACATATTCATTATTGAAAAAATATTGAGCTTAAAACTTTTTCAATTTAGCCATCATTGTTATTGTTAAATTTTTGATTATTGCTCAAAATCTTTGTCTTCAAATCTGGGTGTTTAGTACAAACTTCTTAAAAAAATAAAAATTGAGTATGAACTGAAAATGACAGGAAAAAATTAAAACTGAGTGTATTGGTCTTTCAAGCGTACTACACTTGAGATTGCATTGAGTAGACATGTGAAAAATAAGAAAACACTAATTTCATACAAGGTATTATTTATTTGAACAAATACAGTTACAACAAAGTACTCCATCAGTATATAGTTAGTTTTAATTTTGAGTTCTTAATGAGATAAGTTCAATCTGACCTTTGAGTCCATTATTTTTGAAATATTAGGTTCCAAACTTGAAACTTTCACTCTGGAATCCAACCGCATGTCGAGCCGATTCCTATATTTGTTTTTCATGAAACACATGGAAGAAAATGCTTGCTCACACCGATATGTTGTTGCAAATGGAAGGATCTTTTTCATTGCCTTATCTCCAAGTTTCTTGTAGTCCTTGCGTGCTGATGCCCAGAAGTCTGAAATTTTATCACCGATGAAAATGTTTATCATCGTACCTCAGCTGGACAGATTCACAAGTTGATCTTGTTCTTCTTCAGTGAGGCCTTGGATTTTGTCTATTTCTTCACAGATAAAGGAATTTTGAATTCATCTGTCATCAGGTTCAGGGAAATACCCTCTACAAGTGGTGGCTAGGCTGGGTAGACGCTAGGCTACATTGATCTTGATCTGGTCAGGAAAACTCTCCTCTGATGACTCTAAGAATTGTTTTAAAGTAGAAAAGTTAGTTAGTGACTAGTTTTTTATCCTTAACGCCCAGATGTGACACTTTTTGACCATCGCACTAATCTTATCCTCAACTTTGAACATGTCTACATTTTTTCCTTGTAAACTCAAGTTTAACACATTCAAGTGTTCAAACACATCAGCTAAGTACGCAACTGTGCAAAGCCAAGAGAAGTTAGTGAGAAAATCTGCGTACTTTGTGTCAAGAAAGAAAACACGAACCTCTTCTCTAAGTTCAAAAAATCATGACAAGATCCTACCTCAAGAAACCCATCTTACTTCCGAATGAATAAGAAGTTGCTCATGCTCACTGCTGGTCTCTTTACACAACAAAGAAAATAATCTGGATTGCAGATGTTGAGTTTTAATTTAGTTGATGATTTGAACTACTTCATTAAGCATCTTTTGCAAAGGTTCAGACAATCTTTTGACTACTAAGGCTTCATGATGGATACAATAGAAAGTCCATTTCACCTCAGGGGCTACTGCTTTGATACGAGCTAGAAGTCCTGTTTTTTTGCCAGCCATTGACTTTGCTCCATCCATCGAGAAGCCTACACATTTTTTCCGGGTGTCAACGTGTTCATTGAGATAATTATTTAATGCAGTAAAAATATCGTCTGCTATTGTATGCAGTAGTTCGCATTAAAAAAGAAAATCTTCGAACACTTGGTCCTTCCATAAGAATCATGTGTAAACCAACATTATAGCTTTTTTTGATATGTTTGTGCTTTCATCCAATTGTAGAGCATACATGTCACTCATGCAAAGTCTAGCCAGCAATGTTTCTTCAATATTAACTGCCATACCAGTAATTCGTCTTTGAACAGTATTATTTGAGAGTGGGACAGTTCCTATTATCTTAGCAGCTGCATCACCTAACATTCTCTTGCAAAGTATTATTGCTGATGGCAGTATAAGTTCCTCAGCAATTGTGTGGTTTTTCCCACACTTAGCGACAAGCTGAGCCACCTCATACGATGCAAGGGTTGCATTTTCACTTACATTTGCACCACAGCGTTTGGTAATTGTTTTACAAGATGTTTTCAACTCTCTTAATTTATTTTTGAAAAAATCTAATTACTTACTTTTGTACTCTGGGTGCTTTGTTTCAAGATGACGTCAGAGTTTTGCTGGTTTCATACATTCATTCGTAAGGCTTTCATAGCAAATTACACATCGAGGTTTAGGCTGTTGCTCAGGTCCAGTGAATAAAACTGATTTCCAAGTAATCAGAGTTATATTTTCAAATTTTTCCAGTAAGCTTAATACTGATCTTGAAAGGGTTAGGTTCAAGGGATGCCGACGATTTAGGTTCAATGGACACTGACAACTTTGGTTCGAAAGTCACTGACTTACTTGCTTAAACATCAAATGCATTACCTTCCTCTTCATCTGTAGGCCTCTCTCGTTTTAACAAACTACTTTTTAACAACAGTCCATTTTTAACTACATGAACTGTAGCTTCCGCGAAAAACAATGCTTTACAAACGCTACTGTTTGAATACAGAATATTGAATATGTAAACAACACAGTCTGTAAAACACTGGCAATAAATTAACAATGGCTGATTGTCGTCTGAAATGCGAGTTTCTGTGTAAAGTGACTGTCAGTTGCCAGCTGCAAAGAGGCAGCGCATGCAGTCTAACAGCAGAACTATTTGCCTCTAGTTAATTCTAGTTTTGCACTAAAGTGTGCTAGTGTCAGCTGGCTCTAGAAAGATGCTAGACACAGAAGTTTGCATTCGCTAAAGCTCTGCTCATGCAGGAAGTGGTCAAAACAAAAAATATGTTATCATACGAAATATATTTAATATATTTTATGTTCAAATAGCATCTTGCGGACCCCTCTGGCACAGCTTGCTGACCCCTGGGGGTCTGCAAACCATCTGTTGGGAACCACTGGTGTAGAGCATAATACCTCGTTGAATAAGCTACTCTATTATGATTTTGATGGCAACAATATAAATATGCTTAAATCTTTCATAGAGAACTGCTAACAAGTTGTGTGCATTAGTAGAGAGAAGTCAAATTTGGTTTATATTATAATAGAGGGAAACATTCCACGTAGGAAATATATATCTAAAAACAAAGATGATGTGACTTACCAAATGAAAGTGCTGGCAGGTCGACAGACACACAAACAAACACAAACATACACACAAAATTCAAGCTTTCGCAACAAACTGTTGCCTCATCAGGAAAGAGGGAAGGAGAGGGAAAGACGAAAGGAAGTGGGTTTTAAGGGAGAGGGTAAGGAGTCATTCCAATCCCGGGAGCGGAAAGACTTACCTTAGGGGGAAAAAAGGACGGGTATACACTCGCACACACACACATATCCATCCACACATATACAGACACAAGCAGACATATTTAAGTCAAAGAGTTTGGGCAGAGATGTCAGTCGAGGCAGAAGTGCAGAGGCAAAGATGTTGTTGAATGACAGGTGAGGTATGAGTGGCGGCAACTTAAAATTAGCGGAGATTGAGGCCTGGTGGATAACGGGAAGAGAGGATATATTGAAGAGCAAGTTCCCATCTCCGGAGTTCGGATAGGTTGGTGTTAGTGGGAAGTATCCAGATAACCCAGACGGAGTAACACTGTGCCAAGATGTGCTGGCCGTGCACCAAGGCATGTTTAGCCACAGGGTGATCCTCATTACCAACAAACACTGTCTGCCTGGTTTATATTAGGTCTGGAATGCCACAAGTGTCAGTGCTCAGATCTTTATTGTTTCTGTTAATAATTAATGATCCCCTCCCAGGGGACACACCTTATCATAGGCACCTCCAGTGCTGGGTGGGAGGCTCTGTGTGCTCTAATGAAGTTGAGGGCTGTACCAGTGGTAGCGTAGCTACTGGCAGGGTCACCTAAGCTGGTGTGGCCTTGACTGAGGAGCTAGACGAAGTGTGACCCACACCATAGGGGGGACTCTATAGGTTGTCAACCCCTCTAGGGGAGCTAACCCCAAAACAAAAGCCCGGTCCTCTGTGTGCCTTGTAAAAAATCTATTATTGCGAATAATTCAACAAGGAATGCCAGACTGCCCCTATGTAGACAAACTGCTAGGAAACAGGAATATGGATTTATTGACACTTATATTTGTAACATGGAACGTGCGCATGCTGTTGCAAACAGGAGTGATGAATAGTGTTGCAGAAGAGATGCTAAGGTATGAAATCGGAGATGTTGCACTGCAGGAAATCAGGTGGAAGGGAAGAGGAGAGATTTATAAGCAGAAATTCTCAATATACTTTTCTGGAAAAGATGAAAGACAAGGGGAGTATGGAGTTTGGTTTATAGTCTCCAAGGATATGCGTAGATCAACTATCACCTTCACCTCATATAATGAGAGAATATGTACTCTGCCTATGAAAGGCAGCCTATAGCTAGTGGGACAGTTCTTTTCAACATTTTTTATATGGGCACAACTCTAGAAATTTTTACTTTCTCATGGAACTTATTTTCATCGTGAGATTTATTTACACAATAAGTTAAAGGATAAATTGCACGGTCAATAACATCTTTAAACAAATTACATGACAAATCATAGTAATCAACATTAGCTGGAGGTTTGAATCTTTTCCCCATTTTCAGGATAGTACTTGGATATACTCCTGTGAAAGTGCTTGGGAAAGGCTTTTCAAAGCAGTTGTCATTGATACTAAGTGCACTTTCGGGAGGTTCATTTATTAACTACTAATTTTTTCAAGAAAACTGGTGTTCTATGGGTCAGAGCTTGGAATGTCAGATCCCTTAATCAGGCAGGTAGGTTAGAAAATTTAAAAAGGGAAATGGTCAGGTTAAAGCTGGATATAGTGGAATTAGTGAGGTTCGGTAGCAGCAGGAACAAGACTTCTAGTCACGTGAATACAGCATTATAAATATAAAATCAAGCAGGGGTAATACAGGAGTAGGTTTAATAATGAATAAAAAATTGGAACATGGATAAGCTACTATGAATAGCATAGTGAACACAATATTGTAGCCAAGGTAGACATGAAGCCCAGGCATACCACAGCAATTCAAGTTTATATGCCACCTAGCTCCACAGATGATGAAGAGATTGAAGAAATGTATGAAATGAAATGAAATGAAGCAGACAAAGAGGAATACAAACGTCTCAAAAATGAGATCGACAGGAAGTGCAAAATGGCTAAGCAGGGATGGCTAGAGGACAAATGTAAGGATGTAGAGGCCTATCTCACTAGGGGTATGATAGATATTGCCTACAGGAAAATTAAAGAGACCTTTGGAGATAAGAGAACGACTTGTATGAATATCAAGAGCTCAGATGGAAACCCAGTTCTAAGCAAAGAAGGGAAAGCAGAAAGGTGGAAGGAGTATATAGAGGGTCTACACAAGGGCGATGTACTTGAGGACAATATTATGGAAATGGAAGAGGATGTAGATGAAGATGAAATGGGAGATATGATACTGCGTGAAGAGTTTGACAGAGCACTGAAAGACCTGAGTCGAAACAAGGCCCCCGGAGTAGATAACATTCCATTGGAACTACTGATGGCCTTGGGAGAGTCAGTCCTGACAAAACTCTACCATCTGGTGAGCAAGATGTATGAAACAGGCGAAATACCCTCAGACTTCAAGAAGAATATAATAATTCCAATCCCAAAGAAAGCAGGTGTTGACAGACGTGAAAATTACCGAACTATCAGTTTAATAAGTCACAGCTGCAAAATACTAACGCGAATTCTTTACAGATGAATGGAAAAACTGGTAGAAGCGGACCTCGGGGAAGATCAGTTTGGATTCCGTAGAAATGTTGGAACACGTGAGGCAATACTAACCTTACGACTTATCTTAGAAGAAAGATTAAGAATAGGCAAACCTACGTTTCTAGCATTTGTAGACTTAGAGAAAGCTTTTGACAATGTTGACTGGAATACTCTCTTTCAAATTCTAAAGGTGGCAGGGGTAAAATACAGGGAGCGAAAGGCTATTTACAATTTGTACAGAAACCAGATGGCAGTTATAAGAGTCGAGGGACATGAAAGGGAAGCAGTGGTTGAGAAGGGAGTAAGACAGGGTTGTAGCCTGTCCCCGATGTTGTTCAATCTGTATATTGAGCAAGCAGGAAAGGAAACAAAAGAAAAATTCGGAGTAGGTATTAAAATTCATGGAGAAGAAATAAAAACTTTGAGGTTCGCCGATGACATTGTAATTCTGTCAGAGACAGCAAAGGACTTGGAAGAGCAGTTGAATGGAATGGACAGTGTCTTGAAAGGAGGATATAAGATGAACATCAACAAAAGCAAAACAAGGATAATGGAATGTAGTCTAATTAAGTCGGGTGATGCTGAGGGAATTAGATTAGGAAATGAGGCACTTAAAGTAGTAAAGGAGTTTTGCTATTTGGGGAGCAAAATAACTGATGATGGTCGAAGTAGAGAGGATATAAAATGTAGGCTGGCAATGGCAAGGAAAGCGTTTCTGAAGAAGAGAAATTTGTTAACATCCAGTATTGATTTAAGTGTCAGGAAGTCATTTCTGAAAGTATTCATATGGAGTGTAGCCATGTATGGAAGTGAAACATGGACGATAAATAGTTTGAACAAGAAGAGAATAGAAGCTTTCGAAATGTGGTGCTACAGAAGAATGCTGAAGATTAGATGGGTAGATCACGTAACTAATGAGGAAGTATTGAATAGGATTGGGGAGAAGAGAAGTTTGTGGCACAACTTGACCAGAAGAAGGGATCAGTTGGTAGGACATGTTCTGAGGCATCAGGGGATCACCAATTTAGTATTGGAGGGCAGCGTGGAGGGTAAAAATCGTAGAGGGAGACCAAGAGATGAATACACTAAGCAGATTCAGAAGGATGTAGGTTGCAGTAGGTACTGGGAGATGAAAAAACTTGCACAGGATAGAGTAGCATGGAGAGCTGCATCAAACCAGTCTCAGGACTGAAGACCACAACAACAACAACAACAACAACAACAACAACATTAGTACAACAGTGCATGAAATACTGGGAGAAGTGAGGAGACTGGTATGATGAATGTAGACAAGCAGTGGAACAGAAAAAGGAAGTAAGGCTGAAATGCTTGCAGCAGAATACTAGATCAAATCAAGCATTATATAATTAAAAGAAAATAGAGGCAGCAAGAGTATGCAGGAGGAGAAAAAGGGAAGCCATGAAGAGACAGGAGATGGAAGAGCAGTACAAAAAGAATGAAAGCAGAAAATACTACAAAAAAGGAACTCAGGAATATAGACCAAAAATAACAGTTTGAAAGCCCAAAGAGGGAAATTTGCTGACAGATAAACAAGATGTTCTGGATAGATGGAGAGAATATTTCAAGGGAATTTTGGAAGGCAATCCTACCAGGAATGGGCAGCCACTCTATTATACCGTAGATCCAGAAATAGAGGAACCAACATTAGAGGAAGTACGGAAGGTAGTGCATTGTTTAAAAATTTATAAAGCACCAGGAACCAATGAAATAATTGCAGAACTGCTAAAAATGTGGGAACTGATCTTCATAAGCAGATCCACAAACTTATTAAGTTGAAATAGAATCAGAAAAGAATCCCAGAAGAATGGACCTTAGGTGTAATCCAACCAATACACAAGATGGGAGACAAGACCTGCTGTTCGAATTGCCTTGCTGAATGTAACCTATCGGATCTTCTCTAGTATTATCTACAACAGGTTAGCACCATATTCAGAAGAGATTTTGGGGGAGTATCAGTGTGGCTTTCGGCCTAATAGATCAACAACAGACCAGATATTTGTGTTGAGGTAAATACATGAAAAGACATATGCTTCAAGCAGGCCTTTGATAGTTTAGATAGAGCACAAATGCTAAATGATTTGCTGCTGCTTTGTATACCATCAAAGTATGTCTCACTTATTCAAGCAACATTGGCTAGTTCCAAGGCTGCAGTGTGAGAGGATGGAGAACTGACCAATTGGTTTAGCATTAGTAAAGGTGTCAGACAAGGGGACACACTCTCTACAATGCTTTTCAATGTGACTCTTGAAGCAGCCATGCGGAAGCTTCAGATATCTGGTTACATAGGCACAAAGTCGACTTAGATATGTGCATATGCTAATGATCTAACAATTATTAGAAGAAGAAAGGTGTCACTAGAGAGAACAATATGTGAGATGAAAGAAGTGACAGGACCTAGAGGCCTTTCTATAAATGAAACAAAAACTAAGTACACAAATTTCACCAGGAAGGAAATTAATAACTTGGACAGATTATTAGCAGACAGTTTCAATTTTGAACATGTGCAGAGATTTGACTATTTGGGCTCTAATATTAACGGCACAAATTCCATGTTAACTGAAATAAAACTGCGCATCCTAAGTGGTAATAGATGCTCCCATGTTTAACAAATTGTTGGCCTCTAGGTTATTAAATAGGCAGCTGAAACTACAACTATACAAGGTCATGATCAGGTCAGCTCTAACCTATGGATGCGAAACATGAATGCTAACCAGTGTTGATGAGCAACAGCTCAGGATATTTGAACATAGATTGCTGTGTAAGATCTGAGGGGCAATTCAGGATAATAATGGTTTCTGGAGATCTAGAATGAGTCCTGAGCTGGACCGCCTCATTACAAGGAGCTAACATCATAAAAATTATAAAAAGCAGAATAGCCTGGGTTGGGCATGTCCTCAGGATGGATACTGGAAGAACAACAAAAAAGATTTTTGAATGGAGGCCAGCTGGAAGAAGACAGAGAGGTAGGCCATAAAAACAGTGGATAGATGATGGGGAAGAAGGTATAAAATCTCTCAGAGTCAGAGGACAGCAGACAATGGCACTGCAGAGGGCAGAATGGAAGAAACTTGTTGATAAGGCTAAAACCCACAGAGGGTTGTGAGAAGAGAATGATTAATGATCTACCTCTATTCACAAATTCTCACACAATACTGTATGCTGATGACACAACTTTTTGAAATAAAATCACAGATCTAGCCACACTGAAAACATGGACCAAAAATACCCTTGCTCAATCTTCATTACAGTTCAGAGCGAATGGTTTCGAAATCCATGCAACGTAAATTGTCTCTGGATGAATAAACTACTACTACTACTACTACTACTACTACTAAAAGTAAAACCCAGGAACTTTACATTTGCTTGAAGGAGATCCCTAAGCACCATGAACTAAAAACTGTTGAAATTTTAGGTGTTACTACTGATAACAAATTGACCTGGGAACCAAACATCAAAAATATATCAGGTCGACTTTCAAGAGTTATTTATTTAATTAGGAATTTAAAAAGATATGTTCCAGATAACTATGTAATATCAGCATATTTTGCTTTCTTTCAAGCATTTTATCATGTGGAATTTTATTGTGGGGTATTAATAGTCACATAAATGATATTTTGCTTTTGCAGAAGAAAGTATTGAGAATAATTACTGATTCCAGTAAATCAGAACACTGTAAACCTCTGGTTGTTAAATTGCAATGTGTAACAGTAGTAAGCCTATTCATTTATAATGTTCTGTTGTACATTCTAAACGATGTTTCAAAATTTGTATTGAGAAGTGATATTCATAGCTATAATACTAGAAACAGAACATGTGTAGACATGCCACATCATAGACTATGTAAATCACAGAACTCCTACCTAGTCCTTGGACTAAGGACATTTAATAGACTAAGCAAAGATTTTAAAGAATTGCCTGTAAACGTTTTTAAAGCCAAATTGTATAAGCTACTAGTACTTGATCCTTTTTACACTGTTGTAGAATTTTTTAAGAGGAAAGTATTGCTTGGTAACATGTGGTTTCTACTTTTATCCATTTCACACACACTAAAGTACGTTGGGAAATGTATGCTCTTGACTCTGTCTATTGCTTTAACAAGCTGAATGACAATAAAATTTTATTATCATTACTTCATTTCTCTGAGCTAAATGTAACTTCCTTTTTTTTTAACTGTGTCTTACATCCATAAATGTAAATACATTGTGCTTTGATTTGTCAATTATTTTTATTGACAGCTTGCAATGGTCTGAAATTAATATTTAATACCTGAACTTTTTGTATAGACTGATGACATGATCTACCAGTGTTGCAATGGTGGAACAGCAGCATGCCATATAGTAGTCTCTCTCCCCCCCCCCCCCCCTCCCCCTGTCAAGTCAATTATTTAGTTTGTGAAGTTCTGATTACATCATATAAGTCTCTTGAATGAGATCTGCCTTCTAATGTTTTTATATTACCACCTACTACTATTATTTAAGGGAATTCTCTGGTATCCTTTTCAAGTAGTACATGCAGTTACTTGAGAAAATGTCTTACCTGACAACTTGGAGATCAGTACTGCCCTAGTATTAAGCTCTTCTTCCTTTCTCTGTATAGCTGCTGCTTCAAGACAATTTCTGTATGTTTCTGTCAGTCCACAAAGTGGTATCCTTTACCTTTTTGTTTAAATATATAGCAACTCTGCCTCCCTTATGTCCCTGTCCACTGAAACATGCAAATCTCTTGTATCCAAAAATGTGGCTGGAATATTTACATTGTTTTGTGTATTATAAAAGCTATGTCTTGGTTTGTCTCAATCTTTGACATCAATGCCATCTGGCGCAAGTTAAAACAGTACAATCCTCAAGTCTGCTGTCTTCAGTCTGACATGAAGTTCCCAGATAATATCTTCTGTTTCAAATGTTGTCTAACGGTAATTGCATTCAAGACAGTATGTTTTTCTTGTATTGCTAACTTATATGAACCTGCTTAATCACATTGTAGGTACTTTTACCCAGTATGTATTTTCATTCCTGATGTTGCTTTGGCCTCATAATTATTATGTATTAGCTTTCGTAAATTGTCTTTAGTGTAAATTTGCCGCAATTATCTGATGACGACTCAAAACCCATCATACATAAAGTTTTTAGCAATTAAGACATTTCCATAGAATTACTACATGGAAAGTCTGATTGGTCGCATACCTTATAAATGGAAGACTTCATCTGTCAAATGGAAGAACGTTGTACATCTTGATTACATTTTCTTCCAGTCCATGTTCACACAAACTCTGGTTTCTCAGAATCAATTATTACCTCTATTGCTCTCAATATCCTAGCAGCATAGTGTCCATTTTGAAGTAAAATTCTTACATTTGAAACATATCATGTTGAGAAATATGTGTAGCTAAAAAAATGAACAAAGGAAGAAAGTGAGCAGCATACCAAATGCAAATTCCACTTTCACTCTGAAAAATGCTCTGAAACTGCAAAAACAGGAAAGAGGTGTTCTCATCAGTGAAGTCTGAACAAAAAACAGGTGAAATACGTCTTTACTGTAAGTACAGTTACTGCAGCTCAGACACATTTATTGTCTATAAAAAAAAATCACTGACAACTTGTAAAGAATATTCAGTGAAAGAAAGTGTAGTTAAGATCCAGGAAAATAGAATTACCTTTATGCAGTAATGATGAAATTATTCTCTACATTACTGTAAAGTCTCTTAAAGTCCAACTTAAAACAACTGCTCTACTGACTAGAAAGAATCAGTTACAGCATCTTCTGTACCAATAAAAATTGGGTGAATGACTCCAAAATAGTTTACAATTTTCCTCTTTCTATCTACTGGTTGGTAAATTCTGCCAACCAAGCATTGAACAGTATCAATCTACATAAAAACTCCTATTATGGAAGATGAATCTCAAAAGGTACTGAAGACAAGGAAAAATATATCTAAAAACAAACATGTATTTAAAAACAAAGATGATGTGACTTACCATACGAAAGCGCTGGCAGGTCGATAGGCACACAAACAAACACATACATACACACAAAATTCAAGCTTTCGCAACAAACTGTTGCCTCATCAGGAAAGAGGGAAGGAGAGGGAAAGACGAAAGGATGTGGGTTTTAAGGGGGAGGGTAAGGAGTCATTCCAATCCCGGGAGCGGAAAGACTTACCTTAGGGGGAAAAAAGGACGGGTATACACTCGCACACACACACATATCCATCCACACATATACAGACACAAGCAGACATTGGTCTTTAAATATGTCTGCTTGTGTCTGTATATGTGTGGATGGATATGTGTGTGTGTGCGCGAGTATATACCCGTCCTTTTTTCCCCCTAAGGTAAGTTTTTCCGCTCCCGGGATTGGAATGACTCCTTACCCTCTCCCTTAAAACCCACATCCTTTCGTCTTTCCCTCTCCTTCCCTCTTTCCTGATGAGGCAACAGTTTGTTGCGAAAGCTTGAATTTTGTGTGTATGTATGTGTCTGTTTGTGTTTCTATCGACCTGCCAGCGCTTTCGTATGGTAAGTCACATCCTTTGTTTTTAAATATATTTTTCCCATGTGGAATGTTTCCGCCTATTATATTAAAAACAAAGATGATGAGACTTACCAAACAAAAGCTCTGGCAGGTTGATAGACACACAAACAAACACAAACATACACACAAAATTCAAGCTTTTGCAACAAACAGTTGCTTCATCAGGAAAGAGGGAAGGAGAGGGAAAGACGAAAGGATGTGGGTTTTAAGGGAGAGGGTAAGGAGTCATTCCAATCCCGGGAGCGGAAAGACTTACCTTAGGGGGCAAAAAGGACAGGTATACACTCGCACTTTTTGCCCCCTAAGGTAAGTCTTTCCGCTCCCGGGATTGGAACGACTCCTTACCCTCTCCCTTAAAACCCACACCCTTTCGTCTTTCCCTCTCCTTCCCTCTTCCTGATGAAGCAACTGTTTGTTGCGAAAGCTTGAATTTTGTGTGTATGTTTGTGTTTGTTTGTGTGTCTATTGACCTGCCAGCGCTTTTGTTTGGTAAGTCTCACCATCTTTGTTTTTAGATATATTTTTCCCACGTGGAATGTTTCCCTCTATTATATTGAAGACAAGGAAAGGTATATAAATCTAAAAATATAATTGCTAGATGTAAACCACATGAGACTGTAAACTAAAAATAATTCTAAAGCAGCTTGGAATGATACTGAAAAGGAAATGATTAATTGTAGTAAAGAAAATAGTGTCCCACTTGTCTTTACAATTCTCAATATTCTGTAAATCATACTAACTGCACCACCCTGCTCAGTAATTGCACCTTGGATGATGTAGAAACCTTGTTCCCTCTGACTGAACACTGTGTGAAATTCTTTACCATAAATTTCCTTGGTCAATAATTACTGGAGGAATGCAAGTACAAAATTTTTCAGGAAGTTGCTACTTTCAGAGCCTTTAAATAAATATAAGGGAGCATCAGATACTTAGCTGAAGTGCACTGAATTTCATTCTGTTGAACTCTTAGTAATGAACCAAATTGAAATGTGATTCAGAAGTGAAAAATATCTTGTAATTGAACTTTCTGGCAGATTAAAACTGTGTGCCCAACTGAGACTCGAACTCTGGACCTTTGCCTTTCGCGGGCAAGTGCTCTACCATCTGAGCTACCGAAGCACAACTCACGCCCGGTACTCACAGCTTTACTTCTGCCAGTGTCTTGTCATATCAGCGCACACTCCGCTGCAGAGTGAAAATCTCATTCGGGAATATCGTGTAATTGTTACGCAAGCAATTTTATTTTGCAATATATTGTTACAACAGACTTCAGTCCATCATGTGATAAGGAGCTTCAAATTCATGCCACACACACTGCTCTGCAGACATCTAAATTTTCTCCACTAGTTACATAGCAATTCATTTTAATGTAATCAAGTAGTATTTCAAATAAAGGTTTTAATTGCACATGCAAATAAAAGGATAAAGGTATCAATTGAAAGACAACATTGCAAAAAAGTTTTTACTTTCTTTATTAATATCGCTTGGGTTCCCACATCAACAGGGGTACCAAGCACGATGCATTACTCTCTGTTTTACACGGCGAGTTTCCCCAGTAAGCCTACAAACCATGAAATGTACAGAAGCGCACACACATCTAAAACTTAGTACCGGCAGAAATTATGGTCAGAATCAACATGAACATTTAATATTTCACTTTCAGGCTGCCTCAGTGCCAAAACAATATTCACTTTTTCAGCAACGGTTGGTTTCTTCAAAATGCCCTTTGGCTGTTTGTTACATTTACCAGATCTTCGTTGCACTTTCACCCGCTCATTGCTGGGGCACCATGGAGCTTCCCTGCAGTCTGATTGAAAAAGTGACAGAGAATGAGCTGCATCTTTCTCAGGATTTCTGTGGACACTTTATCAAAATTTGGTATGTGGACACCATTTCTCAGGCCAGAGATGTGTTCTCGTGAACATTAGTAATTGTTTGCAGTGAACACAAAATGGCAGAAGCCTCTTCTGTCACCATTGCTTCTGTGGTGTCACTGCCAGACACCACACTTGCTAGGTGGTAGCTTTAAATCGGCCGCGGTCCATTAGTACATGTCGGACCCGCGTGTCGCCACTGTTAGTGATCGCAGACCGAGCGCCACCACACAGCAGGTCTCGAGAGATGGACTAGCACTCGCCCCAGTTGTACGGACGACGTAGCTAGTGATGCACACTGACGAAGCCTCGCTCATTTGCAGAGCAGATAGTTAGAATAGCCTTCAGCTAAGTCAATGGCTACGACCTAGCAAGGCGCCATTAGTAGCATTGCATGTATCTAAAGAGTCTCACTTGAATCGCCACAATCTCCAGATGTACCAAAAGGATGGATTAAAGTTAAGTATTCCAGAAGCTACGTACTTTTCTTTATAGCATTCATTACGTATCCTGTTTCAGACCTCACGCCATCCTGCTTTAACTTAGCGCGTGCCTTTCGGCTTCCTCTCATTGTGTCTAGGCTGTCTTGTCTAGACACAACAGCTTCAGTTAGTGTAAATGTGGCATTTGAATGTAATGCATACATCATTGCATGAATGTGTTTGCATATGTTCAAATGAATTAAACTATCTGCACAGGAACAACTGAAAGCATGTATATATATATTGCATTTGGAACACTTCAACTTGCACTCCAATTTACATTCGATGTTATTTAAAATCACAGTATGTGTTTGGGATTTCATGCAAAACTGTGCCATCAGTATTGACTGTAATGTCATTCTCCTTAACACTACATGAAGCTTTGTGACGAGCCCCAATAACATTGATTCTATGTGAATGACCACCCTTATATACAGCTTAACCATTCAAGCGCAGTTTGTCATGCACTAATTTCATCACACAACAAGTAGTTTATCATGTCTATTGTTTGTTTTTCCCTTTAGATAACAATATTTTAAAACTCGATGCATTGCTTCAAGGTGCATATTTGTATTTATACCCAGATTGCGACGGTGACAGTATGCCCACTGCTGAGGCCGGAATAAGTAATTTGAAGAGAAATATACACCAAAGTCTCTTGACCTTCATCTGACTGAAGCTGCCCGACAAACGATTCCAGCAGCTCATTAAAATTGTCTATGTCCACTTCTTCAAGCAATGTACGAAGATCTTTGTACACAAGTGCTTTCTTTTCTTCATTGCTATGGACTTTCTTCAAATTAGTCTACCAGCTGCGATCTGTGTGCCAAGCACACAGTAGATTATTTTCTGCAGGTCCCACGACTCATGACCAAGCACTACGGAAAGTATTAGTGTCGTCGGACATGAATACAGATGTTTTTATGATGCCAGCTTTCTCTTTCACAGCACAAAAGAAACAAGTCATCATGGATGTAGTCTCCCGGTTTGAAACACAGAATGCTACAGGCATACCTGAACCAAAATCGCCTGCCACTAACAATGTGGTCACCAACAGCTTGTAAACATTTGTACAATGTGTGGAGTCTACACATACAGTATTTTGTCCAAATCTCTGTAATAAGTGCTTCTGATAGTCGGTCATTAACACTATCACCGAGTCAGTGCTATCAAAATCTTCCCTGGCCTCGCCTTCTTTCTTATACAGGGGAACACAGTCTTTCATTTTCTCCAAACACATACTAACACCAACTTCATCAATGTTATGCTGCTGATCATCACCAATGGTGAAGTCTCTCTTAATGTTATCAAGGCAGGAGATGCAGCCTCTCCACTCCGCAGGAATGAATTGAGTCCCGCACATCATCCACAATTCTCTGGAAAGTGACCCCTCAGCAATTTTACCTGCAATATTTTAAAATTACTCCAATTACAAAGAGGCCAATTCTGAGTATATACATGAAGACACTATGCAGAAAGTACACTGCAGTTAACCACCCCCAATAAAATAAATTCATGCAATATAACAGTTGCTAAGTACTTATAAACTGGATAGTTTAACAAATGGCTTAACAGTATATTCAGCGTATCCTTCCAACAGTACTACATCTACATTTATACTCCGCAAGGCACCCAGCGGTGTGTGGCACTTTCCTGTTCCAGTCACGTATGGTTTGTGGAAAGAACGACTGCCGGAAAGCCTCCGTGCGCTCTCGAATCTATCTAATTTTACATTCGTGATCTCCTTGGGAGGAGACGCCATTAGCACACTGGGGATGGAAGAATAAACTGAGACCTGATTACAGCACCTGTTGCAATGTGATATTTCCCAGTTTCAGCTACCAAGACTATTTTCAAATGGTTACGAGGTCTACAAGTACATGTCAGAGCATTGTAACAGGTGTTTTCATCTATTCTCAAATCCATCATTGTAGCTGCAGATGCCCTGATCCACCATTTTTAACATGCTGCACAAGAAACAATAAATGTATTGCCTTTAGTGTACCCAGATGCATTAATGATCTATTCTTAAATAGATTACTATGACACAAGCAATAACACAGGGCAATACATAAGTATTTCAGAACTTATTTCTACACTTGCAATACTGTAATGTATTACACCTGCTCTCACACAACCAAGTACATGGCATTACAATCAGCAATATTGTGGTCAATATGGATCACAACATCTTGTCTTTTACAACTGCATTCATGCTACCATCACAAATTGTATTCATATGAACTGCCAATCGACATATGACGCCTTTTACTCCAGATCAAATAACCATAACAATATTAATTTCTCAGGAGTAAAAAACAATGTTCCTTCACTGCAAATATGTAAAAGTCAACAACATATAACTAAAAGCAAGCCTAACAATGGATTCTGAAACTTTCACACCATATTTACTCCGGGATCACTGAAAGGCCAGCAAAATTCTAGAATTAAGTTAATACTCACCAGCGATGGCTTCTCTGTCAGAACTACTGAGATGGAGGAAAGCAACGTTGTGCTCATGGCCGAAATGTGTTCTGTAGTAAATGACACTACAAATTCCACTTTCTTCTTCGTGACGCTCTATGGCAGCAACGCAATGGTTCCCCATCTTGCAAATGCCACCTGACTTCGAAGGAAATGTGCCACTTATGTGGCACACAAAGGTGGTTTTCCCAGTGCCATCCTTTAAATGCATAGTGCCATAACGAAAGACAAAACTACTTTTTGTTTTTCTCTCCTCCTCAGACTTCCATTTCAGAAAGTCTAAAACAAAAGCATTGATGAAATACAATTACATTCAGATTAAACAAGTGCAAAGTACACAGCAGCAGTAAAAGAAACAAACTGCATTGTTAGATACCCTCATGAGTTGCTGACACCATATGGTTACTGGTGTGATTTTAATCATTTAAATTTGCAACAATTTGACCTATACTTCATGTAACATAAATTAAGTTTACAGTTTATGCGAAATGCGTCTTTTCAGGCTTTCAAATAAACACATGTTCTATTGACCAAGCACAACAAGAGCTAATAGTCACGGGTCAGGCAAGTATATAGTAATCAACAATGGAGTGTTCTCAGCAATGAAGTGTTCTGCAAGGTTCGCAGGAGAGCTTCTGTAAAGTTTGGAAGGTAGGAGATGAGTTACTGGCAGAAGTACAGCTGTGAGGGCGGGACGGGGCGTTAGTAGTGCTTGGGTAGCTCAGTTGGTAGCGCACTTGCCCATGAAAGGCAAAGGTCCCGAGTTCGAGTCTCAGTCCGGCACACAGTTTTAATCTACCAGGAAGTTTCAATGGACAATATTAATTTAAATAGGCAGTGTACATTTAACTTACCGTCCTTTGTTTGAAATTCACTAATTTCTTTTACCATCTCAACCATGTGCTCCTGCTCCACATGTAGTCGCAACTTAGCCAAAAAATTACATTTAAAGCTGCAGCCACTTTTTGGCGTCACAGTATGCATCATAGCCAATTCAAAGGATTCCTGAAAGCTATGGAAGCGGAGTATGGGGATATACCTTACCACAGTACAGCCCATTGGCTGAGTCGGGGAAAAGTTCTTGATGTTTTCTTTGCCTTTCGTGAGGATATATCCTTTTTTCTCGAAATAAAAGGGGAAGAAATGTGCTGTCTGAAAGATATAAAATGGATATCAGACCTGGCGTTCCTAGCTGACATAACTATTCATCTGAATAATTTAAATCTGTGATTGCAGGGCAAAGGGCAGCTAATCGTTGACATGCACGACCAGATCAAAGTGTTCATGGAAAAGCTACGTTTATTTGAGAGGCAGATGAGTAATGGACATTTAACGTTCTTTAATCGTCTTGCTTCTTTAAAACTACCTGAAGGTACTACTTTCAGCGATTACCAAGCAAAGTTAAAGCAGCTCATCACGTTGTTTGAAACACGATTCCGAGACCTCACTAGTTTGGAAATGGAACTTAAGGTGTTCAGCACTCCTTTTTCAGTTTCCCCCGATGAGTTGTCATCGTCACTTCAATTGGAGATTATTGATTTGCAAAATTCAACTTTGTTGAAAGAGATGTACTACAACACGCTGGATTTGTCACGATGGTATTGTTTATTACAGCAAATAACATTTCCCAAGCTTCACAACAATGCCACTCAGATCATGTGGATGTTTGGATTTACGTATTGTTGTGAGCAGCTTTTCTCAGCAATGAAAAGAGTAAACATTAAGGAACGATCGTTTCTTCAGGATGCAACAATGAAGGCCATCCTCCGCATTAACGCTGCAAACACTTTGACGCCTGATATTTCCGATCTTGTAATGAAAAGGAAATGTCAAGATACAGAGGCCCAATAAATTTAATATGCAATTTCTGGTAAAACAGTTGTTTCTTATTTATTTCCTGAACATAGCATTTCCTGGTGTAGCATGCCACCACGTATTAGCAGCTAAGAGTATGAGGTTGTCGATCTTGTAAGACACAGCTGGCACATCAAAACTGCCTCAGCCAGACGTGCCGAGGTGCCGGCCCAATTGAATGATCACAGCGAGCAACACGGCTCCCTGGAGCAGGGAGCGCTCTGCGGCTCACAACGGAGCCGACAAGCTGGAACAGCCTGGGCTACTGTACAGGGCGCCATGAATTTAACTTTCAGCCAATCAGCATCGCGACCAGCGGGTTGCCAGACACAAGTGTATGAGCTTGCTTTGAAAATCCGTGGCCACATAAGAGTGATTTTGTCAAACACGTTCGACTGCCTCTGTCTTACTCTGAATGTATGTCTGTGCACTAAACCTACGAAATACTGCCGCTCCACTCAATTCCCAAATGACCGAGGTGAAAAGTCGATATTACGACAGTATAGCCAATATTGTAAACCAGTCATTCAGCAGTAAAACATTACAATACTTGGTACATTCTTGTAGAAACAACCAAAACTACTGATTGCAAATAGGAATACTTATCTACTGAATAATCTTCATTTCCACGTTACAAAGAAACTTGTACCAAAAGGCCATGACAATTATTTAATTCAGTATTGACTGGAAAACTTAAGCTGCACTGTGATTTCAATAAATGAACACTGACTTAGCAATGAGGAACTAAAATTAAGTGTACCATTTGGATATGAATTGGCAACTAGCTACTGTAGAACAAGTATTAAACATGTTGGTTTATCTGTACATGTTAAAAATAGTGTGAACCTAATCTATGAAGTTATAGATGTAAGTCGACTGTGCATAGAAGCAAAGTTTGAAGCTGCATCCATAATGTTGCGAAACCAGGAAATGATAATAGCTTCAGTATACCATCCCCCAAAACAAAATGAAGATCTGTTTGTGGAGCTTCTGGAGAAACTGATACTCTTGCTACTCAAATTAAAAAATTACAGAATACTAAAATTTGGTGATATCAATACAGACATTAGGTTTAAGAATAGAAATGTTGATCACTTACCAAATACATTAAAATCCCTTACCTTAAGTTGAGTAAATGACAAACCCACAAAACAGGAAACATGTCTTAGATAACATAATTTGTAATTTTCATCTAAGCAAAACAGAATTCAGCACAATAAAGCTAGGCATTTCAGATCATTAGGGACTATGGCTCAGACAAACCCTTCCACAGACTGTAGAAAAATTATAAGACCAATTAACAAATCAGAGCTAAACAAATTAATCAGCGAACTGAATTTAATAAAATGGGATAAAATAATAACCACTGCGGGTGCAAATGAATCTAACAACAAATTTCTAGAACTGTTAACTAAAAATTTTGAAGCATGTTGTCCTAAATGCTGCAAGAAAATATCAAAGCAAAATCGTTACACCAAACTACAAAATCTAAAAAGCTGGTACACCCCACATCTAAGTAGAATAAGAATCGTAATGCTACTCTATCATGATAGGTCCAAGCACAATAATGCTGACAAGGAAATGTACATTAAAGTGAAAAAGATTTACAGGTCTGAAATCAAGGCAGCTAAGAGCAAAGCAAATGATACATATATACTGTACTCAGTAAATAAATGCAAAGCTGCATGGTAAATTATTAAAACAGAAACTAACTGTGATGATAAAATATACCAGCCACCAATTCCACCTGATATTCTAACGTGTATTTTGTCAGTCTTCAATCAGATAGCAGCATAATGGAGAATGTGATTAAAGCACAGGAACTGCTGCCAGAAATGAACAGTAAGGAGATAGACAGCTTTTGCTGGACTTGTGTAACTGAGAACATGGTCAATGAACCATTGGCTAAGCTGAGTAACTATAGAGCAGAGGATTACTATGGTCTCTCAAATTATGTTATTAAATATACCAGAAGTCAAATTGTATCGTCACTGACTAAAATAATCAACAAAATTTTAAATGAAGGTAATTATCTAGAACCTTTAAAAATATCTGTAGTTAAACCAGTACACAACAAAGGAGATATAGCATTACCAGATAACTATCGACCAGTATCACTTATACCCATAATATCAAAAATAATAGAATACTGCATGCATAAACAGATAAGTCAATATTTTGAACATAATGATATACTCACCTCCTCATGGCATGGTTTCAGATCCAGCCTTTCTACAGTAAAAGCAGTTGAGAGTATGGTAGCGAAAATATACAATTTTTTTGAAAATAAAGATATTATCTGTGCAACACTGTTGGATCTCAGAAAAGTTTTTGATATGGTCTCCCACAATATTCTCATAAAAAAACTCTACCACTATGGAGCAAGAGAGAATGCTCTATGCTTAATGCAGTCATACTTGGACAGTAGAAAACAGTTAGTTAAGGTAAATAATCAAATGTCACAATGTACATAAATGATTTACCTGCAGTTGTATCATGTGATGCAGTGCTATATGCTGATGAGACAACATTCATCACATGTGATACCAATCTAAAAAATGTGCAACACAGCATGGCAGTGGCATTGGAGATGTGCACTACTTGGTTTGCAGCAAATGTATTGCAGAAGAATGATAGTAAAACTGAAGCTATTGTATTCAATCTAAATACTCCCAGTCATGATAACAAAACAGTAAAATTATTATGATTTCATATAGCTCAAAAGCTCGTCTGGGATACCCACCCACACAGGGAAGGTGTGTGGCAAATTGGCACGTGCCATATATCTGCTGTACAAGCTGAAGAGCAGTGTCAGCAAATAACTTCTTTTATATGCATATTTTGCATTATTTCATTCTCACCTGTGTTATGGAATACTATTATGGGGCAATTCCGTAGGATAAAAATTAGTGTTTAAATGGCAAAAGAAAAATTATCTGTTTGATTATATATTTGCCATTCACTGAACTATGTGGTTCATAGACCTTGTAATTGATCTATTAGCAAACTTCTTGTTGTTATTGACATTTGCACAAATACGTATTGTATCCATCTTGGATTATTATATTGTAATTAATGGAATGTAGTCGAATTAAGTCGGGTGTTGCTGTGGGAATTAGATTAGGAAATGAGACACTTAAAGTAGTAAAGGAGTTTTCCTATTTGGGGAGCAAAATAACTGATCATGGTCGAAGTAGAGAGGATATAAAATGTAGACTTGAAATGGCAAGGAAAGCGTTTCTTAGGAAGAGAAATTTGTTAACATCGAGTATTGGTTTTAAGTGTCAGGAAGTCGTTTCTGAAAGTATTTGTATGGAGTGTAGCCATGTATGGAAGTGAAACGTGGACGATAAATATTTTAGACAAGAAGAGAATAGAAGCTTTCAAAATGTGGTGCTACAGAAGAATGCTGAAGATTAGATGGGTTGATCACATAACTAATGAGGAGGTATTGAATAGAATTAGGAAAAAGAGGAGTTTGTGGCACAACTTGACTAGAAGAAGGGATCGGTTGGTAGGACATGTCCTGAGACATCGAGGGATCACCAATTTAGTATTGGAGGGCAGCGTGGAGGGTAAAAATCGTAGAGGGAGACCAAGAGATGAATACACTAAGCAGATTCAGAAGGATGTAGGCTGCAGGAGGTACTGGGAGATGAAGAAGCTTGCACAGGATAGAGTCGTATGGACAGCTGCATCAAACCAGTCTCAGGACTGAAGACCACATCATCAACAACAGTTAATAATATTTGCAATGGAGAAGTTTATATTATTATTGTAATTGTTATTATTATAATGTTATTCCTGACGACACCAATTCCATGTAAATATGCTCAACGGTGGAATAAAACATTTATATTTGTATTTGAAATCGAAAGGTCGAAATGTGATAGTGCTAGCGCGGTCGACTGGTACGAAACAACATGGCGCTAAAAATGACTGTGAAAGTATTGAGCGCGAACGGTTCAAGTGCTTGCATATTTTCGCCAGAAATAAATATGCTGTGTGTATCATTTCTGACATATTTCGTCTCCCAGAATGCTGGTCTCGTTTGAAATATCGCCGAAAGTTTTCCTAAATTTCTACCAAGCAACATCTATTATGACAGCTATTCCCCGCTAAACACAAATGCTGGTACTAAACGTAACATACTGAAAAATAACTATGTTTGTATATATAATTCTTTCCTATGATTTGTGTTAAGTGGTCAAGATATGAAAATATAAAGTGATTACAGATGCACCGTACGGAAGCTAGAAACTAATGCTTCGGTTTTTACATAGCGTAATACAATTTGCAGACTATTGGCTTATCGCATTTAATAATATTTTATGAAAGTTGTGATTGCCCTCAGTTATAGATTTAATTCGCGTCATAGGCTACGTTAAACATAAATTCTCTGCAGTTGTGCAAGTTGGTTGGCTCTGTGTGCCACTTTATGATCAGCATTTCATACTAATTTCGTATTACTTTCCTTTGTGCGTACCAATTAATTGTGGTTAAAGAGTTGTTGTCTAGATTCCAAAAGTGCGCTACTGTTTTTGGGATTTTAATTGCAGACTATTAGACGTTCTTGGGCCATCAAACCGACTTTTCCTTGTATTAATATTTTATCATCGTATTCGAGTTCATTTACATGTTTATTGAGCCCATAGACAACGTACATTGTGTGTATCAATCGAAATTCGTATCAGAATCATTGAAAAGTAAACATGTATTTAATAACTAGGATTTAGCAAATTATTATTTGTACATCAATATTCTAGGCCTATACAATTTTAATTACCATTTTTCTTAAAGCAGCTATGCAGTATGTGTATAAATTCTGTATGGTGTAAGAGTTTTTCATATTTTTATGAATAGGTTTTGTGTTTATATTAGCGACATCTCCGTTTTGTACATAATATTAATTGTAATTTGTGTTACACTGTGGTATGAGTAAAATCATTTATACTGTAGTAACAGTTTTCTATCAAAGATGTTTTGAAAATATATTTTTTTTATCCCTCACAAGTTTGAAAGGAGTTTTCCTAGGTCGTTTGGACATAGGCTACATATGATGGCTTTTCATAGTGTTGTCTGTGGGCTCATATAAGAAGTGACAGTGCCTTGTGTCACGGTTTTTTATGGAGTTTTCTGAACATTTTAATTCTGCCCATCCGAAAAGTTCATGTCTGTTCATGCTTCATAATATTTAAGTGCTTTAAATGCTGGCGTTAATGATTTTCTCCAGTAAAGGCTGGCTGTCATTCCTATTGCTCTCTTTTACATTTTGGGTCTCTGTTAATGTTTGATTTGAAGGTGCCTTCCCATGAAATTGTCGTAAATTAATGTAGAATGAATTAGTTCATGGTATATCGTTGTTATAATATTTGTGTCTAGGTAGCTGAGTTTATGTGGGAGTTGCAGGTCAAAAATTAGTTTTCCACATATATATTCTATGTGCTTATCCAATTTACAGTTGCATTTTTAATGAAATTTTAAGCTCTATGCTCATGCTTGCAGAATATAAGTAATAATGAATTAAAAGGGTCAGCCTTTTTGCAAGAGCATTTTTTTTTTTAAATATTCATACATGTCTCACCTCAGTTGTGACATCCTCATTGTTGTTATTGTTTTTTGTTTTTTATCCCTGAAATACATACATTCAGATTTTATGTATGTTAGGAAAATGTTACAGCAGTGTTTTGTTCTTTAAGTTGCATTTGTATTGTGCCTTGTTTTATATTGTGTGCACCCTGTGGTTGCAAACAAAAGTCAATCACAAATCAAAATTAATATGCCATGAAGTCTGCAACGTGAGGTGTTAGGGCAATGTCTGAACTGAATTTTTGTATTTAAACTATATTTTCTAATAATATAGTGTCATATGCTGCTGTTTTAGGCTTATCATTGTTGTATATTACTTATCCCAGGTGGCACTTACTTACTTTTTCTCCTGCTAAAAAGTGTATAGTACAAATGTAATTTAAAAAACAATCAAATTAATGCTGAGGATGTTGCAACTGTGGTGAAACATATTTTAGTATTAAAGAAAGTTGTTTTCTTGCAGAAAGGCGGACCCTCTTAATTCGTTATTAATACATGTTCACTGATTATTATATCATGGAATTTTGTGTACTTGGTGTTGTCTGCTATGCATACATCTATGCAAATGTTGCTATCTTTGTTGTATTTATTTACTCTGAAATTTAATTACAGTTCACTGAAGGAAACACAGAAAGGTGAAAACTGGAGGCTTATCATATTAGCCAGTGTTAAATCTACTTCCATTCTTTGTCAGTTAACTTAGGCATATTCTCAGCAAAAGGAAATGTAACAACACTAATGACTCCATCAGGCTGGAGCTACATTCAGATATCTGTTAAGTTAAAATTGTCATAGGTTTCAGATGTGCACTTTGTTGCTTGGAGTTTTGTCACCACAACCAAGAATTTCAACTGTAGTACACCTCTGGACTTATTGTCTGCTGAGTATAGCACCATTGTGCACATTCCAGTAAAGAGTTGGGGCTGGCACAATTGTGATGTGAACTTTCCCTGTTAATCAAACTGACATGGTTTGTGAGGAGGCAACAGCTGTAACAATTTGGAAATACGGAAGCGTCCGATCCCACCCGTCTGCTTTGACCCATGACGTCACAAATATGGCGGAAAGAGACACAAACACACACACTTTCCACAAGAAGCCTAATGACACTAACGGACAAGCGCGGGAAATGGGGTGTTTTGGGTGGGGGGCAAATTAAATATAATTAAATTTAGACGCCTTGCGTAGCTACAACGTGTAAGTGAAGACAGCCATGCATGAACACCCACCCACCTCCCCAGGGGTCGTAACCCCTGCAACCCATAGAAGATAAAGATGCTTCAGTAGCTGATTAGTTTTTCTTGTCTTAAAAAACAAAAAAACTCACGGGATAGAACGAACAGATCAGAAAGATAAATATAATAAACTAAAACAGAAATTCGAGGAAACAGATAATTAAAATAAGTAATAAGTGTTTTTAAATAAAAAAAAAAAATCTCACGAGATAGAACGAACAGATCAGAAAAGTAAATAAAATAAGATAAAACAGAACTGGAGACAGCCACACTCAAACCAAACTCCGCGCCGTCATGACGTCACACCCGACAACATCCTTACGTCACGGGTCAAAGCTGACGCATGGATCGGACGCTTCTGTCGACCCAACAATTTTTATAATTTGCATTTTATTCATTATTATTTGATCTTCGTTTCCTTCAGTAGCCCTAATTCCATTAACAAGTTAATTTGTGCCCCATTGTTTCATAACTGTTCTTGAGCATATCTAAGTGCTTTTCTAGTTTATACTATTTATTGTACTGGTATTTATGTACGAGAAGCCCCATTACTTTTTTTGCAATACTGTGAGTGTGTGGAGGGTGAAACCTAGTGCCAGCGCATAGCCTATTCCTTGCGAATAACACCAAGGCGGCCGCCAAACTAAACATCCCCATCGATGGATAGATCATAGTCAACACATGCCCTCACTTTATACGGTGGAGAGGTTTGGTATTTAAACCAGACATTGGCACAAACTTGTGATCAGGAACTTTATGCCACCACCTCTCCTCTCCTTGCCGGCCAACTACTGGCAATGAAGATTTTTTCCACCGTCAGGATTCAAACTGGCTTACCATCAGGTCGAGTGCCACCGCACAAGCATATGTTAGTGACCTTGGCCACGGAGGCGGGTTCTGTTCTGATATTGCAGTAGCTTTTACTATTAATCACCCAGCTGCCATCCCTGCTCTCCCATATATATATATATATATATATATATATATATATATATATATATATATATATATATATATATATATATATATATATATATATATATATATATATATATATATATATATATACATGTATATATATATATATATATCACACACACTCATTAATGAATAAAACAGCTTCTGCATTTACTAGTTTAGTAGACTCTTAAACAAGTGACCTTATAGTTCCAGGGAGGAGAAGACATGAAATAAAGGAACCTTGGGCTAGCAGTTTGCGACAATATGGATAACTCCAAATGGGGTGCTCAAAGGGTAAGTTACTAAGTTAGTTTTTAAGTAATGACTGAGGAGCAAATTGGTTTCCTGGAACCTCTGCCAAGCACACATCCCCAGATTACACGTGCCCTCCTGCAATCTTGGATGCATATTGTATGAAAGCTTTATGGCACCTGGTGTTCACATTTTGCACTTACAGTGAAACTCCTGCCTTGACCACAAAATATTTATTTTATTTCTTCCTCACATGCATTTTGCAATTGACTGAGAAACAGGACACCCAGTACAAAATATTGTGTCCCACTTACTCTTACCAAGCATCAGGTAAGAGTAAGTTGGAAACATTAGTTTTTATTGCCAGTGTTCTGTTCATTCGACAGTGGTGAAGAGCTGAAACATGCAAGGAAGAAATAAAATGAATATTTTGTAGTCGAGACAAGAATTTCAGTGTGTGTGTCTCTTGGTGCATTTATACCAACATGGTTCTCCCTCCCCACCTCGCCCCCACTCGAAGCAGTTAATAATGCTGATTTCATAACTTTTTCCATTGCATAATGATTGTTTTTTGTTCATTTATATGTCACTGCATGTTGTTTTTCCTTGTTGTTAATTTGCGTACCAGTCTTTCAGCCAAAGAGAAAATACTTGTATTGAGTGGGAATACTAGAAGCTAATTAATTAAATTCTTTTCAGACAATTTGTTACAAAAATAAATTGCATGTCACTAATTACATATCATGCTGTACACCATGTAAGTTATATGCCACACAATATGTGGAATGTCAGTTTGCTGATTGTTAAACAGAATTTATGTAAATATGGCAACAGGCTGAGTATTTACATGCTTTTTAATGACATATATTCAGCTGATTTGATGTTGCACAAAACAGTTCCCTCTCCTCTGCAAACTTCCTTGTCTCAGAGTAACATTTGCAGCCAGTGTTATAAAGTATTTGTTGTGTGTATTACTGTCTCTGTCTTACCTGAAAATTTTGGGGGTCTGAAGAATATGTGCGATCGTATTCTTTGAAGTATGATGACTTATGTCATGTGGATGGTATTTGGGAAATTTTGGTTTTTGTATTTCATTTGTAAATGTCAGACATTGTGACCCCCCCCCCCCCCTCCCAAAAAAAATAAATAAATAAATAAATAAATAAATAAAGGTTAGTGAGATTCTGATAGTGGATCCCATCTGAAATTTTGACTCTGGTACCAGACTTACCTGTAGTGTATCCCAAGATCTAGGTTAGGTTGGCAGGCAATAATTTGCTTGTGAATTGGCAAGGCCAATGAATATGAGTGTGAAATAAAGGTTTGGTAACAGATTGAGCTGTAGCTTAACCTGGGCTGTAGCTTAACCTGGTATTTATATTAGCACCATATTACATACACTTTATCATATGTAATGAACTTTTTATTATAAAAACTAAAACTGCAGGATAAAGTGAGAAAATCTATACTACACATGGGACAAGTATCCAATGATAATTTACGTGGTGCATATTATGAACATATAATAATAACTTTTATTTGTCCATAACAACTTTAAAGTCTTGGACAGCTTTCGTATCATACCATACACATAATATACTATTATTTATACATTTACCACCCTTAAAAATATTTGAGTGAGTGTAAACAATAATGATGAGCCCATCTGTTTTGTGTATTGCAGTTATGAATGTCGATATTCGGTATGCTTATTTCATCAGCCTGTGTTACAAACATAACAATGTTCAAGACATACAAGGAATACACAATCAGTAAATTATAATTGTTGAAGTACTGTGGAACCTCACTTAACATGCACCTCCCATAACATGCAATTAGTATAACAAGCAAAACAAATTGTAAACAACTGACTCACTTAACGAGCGCAGTACTCTTTGGCAGGTTCGTGCTTGCCTACCATGGGGTCCAGCCTTTGCAGTATATTTTTCCTTCCATATGAATGTCTATCACCTTTTAGAGTGATTCTTGAGTTTCTCCTGGCGTATTTGATAATCAAAATATCCACGGGTGTGCTGCCGGTCTATAGTGTCCAATGGGCACAATATTTCGGCGATCATACATGTCGCCATCATCAGGTGAACTGACGGACTGAGCTCCTGTGAACGTGCCGGCACGGAGATCCGTACGCTATGGCTGCTCAGAGGGAACTGGGTTTTGTCGCGGCGGCGGCGGCCGATTTAAATACCCTCCGCCCGCGGCGCGCTCCCTCCGCCGTCCATGCCCCGCGCCACGGTTGCGCGGTGGAACAGATTGCGACGGCGTCTGAGATGACTTCGGTGTGATGGCTCTGTCCGCCATGGTCGTCACAACTATACGTTTGCTCGATTTACTCTTGATTAATCCAATCACTGGTTCCCAAGCATTGCTAAGATTATAGCCACAGTCACGGTTTATGAGGTCGTCATTGGTGCGAATTTCGATGGCCTCTCTAACAACGCTGTCCCAGTATCTCGACGTCTGTACCAGAACCCTCGTGCGGTTATACTCCATGGCGTGATTTTCCGACAAACAATGTTCAGCGACCGCCGACTTGCTCGGATACATCAGTCGAGTGTGCCTCTGGTGTTCACGGCATCGATCCTCGACGGTACGCATCGTCTGACCAATATACGACTTGCCACATTGACACTGAATCTGGTACATGCCGGCCTTCCTCAAACCGAGGTCATCTTTGGCGCTCCCCACCAGTGCACGAGTTTTATTTGGAGGACAAAACACAGTTCCGACCCGGTGTTTCTTCAGAATGCGGGCGATTTTCCCCGAGAGTGCGCCTGTGAATGGAATAAATGCAGTGCCTACCTCCTCCCTCGTGACTTCATCCATCTTAACAGGTTGTGCTGCAGTGGTTGGGCGGAGAGCACGTTGAATCTGCCACTCTGAGTACACATTTTTTCGAAATACAGTTCTCAGATGTTCCAATTCCTGGGGTAGACTCTCTGCGTCAGAGATAGTGCGCGCCCTATGTACTAGAGTTTTAAGTACCCCATTCCTCTGTGAAATGTGGTGGCAGCTGTCTGCGTGCAAATACAGATCAGTGTGCGTTGTCTTCCGATACACCCCATGACCTAGGGTGCCGTCAGCCCTTCTCTTGACCAAGATGTCAAGAAAAGGTAATTTACCCTCCATTTCAGTCTACATAGTGAATTTGATGTTGGGGTGTATGGAGTTTAGATGTGTAAGGAAGTCAAGGAGTTTATCCATACCATGTGGCCAGATGACGAATGTGTCGTCCACGTAACGGAAAAAGCAAGTAGGTTTCCATACAGTTCCACTCTCTCTTCTGTCGTTGGGGCATCCTCCGATGGCTCTCTGGGGCCGAGATCCATTCCCCAGTTTGTGATCTGACATTAGCAGACGATGTCATCGTGGACCCTATTGCTATCTCCAACATCTTGGGCCGCCATTTTGCGGATATTTCAAGCTCTTCCCACATCACCCTGCCTTCCTCCATCGGATACGAGCGGGAAGAGCCTCGGGCGATACCCTTCATTTCTCAGAATCCTGAGTGCTACAATGTCGCCTTTACTATGAGGGAGCTAGATCATGCTCTCACTTTATCCTGATCCTCCACCCCAGGGCCAGGTGATGTTCACATTCAGATGTTGCAGCATCTTTCTCTTGCAGCCAGGCCCTTTCTGCTTGATGCATACAACCGCATCAAGGCAGAGGGCACATTTCAGAGATGCTGGTCTAAAGCCACTATCATACCCATACATACGCCAGGTAAGGACAAACACGTTCCTTCCAGCTACTACTCCATTTCTCTCACCAGCTGTGTTTGCAAGATGATGGAACGTATGATTCATGCCCGGCTGGTATGGTGGCTTGTCGATGCAATTTACTAGCCCCTGCACAGTGTGTATTTTGAATGTGGCGTTCTGCAGTTGACTGTCTCGCCACTTTGTCCACCCATATCATGAATGGTTTTCTGCAGAAATCCCAGACTGTGTCAGTGTTTCTCGATTTGCATAAAACCTATGACACCTGCTGGAGGACTGGCATCCTCCGTACACTCTACACGTGGGGCTTCAGAGGCTGCGTGCCTTGTTTCCTTCAGGGGTCTTTAAAAAGACAAAGTTTTTCAGGTACATTTGTGTTCTGCCTTGTCGGACACCTTTATTCAGGAAAACGGTGCAAATCAGTTTTCCTCTTCACTATTGCCATTTATTGTATAATGGCCTGTCTTCCGCTGGGCATCACTGGCTCCCTTTTCGTTCACAATTTTGCCATCTATTGAAGTTCTCCATGGACTTGCCTCATAGCGCAACATTTTCAGTGATATCTCGATCATATTTATTCATGGAGGATCGACAATGGCTTCCTTTCTTCCACTGACAAAACCATTTATATGAATTTCTGGAGGCACAATTGGTTTCTTCCACTATCTTCTGTTTATTAAAACTATGAGATTCCTGGGGCTCATGCTTCAGAGGAAACTGTTTTAATCCTCCCAAGTGTCTTCCCTGGCAGCCTACTGTATGTGGTCCCTCAATGTCCTACGTGTCCTCAATGGTACTTCCTGGAGAGCAGATCGAACCACCCTCCTCCGTTTGTACCGCTCCTTTCTCCGTTCGAAACTAGACTATAGGTGTTTAGTTTACCCATCTGCACATCAGTCTCTCTTACCCCGTCTCAATACTATACCCACACATGGCATCCGTTTGGCCACTGCCACCTTTCACACCAGCCCAGTTGAGTCTGTATGCAGAACGTGCCGAACCACCACTGTCGTATCTCCGTGAGTCTCTCCTCAGCAGATACGCGTGCCGTTTGTCTGCAATGCGTGGCCACCCATCCTATGCCTCCTTCTTCAATACCCCTTTGGTCGCCAGTGTGGGGTGTGTCCCTCTTCTCTGCTACCTCTTGGAGTTTGCTTTTGGCTCTTGCTGTTGCAACTTAACTTCACTCCACCTGCAACTTTCCCAGTGAGTGTGAACCCTTCACCACCTTGGATTCGTACGGCGGCCCGTGTTCACCTTGGCTTTCGTTCTCTTCCCGAGGACACTACTTCAGCCTCACTCTATTGCCTTCAGTTACTTGACCTTCACATGGAATTTCATGATAGTACCTTTGTGTACACTGATGGCTCTCAGATTGACTGTGGTGTCGGGTGTGCCTTCATAATTCGTGCCGACATTTTTTGGTATCAGCTTCCTGAACACTGCTCAGTATTTACAGCAGAGCTCTTTGCCCTTTATCAAGCCACGCTGCACATCCGTCAACACAGGCTTTTCAATTGTGTCATCTGCTCATACACTCTTAGTGCCATTCAGAGCCTCTGTGTGCTGTACAGCGTCCATCCCTTAGTGCAACGGGTCCGTGAAAGCTGTCATTTGTTCACACATGATGGAGCCACTGTGATGTTTATGTGGGATCCTGGCCACTCCAGTCTGACAGGAAACGAGGCCACTTACGCTGCTGCCAAGACTACATTCCTTGTACATCAGCCTGCTAGTTCTTAAATTCCCTCCGAGATTTCTGTGTTGCCATATGCAGCAGGTGGTGTCACTTTGTCATCACCACTGGACCTTCCTTCATGGGAACAAGCTCTGGGTTATCAAGCCTCTCCCAGTGGCTTGGATGACCTCTCGGCCCCCTCACTGCCAGGAAGTCATTTTAACTAGGTTGCGTATTGGCCACTCTTTTTAGACATCGCCAGTTGTTAAGTGGTACTGCCCCACCACTTTGTGCACATTGCGCTCAACTTTCCTGACAGAATGCCCTTTTCTCAACTACTTACATTCTCGTTTGTGTTTGCCATCTGAGTTATCAACCATTTTAACGAATGATGCACAGTCTTTCAGCTGCATTTTACTTTTCATCCGTCATAGCAGTATGGCAAACGCAATTTAATTTTTGATTCTGGATCTCTGTCTCTCTGTGTTATATTTTGTAGACGTTTCTCCACGTCCCATGTTTTCAGCTCTCTTCTCTTCCATCTATTGGGATTGACGTATAGTCATTTTTAACTGCTCTCTTTTTGCCTTCATGTTCTTCAGTTTTTAGATGGGCGTGTATAACCCTAGTTGTTTTTGCACCCTAAAACAAAGTGAAACAAATAAACAGATCTATTCTTGAAAAAGATGCCAAAGCATACCTTCATAACAGCAGAGCAGAAAACTTTGCCCAGTCACAAACCAGTGAAAGACTACGTCACACTGATATTCTGTGATTTGAAAATAAATCACTGCGTGTTACCATTCAGAAACTCTTCAAGTCTTCAAGAAGTGTAAAGTCCAGAAAAGAAGGTTAAATGTGAATTGGAGATCCAACAAGGCTTGGGTGGCACATGATCTATTTTGTGATTGGACCAGTGCAAGTGTTTGGTGCTTCAGTGAAAAAATATTTGCTTGAGACGAATCTGCCATTCAATGTTTTGCTTACCATGGACAACATTCCTGCCCATTCTCCAGGTCTACAAGACCACCTCCTTAAAGAATTTCAGTTCATCGAGATCCAATTTCTGCCTCCCAGCACCACACTGTTCCTCCAGTGTAAGGACCAGCAAATTATTTCTAAGTTTAAGAAGCTCTACACTGAAGCACTCTTTGGGGATTGCTTTCAGTTGACTGAAGCCACCAATCTCACTCTCAGAGGGATTTGGAAATGTCACTTCAACATCATTGCCTACATCAAGATGATTGAAAAAGCATGGGATGGGGGTTACCAAGAAAACTCTAACTTCTGCTTCGAAGAAGCTTTGGCTGGAGTGCATTGTTGAATGTGACTGAGGCATTTGAGTTAGTACCTGTGGACTTTGTAGTCAACAGGATTGTGTCTTTGGCCAAGAGCACGGGACTAGAAGTGGATAACAATGATATCAGTGAGCTTGTGGAACATCACAGCCAAGAATTGGCCACCAAAGAGTTTGTGGAGTTGCAGTGTGTTTCACAGCAGGAAGTTGCATCATACATTGAAAATCGTCGCCCCAATAAAGCAATGGCTATGGGTGCTAAAAATGTATTTGACAATAATGCTGTGTCGCATTTTTGCCACATGTTGGAAGTGTCGGCAGAAACAAATTATATAGATAGCTTCCTAGCAAAAAAGAATTAGTTATGTATTGTGAATAATAAAGTACATAAAACTGTATGTATAATTTTCTTTAAATAAATGGTACGAATAAGATAAACCTTTTAGTACTTTTTCTGCACATAACGCACGATTGTATTTTACATTAATTTATAGAGGATAAATTGTTTCACTTAACGAATGTTTCGCACTAAGAGTGAGATTCTGAAACACTGTGCGAGGTTCCACTGTAGTTACTACAATATTGGCCTTTGCTTGTATTAGCAGTTGTTGTAAATGCTCTCTTTTTAAGCCCGAATATCCTGTCAGTGTAGAGTGTGGCTAACCTACCTTAAATTTCAGCCTCAAATGTGAGTGTATTAATATGTATTAGACTTGCGTGACCACAGAAGGAATTGATAGATTTGAAGGAATTTTCATTAAATAAATATTGCAGCTAATCTTCTTGCAAGTGGAGTTGACATGCTCTTTCCACGTAAAATGATCTTCGATCACAGTGGCTAATAACTTATCTATCAGATGTTTCAACTGTAGGCCTTGATCCAGTATGAGATTGGTGATAATCTAACAAGACCTTTGTTCCATCAGTCTTGGCCGTATCCAGTGTATGTTTGTTCATTGTCAGATTTTCTGTGTTTAGTTCAAAGTCATATTTAATGCTTTGGAATACTAGCTGCTCAGGATGACCCCAGCTAATAAGTGAGCAAACGAAAGTCATATGGCGCAAATGGCTGGGAGAGCCCGAAGAGCAGGTTCGGCCACTCAGTTGGAAAGGTTTTCCCTGTCCTCCGTGCCTGCAGCCACCTCTCCTTTGCGAAGTATGAGAGCTGTCTGTGTGGGTATAGATCACCATAGTGGTGTATATATTGTAGTGTCACAGACGAAAGACGAGGGAGAGGGTCAAACCGGGTGCTGTCGCACAGCTTACTCCTCTCAGAAAGTGACGCGGGGCCACCGAGCTTAATGTCACTGTCTGGTGGAATGCAAGTTACCTACTTGTGTTTTCCAGAATAAAGCACCTACTGCTTATAGTAAACATATGTTTGCAAAGAACTACATAGTCATGTTGAAATACGTGAGAATTCTTTTAATCGTACATTATAATGTGTAATCTTTAGAAAATACACTGTTATTCATTTGCTTTTACACTTTCAAACGTACCACAAAATTTAAAAACAGTTGTCACTATTAGAAATCACTCACCCCATCTTCATATGGTGATTCACATCCTTCTACATCTACATACATACTCTGCATGGCGGTGGTTACCACATACCACTATTAATCACTTTCTTCCCTGTTCCACTCACAAATAGAGTGAGGGGAAAGCAACTGTCTGTATGCCTCCATACGAACCTAATTTCACTCGTCTTACCGTCGTGGTCCTTAACCAAAATATATGTTGGCGGCAGGAGAATCGGTCGGCAGTCGGCCTCGAATACTGGGTTGCTGAATTTCCGTAATAGTGTCTCACGAACAGAGTGTCATCTTCCCTCCAGGTATTCTCGTTTGAGTTCCCAAATTGTCTCAACAGTACTTGCCTGTCGGTTGAATCTCCCAGTAACAAATCTAGTAACATGCCTCTGAATTTCTTCGATGTCTTCCTTTAATCTGACCTGCTGGGGATCCGAAACACTTCAGTAGTGCTCAAGAATGGGTTGCGCTAGTGTTCTATAAGCTGCCTCCTTTGTAAAAAAGCTGCATGTCTGCAAAATTCTCCCAATAAAATGAGGTCGAGAATATGCCTTCCCTGCTACTGACTGTATGTGCTCGTTCCACCTGGTATCACTTTGCAGCATTACAGCTACATGTTTAATGGAGGTGACTGTGTCAAGCGGCACATTGCTAATGCTTATACACCTTTACAGGATTGTTATTCCTACAGATCCACATTAACTTACACATTTTTTCTTCATTTAAAGCAATCTGCCATGTGTCACACCAACTAGAAATTGTGTCCAAGTCATCCTGTATACTCTAATAGTCATTCAACGATGACATCTTGCTGTACGCCAATCGTTATCAGACAGCTGCAGATTGCTGTTCGCTATGTCTGTCAGGTTGTTTATGTATGTAGAGGACAAGAGTGGTCCTCTCACTGGGGCACCCCTGATGATACTCAGATCTCTGATGAAACACACCATCGAGGACAACTTACTGGGTTCGATTGGTTAAGAAATCTTCGAACCACTCACATATCTAGGAATCTAATCTGTACTTGTAGCTGTACTGTCAACTGTGGAGTACCGTGTCAAATGCTTTTTTTCAAATCGAGGAATAGGGAATCTGCCAGCACTTCATTGATGGTTTGTAGGAATGGGGCAACACGACTTTTGCACGAGTGATGCTATCTAAATCCTTGCTTATTTATGGACATAAGCTTTTCTGCCTCAAGAAATATTATATTCAAACTCGAGATTTGTTCAAGAATTCTACTGCAGACAGATGTTAAGGATATCGGTTTGTAGTTATGTGGGTCCATTCTGCTACCTTTTTTATGTACAGGAGTCACCTGCTGCACTTTTTTCCAGCTGCTCGGAACATTTTGTTGGGTGAGAGAGCCACAATTACTGCAAGCTAAGTAGAGGCGAATTCAGCAGAGTACTCTGTAAAACCAAATTTAGATTCCATCTGGACCTGTGACTTATTTGTTTTCAATTCTTTTAGTTGCTTTCCCTATTTCTATGTCCCCCAGGTGGGAGTCTGTGCCACAATCAAATGATCGTATGCCTGTTTAATGATTTTATGTATGACCAGAATTTCTTTGGGTTCTCAGCAAGATCTTTCACTGTTTGGTGGGGTTACACAGATGGCATCAGAAGCAGCTTCGGCCAATCTACTTGGAAGATTCTTTCATGCCTTTTGGTTCACAGATCCAGCACAAAGACAGGGCATGCGGCAGCCACCGTTACAGTCGCAGACATCGCCTCCGACAGCACATGGGAAATGCTCATGGACATCAGCCTGGCGTCGCCATCACTGTCAAGTCTATGACAGTGGAAGTTGTTTTATGCTTCACTCAATGATCTTACAGATGCACAAATGGCTACTAACCTTTTCGTGTCAACATTTGCTCATTCTTTTGTGAACCGAGAGTGCAACAATCTGTTTCCTCATAATTTTCCAAATTTGATTATTAATCCGCAGAGGATCTTTTCCATCCTTAACCCACATAGTTTGAAGCTACGTCTCCAGACTGTAATGTACAATTAGTTTAATTTTTGCACACAATTCTTCTACATCCTGCATGTTAGATCTGAATGGTGTCCATTCATTATGATGTATACTTTAGTCATTACAACAAAACTTATCCTGCTTGCCAGGCTAGGCTGTAGCTACGAAACCGCACACACGTATTTGTGTTTGACACAGGCTGTCTCTTGGCGAGTAGGCAGCACAGTGACTTTACTCTGACAGGAGCTTCTTGGAAGTGAGCAGTAACTGACCTCAAAATAGAACTGTCCTCCTGACCCTGGTAATGCCTCAGAACTATGAGAGGCTTGGCTTCTTCCTCTCATCTAGTTGGCAACTTGTAATACTGCTCTGTTGTGTAGTATCTCTGCTGTGGTCGATCCTTCTTGCACCGTTCTTGATATTTGACGGCACGGGGCATCGCAGTTCACCCCCACTCCCTGCCTGCAATCTGCCCCGACGTTGGGTACGGAAATGGAAAGTGACGGTTGAGGGGAGGAAAGAATGCTGACACAGTTGCAGAGGTAGATGCTGAGCACGCACCCTCACACCGGTATACACACTGTGCTCGGTCGAAAATGCCGACCGGGAAACCGACCGCAGAGTGCGCATTGGCACTCGTAGATGCAGAGGCAGACGATACGACAGGTGGGCCGCATAGGACGATGTCTGGGTGCTCTGGCTGGGTGGGCAGGTGTGATCCTGTTGCTGGCAGCATCACAGGCTGCCGGCACGACTTGACAGTGATGGCGACGCCAGGCTGATGTCCATGAGCATTTCCCATGTGCTGTCGGAGGCGATGTCTGCGACTGTAACGGTGGCTGCCGCGTGCCCTGTCTTTGTGCTGGATCTGTGAACCAAAAGGCATGAAAGAATCTTCCAAGTAGATTGGCCGAAGCTGCTTCTGATGCCATCTGTGTAACCCCATCAAACAGTGGATAATGTAGATGGAAAGGGACAGTAGCTCAGACGCCACACGCAATTCCCATCTGCAATCCCTGTATGTTCCAGTGTGGCCCAGCAAAATCTATGTGCAAGCATTGCTAAGACCCGTCAGGATATGGCCAGTCAGAGTACCTCTGTGGGGTAGTGGACTGACACATTGGAGTCATGCCCTCTATTTGTGCTTTCCTGCCCCCTACCCCTACCCCCCCCCCCACCACCCCCACCCCCCCCCCCCTACCCCCATTCTTCCTTCCCAGACTGCATTTCCTTCACCATGCCCCTCCATCCTCATCCTTGCTCCTTCCCTGCTGCCCCCTCCTTCCCCTCTCTCGGTTTTCTTACTTACGTTGACCTGGCTATCCACCTGGTTCCCTGCGTTCCTTGCGGATTTGTTCCTCTTGCCTCTTCTCTTTCATAATTTTTGGCGTTTCTGGTCCCCCCTTGGAGTTTGACCTCCACTTCTAAATTTTCTGTCTTTAGTGTGAGTCATTTGGGGAAGAACTTCCTCCCTAGTATCTATGGCATGGATTTCTCTCCCTCCCCTTACTGCCGCTTTTCATCTCCTGTCATATCCCCCCTCAAACCCAAGCGATCACCAGCATGTGCAGACATTCTGTTGGTGGGGTGTTATGTGCCCATCTGGCTGAGCTCACTGACAACACAGGGATTACACTACTGATACCCAACGTGTTCCCTCTCCGTGTATGCCCAGGAGGGATTGATTGTCATCTTGGAGCATCAGATCTCCCAGCAACAGCTGTGGGTGGGTAGTATCCATGGGGAGATCCCCTGGTCAGAGTGGGTGGTATCAGGGCATATGCTTGGCGCATGAAGCGTATCTAAGTGCAAAAATCTGGACATTTTCGAACTGCTATCTCTTCGAGTAGTAGCGGTTCCTAGAATGTTGCTTCGTATGAGCATTCAGTCTTCCCTTACCTGGATACATCCTGGGAGGAGAACCAGGCTTGCCGTCTTAGGATGAAACATTTTCCCCGCTACCCTGTCTGTACTAGGATGGACGGGGACACATTCACTGCCACAAAACTGTTGTTTTTTGTGGAGAATATCGTGTACAGGTTTGGCGAAGTGGAGTATCTCGATAAGATGCAGTCAGGCTCCCTGTAGATAAAAGCTGCTTCTGCTACCCAGTCTGCAGCCCTCGGTGCTTGTGATCACCTTGAAGATGTCCTGGTGTTTATTGCCCTTCAGAAGTCCCAGAATATGGTACAGGGAGTGATTTTTCATAGGGACTTTGTCCTGCAAACTGATGGGGAACTCTGGGCTAATCTGGAGCGACGCGGCATTCATTTTGTTGGGCGTGTGCAGAAAGGTCATAAAGATAACCGCACTGATACTGCCAGCCTTATTCTGGCTTTCGTGTGGGTATCCTCCCAGAGAAGGTTGAGTTTATGTGTTACCAATATGATGTGAAGCTCTGTGTCCCACCACTCGTGAGTTGCTTTCAGTGCTTATGTTTTGGGCATATATCTTCCCACTCTACGGCAGACCTCTGTGTGGCAGCTGTGGACACGAGGGAAGAGCCTGTGTCAATTGTCACGACCATCACACTCATCGCTTGCCAGATTGCCCAGCTTACGGAGAGAGGGAAGAAGATTCAAGAGTACAAGTCCCTGGATCATCTGTCATATGCTGAGGCTTGCCAAAAATTTTACCGACTCCACCCAGTTTCGATTTCTTCTACTTTTGCCTCTGTTACATCCTTTCTCTGTCCTATCTCTTCTGCATCTCAGCCCTTTCACCCTTTCATCTTCTCCTCCCCTGCAGTTCCCATGCCCTTCCCTCTGGATGTCACTCCCCCTCCCCAGCTAAAGAAGTACCCCCATTCTTCGGTGCACACCAGTGATGGGGCTGTAGCCCGGGACCCCTTTCCCTGACATGTCTTGTGGTGGAGGCCTACTATCACAACTTAGCCATGGGGCACATTGTGCACTGCTAGGTCACCCTTTCTCTCTTTCGGTTCTGGATCTTGCAGAAGCCTGCCCTCCTCAACCTCCAAAAGAGAAAAAGAAGAAACATAAGTCTCAGGACAAGGCCCCTCTGGTGCCCCCAGAGGTGCCATCTCCCCCTTCACCTCTTGTTTATGGATGTCACCCCATCCTCGTTGATGACCACTGACCTGATGACATGACTTCCCCTTGGCTTCTTTACGCCTAACCTGGACTCTCACCACACGATAATTCAGTGGATTTGCAACAAATATTACTGTCACCTATCTTAAACACAACTTGTTTCCTCTTATTCTGTGTTCTGTCTTGCTCTTCAACAAATGCGCTTCCATGATGACCACTCTCCAATGTTTCTTGGTTATCAGGCATTCTTTCAGAATTGTGCTGGCCACAGGATAACGTCTGGAGGGGTCTGCACTTTGGTTTGCACCGATGTCATTAGTGACTGGATCCCCCTTCATACCTACATGGAAGCAATAATGGTACAAGTGCGAATGACACCAGCAATCACCATTTGCAAAGTCTACCTCCCTCCAGGTAGGCCATTTCCTTGTGTTGACCTGCCTACCTTAATACAGCAGCTCCCACCCCCATATCTCCTCCTCGGAGACTTCAATGCATGCCACTCCCTGTGGGGGAATGCCACTTCGACAGACAGGGGTCTTCTAATTGAGCAACCCGTTAGAGAATTTCATTTGTTTCTCCTCAATGACAGATCTCCTTCAGTGTCACTTATGGCACTTTTTATCCTATAGATCTCACGGTCTCCTCCCCTGGTCTCACGACTTCTGTATGTTGGTCACCCTGTGATGATCTTAGTGACAGTGACCACTTTCTGGTGAGTCTGTTGTTCTCTGCTGCCAGCAGACAGACACAGGCTCCCACATTGGGCATTCTGCAGAGCCAATTGTCCTTTATATACATCTGCTGTGCACTTCAACACCTCTATCTTACATTGTTTTGATGCGATAGTGCGAGATGTCTCTGTTCTTCGTGCTGCTGGCACTGGTATCCCACTATCCACAGGTCCCTCTAGTCATTGACTGGCACTGTGATGGACCAAGGATGTAGCAGTCGCTATTCCGGACTGCCAATGAGAGCTCCAACGATTTAAATGACACCCTTCACAGACCAGCGTTATCATTTTGGGGTGTCTCCGTGCTGTCTTGCTGCCTTTTTAGGCAGAGTCAAGGGGAATGCTGGGAGGGCCATTTTTCCTCCCTGGGGATGTATGCCTCTTCATTGTAGGTTTAGTCCCAGCTCCATAGCCTTCTGGGCTGCCAGTGATAAACAGTTGTCTAGGGTCTTATCCTACATGGTGCTCTGTGTGCTGATCCATGCAGAACACCAAACCACACATTTACGACATTGTTAGCGTCCTGTTCCTATCCTACCACCTTCAGCAAAAATGCTGAGTTGAAGAAACAGCCCTAGCTGTTTCAACCCTTACCAAACTGAATCCTATAATGAAGCCTTCACTGAATGGAAATTTGTGCAGGCTCTTACCCTTTTCACATGACATGGCCCCAGGCCTGAATTCCATCCACAAGATGATGATCCAACACCAGGATGTTACCCAGAGACATCATCTACTCAGGTTCTTCAAGTGCATTTGTGTCACGGGTGTCTTCCCCTTGTAATGGTGAGACAGCATAGTTATCCCTGTCTTTAAACATGGGAAGAACCCAGCATCTTTAGACAGCTATTGCCAGATTACCCTGACTCATGTACTTTGTAAACTACTCGAGATGATGGTTAGTTTCCGATTATCTTGGGTACTTGACTCTCAGGGTCTTTTGTCCCCATATCAGTGTGGCATCTGGGAAGGACAATATACAACTGACCATTTACTGAGATTGGAAACAGCAATCCGACAGGCTTTCACTAACTACCGACACCTTGTCACCATCTTCTTTGACCTAGATAAGGCAAACGACATGGCTTGGCACCGTCAAATTTTTGTTATGATCCCGACTGGGGCATTCATGGCCCTCTTCAGATTTTTATCCGCGACTTTTTATCCCACCGGCTCTTCCGGGTTGGAGTTGACACTTCATTCAGCACCCATTGGATCCAGGAAAACAATATCCCACAGAGTTGTGTGTTAAGTGTCACACTCTTCATCATTGCATCAGTGGGCTTGTAACTTCTGTGGGGCCTCTGGTTACACTGACATTGTATACTATGTGATCAAAAGTATCCAGACACCCCCAAAAACAGGAAGTAATCATTAGACATTTTGAGAGAGAACAGAATAGGGTGCTCCACGGAACTTACAGACTTCAAATGTGGTCAGGTGATTGGGTGTCACTTGTGTCATATGTCTGTACGCACTCCTATACATCCCTAGATCCACTGTTTCCGATGTGATAGTGAAGTGGAAACATGGAGGGACACGTACAGCACAAAAGAGTACAGGCCGACCTTGTCTGTTAACTGACAGAGACTGCCGGCAGTTGAAGAGGGTCATAACATGTAATAGGCAGACATCTATCCAGACCATCACACAGGAATTCCAAACTGTGTCAGGATCCACTGCAAGTACTATGACTGTTAGGCTGGAGGTGAGAACCTTGGGTTTCATGGTCGATCAGCTGCTCATAAGCCAAACGATGCCTCGATTTGTGTAAAGAGAGTAAACATTTGACAATTGAACAGTGAAAAAGCATTGTGTGGAGTGAAAAATCACAGTACACAATGTGACGATCCAATGGCAGGGTGTGGGTATGGCAAATGTCCTGTGAACGTTATTTGCCAGCATGTGTAGTGTAGTGCCAACAGTAAAATTCAAAGATGGTGTTTTTCATGGAGCACCCCTTGTTGTTTGGTGTGGCACTATCACAGCACAGGCCTACATTGATGTTTTAAGCACCTTCTTGCTTCCCACTGTTGAAGAGCAATTTGGGGATGACGATTGCATCTTTCTACACAATCGAGCACCTGTTCATAATGCAGGGCCTATGGTGTAGTGATTACCTGACAATAACATTCCTATAATAAGACTGGCCTGCACAGAGTCCTGACCTGAATCCTTTAGAACCCCGTTGTGATGTTTTGAAACATCGACTTCATGCCAGGCGTCACCTCCCAACATCAATACCTCTCCTCAGTGCAGCACTCCAGCACCTGGTTGAACGTATGCCTACGAGAATGGTAGGTGTCATTAAGGCTAAGGGTGGACCGACATCTTAGGAATTTCACCATTACTGGTGGAGGGTTCCAAGAACTTGTAAATCATTTTCATTCAGGTGTCCGGTACTTTTGAGCTCATAGTGTACGTTGACAATTTTTGCGACTGGTGCAGCTCCCACTTGGTAGCATCTGCCGAACGCCAGCTCCAAGCTGCCATCCAATGGGCTTCTGCGTAGGCTTTCTCCCTCCAAAACATTGGTTATGCATTTTTGTCATCAACCCACAGTACGCTGCGATCTAGAACTTTATTTAGGCAACCACTTTATTTAGGCACCTTGATGTTGTAGCACAGTCCCATTTCTTGCGCCTTATTTTTGATAAAAATCTGACCTGGCTGCTCCATATTTACCAACTGAAGACTACCTGCAGGCAATGCCTACTATTTTCCACCTCGTGGCCCACACATCTTGGGGTGCAGGCAGTGCTGTTCTCCTCCATCTTTACCACACTCTGGTTTTATCCGGACTAGATTGTGGTTGTCAGCTTTATGGATCGGTGGTTCCTTCCACTCTGAAACTACCTGATCCTGTTCGTCATTATGGGATGTGCATGGCTATCAGTGCCTTTCCCATCAACAGTCTCCTCACAGAAGCAGTAATTCCTCCACTACAAATATGATGGAGTCAGCTCCTGGTTTCTTATGTGGTCGCCATTTGATGATTCCTTGACTGCCCTCGGGTGGGGTTGCCGTTTGTAATGCGTCTCACTTTCCTCTATTGGGATCTCCATCTCAACTCACTGGAAAGTGCCCCTTGTTGTTTTTCTTGCACCCTCCCCTCCCACCCCACCCCCGCACCCCCACCCCCGTCATCCTTGGATGATGATGCCTTGACCATGGATTAGAATTGAGCTGTTCCAGGGTCCTAAGGTCTCTGCCGTCTCAATGATATTCCAGTGTCTTGTACGTTCCATCCTCGAAGGGTTCTAGGCTGCTAACATTTTTTCCACTGATGCTTCTAAAATGATAGATAGGGTGGGATACTTCTGCTGGCATGGAATACCATTTACGGTCAGGGTCATGTTGTGTGCTCACAGTAGAGGTGCTCACCATTAACCATTTTCTTTCTGAGGCCTCCCTCCACAGTGTTTTAATATTTACCTACTCAGCAGCCTGCAGGCTATAGACTGATGCTACTCTCATCGCTGTTTGGTCTCTGCCATCCTTGACCACCTCTCTACCCTCGGCCATACCACCCGCTAAGTTGGCTTCCTCTGGGTCCCAAGTCATGTGGTATCCAAGGGAATGAACTGGCTGACCTTTTGGCTAAAGAGGCAGCTAGTTATCCCCCCATTCCCTTTCATGATTCGAGGTGCAGATATGAGGATACACATCTGCTGCTCTCAGTAATAAGCTTCGCACAATCAGGGAGACTACTGCAGTCTGGTACATTTCCCTTCACTTCTCTTGGAAGGAGTCCATTGTCTTATGCTGTCTATGCGTCAGTCATCTGGGCTCTCCCATTGCTTTCTTTTGTATAACAAGCCACCTCCACAGTGTGGCTGTGGAGCCAGACTGATGGCATCCCCTTCTTTTGGCCCTTTGTAGTAAGTATAACCTTCCAGATTTGTTTAATATTAGCAGACAGTTCATGGATGGTTGAAATGGTCCTCAGTTTCCTACGTGAAAGTGGTTTTATCTTAAATGTTCTATCTTAGACGAGTAATTTTTGGAACTGTGGGACTGATGGCCTCGCCATTTAGTCCTGTACCCTTCTGAATCAATCTGTCTATTTGTGCATCCATTCCCAGCCATGTACAATTTTGCCTTGCCAGCTGCTTGGTATGGACAATAGCCCAGTGTCCTTGTTGCAACAACCAAAGAACTTCTCACTGGAGGGACTGAGGGACCTTGACTCTACCATTGCGACTTTTTGTGTGCAGCAGCAGGATGCCCATCTGCACAGAGATGGCACACCGGCAAGCAAAGTAGTGACTACTGGGCAGTGGATCTCCTTCAGACTCTGCGGTCACCCACAACAAACCAACTCAAAGCACCTCCTGTGCGATCCTGTAGAAGATGACCAGAAAGTCTTCCAAAAGTCGGATTTCGTCTGAACCAATATGATGATAGGAATCCTCAGAGGAATCAAAATGCAGCATTGATGCCAGTAAGAAACCTCGACAGGGGGTTGGCTTTGGACTGTTTGGTAGAGGATCGATATGACAACACAACTTGTACTGGTAATTGGACAAGAGAAGGGCATGCCGTTATAACTTTTGGCTGTACATGCTGGGGCAGGCTGGGAGGAGCCAAACAGAGCCATCAGTGGTCTGTTGTGCATTACTAGAGAAAATCGATGGCCATACAGGTACTGACAGAAGTGCATGACCACATATTACTGACAGAAGTGCATGACCACATAAAAGATAGCCTTCAACTTGACTGTAATTGCATTGGCCCTCAGTCAATGCCATTGACGCATATCCAATTGGCCTGTCCCTGGGGCTCACTTGGTGTGACAACACCACACCATGAGCATCTACTGCAATAATGACAGGCTTGCAGGGGTCGATGTGGACCAAATGCCAATCACTTAGTACTGTGTCTTTCAGTCGCAGGACAGTGGTCAGACATTTGGCTGACAATACGAATGGAATGCCCTTGCAGCCGCACAACTGATTCAAAGGCACCACAATCTGAGTGGCTTTTGGTATACAATGGATGTAACAGGTTAGCTTCCCCATTACAGCTTGCAATTCTGATATGTTACAGGCAAGTTGCGAATGGCCACTGAATGTGACTGACAGGTGGATGCTGTGTACATTAATCACCTGGTAAAGTTACTCCATTTCAGTGAGAAAGAAGGAACACTTAGAATTGTAGCATGTCAGTCCCATTTCGGACAACAGTTGAAACAATGCCTTTAAATTTTGTAAGTTTCCTGTTGTCATATGACCAGAGACAACTGTATAATCTTAACAGAACAAGAAGGTACTTGTGGCGTCAGTTGCTAGAGGAACCTTCGGAAAGCAGCTGGGGTGGAAGTGCTACCGAATGGTATCCGCTGAAACTGGAATAATCACTCGTGTGTGTCGATCACAAAAATCTTCTTTGACTCTTCATCTAAAGGCAATTGCAGATAGGCCTTCTGGAGATTAATTTTGGATAGAAATGACCCTGACCTAATTTGTTCATGAAATTCTCAGGATGGGGCAATGGAAATGAATCAACAACAGTTTGTGGGTTGACGGTTAGTTGAAAGTCTGCACAGAGTCTCAACCCACCCAACAATTTAGTAAGGACCTCCGTTGTTGACATCCGTTGGCTGGCTGACATTGTTTTGATGATGTCACTGTCCTGCAACCATTGTAACTCTGTGGCAGCCCAGTCCCATAATGCATAACGGATGGGACAAGCACGAAATAACTTTGGCTGTGTATTGTCTTTCAATGTTGTGTGGGCTTCAAAACCTTGGCCCTTGCCTAAACTACTGTGGAACAGTGAACTGTACTTGTCACATAATCCATTAATGTTGGTCGGAAACCAAGATGAATTAAGTTGTAATGTGTTCCCATGAACTGACAATCCGAAAAAGTCAAGGCTATCCATTTAAAAAGTGTTTCTAGACTCATAAGAGAACAACACATGAAATAACACTGTTTTGGCGGTACCACGGAAATGACTGGTAAACTGCCCACTCCAGGCAATGGAATAGATTGTCCATTATATGCTGACAACGAGTTACGTGGTTTGCTCAAGCTGTGGGTTAGCTAATCATTTGTACCTAGTGCAGTTGAGCAGTGTAACAGTATTTAACTGAAATTAATACACTCGTCATCTCTTGCTGGTGACTGTACGGCACCAGCAGTCTCTAAGAAGGGTCAGATCGAGTACAATGCCGACAGGTATGACCCTAAATAGTTTCCCTCCCTTGCTACACCATGGGAGGAATGTAGGTCTACAGAACAGAGAGAGCGATATTTGCCCCAGTTTTTAGTCTGTAGCAGAACTGGTGGGGACTCCTTTCTACCTACGAAGCCTCAGTTTTTCATTAACACTTTGAGGGTAAGTTTGGAGAAGTGACAGTGCTGTCAAAGATGCGAAACAGCGCAGTCTTGATTCAGACAGCATCCCCAGCCCAATCCCGAGCATTACAGCCTGTGACAAGCTGGGTGACTTCCTGTTTCCGTCACTCCCCATAAAAGCCTCAACATGGTCCAGGGGATCATTTTCCATCACGATCTCCTCTTGCAGTCTGACGTCTGACGACAAGCTTCATGCCAACTTAGAACGGTGGGGTGGTCATTTCATCCGGCACATTTACAGGGGACCCAAAGACAACAGGGATGCTACTGGTGCCTTCATATTGGCCTTTGAGGGTGATTCATTTGCCTGAAAAGGTCAAGGTGATAGTTTACCACTGTGCACTGTGATGTTAAACCATATGTCCCTCCCCCTATGCGGTGCTTTAAGTGCTGGAAGTTCAGGCACGTCTTCCCGCTACACTTCCAGCGCCATATGTCAAAACTGCGGACGTCCACTGCACCCAGATACTCCACGTGCGCCTCCTCCCACTACCATCAACTGTGGAGAGCACCATGGGCCCTGCTCGCAAGACTGCCCAGTACTCCAAAAGGAGCAGAAAATCATTGAGTACAAGATCATGGACCAGTTGACTTACACAGAGGCTAAACGTTAATTTGAAAGATTACATCCCATTTGGTTGATGTCTACATATGCTGAAGCTATGTCACCATCGCTGTCCCAAGGGCCAGTGGTTCCTCACTCTGTGCCATGAACAGTGGGGCCTCCAGGCCACCAGAATATATTCGCCCCCTTGATGGTAGGGAGCAAATCTTCCTCCGTTGCTCCCAAAGCTTCTACGCTGGGAGCAAGCGCCCCCCCCCCCCCCCAAACCCGAGGGACATCTGTTCCCTCCCCCCTGCTGGTGAAGCAACAGTCTCCTCTGGCTCCTCTGCGGAAGGGGTCCCTTGGGGCCCTCTCTCCCAAGATCTTCTCTAATGTCACGGCAGGCACTCGCCAGTGGCTAAAAGAACCAAAAGCTGCTGGACAAAGAGCTTCACCGTCTTCCTCCGTGCCTGAAGCTGCTTCGGAGAAATCTTCCCAACAAGCACCTAAGGAGAAGCAAGAGAGCAAGCAAACTAAGTAGTAGTCTGCTAAGAAACAAGACCCTCTGGTGGCCCCAAAACAACCACTCCTTATCAATTCTGCATCTGAGGATGCGGTGGAGATCTTAGTGTCCCCTGCATACCTGGATCTCACGGATGCTTCCTCCACCATAGAAAAGGCTACAAAGGCTCAATCAGTAGCAGCAGGTGACCCTGAGGTGTAACCTGCCTCCTTGCACGCTTCATGCCTTCCCAACCTCATGATAACATCATCCTCCTGTAGAATTGCAGCTGTTTTTTCCATCACCTGGCAACTCTTAAGCTTTACACCTACTTTCTGCATTGCCCTTCAGGAAACCTGGTTCCCAGAAATGCTGACCCCTGCCATCTGCAGCTATAGGGGAGATAACAAGAATCATAGTGATTATAATAGAGTGTCAGGTGGAGTTTGTCTGTGTCCTGAACTCAGTATGCAGTGAACCTGTGCCCCTTCAAACCTCTCTTGAAGCAGTGGCTGTCAAGATAAGGATGATGCAGAAAATAACTGTCTGCAACATATACCTTCCTCCAAATGGTGCAGTACCTCTGAACGCATTAGCTGCACTGATTGATCAACTCCTTAAACATTTCCTACTTTTGGGAGATTTGAACACTCGTAACCCTTTGTGGGGTGGCACCGTGCTTACTGGCCTAGGCAGAGATGTCGAAAATTTACTGTCACAACTCTACCTCAACCTGTGCCTTTTAAATACAGGTGCACCCACTCATTTCAGCGTGGCACATGGCACATATTAGGCTATTGATCTCTCTGTTTGCAGTCCTGGCCTTCTCCCATCTATATACTGCAGAGAACATGACGACCTGTTTGGTAGTGACCACTTCCCCATCTTCCTGCCACTGCCCCGGCGTCAGGCCCACAGACGGCTGCCCAAATGGGCTTTAAACAAGGCAGGCTGGAAAACTTCCACCTCTGCTGTCACCGTTGAATCTCGCCCACATGGTAACATTGCTGTGGTGGTTGAGCAGGTAACTAGAATGATCGTTTCTGTGGCGGAAAAGAAAACACGACCCCTCATTCTTTAGGGTGCCCCTGGCGAAAGGCAGTCCCTTTGTGGTCGCTGCAAGACGCTGAGGCAATTAAGGAGCGTCGGCTAACTCTACAGCGGCTTAAGTGGCACCCTTCCCTGGAGCACCTCATAGCCTTTAAACAGCTTCGAGCGTGCATTCGCCAGCTTATTGAAAGACGGAAACAGGAGTGTTGGGCGAGATACGTCTTGACCATTGGGTACCATATGTCACCTTCCCAAGTGTAGACAATGCTCAAATGAGTTTTTGGGTACCAAACCTCAACAGGTGTTCTTGGTGTTAACATAAATGGTGTGTTATCTACCGATGCAAATGTGATTGTCTTGCACTTCGCTGAGCGCTGTGCTTGAGTCTCTGCATCAGAGAATTATGCCCCAGCCTTTCACACTCTCAAACAGCGGATGGAAGGGGAAGTTCTCTTTCACTACACATCACAGTAAACCCTATAATGCCCCATTCACAGAGGTGGAGCTCCTCAGCGCCCTTGCACGTTACCCCGACATAGCTCCTGAGCCAGATCGGATCCACAGTCAGGTGATTAAACATCTCTCGTCTGACTACAAGCAACATCTCCTCATGATCTTCAACTGGATCTGGTGTGATGGTGTTTCTCCATACCACTGTCAGGAGAGCACCCTATACCAGTGCTCAAACCTGGCAAAAACCTACTTGATGTGGATAGCTATCGGCCCATCAGCCTCACCAACGTTCTTTGTTAGCTGCTTGAACATATGGTGTGTGGGCAGGAGTGTTGGAACCTGGAGTCATGTGGTCTACTGGCTCCGTGCGAGGGCAATTTCCGTCTGGGTCGCTCTACCACTGATAATCTTGTGTCCCTTGAGTCTGCCATCACAGCCTTTTCGGACACCAACACTTTGTTGCCATCTTTTTGATTTATGAAAAGCGTATGACACCACCTGGTGGCATCACATCCTTGCCAAATTATACGAGTGGGGTCTCCAAGGCCTGCTCCCGATTTTTATCCAGAATTTCCTGTCACTTTGTACTTTCCGTGTCCAAGTTGGTGCCTCCCATAGTTCCCCCCATATCCTTGAGAATGGGATGCTGCAGGGCTCTGTATTGAATGTCTCTATTTTTAGTGGCCATTAACTGTCCTGTAGCAACTGTAAGGCCGTCCGTCTCATCCTGTCTGTATGCAGACGATTTCTGTATTTTGTACTGCTCGACCAGTACTGGTGTTGGTGAGCGGCGCCTACAGCGAGCCATCCACAAGGCCCAGTCATGGGATCTAGCTCATGGCTTCCATTTTTTGGCCACAAAGTCATGTGTTATGCGCTTCTTTTGGCATTGTACCGTTCATCTGGAACCAGACCTTTGCCTTATTGATGATCCCCTCACTGTAGTGCAGACATATCAATTTTTAAGACTGGTTTTCGATGTCCGATTGGCATGGCCTCCTCACCTTCATCAGCTTAAGTGGGAGTGTTGGCAGAACCTCAATGCCCTCTGCTGCCTGAGCAACACCAACTGGGGTGCAGATTGCTCTATGCTGCTGCAGGTCTAGGTTCAATCCCATCTTGACTATGGGAGTCTGGTTTATGGTTCAGCGGCACCCTGAGTGTTGTGTTTACTCGACCCAGTGCACCCCTGTGGCGTTCAACTAGCGACGGGAGCTTTTAGGATTAGTCCGGTGGCCAGCATCCTGGCGGAGGCTGGAGCCCTCCATTGCAGGTCAGGCGAGCATAACGGCTGGCCAGTTACACTGCACACGTTCGTAGTTCTCCTATGCATCCGAATTACCGTTACTTTTTCCCACCCACGGCAGTTCATCTCCCACATCGGAGGCCCAGGTCAGGGCTTACAATTGCAGTTCATGTCCAGTCTCTTCTGTCTGAAGTGGACTCCTTGCCTTTACCACCTATACTTGAGGTCCATTCGCGTCACCTCCGTGGTGTACACTTAGGTTGCGGCTTCACCTGGACCTCTCACTTGGCCCTAAGGACTCAGTTAACCCTGCAGCTCTCCGCTGTCACTTCCTCTCGATTCTTGATATGTACTGAGGCCACGAAATGGTTTACACTGTTGACTTGATGGCTGATGGTCACGCCGGCTTTGCGTATGTCTGTGGAGGCCGTATTGAACAGCATCCCTTGCCCGATGGCTGCAGTGTTTTCACTGCAGAGCTTGTGGCTATATCTTGTGCTCTTGACCACATCTGTTTATGCCCTGGGGAGTCATTTCTTCTGTGCACTGACTCCTTGAGCAAGGTGTCGACCAGTGCTACCCTCGCCATCCTTTGGTAGTGACCATCCAGGAGTCCATCTATGCCCTGGAACAGTCCAGTCATTCAGTGGTGTTTGTATGGACCCCAGGACATGTCGGAATCCCAGGCAACGAACTTGCCTACAGGCTGGCCAAACAGGCTACACAGAAACCGCTTATGGAGATCGGCATTCCACTAGCTGACTGACCTTCATTCGTTTTTACACTGCCAGGTTTTTCAGCTCTGGGAGACAGAATGACCTAGTCTCAGTACAAACAACAAACTGCGTGCCATTAAGGAGACTACAAATGTGTGGCAGTCCTCAATGTGGGCCTATCACAGGGACTCTGTGGCTCTCAGCTGGCTCTGCATTGGCCATGCTTGGGTGACCCATGGCTACTCCTGCGCCGTGAAGACCCACCTCACTGTCGATGGGGCGCCCAGTTGACAGTGGCCCATATTCTGGTGAGTGCTCTGTGATGAAATCTTTGGTTACCGGACTGGTTGCTGCTAATTTTATCTGACCACGCTTCATCGGCTGATTTAGTTTCACGTTTTATTTGTGAGGGTGGGTTTTACCATTTGATCTAAGTTTTAGCACCCGTCCTTTGTCCTTCTATGTCCTCCACCATAGTGCTTTTAAGGTGGAGGTTTTAATGTGTTGCAGAGTGGCTGGCTTCTCCGTTTATTCTCACGGTCAGCCAGCCGTGGTAATCTGTTTTGTCGTTTTAATCTCTTCTAGCTGTTTATTGCGTTTCTGTAGTTTTCACTCCCCTTTTGTCCATTTAAGTGTTTGTTGCCCTTCCGTCGATCGTGTGGTTTTCCCTTTCTCTCCGTTTTGTGTTGTCAGTCTCACTTGTTTTATTGTCACCCTTGTGGCATTGTTTTATTCACAACAAGGGACCGACAACCTAGCAGTTTGGTTTCTTCCCCCCTCTATTAAACCAGCCAACCAACCAGGCAGGAGTTCCACAACTGTGCGGACTGTGCCACAGCGTGACAGTGCGACTGGTTTGCACCTGACCTAGACGTCGGGCGACGTCGGATCTGAGTAATCTGTCTTACTCTTGACGAGAGATATTTCAGGTGCTTGAAAATCATACTCAAAGACATTGGCAATGTCTTGTAACTCTATAATTAACGATACTGTAGCAAGGAGAGGGTTTGGATATATTAGTATGGCAGCACGAATGCTGGAATAAGACATGATGTAAGTAATCGCATCTCTTATAAAAATATCACTGTAACTTATCCCACGTGAACACTGAAAGTGACATTGTCCACTAAGGCTGCAAAGTTCTATTACCCACTGTTTGTAGGATTGTGCTGGCTGCTGTTTTAATCTGAAAAACTTATAATGAGCAGCCGCTACGTGCACTTGTGATTTAAAATGATTTGACAGGTTATCACCTAACGTGTCATAGAGGTCGCCACGAAGTTGATGATCTGGAAACAGTTTTACTACTAACTGGAATATATCTGAGGCTGCAGTGGAGAGAAAATGAGAAATACGCTCGCTACCTGTTATGCTGTAGGTGTCGTAATGTGTCGCCAGCTGTGCACCGTAATCACCCCAGTTTTCACTCTGCCCCAGGAATACTATGAATTTAGGCTCTCAAACTTTCTGTTCACTTGTTTCCAATTGAACAGGCTGGGGTGGCAGTCATGGTGCCACCACATTTCCTTTCAGAGCTTGTAATAATTATTCAGTTCTTTGTCCCTGCAATAGTATAGATTGCATTGAAGACACATCTGGAAGAGACATCATGAAAACTCAGTATAGTTACACATACAAACAGAAAAGTAGCACTACTGCAAGAGCGAGTCAGTTACATGAGATGCCACAGTGAGCTAATTGCGAGTGGCATACTCGGCTTCACTCTACGTGTCCTGTCAGACTTCTCACACACTGAGGTGGCTAGTAATAATACAGTTCAATAAAAGACTGTGAGTAAGTAATACAGGTTGCCCAGAAAAGGACTCCCTGATTTCAAAATTAAATATCTTGAAAGCAAAGATTGATAGAGGAATGCAGTAAATGGTATGTTTATTGTGAAAGCTGTAAGAAGTTTATACAGCAGTTTGAAATAATAGTTACAAAAACTGCTAACAGATGGTGCTGTACACTGTACAGCTCATATCAGCATACATAAGTAAAATAATCATATGAAAACAATCTTTGCAAACAATCACATAACAATGTTTTCAAAATGTTGACCATTGGCACTACAGACGTGGCGCAAACAACGAATGAAATTTGCCATCACATTTCGTAGTGTCTCAACTGAAATGGATTCACATGCCACAGAGATCGCCGATTCAAGCTCGTCCAGCGTGGGGGGATGCTTCGGGTAGACCATGTCTTTCACTGTGCCCCACAAAAAAAAGTCACAGGGAGTCAAATCCGGCGAATATGGAGGCCAATCCATGCCTGCACCAGTAAATTTGGGATATTCCAAAGCAATGACTCGATTCCCGAAGTATTCCTCCAGAAAGCGAAACACTTGTTTGGTCTGATGTGGTCGGGCTAACGTGCACCAGTGACCGTTTCTCGAATGAAAAAAGGGCCAATAATGCCTCTGCTGCATACTGCAGCCCACACAGTAACTTTAGGAGAATACAGGGGTTTTGCTTCACACCGATGTGGCTTTTCGGAGCCCCAAAATCCCCAGTTCTGCTTATTCATGTATCCATTCAGGTGGAGGTGTGCTTCACCCGTAAACCAGATGCAGCCAACATCAAATCCTTCACTATCAATCATTGTGAGCATCTGATTAGCAAAGGCAACCCTTTGTTGCACAGCTCGTATGGGTATGGCCTGGTGCATTTGAATTTTGGTTTGAAGCGTTCCAGCATGCAGAAAATACTGAGAAAGAGCCTTCACATGTTTCCATTCAGTCTCAGATGCAATTCTACGGGCAGATGACATTGGATTTCGCTGAATAATTCCAGAAACTGTGGCAATATTTTCAGGCGTAACTGCAGTTTGCTTTGGCCAACATGCCCCACTAGATCATCAGTTACGCTGCCTGTTCGTTGAAATTTTGCGAAGAGCGTACAAATGGTTTTCGCATCGGGTCCTTTTGGAACATTAAATCGTGCTTGAAAACTTCGCCTTGTTGCCGTAGGACTCTTCTAACCTGTGGTACTCTAGCACCAAAAAACGCATTACCAAAAAACGCATTAGTCAATGGAGTACATGGTTTTAATCTCTTCCTTCGGTACGCTAACCTCCTTTCACATTTCAATAGTGGAACTGATCGCTCTGGGCTTCGGATCACTATTTATGCTAGGCATTACCTATGGCGATTACAGCACCATCTGTTAGCAGCTTTTGTAACTATTATTTCAAACTGCTGTATAAACTTCTTACAGCTTTCACAATAAACATACCGTTTACTGCATTCCTCTATCGATCTTTGTTTTCGAGATATTTAATTTTGAAATCAGGGAGTCGTTTTCTGGACACCCTGTACTTTATTAATAATGACAAAACTTATCTTCGTGCACCAGACTCAGCTATAGCTTTGAAAATGCAAATGTGGACTTGCGGTTCAGAACACACTAAACGTGTGGCGAACTGATACACATTCAGAATGGCTGTATTATGGCTTCACTACAATCATTATAAAAACTGGAATTTGTAGACATTTGTCAACACAGTTCCGACAGTGTTGGCGTGTAGGCACAGTTCATGGAAGACTGAAGTTTCTTCACTCCTTGACAGTCAACAAGGGCTGTCTCATGATGAGTAAGTGGCACAGCGATCTTACACCGACAGGAACTTTGCGGGGGAGGTCAGGATCCGACCTCGAACAGAACTGAACTCCTGGGCTCTAGCGATGCTATTTCAGAGCAGAGGTACGGTGGTGGCATCTCGGAACTACAGGAGGCACGGCTTCTTCCTAGTGTTTCGTTGGTACTTCGTGATTGTTGTGACTCGCCGATCTATCGAAGTGCCGTCATGCAGTTATGCGCGTCCTCTACATGCGGTGCTGTCTGCCAGCCATGCAGCAGCAGCGCCACCTAAGCGGCCAGCCAGCCAGCGGCCGCTAGACTTGGACTCAGCTATGATTTGACTGTTAAAGTGTACACACATCTTACTCTGTTTACTTGATCTGTGACTTTCATGTATTGCATCTTCCTTGAAATATGTTTGTTCAACTTGAAGTTATTACAGTGATACCACTTTGCTGTGCTGTATCTCTGTGGTGGTCAACTCTTTATATGCCGCACATTGTCTTAGTGAGACACAAATGACTGCTTGTCTGCTTTTTCTAGTATATGAATAAATAATCTCGTAGCCTTCTTGATAGACTTAATAACTTTAGTAACTGTCATCGCTATTATGACATCTTGATCAGTAATCCCTGCCTCTGTAATGACAGCGGCTAGGTCAGGTCTGTTTGCCGCTGCAGGGTCTAAAGTATTTACAATGCACGTGGGTTGTTGCTCCAATTGTTCAAAGCAGCTTTTGAAAAAGTGTCCAAAATTGCTTCACAATATAGTCTGTCTGTGCCGACTAGTGAATCCGTAGATGTCGTAGTCTACACTCAGTAGATTAAAGTCGACTCCAACTAAAACTGCATGGGTATTGCCACACTACTGAGCGTGGATTTTCCTCGAATGAGTTGAAATCTGTTACAGTGGAATCAGGTGTACAGTAAAAAAAATCTGATAATTGAGTTCACCTAGGCTTGCTACTTATTCCCAGTTAACTTTACAGTCACTCAATTTTGATCTCGATAGACGCAATATTTTTGTCTACAGCAATGAACACTCCCCCTCTTATGGTGTTTAAATGGTTGTTTATGCATACATTCCACATCTCGCTACGTATTACAGAGCTTTCTACTTTGTATTTCAGCCAGCTTTCAGTTCTGAGAATAATTTGAGTAGGGCGACTTACCTGGAGGGCAGTAAGTTCAGGAACTCTGTCACAAATACTTCGACAGTTTACTTTTAATATTTTGACAGTTGAACTATCTCTACTCTGTATGTGATCTGATATCGCTCTCTGCGTATTGACTGGCGAGCATTCGTCAGAGGACCTCAAACTGTTGCCTAGCGTAAAAAAGAAGAGCATCTCGGACCTATCGAGGGGAGTTCTACTACTCTCCGTCTCACAGTGCTGGCACAGAAACCTGCGGCCCAAAAATTTGCAACTGAGACCGTTAAGAGTCGACTAAGTCTTCGGTCGAGAGCTTCCACTTGGCTGCGAGCCTGAAGACCACAGTCAACTAGGGGTTAATGTTGCAAACTATTTGCACCCTGTCAGTGAGGCCAGCAATCTTCACCACTTTTGCCAGCCACTCGTAGGAACGAGGAACTGAGGTCAGCCTCGGAACCTGAGTGACAGTCGTCATCGCCACCGACACCAGTGACGACTCGCAGACTACTACTTCCTCCACCCTCGGTTGCCAAAAGTGTGGCCTCCTCCGCATCTCGGATGAGGCCCCGGGCAGATACACAGAGTCTACATTGGAATTTTTTCCTGCTCCAGACTCTATTTCCGTAAGGAGTTTCGAGACGTGCATAACACCAAAGCTCATGATAACTAGTAAACCACTCCCCCCATGTGCCAGCTCAGACTCTGCCAAAAGAACCACAAGTGGTCCACCTGCAGACGAATGGCTGAGGCCAGACGGCTGGCCTCCACACTGACACTCTGCCGCATAGTGACCCACCACTCACCATGCAGGGAGGGCAGGTACCCCCCGTTGGGTATAACGGTAGGTGCTTCGATAGCCGGAGCCCTCGGGTGAAATGAGTGACACCCGAGGTATCTCATGTGTCGCACTGACTTCTCCTCTACCACCACATCCAGAGGCAGCAGCCTGCAGACAACTGATTATGGATGTAAATGCCTTCAGCTGCTCACAAACTGCGGTCGGTTCCTCCTCTGTCCACATACAACTCATACACAGACTGAAGAATTAAACCTCAAAAACAGACAGAAAGCAAAATATGTGATTTGTGGGCCTGCTGGTGCTCCACCAACTGAGGTTGGCAGCTAACTGAGCTGTTGTCAACAGTCACTGGCTATCCAAAACAAACAAATGAACAAATAATTACTGTGCAAATGTACACATTAGTGTTACTAAAATGCGATGCTACAACTCTTGAATAAAAATATATTCTGTGAATTTAGGAATTAAACAGTGCAAGCACACGAAAAATACACAAAGAATGTAATAATTAAGCAATGCAAAAACAAATTGAAAAGGTAAATATTTCACACCTAATCTCCTGGTCTTTCACCAGTGAAGCTGACAAGTCTTCTTGATGTCCCCCCCCAGGGGGCTCACTGCTCTTTGGTGAGTACGTGCTTGGCGACCACAGGGCCCCAGCCCTCGCAGCACCACTTCTCTTTCTGCACTGCTTGTCTCCTCTTCTCCTGTCCTTTTCCCCTCTCTTGGGGAGATGTCTCGTGTCTCCATGGACTCTTGAAGCTCATTTGCGTTGGTTTGCTTGTAGGCATATTCTCTCTTCAACTGCTCTTTCCCCGTGCCGGCCCTTCCCCGTGCCGGCCCTTCCCCGTGCCGGCCCTTCCCCGTGCCGGCCCTTCCCCGTGCCGGCCCTTCCCCGTGCCGGCCCTTCCCCGTGCCGGCCATTCCCCGTGCCGGCCTTTCCGCGTTTTGCTCATTCCCTGTTCTGCTTTTTTTACCCATTTTGCTTCCCCCCCCATTCTGTCCCTCCCCCCTGTTCTGCTCCCCCCCCCCCCGTTCTGCTCTCCCCCCCCCCCCCCGTTCTGCTCTCCCCCACCCCGTTCTGCTCCCCCCCCCCATTCTGCTCCACCCCCCCCCCGTTCTGTTCTCCCCCCCCCCCCATTCTGCTCTCCCCCCCCCCCCCCTGTTCTGCTCTGCGTCTTAATACGATCTAACATTTGGGGATCCGTCTCGCCACTTGTGCCTTCTGTACTAGCCCAATTGAGAGTCTACACGCAGAAGCTGGTGAACTACCACTGTCATACCGGCGCAACATCCTGCTCAGTAGGTATGCGTGTCTGTTTTCTTCCATGCCAGGACACCCAACCTTTGACCCTTTTTTTGATGACATTCTTGACCTCCAATACGAGATGTATGTTTCTTCTCTGCGGCCTCCCGGCATCCGCTTTCATCACCTGCTTCAGCAGCTGCAGTTCACACTTCCTGCCACTTTCGGAATGGCTGAGGGCCCTTCACCACCTTGGCTTCAGGCACAGGTTTGTGTTCAGTTTTACCTCAGCTAACTCCCGAAGGATTCAACTCCCGAGCTGACCTATCGCTGCAAATTTCTCGAACTTCGCTCCTAACTTGCCGATAGCATATTTTTGTACACTGATGGTTCCAAGTCCGCCCACGGTGTTGGCTGTGCTTTTGTCATCAGGGATGATAAGTTTCAATATCGGCTTCGCTTCTCAACCAGTGCACAATTTTTACTGCAGACCTTTTTGCCCTCTGTCAGGCTGTTCAATACATCTGGAGGCACCAGCTCACTTGCTGTGTGATCTGCTCTGACTCCCTCAGTGCCCTTCAGACTTTGGATGATCCAGATCCAGTGCACCCCTTCGTTCAACGGATCCAGGACTGCCTCCATTTGTTCCCGGATGGGGAAGCTGAAGTGATTTTCATGTGGGTTCCTGGCGATGTTGGTGTGCCTGGGAATGACGCTGCTGTTGCTGCAGCCATGGCCGCAGTCCATCTCAGTCAGCCCGCCTCTTACTCTGTTCTCTCGCAAGATATTTGTAATTTTCCCTATCAGCGTATCACGTCACTTTGGCATGACCATTGGTGCTCCCTTCTTGGGAACAAACTCAGAAAAGTCAAACCTCTCCCAACAGCCTGGTCAGCTTCCTCCCGGCCATCTCGCCATGAGGAAGTAATGTAAGCTTGGTTACGAATAGGGCACTGCCGCTTTGGTCACTGCCACTTGTTGGGTGGCGACCCTGCACCCAGCTGTCCTTTCTATAGCCAGCCATTAACAGTCAGATATTTCCTGATCCTCTGCCCCTATTTAAGCCACTTATGTCTCAGGGTCGGACTGCTGCCTGCTTTGCCAGACATTTTAGCGGATGACATGCGAGCCATGGCTCGCATTTTAAGTTTTTTAAAAAGCAGTAATATGACAAAAGAGATCTGATTTCTACCTGGTGACTCCGTTGTCTTGTCGACATCTTTTAGATACTCTTCTGTATTGGACCTCGAGGCGGTTTTTTACCCTCGCGGTCCCAGCATTCTATGGTTCTATACTGGGCACTTATGACCTTAGATGTTACTCCTTGATGTGGTAGGTTTTCATAAAATGCCCGATATTCTAATCCTAGTGTGGGAAGCAATGATTTGATCAGGGACATCAAATCATTGTACTTTTCCTTTGTTATATGCAGAACAGATGTGTACAAAGATTTTGTATCTGTTTATGCAGATTTGTACAGGGAATACATGAGCCTGATATCAAGTGAGGGACTTAGGAATTTTGTTTTTGTTCGAAAGCCACAATAGTGGGATTCGAAAACTGCAAAAACTTAGTGTGATTTCTCATGTTGTTCATTTCTTCACTTGTTTCTTTGGATGTCCTTTTCTTAATCACTATATCTACAGAACCTATACGGATTCCAGGAATATTCAAACACATGTTCTTACAATCTTACATTAATTGTCATCCTGGTGGCAAGTAGATAAAGTTTCTTTTTGAATTTACTTGTGTGCCAGTCTTTCTGAAAATCTTGTCTGTCTTACTGTGAATAAAGTCTGTAATATCATTCAAAAGCATTCAGCCTTTCTGAATGTATAGGCTTTTTATGACACTTATTTTTGCAGTTATCTCAACATGCGTCTTTCATGCATGTTCCTGGAACATTCACTTTCCTGGATGAAACATGAGATTCTCCACACTGTTGTCCAGTTTTGGAAGCATGTTTTGCCCACTGTTCTTGATGTTTTGATTTTTTCTTCTAGTATTGCTGGTTCTTAATGCTGTCAGTGGCAAGCAAAGTAGAAGGTAAAGTGGCCGATTTGGGTGCTTTTACACTCAGGACGGGCAAAGAGCCCATGCTTCCTACAGAAGAACAGAAACATGTTGTACTAAATTGCGTAAAAATGTTTGTTGCTATTCAGCTTAAATATATTAGAAAGATAATTTTTAATGTTACCACTTAGTGTCTTAAAAACAGGAAAAGGAAAGCGTTGCAATATGATTTCAAAACTGTGGTACTTCAGAAGGATATTGTAATACTTACCAGCATGGAACTCTGGAATCTTCAGAACAGCTTCCACCATTTTCTCTGTGGAACTTAACGCGGCCTGACAACTGCTAAGGAATGACTGCCAGTTACAACATAACAAACAACAGTTGCTAGAGAAAACATGACCAGTGATAATAAAAGCAAGTGTAGTAGTAATAATAATAATAATAATAATAATAATAAATGAAACCAATAGTGTCTAGGCTGACATAGACATCAAACTACGCTACAGCTCAATCTGCTTCTGCAATGTGGATTTTTGCCTTTGAGATGAAATCAGTAGCAATATTTCAATGTAGGCAGTGCCAAAGTGATGTATAGATCAATAACTAAAAAACTCTTAGCGCAAAAAGCAGGAAATGAAGAAATGTGAGTAATTGATGTAATTTTGTCACCACAACCAAGGTTCGTTTTCCAGATACAGTGATTAATAACATTCCAACATAAAAAATGCATATGTACTGTTTGTATGTTTATACGACCATAACAAAACATTAGTGTTTGTCAGAAACAGAATGCAAAGGAAGGGCCTTCCATTAAATATGAATAATTCGTACTTCAGTGGGATGAAGACATATCCATTCTGTGTATGTACAAGCGTTGGAGAATAGATATGTCTTCATTCCACTGAGATACAGAAGAGATATCTGTTCTTCATATGTACAAGGGTTGGCCCCCCTATGAACCATGGGTCTTGCCGTTAGTGGGAAGGCTTGCGTGCCTCAGTGATGCAGATAGCCATACCATATGTGCAACCACAATGGAGGGGTATCTGTTGAGAGGCCAGACAAACGTGCGATTCCTGAAGAGGGGCAGCAGCCTTTTCATTAGTGCAGGGGCAACAGTCTGGATGATTGACCGATCTGGCCTTATAACATTAACCAAAACAGCCTTGCTGTGCTGGTACTGTGAACAGCTGAAAGCAAGGGAAACTACAGCTGTAATTTTTCCCGAGGACATGCAGCTTTACTGTGTGGTGAAATGATGATGGCGTCCTCTTGGGTAAAATATTCCAGAGGTAAAATAGTCCCCCATTAGGATCTCCGGGCGGGGACTACTCAGGAGGATGTCATTATCAGGAGAAACGAAACCAGTGTTCTACAGATTGGAGCGTAGAATGTCAGATCCCTTAATCGGGCAGGTAGTTTAGAAATTTTAAAAAGGGAAATGAATAGGTTAAATTTAGATATAATGTTGTCGTGAATCACAGTAGAGCAGCGATTGGCAGTCTAACAACTTTATTACATAGTCACAGAACATACAATAAAACAAGTCAAAGATACATTGTCCTAAGAGTAAACAAACAGTCTCTCACTTGCGAGAAGTACATCACTCTGTGACATCCTCCCCACCCTGGCCGACCTCCAAAGGTACGGCCAGCTGCACAGGACGACTAATGATGTGACCTTCTGGTGTCCGGAGTATTATCGTCCTTACCCTGCCGTCTCTTCCTGGTAGTACCTTTTATATCCTGGCCTTCTTCCACATATGTCGCGGACGAAGGTCCTCTTGGATCAGCACGATGTCGCCAGGGCGAAAGGGGATGACTCGTCCCGGTGGGCGTTTAACTTCGTGGTAGTTCCGGAGCTCCAATAGGTATTCTTTAATCCAACAGTTCCAAAAACTGTCCCAGAGTTGCTGTCTCAGTCGGAATTCCTTTGTTAAATTGGTGTTCGCTGAAGGCTCTGGTTCCGTCGGAATAGTCGTAAGTTTTTCTCCCGCCAGAAAATGGGATGGTGTGAGTGCATCACAATCATCTCCTGGTGTGATGGGCCTGGAGTTCACCGCAGCTTCAATACTGATCAAGGTGGTGTTCAGTTGTTCCTCAGTGAGCTTTGCGAGTCCCAATACCTTCCGTAGGCAACGCTTTATAGTGCCCACCATTCTTTCCCACCATCCTCTCCCCACCAAGCCGCACGGGAGACAATGAATTTCCAAGTAATACCGTAGTGGGCGAGGAACTGATAAGTTTTTGTGGTGGTTAATGCCTTCCAAAGTTGGGCTAGTTCCATATTCGTGGCGTGGAATGTTTTTGCGTTATCTATATATATCGTGCGGGGTAGTTCACGTCTTCCGGCGAATCGCTGAAGTGCCATAAGAAACTTGTCCGTTGACAAGTCTATACATAGTTCGAGGTGTACAGCTCGTGTGGTAGCATATGTGAAAAGAGTGATATATGACTTGTGCGTTTCCTTCCCCACGTTGATGAATAGTGGGCCAGCAGAGTCTATTCCAGTTATAGCAAATGGTTTGGCAGGTGAAACTCGTTCAGGTGGCAGCGGTGCTTCGATCTGTTGCCCTCGTGGATTCTTCAAGATCTTGCATGCGAGGCATGAGTGTAGGATTCTTTTGATGGCCTGACAAGCTCTAAGGATCCAAAATTCAGTTCGCAGTTCGGATAGTACAGAACGAACACCAAAGTGATGGAGGCGGATGTGTGTCTCTCGAATAACCAATTGTGTGAAGTGGTGGGAACCGTCAAGGAGTACAGGATGTTTTTGTTCCCTATTTAGGCTAGTGCACTGCAGTCGACCTCCTAGACGTATCAGTCCATCTTCTAGGAAAGGATTGTATCGAGCGATTTTTGACTCTCTTGGCAGTGGTAAGTTATTCTGAAGTGCATCTAATTCGCTGGGGAAGGAATCTCTCTGGCCCACTCGAATCCAATACATTTTGGCAGCTGATAATTCGGTGGCTGTAAGTTCTCCTGAAGATTTATTCTTCTGACGAATTTTGTGTAGGAAACAGAGTGTCCAAGCTGTGATACGAATGAGCTTCCAGTATGAACTGAATTTAAGTAAGTTCAAAAGGGTCGTTGGCGTAGATATCGACAAAACTTGGCTCTGGGTTTTCTTCCTCTTTTCTTCGGGAGGAAGTCGTACCATCGTTGGAGTATCGTTGTTTGGCCAGCATTCAGGAGGGCGTGTAAGCCAAGGCGGTCTGTGCCACCAAATGTCCAAAGAATTCATTTGGTAGCCGAGGAGTCCACTTGAGAGGTGGTCAGCAGGATTGTCTGGTCCTGGGCAGTGTTTCCATTGCGTGGGAGTCGTGTGTGTTTGTATCTCAGTTACCCGATTACAAACAAAGGTCTTCCATCTGTTAGGATCACAGCGAATCCAACTTAGTGTTATTGTAGAATCCGTCCACAATATCGCATGGGCAGTTTTAAAGTCTGTTGTGCGGCAAAAGTAACATAATAGTCTGGTCCCAACTACTGCTGCTAAAAGTTCGAGTCGAGGCAATGTCACCTTCTTAATAGGAGCAAGTCTGTTCTTGCTACAGACTAAATGGGTTACGACGTCATCATCTAAGACGGTACGAATGTACAAAGCTGCTCCATATGCCTTTTCCGAGGCGTCACAGAATACATGCAGCTGAGAGTCTCTTCCATGAGCTGTAGCTATCCATCTAGGGACACGTATATGTGACAATGAAGGTAAGCTAGATATCCAAGTGCGCCATCGTGCCCCTAAGTCCCACGGCATAAGTTCATCCCAGCCAATTCCTCGGCACCATGTGTCCTGGAATAGCAATTTCCCAACAAGAGAAACTGGGGAAAACAGTCAGAGTGGGTCGTAGAATTTAGCCGTACATTGTAAAAGGAGTCGTTTGGTGGCTGGCTCTTCTGACGACCTTCTGATGATTTCGCTAGGATCGATACAGAAGTAGCCACCTGCAGTGTTCCAGTCTACGCCTAAAACTTGATTCTGGGTGTGGAGTTCTCGCCCTTCTGCCCTCCAGATAGTGTGGAGTTGGTAGCCCATTTTGATAAGGGGAGACTAATCAGTTTCATTAGGGTTACAAGTTCATAGTATATAGTTATAACCAAATTATCACCTTCTACTGAGATCACAAAGTCGTCCATGTACACAGTCTTGTTTATAAGTGGTGCTACGGTGGGAAATACTGTCATACACTTGTCGGCAAGTTCTCTTAGTGTTGCAGAAAATAAAAATGGGCTGCAGGTCAGGCCGAATGGGAGTCTGTTAAAACGGTATTCTGTTAGTTCGTCCGTCGTTTGAAGATTTCCTGTTTGATCCTGGCCAATTTTGAACCAGAAGAATCTGGTCAAGTCTTTGTCCTTTTCGTTCAAGGTTAATTGAAGGAAAGCTTGTGTGATGTCCGCGACGATAGCCGTAGAATATAGTCTGAAACGCAGTAAAATTTCCAGAATCTCTGGTAATAGGTTCGGTCCTACTTCTAATACCTCAATCAGAGAAGGTGCATTGTTTCCGTGAGATGAGGCGTCAAAGACTATTCTCCACTTAGTGGTTCCGTATTTCTCCTTCCTCACTGCATGATGAGGGAGATAAAATAGCTCCTTTCCTGAGAGTGGGGTGGGAGCAACCTCTACTTGCCCCTTCGTAATGTAGTCTAGCATAAGATCGAAATAGATTTGCTTAAATGTCTCTTGACGTTGAAATCTTTCCCTAAGGTGCTTGAATCGTTTTTCCGCGATAGGTCTGTTACTCGAAAGCACTTAATGTTGCATTTTGGGAAGTGTAACGACTGCTCGATGATCCTTTATAGAGAAAGATGCTCTAAACTCTTCAAGAAGTCTCGTATCCTTGTTGTTCACAGGTAGATCCTGATCGGGAGTAATCCCTATAGTTTCCAAGTCCCAAAAGCGTCTGAAATCATTGTCAGAGTGCAGAGGAGATCGGTCAGTCTGAGCAAAATTTACCACGGTTGCATGCACACAGGCTTGTGACTTGTTACCACTAAGTATCCAGCCAAACAGAGAAGGAACTAACACTAAGGTTTCAGAGATGCGTATGGGCGAATTGTGCTTCACTATCTTCCAATAAAAATCGCCTCCTACAAGAATCTCCACGGAAAGATCTTCTGTTGAATCGGTTTTCGGATCTGCTAGCGTAATCTTACGGGCATCTGGTAAACTCTTTATATGTTGTGGAACCGAAGGATGGTGAGAAATAACGTGAGTACTTTCGAAGGCAGTAAGTGGCACTGAAGAATTCTGCCAAAGGCCCTTCATATTAAACTGAACAAGCCTGCGGTGGCGTGGGCGTGTAGGGTTTGATTCAAAGGAACAAACGGTTAGTTCTTGTCGGTGTACCGTTTGCAGTTTCAGATCGTCAATCAGCGATTTTGTTATGAAGCTGGACTGACTACCTGCGTCCAATAGACATCGCGTTGTCTTGCTCATTCCTGTAGGTCCTGAGACGCATACTTGAGCTGTCTGAAGGTACGTATATCCGTGGGGAGCGACAGATACCTTTCCCACGGAAGTGACGTTTGTCTGACCCGCAGGACCCCTAATATCCTTTCGTTCCTCACAAATGGACTTATGATGCAGTCTTTTACAGTTAACACACCGAGCCTTTTCCTTCTTTTTGCAATTTGACACTTTGTGCCCACGTTGAAGACAAAGAAAGCATCTGTTTGCTAGTTTCAATTTAGCTATTCGATCATTAACGCGTACGATCTTCTTACAGTCTTGCGCCCAATGACCGCCAGATTCACAAAAGACGCAGAATGGTTCCTTTTACGCTGGTATCCTTCGGAGTCGATCTTTTAGATTTCGCGTGTACGTGAAGTGTGGACGCTGTGGGAAGGTTACTAGAAGTGCTTGAAAATTCACCGCGTATCTTCTGCGTGGTAAGCGCCCCGTCGACTTCCTCGTTCAGAAACTCCATCAGTTGCAAAATGTCCCCTTCGGATATTCCTGTACGCTTGGCGTGAATTATCCAGCGGCGGCATATGTCATCCGGAAAAGCGCGTAAAATTTTCGGCGCGAGGACTCGACCGTATCCGTTCACGTCTTCCCCAAGTGCCCGGAGAGCCTGAATACGTCGTTGGCATTCAATGAATGTTGAATTAAGTTCCTCTGGGGTGGACAGCTTAATTGGTTTTATGGCTTCGAGATAATCTAAGTGGGCTTGAATTATTCGATCCTTGTTGCCATAACGCGCTCGGAGAATCCTCTTCGTTTCTGCGTACGTCTCGGCCGTCACCGCAATACCGTCCACTAAATGCTTTGGTTCTCCCGAGAGATAGCCGCGAAGAAAAATGTGTTATTGATTGTAGTTACCGTCGGATCTTTGTCAACTGACTGCTCAAACTGCTCCCAGAATCGTGCCCATGTCTCGATATCGCCTGAAAAAGGCTCAAGTTTGATCGGCGGAAGTTTTACTGAAGCTGTGGGAACACTCATTGTTTCAGATTGTGCCGGCGGATTGTCGGGAATCTTTATGTCTGCTACCGATTTCGCAAGCTGTTTCTCTATTTCGTGAGACAATCGGGAAATTGTGAGTTTCGCGGTGTCTATATAATCTTCGCATTTAGGAACATCTTCTTCGTATTCGTCATCGTCTAACAACTCGTGAATATCCTCATCTAATTAACGAGGCGGTTCAGAACACTTCCCAATCTTTGTAATATTTATAATCCGCGATTTCCGATGTGTCGGACAACCTTGCAACTTCCGCTACGAGTCGCGTAATGTTTGCTCTTTCTCTCATACGTTTTCTCTTTAGAGAATGTAATTGCGCTTCTGGTTTGTGGTGTGGCACGTCCATTCCGTCCGATTACTCCAAAGTTTAAAGCAGTGTCGGCTAGCGATCAGCTGGTCCTAGTAAGGCGTAATCTTTGGATCGCTAGTCGAAGTAGTTCAATTGATGGTCGCTAGATGGCAGCACTAGTCATAAACAATCTACAGGCGTAGCGTAGGACCTGATAATTCGTTAAAGCGCTAATCGAACAGCTACAATAGCAGTACACAGCGGCAATAATGTAATCAGTTGCCTTTACAAAAATGCACTACAAAACATGTTGCGTGATAATTCAGTTGAACTTAGCTGTGTATGCAGGCGGATTTCGTCGAAGAGCTTGTTGCGTGGTCTGACAAATCGCTGCAGTAAGCCCCGTCGTAGTATTGCCGCGTGACGTGCGTCCAGAATTGGTGTTTCACAACGCCAATCGTGGAAATTGTCTCGGGCAAAGTCTATCCCGGGTTTCAGCACCAAATTCTTACGCCGTGAATCACAGTAGAGCAGCGATTAGCAGTCTAACAACTTTATTACATAGTCACAGAACATACAATAAAACAAGTCAAAGATACAGTGTCGTAAGAGTAAACAAACAGTCTCTCACTTGCGAGAAGTACATCACTCTGTGACAAATGTGTTACTTGGTGAAGTTCGGTGGCAGGAGGAGCAAGACATCTGGTCTGGTGAATACTGGGTTATAAATACAAAATCAAATAGGGGTAATGCAGGAGTAGGTTTAATAATAAATAAAAAAAATAGGAGCGCAGGTAAGCATAGTGAACGCATTACTGTAGCCAAGATAGACACGAAGCCCACATCTACTACAGTAGTATAAGTTTATACGCCAACTAGCTCTACAGATGACAAAGAGGTTGAAGAAATGTGTGATGAGATAAAAAAAAATCATTCAGATAGTGAGGGGAGACGAAAATTTAATTGTCATGGGGGACTGGAATTCGATAGTAGGAAAAGGAAGAGAAAGAAAACTAGTAGGTGAATATGGAATGGTGGGAAGGAATGAAAGAGGAAGCTGGCTGGTAGAATTTTGTGCAGAGCATAACTTAATCATAGCTGACACTTGGTTTAACCCTCATGAAACAAGGTTGTATACGTGAAAGAGGCCTGTAGACACTGGAAGGTTGCAGATCAGGTTTTTAAATTGTAAGACATTTCCAGGGCCAGATGTGAACTGTGACCACAATTCATTGGTTATGAACTGTAGGCTAAAACTGAAGACAGTACAACAAGGTAAGAATTTAAGGAGTTGCTACATGAATAAACTGAAAAAGCCAGCGGTTGTAGAGAGTTTCAGACAGAGCATTAGGGACTGATTCACAAGAGTGGGGGAAAGAAATACAGTAGAAGAAGAATGGGTAGCTTTGAGAGATGAAATAGTGAAGGCAGCAGAGGATCAATTAGGTAAAAAGACGAGGGCTCGTAGTAATCCTTGGGTAGCAGAAGAGATATTGAATTTAATCGACGAAAGGAGAAAATATAAAAGTGCAGTAAATGAAGCACGCAAAAAGGTATACAAACGTCTCAAAAATGAGATTGACAAGAAGTGCAAAATGACTAAGCAGGGATGACTAGAGAAAAAATCTAAGGATGTAGAGGCATACGTCACTAGGGGAAGGTAGATACTGCCGACAGGGAAACTAAAGAGACCTTTGGAGAAAAGATAAAAACTTGTATGAATATCAAGAGCTCAGATGGAAAACCAGTTCTAAGCAAAGAAGGGAAAGCAGAAAGGTGGATGGAGTGTATTGAGGGTCTATACAAGGATGATGTACTGGAGAGCAATATTATGGAAATGGTAGTGGACATAGATGAAAATTAAATGAGAGATATGATAATGTGTGATGAGTTTGACAGAGCACTGAAAGACGTGAGTTAATAAGGCCCCGTGAGTAGACAACATCCCATTAGAACTACTGATAGCTGTGGGAAAGCCAACCCTGACAAAAGTCTACCATCTAGTGAGCAAGATGTATGAGACAGGCGAAATACCTTCAGACTTCAAGAAGAATATAATAATTACAATCCCAAAGAAAGCAGGTGTTGACAGGTGTGAAAATTACCCAACTATCAGTTTAATAAGTCATGGCTGCAAAATACTAACACGAATTCTTTACAGATGAATGGAAAAACTGGTAGAAGCTGACCTCAGGGAAGATCAGTTTGGATTCTGTAGAAATGTCGGAACACGTGATGCAATACTGACCCTATGACTTATCTTAGAAGATAGATTACGGAAAGGCAAGGCTACGTTTCTAACATTTGTAGACGTAGATAAAGCTTTTGACAATGTTGACTGGAATATTCCCTTTCAGATTCTTAAGGTGGCAGGGGTAAAACACAGGGCTCCCTGTGTTTTACCCCTGCCACCTTAAGAATCTGAAAGGGAATATTCCAGTCAACATTGTCAAAAGCTTTATCTACGTCTACAAATGTTAGAAAGGCAATTTACAATTTGTACAGAAACCAGACTGCAGTTATGAGTTGAGGGGCGCGAAAGGGTAGCAGTGGTTGGGAAGGGAGTGAGACAGGGTTGTAGCATATCCCCGATGTTATTCTATCAGCATATTGAGCAAGCTGTAAAGGAAACAATAATAATTCAGATTAGTAATTAAAATCCATGGAGAAGAAATAAAAGCTTTGAGGTTTGCCGATGACATTGTAATTCTGTCAGACAGCAAAGAACCTGCAAGACCAGTTGAAAGGAATGGACAGTGTCTTGAAAGGAGGATATAAAATGAACATCAACAAAAGCAAAACGAGGACAATGGAATGCAGTCAAATTAAATCGGGTGCTGCTGAGGGAATTAGATTAGGAAATGAGACACTTAAAGTAGTAAAGGAGTTTTGCTATTTGAGGAGCAAAAGAATTAATGATGGTCGAAGTAGAGAGGATATAAAATGTAGGCTGGGAATGGCAAGAATAGCATTTCTGAAATTTGTTAACATCGAGTATAGATTGAAGTGCCAGGAAGTTTTTTCTCAACATATTTGTATGGAGTGTAGCCATGTATGGAAGTGGAACATGGAAGATAAGTAGTTTAGACAAGAAGAGAATAGAGGCTTTTGAAATGTGGTGCTACAGAAGAATGCTGAAGATTAGCTGGATATATCATGTAGCCAATGAGGAGATACTGAATAGAATTGCGGAGAAGAGGAATTTGTGGCACAACTTGTCTAGAAGAAGGGATCGGTTGGTAGGACACATTCTGAGGCATCAAGGGCTCACCAATTTAGTATTGGAGGGAAACGTGGTGGGAAAAGTCATAGAGGGGCAGCAAAAGATGAATACACTAAGCAGATTCAGAGGGCTGTAGGTTGCAGTAGTTTCTCGGATCTGAAGAGGCTTGCACAGGATAGAGTAGCATGGAGGGCTACATCCAACCAGTCTCTGGACTGAAGACCACAACAACAAAAACAATAACAAGGGCTGGACAAAAACTTGGGAACACCGCACCAAATGCATGCTCGAACAAACGTGTAGATATTAGCTGACCCTGCAGGTTGCGCTGTTGTAGTTGACCACGAACAGCACGTGTGCAATATCCTCTATATGTTGCAAGTGTCAGTCACTGTCTGGATAGTGTTCTTTGTTGTTCTGAGTGCATTATGTCAAAGCTATGTGAATTCAACTGTGGACAAATTGTGGGTTCTTGTATGGTGGGTGCCTCTGTAACCAAAGTAGCCATAGTGTTTGATGTTTCAAGAGGCACTGTATCAAAGATTTATGTGGCATACAGGAAAAGCTGAAAAACATTTTCCACTAAGTCACATTGCAGATGAAATAGTGTGTTGTGTGATTGTGGCAGACTGTCACTGAAGAGGATTGTGATGAAAAATTTACATCAAAGGATTATGTGACCATTTTATCCGATCAGGTCCGTACCCTAGTAGACGTTGATTCTCCAGTGACGATGTTGTGCTATTAGATGACAGGGCCCCAGTTCACACATGTGACATCTCCCAGGACTTGTTTTGTGAGCACGGGGAGGAATTGTTGCATTTCCCCTGGCCACTAAAGTCACTGTATCTCAATATTATTGAGCCTTGGAGATATGCGTTTGAGACAAAGATGGACGATCACTATCCACCTCCATTGTCATTATCTGAATTTGTCACTATTTTGCAGGAAGAACAGTATAAGATTCCCTCATAAGCCGTACATAGCTGGGAACCTGGCCTTTATTTTGAGTGAGAATACTGCGTTGTGTAAATTCCTGATTCACCTCCAGACTGCTATCCTGAAGATGAAAAAATTCTTTACTTTATTGTGTTAACTGACACTTCTATGTGCACATGTACTTTTCACAGAACTTTGCTATTAATTTTACATGTCTATTGAGTGTATGTTTTTCCACTCCATCCCCAGGATGGTTCAGCAGCAGTAATCCAGTTTTCAGATAAAAAGGCAGTCTATGTTGCACATCCTTATTTGAAAGTTGATGTATTGTGTGCTAGTGGTGCAACTTCAGAATTCCTGTAAATTAATCATAAGATATGTATTACATGAATTTTTGACCACGAGCCTGTCCTATCCCTGCTAAGTAACTATTGACTTCAGTGCCATATAAAAAGAAATTGCCTCTAACATTGTAAATGACACTAGTTGGAAAATAAACAGCGAATGGAGTGTAACTGCAAATATAAAATTGGGAGACTGGAAAGATAAATAAATTTTTATAAAAATTCCTCATCTAGCAGATAACTACAAAAATAGACTGTCCGTATACCTTAACACGAAGAACCAAACTGAGAGTTATTAGTCACACTCACCCAGTCGTGGAGAAAACAAGTTTACGTATAGGCTTACGGTAAAAGGGCACGTCGGGGTGACAGCAAACTGCGTACTGATCTAACGTTGATGAACAGTTGATTGTAAGTGCCGAGTGACAGTGCTGCTTGTGTCTAGTATGTGGCCATCATTCACATATTGAAGTACAAAATAATGGCAGAAATAAATTAATTAAATAAATTAATAGTTATTAAGTAATACCTTATACCACTGTTTTTCTTTACTCTTCAGTGCATGAATAGTGACCACGTACCAGGAAATATTATCACAGTCACTTGGCACTTACAATGGGCTACTTTTTGGCATTAGATCGGTACGTGGCTCACTGCTGCAGCCGACACAGTGCACAGTGCAGTTTTTAGTTTACTATACCAGAGTATAAGAATCGCCAACCAACCTACAATCAAGAAACCTGTAAAAATTACATGCCTCACTGGACAGCAGCGGCAAGGCGAGGAAACGTACACTGCCGTTACATACACCAACCCCCAGGACAGGTAAATGGAGCATTAGCAGTCATGAGACAGGAAAAATATCACTGGTTGAACTTAACAAATAGTAACAAACTGAATGCAATAAATAGTAATTAGACGTCCAGGAATGTTAATCAGATCCGCCTTCCCCAAGCACTCCACTCACTGCTCTTTACCTCGGGAACACTACAAGCAGCAACACGGACCCAAGTCACTGAAGAATCGCAAGATCTCACTATGGTAGAGGTTTCTCTACTTGAATCCAAACGCACTCAACTTAAAACTTGCAGGATCCGGTTTACCACGAGGTTGTGCACCCTCGTGATCACAGGCCTTTGATCCGGCAGTCCCGGCGTGTTCTCGCAGTGCGCAGACCTGGTTACTCCTGAGTCCCCACCCAAACTGCTCACTGACACGGCCCAAAAGAAGACAATGTCACCCCGAAGGTAGGGCCACAGTCACTACATATTGATAACCGCCACTGCTGCCACTCGCGGACAGGCAGTGCTTGCAAAACCAGGTGGCACCAGTCAACGTGAGAAGAAGACAGGCAACCGCAGCCATGTCAACTAAACAATACGGTCTGGCCTCCCAACAGAGGACAGAAACCTACAGACAGTACCAATGCGAGTCGCAGCTTGGTTCACTGATCTCGTTGGAGACTCTTTAATTTGGCTGTACATTCTCCTGGACCAACTTGATCAGTGCACGTAACTCACATTCCTGCGAGATGTTCTGCTAGGCATGCTGAATGATGTCCCTGTACCTATCTGTCACCACAATCGATTCCAGCATGATGGAACCCCCATGCATTTAAACAGACAGGTGAGGGCACATCTGCAGGAAACTTTTCCTGGATGAAGGGCAGGTTCTTTGACCTCAAAGAGTGGGAGGTCTTTCCCCATCAGAATAATGTTAGTTGCAACCTGGTTAATGATCAGGTCATTATGAGAAACTACTTGCTCAAACGCAGTGAAAAATACGACCTGTGGGGTATGAAATAGGCCCTGACCTCTTGCCAATATGTTGCAGCTACTGACACACTATTGTATGAGTGCTGTGGTTATATTATTGAACATATGTAACTTTCTCCATATTATACTGGTTTAGATGCATGTATATTGTTAATAACAGCAATTCATTATCCTTTTTTTTGTACTTTATAATTAAAAATCTATATGAAGCAGAACAGAGATCAATACTCTCTATATCCATTATGGTCTGGCAAATCACATAAATGATCTAGCTTGGTGATATGGCATCATCTATTAACTATTCAATAAGTAATATGGGCTAAATACTTCATCACGATGATTAAAGTAAAAAAGAAAAAAATATTCAAATCAATTCCAGTAGTCACAGCATACATCATATCCACCCTAGTTGCTTGTAAATTTTTATGAAACTGATTTTATCTATGCTTTTAAAGATTAACAAAGAAAAAAAGGCTCACAAGGATTGAGTCTGGTACTTATATGCTCTAATGTTAACTGTTAAATGTGGTAGTAAGTCAGTACAGCAGCATCAATAATCTTACTTGTGTTTTATTTCATTCCTATGCAACTTTTAAATTTTATTCGAGACCATAATTGCCTTACTATGAAAGTTATATATTATGTAGTTCATATGGAGGGCACCACACAGCCAACTGATGTGTTCTATGTAATTACTACCTCCATTACACTGTAGTCTTTAATGAACTGTCACATGACACTGAACAACAGGTGTAGACATACTATGGCATGTATAACAACTCTGAAGCGCTGGTATGTGATTTAATGTACAAGCAGTATAGAGTGTGTGATGAGCTGTAATTTTTGTGTATTATGCTTTATGTACTTCTTGTATTGAAGAATTGTTGATGGCTAGTTACTAGCTGAAATATGGGTCTGCTCTAATAAGGCTCTAATGGAGATGAAAATTATGTCACGGTCATTGTGCACCTTCCTAGTGGTAGGTAATGTGATGTGTATAAATTTATGCAACACAATCTCCTAAACTAGTTCAGATTCATGCAGAAAGTGATTGTGGTAGGAATTAACTTTGACATAAGTAATGAAATATCTAATTTCACTAAGTGACTCAATAAGTGATATGATAAACACTCTTCTCTAAAAACAGTAAGTGTAAAGAGAAAATATACACCATGGATTACAGACAACCACATGCACTTTATGAGCATCAGACACACTGTACACAGGATCTATGAGTGGCAACCGACCTCTCCTTTAATCAACTATAAACAGAGTTAGTCAACCTGTGAGAAGTACAAAACTTAGGTATGCGCACTCGCTAAATGAGAACTTTCACAGGTCCACTATTACGTGGAAAAACCCAAGAGGTGTAGGAAGAGTGAAACCCCAATTCGCAGCTGAACCCCTTTTACCTATTGAGAATCTAAATGAGTGTTTTGCCATGCTAAAATCTCTACTTGAGTAATGAATTAGGGTGAAGACCATGGACTCTTTTAAAGTGTGTGTGGTTGCCACAAACGAAAAATTTTTCCTGCAGCTGGTAAGCCGTAACACGGTCAAGAAGTCAGTTGGATAGATTCGTTCAGCAGCTGCAGGAAATAATAATATTACAGTGCAAGTTATCAACTTTCATGTTTATCCACTACTGCCCAAAATATCCGACATTTCAAGCATTCTCTAAGCTCCAGCATCTTCCTAACAGCCTGGAAGCAGGGACCTGTAAAACCTATACCTTGTGAAGAATCTGCCGAACTGCCTTCTGACTACAGGGCCATATGCATTCTGCCAGCATTAGCCAAAACTATAGAATACATAGTTAAGAACAACTTTTTAATTGTGTAACATTAGATAACCTTTTCGACTGGGACCAGCGGGACATGCAAAACTTTTAGTGTGCTGGATGTGTGGGCCACATACAGGCCGATCCTCGACCTGCCTCAGCTTTGCTTGTTTCTTCCCAGAAGTACTCAATACAGCACGACATTTCATTTGTTATTGTGCTGTGGTGTTTTTTGGTTGCCACAACTCTATTTAGTTGGGCAGAATTGAGGTGTCAGTGCCTGGTGTCCTTTGCTGGTAGTTCACGGTATGAAGGATGTTCACAGGGTCCGTCGCTGTTTGCACAAAAAGAGGCAGTCTAGCAAACTCTCATCACAAGCCTCTAAAAAGGATTGGGATTGACTGAAGAGAGGGATGAGAATTCTCAACATCCATTATACAGTCGTATATTATATGGGTACTGCAGATTTGCTGTGAAACGATATTACAGCACTCTGTAGAAAGAATGGGAACATTACTTGACAGTGAATGAACAGTCACACCAGTCAACAGACTGGATTCAGTGACCTGTACATCTAGAAGCGGAGTGTTCTAAATATGAAGAAGAAATTGGCGATACGAATAGCAAAATTTCTAAAATAGCACACATTATTTCACTATCAGTTGCAGAGAGGTTTTAGTGGCGCACAAAGACGAGCGTGAAGGCTTTATGTATTACTGCAAAGTATGTCGGTTAAGTCGAGGAGCGTGCCTAGACCGATTTTCAGATATAAAAACTTACTGTTGTAGAATTTATGGAGGAAAAAGGAGCACAGGAATGAAACTTAGAACATCAGGAATGGATTGCAGACCTTCCATTTTAAGTAGACTCGACTGTACTCTACCCACAGTAAGACATTGCAAGATGAGAAACAATTTATTTCTGATTTTATGGGCATGCATTTAAAACGAAAAGCACATTGTGGAATGGAAAAATTCCTACATCTTGCTAACTGTATGTAACAATTGGAACAAAACAGTCAGAACCTTGGGATGTAGTATCAGAGCTCCCACGAGGATCAGCATTCTGCCTGTGAGTCTTCTCGTTATATGTTGATGATGTGTCAACTTTTCTCGTCCATTGCAAATATATATACACGAAGATGAGTTCGTCAATGGCCATGCCTCGATGGTAACATCGGTTCCCATCAGATCACCGAAATTGAGCACTGTCAGGCTCGGCTAGCACTCGTGCGGGTGACCGAACGGGACTGCCAAGTGCCGTAGGTGTGTGGTGTGCACTCAGCCCTCGTGAGGCCGATAGGGGACTCCAGAAGTAGTGGCTCTGGTCACGAAAACTGACAACAGATGGGAGAGCGGTGTGCCGACCACATGCTCCTCCGTATCTGCATCCGCTGTCTTCCGTCAGCTGAGGATGACAAAGAAGTTGGTCGGCACTGTCGGGCCTTCCGAGGCCCGTTCAGATGGAGTTTAGCTTTAGTTTTAGATGATGAGTTCAGTTGTATTTAAGTGCAAGCCTGACAAACCTGTGTACAGCCATTTGGCAGGTAAATGCTGATTTATTTGCTCATCACAATAGGTGCTGAACACAGGTTTGAAAGTTAAGCCATCTAAAATGCAAGCAACCTCAGTCACCCACAAAAGACTTATTAGTCCTCAGTTCAGAAATCTCTTCCAGTGTTAAACCTAAATGGCACAGAAATAACCTTTTCTTCTCCTGTAAAGAACTTGGTGCTAATTCTGGGCCACCATTTATACTGGACTGAACATACAACTGCAGCCCGTAGGAATGTATCACGTCGTCCCCTATAGAAATATAAAAAAGTATTTCGAGCTCAAAATCTCGTAGAGTCACTAATACTCCCCACACGTGACTCCAGCGATGATATTCTCCGAGGACTGTATGAAAGCTCACACGGCCTGTAACTGGTGATGGACAGTGTGTTTGCTGTATTGTCTTTTCAGTCATTGCATTCCCTTTTATTTGTCTTCAACTCTTACAGTATTATCTGAATGTTCTCAATAAAGTAAAGTCCTCTCTGTAGCAGTACATGAAACTACCATGTCCTCTGAATCATTTTCTGTATCAGGAACCTGACTTTGAAACAATATTCCTCAAAATATTAGAGAAATTTGTTGCTCACAACACCCGATAGCTCACAAATGTGCAGCTTTTCACTCAGTGGTACACTGTCTCATATCTGACCCCATGTCCACAGACGATTTTAAAGCAGAGTTGGATACAATAAAATCTATTGCCACAGCATGGTTACAGTCCAGTCTTTATTGACTACACCTTTCGTAGGAAACAAAAACGGAAAATTAAACCCCTCCTCTATGCCCCATCTGCTGCCGTATCCCCTGTCTGCAACAAATGGTGTACATTACCATATCTAGGAGAGGTACCGTGGCTTGTAGCCAAAGCACTGGAAGCCTGCAAGTACAGGCTTTCGTACTATGTTAACACTTTAACGTCCGCACGTCTCATACAAATTTATTTGCTTGGTGCACGCAGCGCTAAGTCGGATTACTTGGCTTGTCGCTGGCCGCTTGCCACCTTTCTGTTGATGACAAACTTCAAACACATTGACTTTTGCGCGCTTTAATTTTCCAGAAATCCTTTATTTTGCCAAATAGTTCTACAAACTCGAATTTTCTTCTCAAGTAACTTCTCTGCAAGTTCTACACTGTTATAATAATTATCCATGCAGAGGTGATGCCATTTTCCATCAGAAGGTGTCAATAGTTCCGTCACTGCTTTTGCTAAGGGCTGTCCAGCGCCAGAATATATCTTGAATGAGGAAATGTATACCATACTCGAATCACACAGCATCCGAATGAGTATGTCGTATTTCGTAATTTTCGACAGATTGTAAACTTTTAAAATTTAAACGTCCATGCCATGGTATCATTCCTTCATCAATTGAGATGTTTTGACTTAGATTAAATGTTTCTTTAAACTTTTTGAAAACTAATCAATTAAGAGTTGCACTTTGATAAGCCGGTCGGCATTATCCAGTTTATTGTAGCTGTCAGAAAACTGTAAAAATGATATTTGTCTGAATCAGTTGCAGGACATCGTTTTGCAAAATATCAGTGTGTCTATCAACGGATTTGTTGACCAATAATCATTGATCATTGCTTTGCTTTCAATTCCCATAAGGATAGCAAGCCCAAACCATTTTCTAAGTTCGCATCCCGTAACATCGACAAATTTGGCATTTTTTAAAATCCAGTTTCCTCCCATTGCAATTTTGACTGTAGTACTTTTTGGTTTCGTTGCTAATATATTCAAATAGATCATTCCCAATATATAATTTTATGATATCCTCAACGCTCTGTGTATCTTTGGGAAATATGATTGGACTCGGGGATCTTTCAAATTTGTTATTGGTCCTCGCTAAATCAAAGTCTGACCACTGTGCACTGTCTTCTTCATCTGATTCAGCTGAATCAGTTGGTAAATTCTTCTTGGACACATTTCACTATCTTCCTACAATTCTGCTTCATTTTCATTTTTTTTATATCCAATGTCTTCTTCCCAATCGGACAAGTTGTCCGGTATGTCAGACAAGATGTCCACGCATTCATTATAAATAATCCTATTGTCTCTTTCATCCACCATGATGAAAGGGCACAAGTACTTATAAAAACAAAACACTTGTTGACATGTGTAACTTAATATTACCTAAACAAAACACCAACAGAATGCAAAAGATACTAACGTACTGTCGCCAGCCACTGCGCGATACTATGCTCATGACACCACTCTGGTGTCGCCGGCCGCTGAGTGATACTACGCAGACACCACTGTGGTGTCGCCGGCCGCTGAGTGATACTACGCAGACACCACTGTGGTGTCGCCGGGCGTTGACCGCTATTTCACGCACGACACCACTGTGGTGTTGCCGGACGGCATAGTGTTTAAGATGCAGTTGTTAGCCAACAGTGGGATATACAAAATTACCTGTTCTGACTGTGACGAGTTTTACATTGGTCAGTCAGTCAGAGGCATATCAACTAGGCCGGGTGAACACGAGCGCTACTGGAGGTTGCAAAATTCTGACTCCACATTTGCTGAGCATGTGCTGAGTGAGGGTCACAACTACCAGTCATACTACGATGGCCTTCACTTAGCGAACAAAGGCCGTAAACTCAGCCAGCTGGAAGCCCAGGAAATTAACAAACATCTAGCTTAAAGTCCTGATCTAATCCTAAATGACCGGACAAAGCTCTCCCAAATTTCACACAATCACCTCTGTTTTTCATTACTTCCCACACTGTCTGCTCCTACATATTCCCATTTTCCTGTATTCATTAAGTTCTTTCATTTTATTGAAATTGTCTATGTTATCCGATAAACTATAGTTTCAATTCCAGAATGAGATTTTCACTCTGCAGCGGAGTGTGCACTGTTACAAAACTTTCCTGGCAGATTAAAACTGTGTGCCACCCCGAGACTCAACTCGGGACCTATGCATTTCGTGGGCAAGTGCTCTACCATCTGAGCTACCTAAGCACGACTCACGCCCCGTCCTCACAGCTTTTCTTCCGCCAGTACCTTGTCTCCTACTTTCCAAACTTCACAGAAGCTCTTCTGCAAACCTAGCAGAAGTATCACTCCTGGAAGAAAGGTAGAGCACTTGTCCATGTCTGTAGTACAAACTAAATTATGTACACAGACAGTTCATCTGTGCTGGGAATTGAGAATTGTGATGATTTTTTCCTGTTGTTGACACTGATACTGGCAAAATATCAATCCCAGGAATTTCGAAACTTTCAAGAATGATTTGCTTTTAATTTTGAACTCTGATGACGAATGACAAAAGAAATATTTTTTGTGTGTGTGATATATTTACAGGTTACCTATTTTTGGACTTTCTTCCTTTATTTTTACTGCTTCTTGCCAAATTTCAGTATTATAGATTAACAGAAAGTACCCTCTAGGTTTTGGTAAGCGAGTTCAGAAGTATCAAAATATTTGACATAAATGGCTGCCTGTAGCTTTTGATTGTATCAATTTAGAAGCTACAACTTTTTACACCTCCGAGGGACCGTAGATCGTAGTATGTGACACGAATTTCAACTTGGTACATCTGTTCCTGAGAAAATGGGTATTTGACAGACAGATAGATTGACAATAAAGTAATCTCACAAGGGTTCTGTTGATACTGATTGAGGTACGGGACCCTAATGAGGCCCTAATGTGTTCAGACTAAATAAGCCATAAATAAATAGCACTGTACCTTAATGGGCAGTGTGTGAATGTGCCTAGAATGGAAATACACAGCTGTAGCTTTTGGTCCTTTGTTATTTTGATTTAAGTACAAGTCACACTTCATTGATTGCTCTCATTACTCATTACACATCAACATTCCTCACAGGTCTTCAAATGGTAGAGCTGGAGGCAGGTAAGGACATTAGGGAGATTTAGACATGTGTGTAAAGGGGGCGAGGATGTGGTTCGATAATGTAGTCTCATTCTCTGCCCGTATCTGTAGTCATCCTCTTGTGTGCAGTGTCTGAGTATAGCTATAATTTAATTAATTTGTTTGCAGGGTTGGAACAGGATATCAGTGAAGAGAGAAATTCCTGGAGAATCATTTGACAACGAATATGAGATGCAGGTATTGTGCAAATGAAATGGCAATCTTTATAAATCTATTATTTTTATTTTCATGACCAAATAGGGGTGACTAATATTTTGTTATGTAATATTATTTTGACTTCTCTTGTTGTTGTTTTGCTGGTGTTACAGTTACTCTTGTCATTGATGATTTGTTGTAAACCCTATCTTTTATTTTCTTATAGAATTTTTCGACAACATTACAGTGATTTTGTTACTGTGAGCAACCTGTTTCAAAATGAAAGTTCCTTATTGACTTCATCTCTTATGTTTTTGTGTGTTCCTGGCTTACTTGTTTTGTGTTTCAGGAGGCTTGGGAACCCTTGGTTAAGCAGGTGAAGCAGGAGCAGTCACCTATGGACACAGAAATTGGCAATGTGCATGAAGGACAGGTGTGTTGAATCTATGTTTTGAAAAAAGTCATTTTTCATGTATGACACTTTTTTGATTTGGAGCACACATCTCATTCCTCCGGTGATTTCTTGGGCATTATCAAGTTTCCTATTTGTTTCTTTAATAAATTTCCCAGAAATTAATTAAAGTAGTAACAAACTTAGATTTCAGCAAAGATATCCGTAACGAGTCCCTTGCCAACTTTGTACAGTATGTGCTTGCTTAATCATTATCTGTGAAGGCACATTTCTTACTATGAAAGTGAAACTTTTATGGTGTCGTGTCACATTCATAAAGAAGAATGTATCTTTGATCTGCTCAACTGCATAGTGTACAAATAGTCTCTGTCTCTCTCTCTCTCTCTCTCTCACACACACACACACACACACACACACACACACACAAAACCACAGGCAACTGTAGAACTCCTCAGCTGGGTAAACAGACTTGAAAGGTCTCTCCTAGTAGTGTTGTAGAGCAGATCTTTATTTGTTGTTTGAGTTCCACGTGGTCATATTTTTATTTGTAACCGATTGGTCACTTGTACTCCCTGCGTAGTCATTCAGAAAAGCAGCCTTTTTCCAGTAGTGACAATATTTTCTTAACTTCTTCTAGACTTACATTCTATTTTATAACTTGGGCAGTCATTGATATGAAAGCACTTATGTGTGTTTCATTTTGGTGTGATGAGTTATGGATATCTCAATCTCTCAGTGGATGTCATTACTGTTAGCAATGGTCACTTGCAGGAAGTTAATCCTGGAGAATTTCACTGTGTGTTTAATACTAGGAAGTAAGTAGTTGAGTTGCATTAACATGGTGTTGGTCCTTGATCCTGTATATTTTTCCACAGAATAGCACCAGCATATCATCTGCATTTCTCTTATACTAAATGATCTCTGCCATGTATGTGTATTTACTAACAAACTTAAACTAGCTTACGCAAATTCGGTATAGTAACTTACATAAGTCCGCAGAGTATAACCTATTTACAGGAGTGGCAGTTAATAAAAGTCAGTTCCGACTACAGATACATAACTTACGGTTCCTGGGGACAACAGGCTGACTAGTGAAGATTGGCATAGCCCGTAGCTCAGCATATTGACTTTGGTGGCAAAGACATAATTTGTTTAAAATTACTGTATTTAACCGATTATAACATGAAGTTTTTTCCCAAATTCTTCATTTGAAAATACGGGGTCATCTTATGTTTGCAGATTAAATTATTGCTGTTGAGGTCAACATTTTTACATTGTTTACTAGATTAATATTGAGGTTGTCCTACATTTATATTTGGCTATTGATATTTCGTACAACTTTATTTTGAATAGTTTTGAGGGTACAGATCAGCAAATAATGCTTTCATTCAAATAGGCTCCCCCCCCCCCCCCCCTCCTCCTCCATAAGTCTGGGGGTTAGAATAGGCCCGATGTACTCCTGCCTGTTGTAAGAGGTGACTAAGAGGAGTCTCAGATATTTTGGCCTTTAGTGATGATCCCCTGTAGAGTTTGACCTCTATTCTTCAAAATATTTCCAAAGAGGAAGCTAGTCAGGGAAGGGGGCCTTACGTGATGCATTGTGTCCTTCAGATGCTGAGACCGTTAGCTTCCTTCATCATTGTGGATCTGCAGTTCCACTCATTCTCCAGCCATTGTGCGCGGACACCTTCCTGGGTGCGTTTTCTAATGTTTTAATGACACAAGGAGCGGTGCGACATTGGATTGCATTCACAATTCACACCTCTCTCTCTCGTCAGTTGACTTACGTGGTATGTACAGCCGGTCTTCTTCTGTGGATAGCCGGCTACGTCCATCTTCAAAAACTTCTTCTCCGAAGAATACTACTGGTTAACGGAATTTATCAGTCTCTCTCTCTCTCTCTCTCTCTCTCTCTCTCTCTCTCTCTCTCTCTCTCTCTCTCTCTCTCTCTCTCTCACACACACACACACACATACACACAGAATACTTTTAGCTTCATCTTGGTATATTTCAGCTGCCACAAAGAACAACTTCACCACTTCTCACATAAATATTCGAATGGTTGCAAGTCAACCGATTCTTCTAGCATTAGACTCGATTAAATGCATTTACAATAGTGTAGCAAGACCAACACGTGAAGTACAATTAACCATTTTTTCAACTGTTCTTCTTTTTTCTTGTTACAATAACCAATGATATAAAACACCATAAGATACATAAACACTCCTTGTCCTTCCAATATGACTTCCGTGGTGCAAGCGACAAACACTTGTCAACGCCGTTCGACCATCGCGCCTACCTTGTGCTCGTGACTCCTTTCCAGCCTGCACACACAGACATATGTCGCACAGAATGTACATTCTCTCACACTCATTTTTAAAATGTGTTCGAGACTGTAGAAGGATGAATGGTACTAGGATGTACACGGAAATTCTCGAAGCACTACAGATGCCTCCCTTCAGCTCAAACGCGCGAGATTTTATACATACTGCGGTGGCCCGGTGTAATGTTAAGCTCTCTCTATACAGCTTAAGCATTTTCGTGGACTTACTTGTTGAAGAATGCTGGTTCTGCTTTCTTGCAGTGCCGATGTCATCTGCTAGCACCGGATGCTTCTCCGAAGATTTCACTGCTAGGAAGTGGAAATTTTCACTCTCTCGCTCTCTCTATTCTTATTTAAAAATTATGCTACTCTTGGAATATCATTCAATGCACCATAACATATTTATTTCTACTTTGTACAAAAAAACAACTAAACTTTATGACGTAAGCCTGCACATTAGCGGCCACCCAGAATCAGTTAAATACACATTTTTGAACACAATTAATACATAAGCTTTTATCGTGGCTGACTATCCATGTCCAGTCCACGTACTCTCAACAGCAGTTCAACGTCTAATAAATAGTCCTATTTCAAGTCTCTCCATTTGTTTTTTAACAATACAATGCTACATTACTCTTTGCAGCCGGCCACAGAGCTTCCGGACCGTATTTGCTTATTCTTGGCAGGTTGTGCTGAACATTTGCCAGTGCCGATGAATTATCTCCCTTCTCCCTTCCAGTTTCGCCTGCACAAACAATAAATGGGTGCAGTATCCCATGCTCATCCTTATGCCTTGCTTTAAAATAATGCAGGTTCGAAACGACTGGAACACAAGTGCTTCCAGACTTTCGTAAAATTCTTGAGGGCACTACATATCCCTCCCCATAGCTTGAACACTCGTTATTTTTCACACAACATATATTTTAATAATTTTTTCGTACCACTTATCTTGTTACTTTGTACTACATAAAAACATTAGGTTCAAAAACTCCTCCATCTCCGGTATTTCATTAAGCTGTTGGTAATATCTTTCATAGACATAGTGGGATGATAAACTAAAAGTACAACAAGTATTAGCTATTTCCAATAGATTTATCTACTCTTGCTTCCTGGATTGAGCCAAAATAAATCCCTCTCCTTAGCCAGTTTCAAAGTTCAGGTGTTATTCTGAGTAGAGTCTTTACTTTTTTTTTTTAAGAAGATATTGCAGTGATAACCACCAGTTTTCCAGGTCTGAAAAAAAAAAAAAAATTAGTTGTACTGGGGGTTTTCTCTTTTTCTATCTCCTCGCGCAGGACTCGTCTTTTCTATTTAAAAAATTTTAGAATTCAAATGTACCAGTAGAAACTTTCCACTACAATCTCAGGCCACTATACCGCCCTTTCCCTTTGGGTTCCATTCTACGTAAGCGTTGATACTATGAAAATGTTTTCTTCCTCACCCTTCCCCAGGATCCCCTTCCATTTATACTAAACTATGGTACAGGTCAATCCACTTTTTGGTGCCCCGCCCGCACAGTATAGGTCAGCCTCCTCTGGGTCTGCCTACCTGCCTCTCTTTCTCTCATTTCATCTGTATCGGATGCGCCCTCCCTATCTTCTCTAACAATGATTCATAGTCTGGCCTCTTTCGCACTCCTCTGCCCACTATTTTATTTAAAATTTCATGGTACAATTTCTATCTACCTCTCCTTTCCTCCTCCTGAGTCCTTCAGCCTACCTGCTTAAATTCTTTGCTTGTTCATTGCTTACAGCTCACTTATATAGCCTTAATGACTAAACATGTTTCGTCCATGGTTGTAACTTTATTTCTTTTCTTCGGGCTATTCGGTCTGCACAGTCCTATTATTCATCAGGAACTTATTTGACTCGATACCTCTGGCTTAATATATATTTCTTTTTATCTTTGTACTACTATAGCTATGAACACAGGTGGATATACACTTCATCCCCCCTTGTTCCTTTAGCTTAAGCTCACTACGCCATTTCACTTGAGATGTGCAACCGTCATTACTTAGCACATGTGCTAGAGCCCTTCCTGAGCATTACTTCCCCCCTTATCTGTGACGGTTGTTACATCTCCCTGTGTATTACTTGTCTGCGTCTTTGTATTTAATTGTTTGAGCGTGGAAGTGTGATCATGCATCCTGATTCTTCAGCTCACTAAGGTTCTTAGTTGAAGATTTATAGAAATCATGGAAAAGAGAATGACTTCAGTGATAGAAGTATATGAATGTGGACAGAGGGAAAGATAGATTGGTACTCTTAGGAGAAGTAAGAAAGGAAATAAAAGAATTGGTTGCTAAGATCGAAGAAAGAAAGAAGACAGCTCCAAAGACAGGAAACCCTTCCCACCCCCTTCCCCAGGATCCCCACTTTGCCAGTACTTAAGTGAGAAGCCAAAGGAGATATGATGTTCGGCATCTCCTGCAGAACGGGCATTCTCACAGTCACCTTTGAAGTCCCGAAGAAAAGATCTTAGCAACTCCTATGGAACGGCAAATGAAGAAGAACCAGGGTTGTATGAAGGGTGTGGTGTGTAGGTCGTGTCTGTGCCTATGCTACCCACCCCTTTCAAAAATAGATATAAACCCTCCCCAATCACATCACACTTTACAAAATATATAAAACATTCTCTAAAAATAGAAATTATATACACTATAATCAAATAGTTATTCAGTTAGTCACATCACTCTATATTTCCTACACATGTTCAGTTTATGTCATCTAGGTATCATTCTTCCTAAACAGTACCATCATATTATATCTCCTGTTAGAATGTTACCCTGTTAGTTTTATCTCATGCTTAGAGATTACTGTTTATTGTGACTCCTTAAATTAGTCATAATCATGTAGTTATAATTGGTCTCTTTTAACACTAATATGGTAGGATAGCTTAAGGGCTCTAAATAGATTACAGGATAGTCGAAGATTTGAAGGGAGTTCGGTGTAGGAAAACTAATGTGGAAGCAACCCCGAACCCAACTCGGGAACCGGCGGACGTCACTCTGCCCGTTGACACAGAACGTCAACGTCCCTGGGGGTTTTGTACATATCGTTTTATATCCTTAACATTATACATTCCCTTTTCCTCTCCTGTCACAGGATCTACTAAATATAGGTTTTTTTTCGTGTACTATTGATTGAATACGATAAGGTCCTATGTATTTCAGAAAAAATTTGTGTGTTTCTTTTTTCAGTGCTGCACTTCGAAGGTGTTGTTTTACTAATACTAAGTCATCTATGAGGTATTCTGGGTCAGTTGCGGTTGCATTGTATTTATATACCCTTTAAAATTAAAAGGAAGGTCAGTGTTGGCCGTAATATTGATGTTTTATTGATGGCAGAATCGATTTTCGATCACATAGTGATCATCTTCAGTGCTAATATGTACAAATTAAACTCAGACACTGGTATCAAGATATCAATAACCAAAACTGAGAAGCGATCACAATAACTGAAAGCTCAAAAGTTTGTTATTGTAATCTCTTCTCAGTTTTGGTTATTGGTAACTTGATACCAGTGTCTGAGTTTAATTTGTACATATCAGCACTGAATATGATCACTATGTGATCGAAAATCGATTCTGCCACCAATAAAACATCAATATTACGATCAATGCTGACCTTCCTTTTAATTTAACATATATGATCATTGTGCACACAGCACTCCATGGAGTCGCCAATAAATATCTACCCTTCGTTGGGCGCTCCTATGTAAGTTTCTACCAACTCTTTCCTGAATTGCTTGGTGATCAGTAGCTTTTTGCTCCGGCCACGAAAACACTTAATTAGAGGTTCTCCTATAAATGGCTTGTCAATGGCTTCTACAGGCATCATTCCTGTAGACAAATGCGGTAGTTCGTTTAGAATAAGCTCAAAATCTTTAATTCTTTCCGCCCATGAGGTATGAGTGTTGTGGCAATAAGTGCGGCACAACCTACCAATCTCTTTCATTACTCTTTCACAAGGGTTCGAAGATGGATTATAGTTGGATATTAAAATGTGTCATATATTTTCCCAGACTAAAAATTCCTTAACGTCATGGCTGGTAAACTGGGGTCCACTATCAGAAAGAAAACACCTCGGTTTACTTGTAGCTATAAAATATTCTTGCAAACACTTGGTCAGGGTTTGTGCATTAGCCTTCTTAATAGGATACAGTCTTACATATTTCGACCAACATTCTATAATTACTAATATATAAGCCACGCCTCCCTTGCCCTTGGGTATGGGTCCAGAAAAATCGGCAGCTGTGAGGTCATGTAATGCTTTACGAATAATCTGATACACCTTATACTTTACATGGCTATTATTCTCCTTAGCTTTCTGACAGATGTCACACATTTTGGGCATCCTTAAATTTAGTTAATAATTCATCTATATTAACCGGACCATCTCTTTTGGTTTCAATATGATGGTTGAGAGTGCGTGCATCTAGCACCAATCTCACTCCACCTGTAGCTTTTTTCACTACTACTAAGGGATTATTATAGACACTCATACTCCTTTCTATTATATCTTGATCGTCATTTTATTAATCTCCTCCACAACCGCTTATTTAAGACTTATAGGTATAGGGTATGGTTTGTTAAAAAACGGAGTCTCGTCCTTAATCTTAAATTTGCAAACATAATCGCTAACGGTACCCGGATTCTCTGAAAATACTGAATGGTATTTAGACAAAATTCTCAGTAAATCTGTTTGCTGTTCAATATCTAACACTTCAGATTCACTTACCTTTTTGTGAAAGTCATCTTGTGGACATGCAGTATTAGTTAACTCTGTCTCTGGAGACAACTGAGCTGACGCAGTTAATTGTAATCTTAAGTGTTCAGATGTTTGTTTATACACATCGCTGTCCGTCACAAACTTAATGCAACGTTTATTCTCGGGTTCCCGCACATAAATGCAGTTCTCGTCGAAATTTAGTATATACGTCTTTATTTATGTCTTCCACTACTAACAAAGGTTGTCGAAATGTCATATCACTTATGCGGCAGTGTGCCAAGGTTTCGTATTTAACAACCTTACTCGTCTTTCCATTTATATTAACTATGTATACCCCAGTTACTGGTAAAATAGGTAAATTACTTTTAGTTTTTAATGTATTAAAGTATTCCTTAGAAATAAGTGATACTTCACTACCAGAATCGATGAATATGTCTACTTTGTGGTTTTCTATCTCCCCTGTTATAATAGGTTGTGGTGGCGTAGTTATTTTTTTTCGTTTCCTCCAGCAGTAGCCACTCCTTGGTAGGTACTTTATGCATAAAGGAAACCTGTACCCTCTTATTTAGGCCTTTCAATGTATTTCTATGACCTGGGCCCCGGCCCTGGGTCCAGATCGCTCCACGTTTTCGTCATGGGTACCAACCACGGGACGATTTCCGTACGTTGGAACAGCATTACCTCCTTTTCCACAGCTGTTGCTGGGCACGAATTCCTGCGTAGTTACCGGACCGAGGTTGGATGTTAATGGTCCTCGTGAGCAACCCCCTCTATTTACAGACCTGGCAGGTTGGTGGACTCGGGCAAGATTGGATTCATAATGCTTTGACTGATTGTTCGGATTTTCTTGTGCTTGCAAGTTCTCGTTCCTGTCTTAATTGATTGCATTGAGTGCATCTACAAAGGATAACAGTTCCTCCACTGTTTTCCACCCACTGCATAGAATATCTTTTCTAGCATGAGTAGGTAGACGTTTTATTAAAATTCTAACTAATCCCTCATCTTCAATTGGTCGGTCAAAATATTTCGCCCTTGTCAAATGCCAGGCAAAATACTTGCGCATTGCACCCCAGGCATTACTATAGTATTTAGGATCCCACAAATCTTAGATCAACTTCTCTTGTGCACTTGAAGACCAATATTTTTCCTTAAACTTGCTCTGAAAATCTTCCCAGGCTGTGAAGTTTTCAATATTTACTGTGCCTCATTCTGAAGCTTCACGCTCCAAATAACCTACCGCAAACTCTATTTTCTTAGCATCCTCCCAACTTTTAGGTATGGCTTGGTTAAACCGTTTTAAGAAATGGGTGGGGTGTACCTCCCCGTCTGGTTTGAATTTAGGAAACTGTTTCGACAAGCCTGAATTTGATCCCCATTGCAAATTGGTTATCATGTCCTTATTTAATATAATATTTTGGTAATCTGTGCCTTTCTCTAGTTTCTCCTGCATAAGCTTGAATTCTTTCCTCAAAGTTTCTAAGTCTTTTTGGTGTTATCTAAATCGGAAGTTACTATAGGCGAAGAGATAACAACACTTAGTTTCCCTCCTACCTTTCGTCCTATTAATTCTTCTACTTGTTCTTCTAAGCCATTCAAATTTATAAGCTCTGCAGTCATTAACTTTTCTTTGAAGTTCTGTTCTACGGTTTCCACCCGTGATTAGACCCCTGAAATTTGCACCTGTCCTAGGGGGAGCAACTTATCTTGTTTCTGGACATTGGTTTTTAGCGTAGTTAATTCTCGTTCTACCACATCAAATGTAACATTACATACATTTTTCAAAGAGTCGTATTTTTCGTTAAATTGTGTTTCCAAATTACTACATTTACAGTCTACATCATATTCTGATTTTTGATCTAACCCTTTCAGATGAGCTTCATTTCTTTGTTCTAAATCCTTAAATAAAATATTTGTCTGTTCACTCAAGGAATCGGACAATTCTTTTTTCAATCCTTTTTTCCATTTGTGTTTTGCAAATCTAACTTAGAGTTTAATTCTGCCTTCAGTTCGTCTGTTTTGTGTTCTGTGATTCAAACTGCACTTTGATAAACCTCATTAAGTTGCCTAAATCTGGCCCCTGTTTTTCAATTCCCATAGGCCAAACAGACTCTACGGATTAATGTTCTTTTTCCATTGTCTTTTGTTTTGGCTTTAATCTAGTTATCATTAAAAGTACACTCACTTATTTCCACAACCTCCACACTTCACAAACAATCAAAGGTTAGTAGTAGCTCACCCGGCGTTGGTGGAAGGTGGCGTCGGCACTGGTGTAAGGTGGCGCCAGCGTCGATGGACGGCGGCGCCAGCGTAGGTGGACGACGGCGTCGGCTTTTGTGGACGGCTGTGTCGGCGTTGGTGTGATGCGATATCAGCGTTGGTGGACGGCGGCGTCAGCGTTGGCGTTGGTGGACGGGGGCGTCAGCGTTGGATGGCGGCGTCGGTGATTTGAGACTAACTGCAGTGTTGTGCGATTTTCTTGATTCCCTTAATCATTTCACTGTTTATCAACACAATATTTCTGGATAAGTATCGTGGAATCACTCTTCAGCCATGCTGTTATCGGTTGCTATGGCAACTCCCAACTGTTTTTTTCCCCCTTTCTTTTTTTTATAGCTTCTTCTTTAATATTTCCCCTTCTTTCTGAGGTTCTTTCTTTACGGTCGCCATGTTCTTGTGGTGGCCCGGTGTAATGTTAAGCTCTCTCTATACAGCTTAAGCGTTTTCTTGGATTTACTTGTTGAAGAATGCTGGTTCTGCTTTCTTGCTGTACCGATGTCTTCTGCTAGCACCGGATGCTTCTCCGAAGATTTCACTGCTAGAAAGGGGAAATTTTCACTCTCTCGCTCTCTCTATTCTTATTTAAAAATTTTGCTACTATTGGAATATCATTCAATGCACCAGAACATATTTATTTCCACTTTGTACAAAAAAAAAAAAAAAAAAAACTTAACTTTATGACGTAAGCCCGCACATTAGTGGGCACCCAGAATCAGTTAATTACACATTTTTGAACACAATAAATACATAAGCTTTTATCGTGGCTGACTATCCACGTCCAGTCCACGTACTCTCAACAGCAGTTCAGCGTCTAATAAACAGTCACTATTTCAAGTCTCTCCATTTGTTTTTTAACAATACAATGCTACATTACTCTTTGCAGCCGGCCACGGAGCTTCCGGGCCGTATTTGCTTATTCTTGGTAGGTCGCGCTGAACACTTGCCAACGCCAACGAATTATCTCCCTTCCAGTTTTGCCTGCACAAACAATAAATGGGTGCAGTATCCCATGCTCATTCTTACGCCCTACTTTAAAATAACGCTTGTTCGAAACAGCTGGAACACGAGTGTCTCCAGACTTTCGTAAAATTCTGGGGGCACCACAATACTCATTATGTACATTACTATTACAAATAACAATAATTCATATTTCAAAAGTATGCAGTCCACTTTTTCTTATTAATTAACTGTGTATAACCCTATTATTTACTATTTAGTTTTTTTAACTATAAAACGGGAGTATTTCACTGAATGGTGGAGTCAATTCTTTTATAACTAGGAGTCGTGGCGCATGGTTTCCAGTCGTGATCTCCAGGTGTTCACTTGAGTATTTTACTCTTTATTCTAATTCTTTGTACTGCTTCTTTAGTACGTAATAGCCTCATTAATTATAGGCTGTTTGTTGTTTGGAGGATCTATAGGCAGATGAAAGTGTTCTTCTCAACACTTGTAAACTCACATAAAACATAATAATGCTAGTGGAATATAGAAATCAAACTCACCAGAATAATTCCTATTAACTGTGTGACTTCTGTCACGATACTGTCCTTTTCCCCTAGGATCAGTACCTACCGATAGGTACGCCCCTTTATAACAAATCCCTGTTCTTCAGGCCACAGGTCATCCTATCCCTACGTAGGTACGCCTGCCCTATATCCTTAGCAAATGCTGTGTATGGCCCCCTTATCCTTTACGAGTAGGCCTCATGGTTCGTTTCCCTAGTATACATATTATATATTTCCTGGAAAAAATAAAAATCTATTTCACACTCACTTCTTAATACTTCCTAGAATTGTCCTCTACTTTCCAACTTCTGTAATCTTTAGCAGATACTATGTCTACCCATATTATTCAACTCATAATAGATACTATGTCTACACCTAATGATCAAGTCCCACTACTCTATGACTCATCACTCCATTAGAATATTTGCTACACTGACTTTACTTAATTAAGCATCATAATTAACTCCAATCTGGCTTGTGTTCTCCTTCATTACTCGTGCCTCTTTCTTATGTATACCTGATGTAGAATTACCATAGTTCATATATACTTATATAATAGAGGGAACCATTCCACGTGGGAAAAATATATCTAAAAACAAAGATGATGTAACTTACCAAACGAAAGCATTGGCATGTTGATAGACACACAAACAAACACAAATACACACACAAAATTCAAGCTTTCACAACCAACGGTGCTTCATCAGGAAAGAGGGAAGGAGAGGGAAAGACAAAAGGATATGGTTTTTAAGGGAGAGGGTAAGGAGTCATTTCAATCCTGGGAGCGGAAAGACTTACCTTAGGGGGAAAAAGGACAGATATACACTTGCACCCACACACACACACACACACACACACACACACACACACACATCCGTCCGCACATATACAGACACAAGCAGACACAGTCGAAACAAGGCTCCCGGAGTAGACAACATTCCATTGGAACTACTGACGGCCTTGGGAGAGCCAGTCCTGACAAAACTCTACTATCTGGTGAGCAAGATGTATGAAACAGGCGAAATACCCTCAAACTTCAAGAAGAATATAATGATTCCAATCCCAAAGAAAGCAGGTGTTGACAGATGTGAAAATTACCAAACTATCAGTTTAATAAGTCACAGCTGCGAAATACTAATGTGAGTTCTTTACAGACAAATGGAAAAACTGGTAGAAGCCGACCTCGGGGAAGACCAGTTTGGAATCCGTAGAAATGTTGGAACACGTGAAGCAATACTGACCCCATGACTTATCTTAGAAACTAGATTAAGGAAGGGCAAACCTATGTTTCTAGCATTTGTAGACTTAGAGAAAGCTTTTGAGAATGTTGACTGGAATACTCTCTTTCAAATTCTGAAGGTGGCAGGGGTAAAATACAGGGAGCGAAAGGCTATTTACAATTTGTACAGAAACCAGATGTCAGTTATAAGAGTCAAGGGACATGAAAGGGAAGCAGTGGTTGGGAAGGGAGTGAGACAGGGTTGTAGTCTCCCCCCAATGTTATTCAATCTGTATATTGAGCAAGCAGTGAAGGAAACAAAAGAAAAATTCGGAGTAGGTATTAAAATCCATGGAGAAGAAATAAAAACTTTTAGGTTCGCCAATGACATTGTAATTCTGTCAGAGACAGCAAAGGACTTGGAAGAGCAGTTGAACGGAAAGGATAGGGTCTTGAAAGTAGGATATAAGATGAACATCAACAAAAGCAAAACGAGGATAATGGAATGTAGTCGAATTAAGTCGGGTGATGCTGAGGGAATTAGATTAGGAAATGAGACACTTGAAGTAGTAAAGGAATTTTGCTATTTGGGGAGCAAAATAACTGATGATGATCGAAGTAGAGAGGATATAAAATGTAGACTGGCAATGGCAAGGAAAGCGTTTCTGAAGAAGAGAAATTTGTTAACATCGAGTATAGATTTGAGTGTCAGGAAGTCGTTTTTGAAAGTATTTGTATGGAGTGTGGCCATGTATGGAAGTGAAACATGGACGATAAATAGTTTGGACAAGAAGAGAATAGAAGCTTTTGAAATGTGGTGCTACAGAAGAATACTGAAGATTAGATGGGTAGATCACATAACTAATGAGGAGGTATTGAATAGGATTGGGGAGAAGAGAAGTTTGTGGCGCAACTTGACCAAAAGAAGCGATCGGTTGGTAGGACATGTTCTGAGGCATCAAGGGATCACCAATTTAGTATTGGAGGGCAGCGTGGAGGGTAAAAGTCGTAGAGGGAGACCAAGAGATGAACACACTAAGCAGATTCTGAAGGATGTAGGTTGCAGGAGGTACTGGGAGATGAAGAAGCTTGCACAGGATAAAGTAGCATGGAGAGCTGCATTAAACCAGTCTCAGGACTGAAGACCACAACAACAACAACAACAACAACAAAAACATAATAGACTACAGAATAATTTCGGAATTGAAGGGAATTCAGTGCAAGTAAACTATTTTGGAAGAAACACCGAAAACAACTTGGAATTCAACAGTTGTCACTCCGCCCGTTAACACAGAATGTTAACATCCCTGGGGGACATACATGACATCGCCCATATCCCGTAGATCTGATATTAACTTCAATTGCGCAAGTGCAAACCAGTACTTCTCGTTAAATTTTGTGTGAATGTCTACCCACGGCAAAACAGTCACCGCTTTACTAGGTAACACAACATCAGGTAAAGTTATTCTATTTTCTACTCTATCCTGGATAAATTTGAATCTGCCTATAACCTCTTGCGGCAACTCCTTGATCTATCATTTCTTTAAGTGGTTCCTCCAAGCTACATACACTTGTGATATCAACGCTGGATAGATTCTCTTTGAAATTTCATCCTACATTATTTACTCGTGCACTGACAACTTGTGTACTGACACCTGGCATCTGCGATTGACTAATCGACATTAATTCCATAGGCTGATTTACACTCTCTTTCAAAGTATTCATTTCCTGTCTTACATTATTGTATTTAACATTACACACATTTTCACAAGATTCTAGCTTTTCATTAAGATCGGGTTCTTTATTGGTATATTTGACATCACATTCAGTCTCCAAAGTAATTATGCCTTTGCATCGATTACTAGATTCTTTGCATTGAGTGTCTATTTTGATGGGCAGCAAACTTATACTCGTCTTTTGAATATCTAAAGTTGCATTCCGAGCCTTTAATTTAGAATTCATTGAGTTTATTAAGTCTAGGTTTTTCTTTAACATCTCACCTCGAGCATCCAATTTATTGAGTTTATAAAGTCTAGGTTTTTCTTGAGTTTATCGTCTAATGTTTTACTCAAGGCCGCGATGCGATCGTCTAAATCTTTCCTAAAACTATAAAAAAACTCATTCTGGTCTTTGAATTGATTATCTGGTTCCTTTCTTAAAGAAGCATTTTGAGCATTTGAATCTGTCCTCTGGTCATCTAGTTGAGAATGTACTGAGCCTATTTCTTTTCTTAGAGTCTCTGAATCTGCCCTCTGTGCATCGAGTTTTTCACTTAAAGTTGCACTTATTTATTTTCTCAAAGAAGCACCCTGGTCATTTATTCTATCATTTAATTGTAAACTCTGAGCTTCTAATTTGGCATCTAAAACCACAGGTAGTTCCTTTCTTAAAGAAGTATTTTGAGCAATTAGTTCCTTTCTTAAAGCTGCTGAATCTACTTTGAACTAGTCAGGCACCTCCTTACTCACTTTCATTGCCATAGCTGGTTCTGAAGTTTCCCCCCAATTCTCCGTGTAATATCCATATTTCTCTTAGTTTTTGATCTAGTAATCTTCAAAAAAAATTCTGCACTGAGTATAGTAACTTTACCAACAGTCTATTATTCAACAATTTCTTCAACTTTACACTCAAACAATTATTGTTTTCGCTCACCCAGCGTTAGAGTTCTAGCTGAGTTGATGAGCGGATGCATAATCAGTGTCGACGAACAGCACTGGCGCCGGCGGCGTCTAATGTTGGTTTCAGCATTGGCGTCAGCGAGTGTGTGTGGAATTGGCACCGGTGAACAGTGATTGGTACCAGCGTCATCGGACTTATGCTGGTTCCCACGTCTGCATCCCTGCGATGTGGGTGAGAGTTGCGTACTCCCCACACTAGATCTTCTTTGATGAATTATTCTCGTCGTATTTCTTCTTAGTCTAATACGTCGAAATCTTATCTCTTTTCTTGTAACGTTATATCTTTCTTACATCTTCTCTTTTATTGCATTTATTAATTTTCACCATTTGAAATTTTAGGCCGAATCCCATTCCATGAAACAGTTTCTCTTGTCTTGTTATATCTGGTTGCTATGGCAACACATCATATCTTACGCTTTGATTTCCGCTCAAAATTCTCGTTTGTTCGATTCCTTTTCACTGGTCACCACGTTCTAACACATTAGACAACCTGGAGTGTGGTGCAAAATTGTATTGCCTGCAAGGCTTGATTGAACCTTTCCAAAAAGTGAATAGGGTGTACTTCCCTATCCGGCTTAAACTTAGGAAACTGCCTAGATAACCCTGAATTTGATCCTCATTGTACATGTGTCATTACTTCACTAGTTAATGTTATGTTAGGAGAAGTCACCCTATTTTCCATTTTGTCCTGTAGAAGTTTGAATTCTTTCCATAGTTCATCTGCATTTCTCTTAGTGTTACTAAGTTCGGAAGTTAAAGTCGGAGACATGCTGTCGGAGGTCACTCTCGTGGCAGCTTTTCTGTCGTGTCATCTCTTCTACTTGTTCCTCCAGATTACTGATGTTCATTATGTCTGAAGTGGCTAGTTTCTCTTTAAAATTTCTTTCCATGTTATCAGCTCAAGTGTTAATGCCTGCAATTTGCAATTGGACTATAGGAATTAGTTTTTCCTGTCACGGTCGCCACGTTCTAACGTTTTGACAATACGAGGAGCAGTGCAAAACTGGATTGCATTCACAGTTCACACCTGTCTCTCATCAGTTGACATACGTGATGGGCTAGCTGATCCTCTTCTCTGGATAATCAGCTATGTCAATCTCCCAAAAGCTTCTTCTCCGAAGACTGTCACTGGTTATAAGAATTTAAAAGACTCTAGTTTTCAAATAATTGGGCACTCGTAGAAAACTTTCAGTTCAATCACGGTATATTTTCACTTCAACAGGAAACCACTTTACCATTTCTTGTATAAACCTTTCAACTCTGTTAAGCCAACTGAGTCATCAAACATTAGACTCTATTAAAATACATTTATATCATGATTGGTTTAATATCCACCACAAATTATTTACGTGGCTCGGCTCTAGCGAGTCCCATACATGAAATAAGTAAAATCTCTATTCGATCCATGCTTCATCTGTCTCTTTAACAATAATTATTATCACAGTACCATAAATGACAGAATATTACACAAACACTCCTTGTCCTTTTAATACAGCTTCCAAGGTGTGACCAGCAAACACTTATCGGTTCCGCTCGTCTGACGCAGCTCTGGTCTTCCCACAATAAACATTAATCCGGCACACAGAGACATGTGTTGCGCAATAAATAGGCTCTCTCTCACACTTATCTTTAAAACATCGCATGTTCGAGGCGGCAGAAGGTCGAATGGTTCCAGAATGTATGTGGAAATTCTCGAATCACTACATATCCCCCTCCTTAGATCGAACACTCGATATTTTATACATAATCATTATGTCAGTTAATATTGTACACATTTTAAAAGTAATCATTTACTACATAAGTTTCCCCCCTGCGGGTCCGGGGTAAGAATAGGCCCGAGGTATTCCTGCCTGTCGTAAGAGACGACTAAAAGGAGTTTCAACCGTTTCGGCCTTCCATGTGATGGTCCCCATTGGGGTTTGACCTCCCATTTTTCAAAATTCTACAGAAGTACGAGCCTTTTGGGGAAGGACGCCTTACGTGGTGTATCACTGGTCCTCAGTGCACTAAGACCTTGGCACTCAGCACTGTAACGGCGTTGTAACCACACCCACTATTCCTCCAATTGGGCCTAAACGCCTGATGGGTTGCACAAGTTACGCCCATAGTGCGTCCCCATCTGCACCTACAATCATGATGGACTTTCCATGGCACCCGAAATCCAGCACGGTAGCCAGCCCGTTGTGGTGGGGTCGTCATGTACCCTCCAGGTTGTAGCCCCCTGACTACACAGGGATCGTACTGCCGATACCTGAGCTGCACCCTCCCCATGTCAGTCAAGGAGTAGATGCCCGTCTCCTTGGGGCATCAGGATTCCCGGCAACGGTCATCCTGCCAGGTGGCCCTTGCTGAGGCTGGGTGGCGCCCGTGGGGAGAGCCCCTGGTCGGAGTAGGTGGTATCGGGGCGGACGTTTCGCAGATGAAACGTCAATATGTATCAGGCCGCTCTGCAGCCGAGTCTTTTAAAAAGAAAAGTACTGTCTCTGGTTCTGGTTCTCCTGCCCTTTCCCCCTTGGCCACTCCCTGGGAGGAAGGACAGGCCCGCCGGCTTGGGGCGAAGTACTTCCCCCGCTATTTAGTCTGTTCTCGGACCGATGGAGGGATGTTCGCCACCTCCAAGCCCATGTTCTTTGTCCAGCACATCGAGGATATCTTCGGGGAAATCGAGGCTCTCAGTAAAATGCGTTCGGGGTCCGTTCTTATAAAGACCACCTCCGCCACACAGTCGGCGGCGCTCCAGACGTGCGACCGACTAGGGGACATCCCAGTGTCCATTGTCCCGCATCTGGCACTGAATAGGACGCAGGGGGTTAGTTTTCATTGGGACCTCCTGCTGCAAACTGATGAGGAGCTCAGGGCCAACCTGGCGCGCCGAGGCGTGTATTTCGTCTGGCGAGTCCAGCGCTGCCCCAAAGATCGTCGCGTCGACACTGGGGCCTTTATACTCGCCTTCGAGGGGGACGTTCTCCCAGAGAAGGTAAAGGTGATGTGCTACCGGTGCGACGTGCGACCTTATGTCCCGCCTCCTATGTGCTGCTTTCGGTGTTTGCGCTTTGGGCACATGTCGTCACGGTGTGAGGCTGAGCCCCTTTGTGGCGATTGTGGACGTCCTCTTCTTGAGGAATATACATGCACCCCACCACCTCGGTGCGTCAATTGTCCTGGCATCTACTCGCCTAGATCTTTAGACTGCCCCGTGTATCAGATGGAGAAGAAGAGTCAAGAATTAAAAACTTTGGATCGTCTCCCTTACTCTGAGGCCAGGAAGAAATATGACCCCCTCCATCCCGTGACGTTGACAACTTCGTTTGCCTCAGTCATGTCCACTCCTTCCACAGTATCCTAACCCCTATCCTGTCCCCCCTCCACCTCCTCACCCCATCCGAGGTCTATGCCTCCGCCTCCCAAATCCCTCACTTCCAAATCTTCCTCCCTCGCGGCCCCTGCCCCCTCTGCCCCAGGGACCACCCTTCCTCCTCCTCCCCCTCCGCCGCCTGAGAAGCGATCCTCTTCTCAGGCGTCCATCGGGGAAACGATCCGGACCCCGGCTTCCGAGGTCCGGCGTTCCAAAATGGACCCCGCGCGTGAGGACCTTCTTCGGGTCCAGCCCACCATCCCCGTGCCTCATCGGACTTCCAAGAAGGCCTCCAAGAAGAAATCTTTATCCCCCTCTCCACCCCGGCGTGTTTCGTCTGACGCTCCATCCGCGAGTTGCCACTCCCGGCCGTCCTCAGTTTTGCCGGGACGCTCTGCTGCCAGGCACTCAGCTGGCCTCTCGTCGGCGAAGGATGCTGCCCCTCCTACGCAACCCGGGAAAGCGGCTGCAGCTGGCGACGACTTGATGGAACAGGATCCGCCTCCCGCCGGTTGTAGCGTTGTTCCCTCGAAACCTGGCCCTCCGCGGCCGTCGAGGTGACCCACTCTTCACCCGTTTCGTTCCCCCCTTTTTTTCTGACTAGCGATGACTTTGTTACATTGGAACATAAAAGGTATTCGATCTAATCGGGAGGAATTACAACTGCTCCTCCGCCTGCACTGTCCGCTCGTCCTTGGTCTCCAGGAAACCAAGTTGCGCCCAACTGACCGTATTGCTTTTACCCACTATACCTCGGAGCGGTCTGACCTCACCCCTGCGTACGGTATTCCAGCACATGGTGGGGTCATGTTGCTCGTTCGGGACGATGTCTATTACCATCCCATCCCATTGACCACCCCACTCCAAGCAATAGCTGTCCGTCTTACTCTTTCTGCCTTTACTTTTTCTGTTTGTACCGTCTACACTCCATCGTCATCCGCGGTTAGTCGGGCTGACATGATGCACCTGATTGTTCAGCTTCCTCCGCCGTTTTTATTGTTTGGCGACTTCAATGCCCATCATCCCCTTTGGGGCTCTCCTGCATCCTGTCAGAGAGGCTCCCTCTTGGCGGATGTCTTCAACCATCTCAATCTTGTCTGCCTCAATACTGGCATCCCGACTTTCCTCTCGGACTCCACTCATACCTACTCCCACTTGGACCTCTCGATCTGTTCTACCACTCTTGCCCGTCGGTTCGAGTGGTATGTCCTTTCTGACACCTATTCGAGCGACCACTTCCCCTGTGTCGTTCGTCTCCTGCACCACACCCCATCCCCACGTCCTTCGAGGTGGAACATACCGAAAGCTGACTGGGGCCTTCACTCCTCCCTGGCGACCTTACCGGACCACGATTTTCTCAGTTGTAACAGTCAGGTCGAATACCTCACGGCTGTTATCATCAATGCTGCCGAACGTTCCATTCCTCGTACTACCTCTTCTTCATGTTGCGTTTCCGTCCCCTGGTGGAATGAGGCTTGTAGAGACGCTATCCATGCTCGCCGACGTGCTTTACGCACCTTTCGCCGCCATCCTATGTTGGCGAATTGTATTGGATACAAAAGACTCCGAGCGCAATGCCGTAGAGTCATGAAAGACAGCAAAAAAGCTTGTTGGGCCTCTTTCACCAGCTCCTTTAACAGTTTTACTCCCTCTTCTGTCGTCTGGGGTGGCCTGCGCCAGCTTTCGGGCATTAAGGCCCACTCCTCGGTACCTGGCCTGACTTCAGGTAATGAGGTCCTTGTTGATCCCCCCCTGCGGGTTCGGGGGTAAGAATAGGCCCGCGGTAGTCCTGCCTGTCGTAAGAGGCGACTAAAAGGAGTCTCAAACGTTTCGGCCTTATGTGATGGTCCCCTCTCGGGTTTGACCTCCATCTATCTAAATTATTCCGAAGAGCGAGCCAATTGGGGAAGGGCACCTTACATGGTGCACTGTATCCTTCGTGCAATTAGACCTATAGCCGTCTTTCTCGTCGTTGCAATGGTGTCCCGCTCGTTTTCGATCTCTTGGGCGATTTCCACGCTGCACTCTGCAGTGTTTCTTTTAACTGTGACGACGACCTTGGCCATTTTTGCACCTAAGATCCAGCACGGTAGCCAGTCCGTTGTGGTGGGGTCGCCATGTACCCTCTTGGTTGTAGCCCCCTGACAACACAGGGATTGCTCTACTGATGCCTGCGCCGTTCACTCCCCACGTATGCCAAGGAGTAGATGCCCATCTCCCTGGGGCATCAGGACTCCCGGCAATGGCCATCCTGCCAGGTGGCCTTTGCTGTGGCTGGGTGGCGCCCGTGGGGAGGGCCCTTGGTCGGAGTAGGTGGCATCAGGGCGGATGACCCGCAATGAAGCGTGGTACATCATCTGTCGCTGGCGGCCAGCCGTCAGCAGTCTCTAAGCGTTCGAGAGCCCATTTTAAAGGTAACGTTTATGACCCCAAATCGTTCCCCTCCCTCGCCACACCATGGGAGGAACGACAGGCATTGCGTGACACTGAGACGTATTCGCCCAGATATCTTGTCTGTACCAGAGCTGATGGGGAATCCTTTATATCCGTGAAGCCTCAGTTCTTTGTAGAGCATTTAGAGGACAAGTTTGGGGAGGTGGAGGGCTTGTCCAAGATGCGGTCCGGATCGGTGTTGATAAAAACGGCATCCTCCGCCCAGTCGCGGGCCTTGCTCGCTTGTACTAAGCTGGGGGATGTCTCCGTCACTATCACGCCCCATAAAAGTCTGAACATGGTCCAGGGCATTATCTTTCACAGGGATCTGCTTTTACAGTCCGACGACGAGCTGCGCGCCAACTTGGAGCGCCGAGGTGTCCATTTCGTCCGGCGCGTCCACCGGGGTCCGAGGGATCGTCAAGTTGCCACCGGTGCCTTCATCTTGGCCTTCGAGGGTGACACGTTACCTGAGAGGGTCAAGGTGATGGTGTACCGTTGTGATGTCAAGCCGTATATCCCTCCCCCGATGCGGTGCTTCAAGTGTTGGAAGTTCGGCCACATGTCTTCACGCTGTGCTTCCGACCTCGTCTGTCGCGATTGCGGTCGACCTTCCCATCCTGATCATCCCTGTGCGCCACCTCCAATCTGTGTGAACTGTGGTGCGCACCATCCGCCTTGCTCGCCAGACTGTCCGATTCTGCAGAAGGAGCGGAAGATCATGGAAATAAAGACTATCGACCGCCTGACGTACACTGAGGCGAAGCAGAAATATGATCGGCTTCATCCGGTGCGCATGCCAGTTTCTTATGCCGCCACTGTCACTCCTTCTCCACTTCCATCCGCTCTGGTCAGCTCTCAGAGTCGAAGTCCCACACCTGCCCCCTTGATGGTGGGGGGCACTAAACCTCCTGTTGCTCCTGCTCCATCTACTTCAGGAGCAACACCCCCCCCCAACCATCGGGGACATCCGTCCCCCCTTCCCAGCCGGAGAAGCGTAAGACTTCTTCGGCTACTCTCGTAAGGAAGGGGTCCCTTGGGGACCTCCCTTCCCAAGTTCCGTCCGGTACACAGGCCGACAGCCGCAAGTGGCTTAAACAACCGCCAGTCCGTGGTCGTAGGGACACACGGTCGTCGTCTGTCCCTGAGACCGACCCAGTTGCGCCCTCCCAGCCTGCGCCACCAAAGGCACAGCGCGAGAAGCAGAAGAAGAAGACACTCCCCAAGGCTACCGACATTGCGGTGGCACCCATTCCACCGCTTCCTACAAGCTCTGCGTCTGAGGATGAGGTGGAGATTCTGGCGTCCGCTGAGGACATGGATCTCGCCAGTCCCTCGGATGCAGTAGCTGGCTGTTGTCCAGATGGTGACTCAGTAGCAGCAGGGGCCCCGGAGGCGTAATCTGCCTCCCCAGTCCCTTCACGCCTTTCCCATCCATGGCTAATAACATCCTGCAGTGGAACTGCAGCGGTTTCTTCCACCATCTCGCTGAGCTCCGCCACCTTATCAGCCGTCATCCTTTCCTTTGCATTGCTCTGCAGGAAACTTGGTTTCCAGCAATGCGAACCCCCGCCCTCCGTGGCTATCGGGGTTATTTTAAGAACCGGGCAGCTTATGCAAGGGTGTCTGGTGGCGTCTGCATATATGTCCTGAACTCTCTTCACAGCGAGTTTGTGCCTCTACAAACAGCTTTAGAGGCTGTCGCTGTTCGGGTGTGGACGCCCCGGGCCATTACCATCTGCAGTATTTACCTTCCACCTGATGGTACTGTCGCGCAGCATGTCCTGGCTGCTCTGATAGCACAACTGCCGCCACCTTTTTTGCTGCTGGGCGATTTCAATGCCCACAACCCTCTATGGGGTGGGACTGTCTCCGATGATCGTGGTCGGGCCGTGGAGCATGTGTTGGCTCAGCTCGACCTTAGCCTCTTGAACACCGGTGCTCCCACGCATTTCAGTGTGGCCCATGGCTCGTTCTCGGCCATCGATCTCTCTATTTGCAGCCCTGGACTTGTCCCATCCCTCCACTGGAGGGTGCATCCTGACCTATGTGGTAGTGACCATTTTCCCATCTATTTGTCACTGCCACAGTGTCATTCTTCTGGGCGCTTGCCCCGCTGGGCTTTCCACAGGGCTGACTGGCCAGCTTTTACTTCCGCTGTAACCATAGCGTCTCCCCCACAGGGTGACATTGACGAGGTGGTCCGTGTTTTGACCACGTCCATCATTTCAGCGGCCGAGGCTACCATCCCCCGTTCCTCTGGCCTCCCTCGGCGGAAGGCTGTCCCCTGGTGGTCGCCGGAGATTGCTGAGGCTATTCGCGACCGTAGGCGGGCTCTCCAGCGTCATAGGCGGCACCCATCTCTGGAGACCCTCATCGCCTTTAAGAGGCTCCGTGCCTTCGCCCGTCGACTTATTGCACGGCGTAAGCAGGAGTGCTGGGAGAGGTACGTCTCCTCCCTGGGCTCCCGTGTCTCGTCCTCGCACGTGTGGTCCCGGATCCGGCGGATTTCTGGCTCCCAGACCCCTGTGGGTGTCCCTGGGCTCTCCTTGGACGGCGCTGTCTGCACGGACGCCGCCGCCATTGCCGAACGGCTCGCCGCGCACTTTGCTCAGAGCTCTGCGACTGCATCCTATCCCCCCGCCTTTCGCTCTCTAAAGGAGCGGGCCGAGCGGACGCCGTTCTCATTCCACACGCGTCATTATGAAACATACAATGCTCCTTTCAGCGAGAGGGAACTCCTCGCTGCCCTCGCCGATTGCCCTGATACAGCACCAGGACCGGACTGCATCCACGTTCAGATGCTGAAGCATCTCTCCAGGGACTGCCAGAGACACATCCTCACCATCTTTAACCGCATTTGGAGCGAGGGCGTGTTCCCGTCGCAATGGCGAGAGGGTCTTATTGTCCCCATCGTGAAGCCCGGTGCGGATCCACTGGCGGTGGACAGCTATCGTCCCATAACCCTCACCAACGTTTTGTGCAAATTGTTCGAACGTATGGTGGGGCGGCGTTTGTGTTGGGTCCTTGAGTCGCGCGGTCTCCTCGCTCCATCCCAGGGTGGCTTCCGTCGGGGCCGGTCTGCAGTGGACAATTTGGTGCGGCTGGAATCTGCTGTCCGTACGGCTTTCGCCCGACGTCAGCACCTTGTTGCTGTATTTTTCGATCTGCGGAAGGCGTATGACACCACATGGAGGCATCACATCCTCGCCACGTTGCATGGGTGGGGTCTTCGTGGTCGGCTCCCGGCTTTTCTTCAAAGCTTTTTATTGCGCCGCTCTTTCCGGGTGCAAGTCGGTGCCACCTCTAGTTCCTCTTATATACAGGAAAATGGGGTCCCGCAGGGCTCGGTGTTGAGCGTCTCGTTATTTCTAGTGGCCATTAATGGTCTGGCTGCAGCAGTGGGGTCGTCGGTGTCTCCTTCTTTGTATGCCGACGACTTCTGCATCTCATTTAGCTCCACGACTACGGGAGTCGCCGAACGCAGGTTGCAAGTCGCCGTTCGCAAGGCAGCATCATGGGCTCTGGCTCATGGTTTTCAGTTCTCTGCTGCCAAGACTCGGGTTATGCACTTCTGCAGGCGTCGGACGGTCCACCCTCATCCTGACCTTTACCTCGACGGCCACCTGCTTGCAGTGGTGGACACTTGCCGCTTCTTGGGACTCGTGTTTGATGCCCGGCTCACATGGGTTCCTCATGTTACTCAGCTGAAGCAAAAATGCTGGCGGCACCTCAACGCCCTCCGCTGCCTTAGCCACACGTCTTGGGGTGCAGATCGCTGCACGCTACTGCAATTGTACAGAGCCCTTGTGCAGTCCCGGCTTGATTATGGGAGCCTGGCCTATGGGTCTGCGTCACCCTCAGTGTTGAAGATGTTAGACCCCATACATCACTGTGGGGTTCGGCTTGCTACTGGCGCTTTTCGCACCAGCCCCGTGGATAGTCTACTGGTGGAGGCTGGGGTTCCCCCGCTGCGGATTCGCCGCCATCGTCTGCTCGCCGACTATGCTGTCCACGTACATTGCTCGCCAGGCCATCCCAATCGTCGCCTGCTTTTCCCTGCCTTGGTCCACCACCCGCCTGAACGGCGACCTCGGTCTGGGCTTTCCGTAGCTGTCCGTGTCCAGTCCCTGCTGTCAGAACTGGGGTCCTTCCCTCTTCTGCCTCCCTTCCGGGTCCGTACACCTACGCCTCCCTGGTGTTTGTCCCGGCCGTCCGTCCATCTGGATTTGGCACAGGGACCTAAGGACTCGGTTCCGCCTGTGGCCCTCCGTCGCCGTTTTCTTGCGCTCCTCGACTCATTTCCGGGCTGTGAGCCTGTCTACACTGATGGTTCCCTGGTTGATGGTCGCACTGCCTACGCTTTTGCTCACGCTGCCCATGTTGAGCAACGCTCCTTGCCGGCTGGCTGCAGTATTTTTACTGCAGAGCTGGTGGCCATCTTGCGAGCTCTTGAGCATATGCGTTATTGCTCAGATGCGTCCGTCGTCATCTGCAGTGACTCCCTGAGCAGCCTCCAGGCCATCGACCGCTGCTATCCCTCTTCTCCTCTGGTGTCCTCTATTCGGGAGTCTGTTTCCACCATTACCCACTCTGGTCGTTCGGTGGTTTTTGTTTGGACGCCAGGTCACGTTGGCATCCCAGGGAACGAACGTGTTGACAGGCAGGCCAAAGGGGCGATAGACGCCCCAGCTTTGGAGATCGGCCTTACGGCTCGCGACCAGCAGCTGGTGTTGCGCCGTAAGGTACTTGGGATGTGGGCTGCTGAGTGGCGTGGCATGACAGCCCCGAATAAACTACGGGCTGTCAAGGGGACGACCGATGTGTGGCGTTCCTCCCTGCGGGCTTCTCGCAGGGACTCGGTAGTCCTGTGTCGGCTGCGCATCGGCCATACCTACCTGACGCACGGCCATCTGTTACGTCAGGAGGATCCCCCCTTGTGTCAGTGTGGGTCCCGGCTGACGGTCGGCCCCATTTTGCTGGAGTGTCCTCGACTGCGGACACTCCGGCAATCTTTTAATCTCCCGGGCACTTTGGCTTTGGTTTTATCCGACGATGCCTCCATGGCTGATACCGTTTTAAATTTTATCCGTGGTAGTCCGTTTTATGGTTCGATTTAGGGAGGTCCTGCGCCTTTCCCTTTCTGTGTCTATTGTCCTTGTTTCTGTTGCTGTTCTGGTGTGCCGTGAGATGGTTGACTCTTTCCCATTTTTGATCTCGTGGTCAGTCAACCAGTCTCCGGCCATCTTCCTTTCTTCTGTTTCTTTCTGTCTGGTGTTCCTCTGTCCTGTTCTTGTCTGCAGTGTTTGTTGCTGCATTTGTGTGCTTTTAGCGCCTGGGGGGACGTCTCCTCCCCCTTTGGTTTTTATTTGCTTCGTAGATTTTCGGCTCGCCTGATTTTGGAATGGGGGACTGATGACCTTCGCTGTTTAGTCCCCCTTAAACATCCAACAACCACCACCACCTTGTTGATCCTGTGGCTGTTTCCAACGCCTTCGGCCGCTTTTTCGCGGAGGTTTCAAGCTCCGCCCATTACTACCCTGCCTTCCTTCCCAGGAAAGAGGCAGAAGAGGCTCGGCGACCTTCCTTCCACTCGCTGAATCTGGAAAATTATAATGCCCCCTTTACTATGCGGGAACTCTAACATGCACTTGCACTGTCCTGGTCCTCTGCTCCGGGGCCAGATGCCATTCACGTTCAGATGCTGGCACACCTTTCTCCGGCAGGCAAAAGCTTCCTTCTTCGTACCTACAATCGCGTCTGGACCGAAGGTCAGGTCCCCATGCGTTGGCGTGACGCCATCGTTGTTCCTATACCCAAACCCGGGAAGGATAGACACCTTCCTTCTAGTTACCGCCCCATTTCTCTTACAAGCTGTGTCTGTAAGGTGATGGAGCGCATGGTTAACGCTCGGTTAGTTTGGATTCTTGAATCTCGACGGCTACTTACCAATGTTCAATGCGGCTTTCGTCACTGCTGCTCCGCTGTTGACCACCTTGTGACCTTGTCGACATTCATCATGAACAACTTTTTGCGAAAGCGCCAAACGGTAGCCGTGTTCTTCGATTTGGAGAAGGCTTATGATACCTGTTGGAGAGGAGGTATCCTCCGCACTATGCACAGGTGGGGTCTACGCGGTCACCTGCCCTTTTTTATTGATTCCTTTTTAACAGATCGAAAGTTTAGGGTACGTGTGCGTTCTGTATTGTCCGACGTCTTCCTCCAGGAGAACGGAGTGCCTCAGGGCTCCGTCTTGAGCGTAGCCCTTTTTGCCATAGCGATCAATCCAATTATGGATTGCATTCCACTTAATGTCTCGGGTTCTCTTTTTGTCGCTGACTTCGCGATCTACTGCAGTGCCCAGAGAACATGCCTCCTGGAGCGCTGCCTTCAGCATTGTCTAGACAGCCTATACTCATGGAGTGTGGCAAATGGCTTCCGGTTCTCTGAAGAGAAGACGGTTTGCATCAACTTTTGGTGATATAAAGCGTTCCTTCCGCCATCCTTACATCTCGGTCCCGTTGTTCTCCCCTTCGTGGAAACAACTAAGTTTCGAGGGCTCACACTGGACAGGAAACTTTGTCGGTCTCCGCACGTCTCTTATTTGGCTGCCCGTTGTACCCATTCCCTTAATGTCCTCAGAGTTCTTAGTGGTTCATCTTGGGGAGCAGATCGCACTGTCCTGCTTCGCTTGTATCGGTCCATAGTCCGATCAAAGCTGTATTATGGGAGCCTCGTCTATTCGTCTGCTCGGCCATCCCTCTTACGCCGTCTCAACTCTATCCATCATAGGGGGTTACGACTTGCGACCGGAGCATTCTACACTAGTCCCGTCGAGAGTCTTTATGCTGAAGCTGCCGAATTACCATTGCCCTACCGGCGTGACATACTGCTTTGTCGGTATGCCTGCTGGCTGTTGTCAATGCCCGACCACCCCTCTTATCAGTCCTTCTTCGCTGATTCTCTCGACCGTCAGTATGGGTTGTATGTGTCTGCCCTGCTGCCCCCTGGAGTCCACTTTCGTCGCCTGCTTCGACAATTGGATTTTGCCCTCCCTACCACCTTCAGAAAGGGTGAGAGCCCGACACCACCTTGGCTCCAGGCTCCGGTTCATATTTATCTCGACCTCAGCTCGCTCCCGAAGGAGAGTACTCCGGCTGCAGTGTATTGCTCACGGTTTGTCGAACTTCTTGCGCGACTTGCCAGTCACACCTTTATTTACGCTGATGGCTCCAAAACTGACGATAGTGTCGGCTGTGCCTTTGTCGTCGGGGCCGTCGCCTTTAAATACCGGCTCCTCTACCAATGTTCCAGCTTTACGGCCGAGCTTTTTGCTCTACATCAGGCCGTTCAGTATGCCCGCCGCCACCGCCATTCATCTTATGTACTCTGCTCTGATTCACTCAGTGCTCTTCAGAGCCTTGGAGCTCCATATCCGGTCCATCCCTTGGTGCAACAGATCCAGCAGTCCCTCTATTCTTTTGCTGCAGATGGCTCTCCTGTCAGCTTTCTGTGGGTTCCCAGCCATGAGGGAGTGCCTGGGAATGAGGCTGCTGATGCCGCAGCCAAGGCTGCAGTCCTCCTGCCTCGGCCAGCCTCCCATTGTGTCCCGTTATCTGACGTTAGTGGGGTTGTTTGTAAGAGGCTTATGTTGTTGTGGTGGGATACTTGGTCGTCACTTCAAGGAAACAAGCTCCGGGCAGTAAAACCGTTCCCATCTGTTTGGACAACCTCATCTCGACCATCTCGGCGAGAAGAGGTCCTTCTGACCAGGTTGCAGATTGGGCATTGCCGGTTTAGCCACCGCTACCTTCTCTCCGGTGACCCAGCCTTGCAGTGCCCTTGTGGTCATGCATTAACAGTGCACCATGTTTTATTGTCGTGTCCCCGTTTTAGTCAATCTCGTGTTGTCCTGTCTCTGCCATCTACTTTACAGGATATTTTAGCTGATGACGCTCGTGTTCTTCGTTTCATTACTTTGACTGGCCTGTCCAAAGACGTCTAACTCTTTCACTTATTTTATCTGCCTCTTTATCAGACCTTTCTGGTGTCCCCCCCCCTCCCCCTTGAGGTTTGCTAGATTCTATGTGCTCTAACAATTGTGACTGGGCGCTAATGACCTCAGTAGTTGAGTGCCCTTAACCCCCCCCCCCCCCCCCCCCCAAAAAAAAACATAAGTTTATATACATATATTTTTTTTTTTTTCAGAAATCCTTGTACTCCATAGAGCTGACTTCCAATTTTTGTCTTTCCATTGATTCTTTATTGTACTTTGTTTTTTAGAACTTAAGCCTCTACTTGTGATATCATTATGCATTACTCTTACTTCTGCATGGTGAAGACTCTCTCTTCAGCTCTAATTGTAAATTCCAGGTGTCATGGACTCTTCAGTATTTCATCCTTTAGTCTAATTTTTTGTACTATTTTTTTTTCTCAATACTGACTAGCTATCTATCACAAAGCGAAAAGGGTGGTCCAACTAAAACATTCATATTTCTTTATGTACTACACGAATATGTAATAAAAAATGGGGATTCCAATGTAAAAACACAGTTGATATCCGTTTGACCTATGGCAGCTCCATTGAGTGGGCCAACCATAGCACCATCTGGTTTCCCCCTTCAACCTAGATGAGTTTCATTCTTTGCAGTTTTTTCGTTTGATGCTTATTTCATGAGATATTTGGCCCGGTCATTATCAATGGACCACCCTGTGTGTGTGTGTGTGTGTGTGTGTGTGTGTGTGTGTGTGTGTGTGAGATATATAATACACACACACAAAAATCAGTTGGTTCTTCTGAGAAATTCATCAATGGAGTAGAAGGAGTTGGCCTCCAATAAATCCTTTAGGCTTCTCTTACACTGAATTTCATTGGTTGTTAAGCTTTTTATGGCTGCTGGCAAGTTATTTAAAATGTGTGTTTCTGAATAATGCACAACTTTTTGTACAAGAGTAAGTGACTTTAAATCCTTGTGAAGATTATTCTTATTTCTAGTATTGATTCCATGAATTGAGCTGTTGGTTTGAAAAAGTGATATATTTTTGATGACAAATTTCATCAAGGATTAAATATATTGGGAAGCAGTAGTTAGTATCTCTAGTTCCCTAAACAGGCTTCTGCAGGATGTTCTTGAGTTCACACCACATATAACTCTTACTGCACGTTTTTGTGCCCAGAAAACTTTAGCTTGGTTTGATGAATTACCCCAAAAAGTAGTTCATATGACATTATAGAATGAAAGTAAGTGTAGTATGCCAGCTTTTCCATTTTTTTATGCCCTATGGCTGACACAATTCGCGATGCAAATAGAGATTTGTTAAGACGCTTCAGCAGTTCTGTGGTGTGCTCCTCCCAGTTGAATTTATTATCAAGCTGTAATCCCAAGAATTTAACACTGTCCACTTCTTCTGTCTGCTTGTCATCGTATGTTTGGCATATACTTGTGGGTCACCCCTTACAACTTCTGAACTGCATGTAGTGTGTTTTTTCAAAGTTAAGTGACAAAGAATTGGCTAGGAATCAGTGATTAATGTCCACAAATATTTTATTAGTTGATCTTTCTAAGACTACACTTGATTTGCTATTTATTGCAATGTTTGTATCATCGGCAAACAAAACGAACTTTGCATCTGGTAATGTTACCGATGAAAGGTCATTGATATACACAAGAAAAAGTAAGGGCCCTAAAATGGAACGTTGTGGGACCCACACATGTAATTAGTTTCTGGTTGGATGATGCCTGATAGCTTAATACATGTCTCTTTCCTAATAACACCCTTTGTTTCCTGCCAGAGATATAAGATTTGAACCATTTTGCAGCATTTCCTGTTACATCATGATATTCTAATTTACTTAAAAGGATATTGTGATTTACACAGTCAAATGCCTTTGACAGTTCACAAAATATACCAGTTGCCTGCAATTTTTTGTCTAATGAATTAAGAACATTTCACTGTAAGTGTAGATAGCGATAAGATGGTTATAAAGCCAATTGTACATTACTGTTTCTAAAATTTTTGAGAATGCTGGCAAAAGTGAAATTGGACAGAAATTTGATGCTATTTCTTTATCTCCCTTCTTAAACAGTGGCTTAACTTCAAGATATTCCAACCATTCAGGATATATTCCACTGATAAATGACTGGTTACAAAGATAGCATAATATGTTACTTACTCAGAATCACATTCTTTAAGTAACTTTGTTGACATTTCATCATACCCACTAGATGTTTTTGATTTTAAAGATTTTATAATGGACATTATTTCTGCTCTGGTAGTGAGGGTCAAATTCATAATATTGAAGTTATTTGAAATGTCTGGTCTGAAGTATTCCATAGCAGCATCTACAGAACCTGACAACCCTGTCTTTTCAGTAACAGTTATAAAATGTTTGTTAAAATGTTCTGCAACACTATACACATCTGTCACCAATGTATCATTTACTCTTAATGCTGTTTGTCCCTCTTCATGCCTGGTTCTACCGGTCTCCCCCTTCACTATATCCCATATTGTCTTTATTGTGTTACCTGACATGACTATCTTTTCCTTGTAGTATATTTGCTTTGATGCCCGTATTACAGTCTTTAACATTTTGCAGTATTTCTTGTAATGTGCTATAGCATCAACATCAGAACTGTTTTGGATTTACAGATACAGTTTTCTTTTTGTTTTACAAGATACCCCTATTCCTTAAGTAATCCATGGCTTCTTTGTAGACTTTGCTCTAACCTTGGTTAGTTTTGGGGGAAAACAGTGTACAAATAAGGTAAATACTTTATTAGCAAAAGTGTTGTATTTTTCATTCATGCCTTGAGCACTGTAAACATCAGTCCAGTGAGTGTCTCTGAGGAGTGTCCTAAAATAATCAATTTTTTAGCGTATTGATTACCCTGTTGAGCTCAGATTAAACAGATTTTATATCCTGTTCAGTATTAGCATTTAACAGAAGGAACTGCATGTCATGATCTGAGAGCCCATTGACTATTGGTTTTGTAATATAATTTTGTTCATTGGGCTTTTCTATAAAGATATTATCAATGGCTGTTTGTGAGCAATTGTCCATCCAAGTGGGGGGAACTTTACAGTGGGAATTAAGTTGAATGATAGTGTTACTGACTCAAGTAAGTTCTTATTGGGAGAGTCTTTAAGGAAATCTACATTGAAATCACCAGCAACCACTATTTCTTTGTTTTTGGTTGTTAAATGGGACAGTACAGCTTCAAGGTGGTTTATGAACAGATTAAAGTTATGCGCAGGTGCTCGATATACACTTAATATTATGAAGGATTTTTTGTGAAATTCTACTTTTGTTGTACATGCTTCCATATGCTGTTCTAGGAAAAATTTATGAATGTCTATGTTCTTAAATTTATGACAGTTCCTGATGACTGTGGCAACTCCTCCTTTCTCCATTTCTGCTCTACAAAAGTGAGATGCTAACCTGAACCCTATAACAATTAAAAGTCCTATACCAGTGGTCACGTGATGTTCAGAGAGGCAGATTATGTCAGCTGGGTTTGAGGACTCTGATTCATCTACACAGATAATTAACTCATTAATTTTATTTCTCAATCTTCAAATATTTTGATGCAATAAAGATAGCTGACATTTCACATTGACTGAGTTAAAGCTGGGTAGAGTGGAAATATCTGCTGACTGTTGAAAATTCTTAACCAATAGCTGTTTAGGCTGATGTAATAAGCTAGAATTATGATTTTTGGTTTCTTTCCCAAACTGAAGGTTTGTCTCAGTCCTAACCTCTCTTAAAATTTGGTTTCTTTCTGTCCTCCCTACTCTAAAAAAGGGTCATTTCTGAACCCTATAACCACTGGTATTTTATCACTCATGACAGTGCCTCCCCCCTTTAACTTTCCTGCTATTTTCCCAGTCAGTTTACCCTTCCCTTTCCTGTTGAGGTGAAGGCCATGCCTAGTATAATCCCATCTATTGACTGAATCAACAGGAACCACAACCACACCGTGTGACCCTGCACCCGACATAAGGAGCCATTCCAACTCCAAATTAACTCTCTTTGACAGAAGAGTTCAAATGAGGTCGGTCATGGTACCCAAGAACAGATACAAACTCAACACTAGTATGCTTCGATGCTGATGCAATCTTCGCCAGGTCACACTCTATACTGTACCCAGGATCACTGTCAATACTATCGCCTGCCCCACCCACTATAACCACGGTGTCTTCCTTGGTGAAATCTTTGCAAAGTGATCCTAAATCCTCCGTCACCTGCTCCAGACCAGCACTAGGTTTAAAAAAATTGGTGACCTGGGATTCTGGCCCTAGTTCATCCCGCAAAAGTTGGCCAACACCTCTTCCATGGGAACTACCTAACAACACTACTTTCTTTCTCTTTACTGATTTCCCTACATTCTTACTTTTCAATTTGCTGCTGAAAGTTTGTTGTGCTCTGTCGACACCTGCAACTGCTTGAGGCTCACCAGCTTCTAACTGAAGCAACAGGTCAAATCTGTTTTTCACATTCACCACGAAGCTGTCAGATAAAGTTCTAGGCCTGTTCCTCCTGTTGCCTGTTGACACTTCCCACCTCTCTTTACCTTTCTCCCTCTTTAACCCGTCAAGATCTCCCCTGGCCTTGTTTACCTCAGCCTGAAGGGTGTCAATCTTCCCCTCTTGTTAAAGTATCTTCCTATCTCTACTACATATCTTACAAAACCATTGATGAATCTCATTTACTTCCCCTATTCCCAAGCCACTACAGTCACCCACATGGAAAAAACTACAGCACCCGTCACACCAAAGCCCCGACGTAACAATTCTATGGCAAGTCAAGCACTTTTCACTCATGATGAACATAACAGTTTATTAAGAATAAGTCGGTTAAATTACAGATAAACATGAAAATATGGTTCCTCAAATTTGGCCTATATGCAACAGTGCAAAGTTTCTGAAACAACAACTTAAACTTTACGCTACTTTCTGGAAATGTGAGTTAAATAATGAAGAGGTAAGGTATAGTTAAATTGCTGGAGAGAGCAAAGAACAACTAAACGAAGTTCTGTAGATACATATGGGTTGACCCTATGAGTGCAGTTCCTCCTCCCATTTCAGTAGGTAAGCCCATTTTAATTCCTGTTCTCCTATGGTACAGGTCAATCCCCTTCTTGGTGCCCCTGTCTGCACAGTATAGGTCAGACTTTCTTAGGTCTGCCTATCTGCCTTTTATATGCAATAAATTCTGGGTGCGCCCCCCCCCCCCCCCCCTATTCTTCCTGAGTCGACCTCATGATTCATTGCCCTTGTATACATCTTTATGTACACTATAAATAAGCCGGCCGGGGTGGCCGAGCGGTTCTAGGCGCTACAGTCTGGAACCGCGCAACCGCTACGGTCGCAGGTTCGAATCCTGCCTCGGGCATGGATGTGTGTGACGTCCTTAGGTTAGTTAGGTTTAAGTAGTTCTAAGTTCTAGGGGACTGATGACCTAAGATGTTAAGTCCCATAGTGCTCATAGCCATTTGAACCATTTGAACTATAAATAAATATTCTCTGAAAAAAATTAAAAATCTACTTCACACTTGCTTTTTAATACTTCATTTCATACCCTAGAGTCCTGATTAACTCATCAACTTCTACACTTCCAGCATACCCCATGCCTACATACATCATTCAATATATTTTACTCAAACTATCCTACCAGTTGTCAGAATACTTGTTAGACTAACCTTCTTTGATGCTTTCCTCTCTGGCTTCTGTCCTCTGTCCTTACTCGCACATTCTTCTTATGCATATTTGATGTGGAATCATTCTAGTCTTACATACTCTTGCAATTATCATAGTTCTTCTGCACTTGTGCACATATGTGACATGGAATCATCATTGTCCACATACCTGATGTGTTCCTATGTAACCATGTGTGCGATGTAGAACCATCACAGTAAATGACGATGTGTGCATCCTTTTCCAATGTACACATTCCTTTCCCCCTACAACGTTTGATGGTTCTCCCCTTTTTGATGTGTAACTTAGTTGTTTGTGTACTCATATTTCTTCGAGTGTATGCGTAAGTGTGTTTGTGTAGCCTAGATTATTGGAAACTGCGGAAATTAGGAAGGACTTCTGCAATAGAAATAGTTGAATATGGATAGAAGGAAAGATAGATAGGTACTAAAATGGGAAGTAAGAAAGGAAAAAGTAGAAAAAATGGTTGCTAAGATCGAAGAAGTGAAAGAAGATAGCCCCAAAGACAGGAAACCCTTCCCACCCCCCCTACCCCAGGATCCCTACCACGCTGGTACCTGAGTGAGAAGCCGGTGTGGTGTTAATCATCTCCTACAGAACGGACATTCTCACCTTCACTCTTGAGGTCCCCAAAAAAAAAAAAAATCTTAGCAACCCCTATGGAATGGCAAATGGTGAAGAATCAGTCACACTTGTTTGCGAGGGTCATTTGAAAGGTGCGATGTGTGTTTAGTGTTAGTCATGCTTGTACCTACACTACCCACCCCGTTGAAAATCGATACAAACCCACCCATCTGTATTACATCTGATAAAAGGGAAAAAAAATTCTGTATTAAGTATCAAATTATGTATCATATTATCACCATTATTTAATTCAGTGTGTATACGACCTGGGACAACCAGGAGATCCAGGAAAAACCCAGGAATTTTTCCATCCACGAGAAAACCAGGAACAACCCGGGAATTTTTTAGAATTCTGGTAATTTTTCAGTGTTTTAGTTTTCATTTAAATTTTTGTGATTTTGATTGGTAAGAACCAATACTCTAACAAAGGATATTACAGTATCCCGCTTCTGTAGAATAATACTGCAGCAACGAAACATGAACAAGAGAAGAAAAAAAGAAAATAATACTTAAGTTACAAAGGAATTGCGTCATATACAACAACAAAACACAGTGCTCATACAAGCGTCTGGCGACAGCAAAGGGTGTCGAAGGCTTTAGGAAGACTACACAATGCTTCCTAACAACATATTGCCTACGATGAGTGTGATGTGACAACTGTGATCTGTTTGAGCAGTTGCAGGCGGACTCTTGTGCATGCACAGTTGAGTAGCATATGAGTAGTACCTTCTTCCGCTTCTGGCTACAGATGTGTGGCTGGGTGCCACTATCTAGTATTGCCCCGGTTCGGAAATATCGTTAATCCTGGGCTGATGCCCAGAACAGTCTGAGTTGTAGTGGGGAGGTGGGGAGTCTCCACGTGACCCGTGTTTACATTTAGTGATTTTTCTGTTTCCTCTTCGTTTACTGCTCTCACATTAAATGAAAACAAAAGGGATTTTTGTGGCCAGGGCTAACAAACGAATTAAAATATGTTCGCATAATTATAGAAGGTTAAAATATATTATTAGTTCCAGGTTTTATTTCCACCTTTATGACAGAAAGCGTAAATTGCCTTGCAGAACAACAAAGTTATTTTTGTCGCTTTTACTGAAGAGATTGGCTCTTGTTAATCTTTTCCACTGAGGCAGTCAATTTATTTGAAACAAAGTGTTTAATTTCAAATTGTTGCCTAGTTTCAACTGTTCACTGCATTCAAAGTGCACATTTTCTATCTTATAGCTCATTTTGCATTATGCCATAATAAAGAAGCAAACATGAGATAATACAGCACTGGTACTCCAAGAAAATTTTACATCCAAATCTGGACATACGAATGTGGACTTTAAGCCAAATTATGCATTTTAGTATGGTTCATGAAATTCCATTGCTCTTGAAGTGTCCTCTGATGTCTTGTTTCTTATATGACATAATGCAAGATCTTTTAATGTTTTACACGAACAAACATACGGGCTTCCTGCGTCGTCATAGCTGCACAATCGCAGTGACGCCTGTTACCTGGCGCCCTCTGGCAACTGCTGAAATGAACCTATTTCTAACACCTCGCGGGAAAGTATTGTGAGTGGTGGTTTGAAAAGTGTTACTTTCAAAGTAAATTTCCTTTTACGCAATATGAACTATGTTCATGAATGTATGATGAATTTCTTAAATCATAGAGGGCTTGACTCATTTAAAAATCAACTCTTTGAGGACGACCATGTAGAAGAATTTCGAGCCCGGAAGATCTGACATTTACGTTGTTATTATAAATTTTACTGGCACATGTGTGTGGTGTATCTTAAAAGTGTAACACGCGCAAAAAAGATCATCATTATATGTGGAAGCTTAGCTTCTCTTGCAGCCTATTAATCTTAGAGACCAATATTATGTGTGAAAGCTTTACTTTTCTTGTAATTTAAACCATTAACTTTTCTTATTTGTATGTTCGCGCCAGGTAAGAGTGCTCTTGCTATTGGCTGACTATATCACGTGTCCTATGCTGTCATTAGGCGGTGAGATCATGGGACATGAGCTGTGACTGGCTTACAAAAAATGCATCGCAATCTCAATTTCCATGCTTCGGAAAGTAACATGTGCTGTTTGATGGAATTCGAATTTATACCTTTGTAACATGAAAATATGCAGCGTACATGTTGCTGCACATCAAAGATCTTACCAAAACGTGTTTTTTCCCTTAGTTTTGTTTTCTTAAGTGCCGGTAAATTCTACATCAGTGTATAAAACGATAAACATTCAAAGGATTGGTAAGTTTTAGTGTGCCAAGGAAAAATATACTGTCACTTAACACAGAAAAAGTGTGTTTTTGCCAGGGAGAAAATGTGTTTTCAATTGTGAAATATAGGATTTTCTTTTTCTTGTCCATGTATACACCCTGTTAATTATTTGCATAATACTATATCTTGTGTTAACTTACTATCTTTTTCAGTTTATCAAAATGAATGTGCTCCAAAAAGTATAAATTTTAACTTTTACTTGAACATAATACCTTCAGTATAAAACTAGTAATCTCATGAATTCTGAAATTATTTTAAAAATTATGTGCTAGTTACGGTTGTCCCTATCTACCTAAAAACATGTGGCAAAATAAGGGTTTACCAGACAGCTTTCAAGGAATTCATTGTTTGAGTCCTTACAGCGACATCTCATATCGATAGAACGTACTCCATTAATGACGTTGATTCCATTTAGACCTCTATGCACCGGTTTGCAAGGCAAATTGGAGAAGAGACTACCTTCAAAGAATAGCTTAGGCAAAAATAAGACCTAACCATACATGGATTGTGGGGGAGACTGGCTGGCTAGGCAAAAATAAGACTTAACTATATGTGGGGAGCAGGAGAGACTCGCTGGCTAGGCAGATTTAGTCTATCTTACCTCAGGGGTAATGTGCGCACCCATTCCCATCTCATGCCTAGCAAGCCAAAATAAGTCGGGATAACACGGGATGAGTCATGAAGACAGGCAGAGGCACCCCTGGAATAATGGAGGACGACACTATAAAATTTCCTAGCGGGCACAACTCTCTACTCTCTAACACTGAAGATGACTTAACCCGTTGAGTGCTGCACCGGTGCGTGCGGCTGGCCGTGTCAAGCCTGCCCTTGGGGGCCCCCTAATCTGTGTTCCTGCACTGGCAGCCACTTCCATGGACTACTGTGTGTGCCTGAGCTCTCCACTCGGCCATCCTCGCCCTGGCCTGAGTATTTCTGGAACCACGGAGGTCATGACAGTCTTGCCATTAGTGTGATCGCTGACATTACAAATAAACGCAGGATATCGGGATACTTATTCCATAGCTTTGAATCTGGAGATGAATTGCTCGATAGACCTAATGTAAACTGAAACTGCTTACACTGCTAACATGTAACTCCTCATCAAAGGCTTTCTTTCATTTGCAATTAGTTCTTGAGAACTGTCATAAGGTCTCAGTATACATCTGTGTTTTATTTGGCATACTGATACTTAATTATCAGATTTTTGTACACAACTTACGATGTAAATGCTGTAGAATCCGTAATGACCAAACGTTGATATTCTTCTGTACTGGTGCATTAATTCGCCCGCAAACAACCGTCAAGGGAAGTGTCTGGATGTCGAGACACACTTTTGAAGCTAATCACAATATTTTGAGAGCATTAACCCAATAAATTATCCGTAGGAAACTTCAGTATCAAAAATTCAATTCTGAATTATTTTTATATTGGATGCAATTGTTATTGTACAGTAGAAGTAAACAATGATTTATATCTTTTGTTTAAGAGTTAGATAAGGAAATACTCAAGTTTCTAAACTACCTAATTAAATGTCACTTTTAATTCCTAGTGACCTTTTGTGCTTCAGAAACAGGCGAGTGTGTGCAACTGACCAATGTGTGCCAAGACGCCCTTCCCAATTGTAGGCCTAGAATTTTTTCACAAATCCAGTGTCCTGGAAAAATAGGACAGCAATCCGTTACTGAATATTACTAGAAAATTGTAGCCTGAGTTGCGATAAAAGATATTTATTTAAGCGGTGACTAGTTTTGAGCGAAGCCTATTTTCAAACAACCATTTCAAAAAGAAATGTGACAAACACATTATAGCTCTTAATAAAACCATAGAATATCGATAGCTATACATCTTCTATGGTTTTATTAACAGCTATAATGTGGTTGTCACAGTCTTTGTTTTACATGGTGGTTTGAAAATGGGATTCGCTGAAACTAGTCGCTGCTTAAATAAATATCTTTTACCACAACCCAGGCTACAATTTTGTAGTAATAATAATGCTAGAATTTTTTGTTTAATTAATGATATTTGCACTAAGTTTAAGGTTTAACTTCTACCAAGAAGTTATGGAAGAATACATAAATTTGTAGTAAGTTTTTATTTTTGCACCTTCTGTATGAACATTTGAAGCATCCAGTCTGTGTTTGACATCACAGACTGGATGTTTCACATGTCCGTACATAAGGTGTTTGTCAGCAAAGTATTTCATCTGGAGAGGCTCTTCAAGCTCAGATAATTCGCTGACCGCCCCCCCCCCCCCCCTCTCGCCCCTTTTTTTTCCACAGTTATATTTTCCATCCTTCTTTCTCATCCGGGCTTTGGACCAGCAATGCTGAAGTTAAAAGGTGCATGTTTGTATTGAGCCCAGCTTGCAGCCTGTGACAATATGCCCAACACTTTTTAGTAGGTTTTGAAATAATGATCAAATTTGGATGTATCTGGATCACTATAGAACTTCTGGAGTGCTTTTTGCAATGATTCTTCAAACACAGCAATATCTCTCACCTGCATTAATGTCTTGACAAGCTTGTAAACGACTGTTTTCTTGTCCTTATCAAGAACTTTACTGTTAATGTTGTTCCTCCATGCTCTATCCACATGCCAGGTGCAGTAAAGTCTCTTTTTAGGAGGCCCCATTGCTCTGTTCCAAGCAATACTGTAGGATTCTGCCAGATCTGACATGCATATCTTGGGATAAATCAGCCCAACCTGTTGAAAAATATACACTCCTGGAAATTGAAATAAGAACACCGTGAATTCATTGTCCCAGGAAGGGGAAACTTTATTGACACATTCCTGGGGTCAGATACATCACATGATCACACTGACAGAACCACAGGCACATAGACACAGGCAACAGAGCATGCACAATGTCGGCACTAGTACAGTGTATATCCACCTTTCGCAGCAATGCAGGCTGCTATTCTCCCAAGGACACGATCGTAGAGATGCTGGATGTAGTCCTGTGGAACGGCTTGCCATGCCATTTCCACCTGGCGCCTCAGTTGGACCAGCGTTCGTTCTGGACGTGCAGACCGCGTGAGACGACGCTTCATCCAGTCCCAAACATGCTCAATGGGGGACAGATTCGGAGATCTTGCTGGCCAGGGTAGTTGCCTTACACCTTCTAGAGCACGTTGGGTGGCACGGGATACATGCGGACGTGCATTGTCCTGTTGGAACAGCAAGTTCCCTTGCCGGTCTAGGAATGGTAGAACGATGGGTTCGATGACGGTTTGGATGTACCATGCACTATTCAGTGTCCCCTCGACGATCACCAGTGGTGTACGGCCAGTGTAGGAGATCGCTCCCCACACCATGATGCCGGGTGTTGGCCCTGTGTGCCTCGGTCGTATGCAGTCCTGATTGTGGCGCTCACCTGCACGGCGCCAAACACGCATACGACCATCATTGGCACCAAGGCAGAAGCGACTCTCATCGCTGAAGACGACACGTCTCCATTCGTCCCTCCATTCACGCCTGTCGCGACACCACTGGAGGCGGGCTGCACGATGTTGGGGCGTGAGCGGAAGACGGCCTAACGGTGTGCGGGACTGTAGCCCAGCTTCATGGAGACGGTTGCGAATGGTCCTCGCCGATACCCCAGGAGCAACAGTGTCCCTAATTTGCTGGGAAGTGGCGGTGCGGTCCCCTACGGCACTGCGTAGGATCCTACGGTCTTGGCGTGCATCCGTGCGTCGCTGCGGTCCAGTCCCAGGTCGACGAGCATGTGTACCTTCCGCCGACCACTGGCGACAACATCGATGTACTGTGGAGACCCCACGCCCCACGTGTTGAGCAATTCGGCGGTACGTCCACCCGGCCTCCCGCATGCCCACTATACGCCCTCGCTCAAAGTCCGTCAACTGCACATACGGTTCACGTCCACGCTGTCGCGACATGCTACCAGTGTTAAAGACTGCGATGGAGCTCCGTATGCCACGGCAAACTGGCTGACACTGACGGCGGCGGTGCACAAATGCTGCGCAGCTAGCGCCATTCGACGGCCAACACCGCGGTTCCTGGTGTGTCCGCTGTGCCGTGCGTGTGATCATTGCTTGTACAGCCCTCTCGCAGTGTCCGGAGCAAGTATGGTGGGTCTGACACACCGGTGTCAATGTGTTCTTTTTTCCATTTCCAGGAGTGTATTTAACACATCACTGTTATTTCTGTTGGAAATGAGGAAGGCGCATAGAAAACCTTGCCTCATATCATCCAGTACTGTTATCGTGGTAAGCTCAAAATCATAGCCATTTAGACCATGAGTCCCATCAACAGAAATATAGTCATTTCCATATTTAGACAATAATTCACCTTGTACAGTGTTCATTATCACTAACATAAAATCCTCTCTTCTCAATTCTGTGTAATGGTCAGCAATAATTTCTTGTGGCTTATAAAATAACAGACACGGATTATCACTTTCCTTCACTTCTTGTGCCCACGCTTCGACACTGATGGCATCATTTTGATTTCTGACTGACTTTGAGGCCAAATTAGAAGAAGCTGCAATGTTGTGCAAGTCCTGCATAGTTGTGAGATGTACTCTCTCCAAATTTGAATCCTGCGCAGTTGCTCAAATTTTGTCTAGAACAACAGGAAAGGGAATTCCTACAGCAATGTCTGCAGCTAAGGTCTCACGTTCTTGTGGTGTCAGATTCAAATGACTTAAGTCTAGATCGTGCCCAACATAAGTGCACACAAAATTAACAAGGCACTTTCCTTCCTTATAGAGGACTTTCATCTCTGCAGGCACTTTGTACCAATTTTGTTACTACCTACCATTTTTAAGTGTCTCATCCCTTCACCTTTGGAAACAAACTGACCTGAATGATGGCAAATATACGTACAGGTTGAGTAATCATCACCAAACTTAATGCCATGTTGTTTCATGAATTTGGATTGTGTAGAGTGTTCAATTTCTACTTTCCACTTCAAAAATACACTTTAACTAGAGAACTCCAGATCTTCAGATTTCACATGTATTTGGTGGGCGGTTTGGAAATGTTCAATCCCACACTTTTTTGACTCGGCTTCAAATGTGCACATCATACATTTCAACCTCTTCTGCTGTTTCATTATGCCATGAACGTCTTGTTGGTGGCGTTTCAAACTTCTTTTCCAAGTAAAACTCTTGTCGCATATGTAGCACTCATAGGAACATGAAGGTTCATTATTTGTAACATGAGGTACGATTTCGTACAGCTGCTGTGGGTGCGCTATGGAAATATGCCGCCTCAGGCTCCTCCGATAACAGAATTCATTTCCACAAAATTCACACTTAAAACTATTCATTTTAAATGTTTTAATCACACAAACTGCTTAGAAGTACTAACAGCACAACACTGCTAATATGAACAACCGCGGTAAAACTCAAAAAATGACGAACAAAAACACGTGAACTGCAAAAGGCGGGGAACAAGCAAATTCTCACTCTACAAAAAGCGAAGAACAAACGCTCACACTGCAAGAAACGGCGAACACGCTGTGAGAAAGGGCGAATAAACAAATGCTCACTTTGCAAATCACTACAAACGCTGTGAAGGCAAACGCAAACACTGAGAAACACTGTGAATAAGCAAATGCAGCAAACTCACTAACAAAGAAGCCGGACCATGTGGGCGACGACCAAAGATCATATTGATGCGCTCTTGGTTGGTGTGGAGGGGGGTAAATGGACGAGGCTTGTGCAAATGTCCGGGGCTGTTGGTAACGTTTTTTTACAGCAAAGTGTGTCAAAGGCTTTAGGAAGATTTTGCAATCCTTCATAACAACAAATTGCCTCCGATGAGCGTGAAGTCACAACTGTTTACATTAGATTCGTTCTAGCAGTTACGAGCGGGCTCCTGCGCATACACAGTTAAGTCGCATTTGAGCAGTAGATTCTCCCGCTCTGGCTACAGGAATATGGCTATTGGCTGTGCAAGCAGTCGCAGCAAGCAGCTAGATGCTACTGGGAAAAGGGGGTGCCAAATTCATATTCTTGAGGGGGAAAAAAGCGCCTAGCATCCAGCGCACGTTTGTCTATCGGTTATTCATATGATTTTCAAACGTTTCCCTGTTGCTTTTTGAACACAATTTAAGTTGATTTCTGAATGAATCATAAGTTGATTTTTGAAAGCGTGCATAGTGTACGTGATGTCTCTGTCAGGAGAATCCTCATCGCAACTTTCCGCAGGCAAAAGGGAACAGGGCTATACGAGCTGAGCGGAGTAAAGCTGAACGGATGAATGCCAATCGGTGTCTGATTATGTGGGTGATTGGCTTTGCGAATGATCAGCGTTGTTATAATTACTAGTGAAGTCCAGAATGGGAATAAACGACTGACAGGAATAACAGGTGAGAAAGATTACGTACTATCTTCTCGGTGTACCCAAGAAAATGAAATTTTGACAAAAAAATTTTGGCCAGATGGCTACATTAGTAAGGACCAGTTGTAAAGTCCCCAGCTTGCAGCCGCCTAAGTTCTATTCTGGAAGTAACGCGGAGAATGTGTTGTACGGACATGTAATAACGCCTAACCAAAAAACCATTGCGGGATAACTGAACCTGCGATTCTGGCAGGGTTAGTGAAATTAATCACAGGACAAATTTCGACAGTGGCAGGAATAGCTGTAGAATTGGTGATGACAAGATTTTTTATTAGAATGAGGAAGGAGAAGGATTGGGGACATCTCACAAATTATGGAAGAATAAGACGATTCCAAATTCATATAAAAATGTCTTAATACTACATTTAGATCTCATGCTTGAGAAGCTGGTGCGTGTGAATGAAATGTGAAACTATTTCCTAACATAAAGCTTTTTGCTTGTAGTACGCCTAATAGGCATTTGATATTGGCACTTCATGAATTATATTCTGTCGTGTTAGAAAAATGGCCATTTGTGCCAAAACAGTCTCATTTATTTGGTGTCTTACAAAAGTTCTCCAATATTAGAAAGGCCTATTTTGTTTTATCTAGCAGACAGTGAAAAAAATAGACGTAATCAGATTGAGGAACACCAGTCTTGGGTATTATTTGTGTTAACAGCTTTTCCAGTCTTAGATAACGACATTTCGGTTTTTCATGTAGCGAAACGTTTGACGAACTTTGATGAGGTAATAGATTCTTTCGCAAAAAGGAAACCACACCATGTAAAGCTGTAGCAAGATGAGTAATTCTATGTCACACATAACAGCAAGTTATTAGCTAATAGGCAATAAAGAGTGCAAATTTTCTGAAGCGTTCATGTTCTCCCAATTACAAATAATCTCATCCGCTATTTATTGCGAGATTTTTTTTAAAAAAAAAGGGGGGGGGGGGGGGGGCAGGATGTCAAACCAGCCGACTGGGAGCTGGATAGGCACCACAGGGCATTTCAGTTTTCCCCGGACTGAATATGGTTTTATGGCATCCATTACAAAATATACACGTTTCAATTCCACAGAGCGAAATACATGACGTGTGCGATAGAAGAATGCTTTATGAAGAGGCGTGGAATTGCACTTTGGCACACTTACGACCAAATAATGTATCTTACATTTCCTCACTAGAGTCAAGATGGCGGCTACAGTAAAAGTTAAGCAAGTGTCCTTCCAGAAAAACTTAAATTTTGCCGTAAAAAAGAAATCGTGTGAAAATTGTAAAGACGAAATCAAGAAACTGAATGAACGCATAACGAGCTTACAGTTCATAATCGGCAGTTTGAAAACGGACATTTCGAAAATACAACAAGAAAATAGTGAACTGAACACGCTAAAACTTGTGCGAGATAGTTCGTCCGTTACGGAAAAGTGGTCAAATGTAAAGTGCAAAAACAGCAAGTCCAAAGTGCAAATTCGGAAAACCTGCGAAAGTTACGCAAGCTTTGTGCACGAAAACACATTTCAAGTACTTTCGATCGCCGATAGTGAAAATGCAACTTACAGTTCGCATGAACGTTGGGAAAAGCAAAATGGCACTTTGGGGAATAAGGTAAGACAAGAAAATTTACTGACGCAAACAACTGTGAAGGAGGTCAATATAAATGTGCCGACCAAAAATTGTGTCGAAGTGTGTGATAAAACAATTCAAAACGATTCGCAAATTGTGAACTCCAATAACAGGAAACTGTTTGTGTTTTCAGACAGCCATGGTCGTGGACTTCCTAGTAAACTAAAAGAAACAACTGAAACATTTTCGTGTGGTATAGTGAAACCGGGAGCCCCACTTAGCGAAATTAAAAAAATGACCGAATCCGCAGAGGCAAAAAATCTGCATGATAAAGACTTCGTTGTACTTATGGGAGGCGCAAACGATGTCTACAAAAATGAAACATTGAGTGCAACGCGCGATCTTAAACAGTGTCTGAGGAACCTCACTCACACTAACGTAATACTTGTCAATATTCCGCATCGCTATGATCTTGTAAGATGGTCATGTGTTAACAGGGAAATAGAAAGTGCCAACAGTCAGTTTGCAAAAATCTGCAAACATTTTAAAAACGTGAAATGCGTTGATATAAGCAGTATTGGACGTAGATTCCACACGCAACACGGACTTCACCTGAATGGCTTGGGGAAAGAATATCTGACAAGCCTGATAACCAGGGTAATAAAAAACCACCAAAACAAATTCAAAACCAAAACGATAATTGCATTGCCATCGCCTGACTCCATTACTAAAACACTTCAAAAAAATTCATTAGAAACTTCATCATCAGCAGCAAAACATGTAAAAAAAGACCAAATTTTAACAGAAAGAACAGTGGACATCTATTTCAACAACAAAAGAACTACTGTTCCTCATCAGCCAAGTATTATTTTAGACGAAAATAACAAAAACGAGAAGACTCCAAGTTCACAAGGAAACACAACAGTAGTGGTAGAACCAACATTTGAAGTGTCAGAAATAGCACCACCATCAACAACAACAAATAGAAGGCTGTTGGACAGAAGAAATGCTGAGCCTCCTTCTCATCTCAACGATTTTTTATGTGTGGGCCTGAAGAAAAAGAAGGGACAACAGTAGGTAGTGTCAGGTGTCTCCTCTCTCCTGTCTCAAGGCAGACTCCAATGGATTCTCAGTCAGGTAACAGCACTAATAGAATGAAAAAGCAAGAGGAAGGCATCTCTTTCTTTCATCAAAATATAAGGGGCCTCTTAAACAAAATAGATCAACTCCTTATTAACATTAGTGAAAAGGACAGTATAAATAATGCCCAGATTTTGTGCTTAACTGAGCACCATGTTACTGATAAATGTGCCTTGCCATCTATAGCAAGTTATACTTTAGTAACATACTACTGTAGGGAAAGTAAAGATAAAGGTGGAGTAGCAATTTATGTTAAGGATAGTGTAGCATACAGAGCTATAGATATTAAGAAATATTGTGTGGAACAACAATTTGAGGCATGTGCCACAGAAATAACAACTAAATTCTATCCAATAATAGTGTTGGCTGTCTACAGGGCTCCTTCAGGTGACATAAAAACTTTTCTGCATTCAATGGAACTCCTTCTGTCATGGTTACTTTCAAAAGCGAAGGATATTGTAGTATTAGGTGATTTTAATATAAACTTTTTGACAGAAAATAAGAATAAAATAGACTTTGAGATTGTGATGAACTTACTCAATCTGACTTCAGTAATAAATTTCCCAACAAGAATTACATCCTAGTGCCAAACTATGATAGATAACGTTTTTTTAGATGTAAATAGACATCAGAACTATATTGTCAGGCAGGTTATAAGTGGGCTTTCAGATCATGATGGACAAATTCTCACTATTTATGACGTTAATCTGTTCAAAAAAGAATTTCCTCGATGGAAAGTCATAAGAGTAATTAATGAAAAGGCGAAAGGAACTTTCAACCACAGGTTGCAGCAAATGGATTGGTCTTTAGTATATAGCCATGATGATGTTGATACTAAATTTAACTGTTTTATAAATGAATTCTGTGCTCTTTTTGAAGAAATATTTCCCAAGAAATGGGTCAGAAACAGTGCTTCCAATTCTGTAAGCAAGCCTTGGATTACAAAAGGTATAAAACAGTCATGTAAAACCAAAAGGGAAACTTATGCTGCAATAAGATTCTGTAAAGATGTAGAAAAATGGGAACACTATAGAATATACTGTAAAATTTTGAAGAAACTAATACAGAAATCAAAAGCCCTTCATTATGAGAAGAAAATAGATAATTCTAATAATAAAATAAAAGCAATTTGGAGCATTGTAAAAAAAGAAACTGGAAGAGATGCAACAAGTAAAGAAGATATAAATAATATCAGATATGAAGGTATCCTAATAGATAACCCCAAAAGGGTGGCTGAGATTTTTAATAAACACTTCCTATCAGTATCTCAACAGATTGGTTGCAAGCCCGATGTTGATGAAGCTGTAACTCTTTGTCAAGCTGTATATTCTAACACAATTTCAGAAATGCACCTTAATCCTGTCACTGTAGAAGAAATTCAAAAAATCATCATGTCTCTAAAAAGTACGAATTCTGCAGGGGTTGATAATATATCTAGTAACTTATTGAAATATTCTTGTGTGTGGATAAGGGACATTCTCTGTCATATTTTCAATGCTTCCCTTCAGAAAGGTGTTGTTCCCAGTAGACTTAAGTATGCCATTGTGAAGCCCCTGTACAAAAAGGAGGATAAAGCTGAACTAACTAACTATCGACCTATCTCTTTGCTGACAGCTTTCTCCAAAATTCTAGAAAAGCTAATACATGTAAGAATTACTGATCATCTCATGAAGAATGGAGTTCTCAGCAAAAGCCAGTTTGGCTTTCAAAAGGGCCGTTCAACAGAAGACGCAGTCTACGCACTTGCAAATGAAGTTCTAGAAACCCTTAATGAAAAAATGCTAGCACTTGGTGTCTTCTGCGATTTATCCAAAGCGTTTGACTGTGTTGATCACCAGATTCTCTTGCAAAAAGCAAAATTAGTAGGAATAAGTGGTGTTGCAGGCAATTGGCTACAGTCGTACCTCCAAGACAGAAAACAAAAAGTTGTGTTGAATAGCTCGGGTGGAGTATGTGACACTTCCTCAGATTCTGAATGGAGTTCCATTACATGTGGAGTGCCCCAGGGCTCAATTCTTGGGCCACTATTATTCCTGATTGTTATAAATGATCTACCATCATGTACAAGCCTGCCGTGTAAATTTACATTATTTGCTGATGATACCACAATTTTTATGAGCAGTAGAACAGTCAACAATCTTGAGGAACTCAGTAATCACATACTCTCAGATATGGTTAATTGGTTCAAGGTGAATGGTCTCTCATTAAATTCCAGTAAGACCAGCTTTATTCAATTCTGTACAAAAACAGAAAAAGAGAGAGAGATAAGTGTGACATGTGGTAATCAACCAATAGTCAGAATGGAAACAACAAAATTTCTTGGAGTGCACATTGACAAGAAAATGAACTGGTCTTCACATATTATTGATCTCTGTAAGAGGCTTAGCTCTGCTACCTATGCTTTACGGGTTGTCACTACATGTGTTGAACCTAACACTGCAAAAGTGGCCTATTATGGCTATTTTCATTGTCTCATTGAGTACGGAATTATTTTTTGGGGCAACCAGCCATTAGCAAGGAAAGTGTTCATTGCACAGAAGCGAGCTTTAAGAATTATATGTAGATTGCGCCCAAGAGACTCTTGTAGAAATAGTTTTCGTAATCTTAAAATATACACAACTACATGCCAATATATTTTTTCTCTCATGTGTTTTGTTTGTAAAAATATAGATATATTTCAACCAAATAGTAATTATCATGAGCATAACACACGGAGGAAGAATGACATACACAGTGAACTCAGAAATTTGAGCTTGGCACAAAAGGGTGTCCATTACACTGGAGCAAAACTCTTCAATGCTCTTCCTCCCGAAATAAAGACAAAGATTCATAACAATAGCGAGTTTAAGAAAGCACTAAAAATATTTCTGCTAGAAAAAGCTTTTTACAGTCTAGATGAATTTTTAACTAAATAAATTGTAATATTTTAATATTATATAATACAAGTTGACATAATGCCACTACGAATTTTATTTAACCTGAGATCTGTATCTGTGTGTGCTCCGTATCTGTTTTCTGTAGTGTTTTAATAATTCTAAGAAAATATGTATTTTCTTTTTCTATATTGCTGCCCAAAGAATTTACTGTATAAGTTTTTATATAATTATGTACTCAAATTTCTGTATATGCTATAAGATTATCAGACTGTATTTGTAAAAAACTGACTCGTTCCACGTCCTTGTGTATTCAACACAGTTGACCTATGGAACACGAAATAAATCAAATCAAATCAAATCTAACACATATGTTTTATGTTTTAGACTTTTCAGAAAGATGTGCGCTACAAGATTAACATATTTAAAAAAAATTTTTTTTTTTTTTTTTTAAGTATTGATCTGGTTCGCAAATATTGTAGATTCGAGGCTGATGTGCAGAGCAGTCTGAGTTATAGTGGGTAGTCTCCACGTGACCCGTGTTTACATTTAGCGATTTTGCTATTTCCCCTTCGTTTACTCTCACGTCAAATGAAAACAAAATGATATCTGTGTCCGGGAGCTGATGGTGAATTAAAATTGATTGACATAATTACGGAAGGCTAAAATATGTCATTAGTTTCAGATTTTATTTTATTTCCAGCTTTCTGACTGTCGAGCGTTAATTGCCTTGCAGAACAATGAAGCTATTATTGTCTGTTTGACTTTTATTAACCTTTTCCGCAGAGGCAGTCAATGTATTTAAACGAAATGTTTAATTCCACAGTACTGGCTAATTTCAACTGTTCGTTGCATTTCAAGTGCATGTTTTCATGTTCTAGCACATATGTCATTATGCCATAATAAAGAACCAAATAAGATACAATACAGTAATTGTGCTCCAAGAAAATTTACGTTGCAAAAACCACACTGAAAAGCTTAATATCAGGTCGAGGTCTACTTCATTGTGAATCTGGACATACAAATGTGGTCCGCAGCTCGTGGTCGTGCAGTAGCATTCTCGCTTCCCGCGCCTGGGTTCACGAGTTCGATTCGCGGTGGGGTCAGGGATTTTCTCTGCCTCGTGATGACTGGGTGTTCTGTGATGTCCTTATGTTAGTTAGGTTTAAGTAGTTCTAAGTGCTAGGGGACTGATGACCATAGATGTTAAGTCCCATAGTGCTCAGAACCATTTGAACCATCATACAAATGTGCACATTAAGTATGCACTTTAAATGTGCACATTTTAATATGGTTCACAAAATTCCGATGCTCTTGGACTATCCTCTGATACCTTGTTTTTTTTTTTTTATGACATAATGTAGGAACTTTTAATGTTTTACACGTACGTACATATGGGCTTCCTGCGTCATGGTACATGCACAAGCACGGTGTCGCCTGTTGTCTGCGCTCTCTGGCAGCTGCTGCGATGAACCTATTTCTCACAGGGCACAGGAAAATATTGCGAATGCTGGTTTGAAAAGCATTACTTTCAAAGTAAATATCCTTTTACGTAAGTTGAACTATGTGCGAGAATGTACCATTAATTTCTTAAATCACAGAGTGTTTGAATCTCATTTAAAAATCAGCTCTTTGATGACGAGCTATGTAGAAGAATTTCAAACCCTGAAGATCAGACATTTATGTCGTTATTAAAAATTTTGCTGCCACTTTTGTTTGATATATCTTAAAGTGTAACATGCACAAAAAAAGATCAACATTATATGCGAAATCTTACCTTCTCTTGCACCTTATTAGCCTTAGAGGCCAATATTATATGTGAAAACTTTGCTTTTCTTGTAGCAACACTATGTCAATTAATTTAAACTATTAACTTTCCCTGTTTGTGTGTTCATGCTACGTAACAGTGATGTTGCTGTTGGCTGATTACATCACGTGTCCTACGCTCTGAATATCCGCTGTCATTGGCTGCCAAGATCACTGGCTTACAGAAACGCATCGCAATCTCCATTCAATGATTCAGAGAGTAAATGCGGTGTTTGGTGGAATTCCAATGTATACATTCGTAATAAGAAAATCCGCAACGTACATGTTGCTGTACATAAAAGATATTTCCAAAACGTGTCTTTTTCTCTAAGTTTCATTTTCTGAAGTGCTGGGAAATGCTACACCCATGTATAACCATGTATAACCATTCAAAGAATTCATAAGGGAATATATACTGTCATGTAACAAGGAAAAAGAGTGTTTTCACCTGGGAGAAAGTGTATTATTAACCGGGAAATCCGGAAATTTTTCTTCCTTGTCCACATATACACCCTGTGTTAGCAAATTGTCCACAGTTTCTGCATAGTTGTCTGCTCTGTGGTTTCCAAGAAAGTTGTACACGACAAGCACAAATGCATCCCAAGCTACTGTTTCTAATTCTGTGAACTCCAACTTGAATTGTGGATCTCGAATCAACTTTTGCTTTTTTGGTCCAATGAAGGGTCCTGCTTTCAATTTTGCATCAGTTTTCATCTTACAATTGAGCTTTGAAGCTACAGCACTGGAAACTAAAATTGCTGGGAATTTATGTTGTGTGTTAGGTTTGTATCAATCACCTTCTTTGAACAGCTGGAAGATATAATCCAACACCTCTCAAAAACATATGCTCATTTGATCATCATAGGAGATCTGAACATAGACACAAGTAAAAATACAGTCAGTACTAAGACCCTACTGGACTTATTGAGCATATACAATCTAAAATTAAAAACAGATAAACCAACCAGAGTAACAAAGCATAGTGAAACCATAATTGATCATGTAATAACAAATATTCCTACATGCTGTTGTGACGCACAGGTAATAAACTCCTCATCAGCAGACCATTTTGCAATCATGATAGACATAAATATAAAGACTAGTGATTCAGTGCAGAAGATATGGGAGATGAGAAGACAGAACTACCCACATTACATAAATCTGCTAAAAAAGATGTCAGAGGCAGAAAACTGGGAAACAATATATGCAGCTAAAGATGCAAACACCAAATGGAACCAGTTTTTTTTCTTTATTCGATTATTACTATGATGTTACATGTCCTGTTAGTAAAAGGCTTGTCAAAAAGCAACAACAACAAAAAACTGGGTGACTGGAGAAGTAATCCATGCCAGAAATAATCTGAGAGTGTATTATGACCTCTCAAAAAAAAAAAAAAAAAAAAAAAAAAAAAAAAAAAAAAAAAAAAAAAAAAAACTGAGGCCTACAACACACTGTATAAAATAAAAAATAAAGAGTACTGTAGTTTTATCAGAGAAACTAAAGCATCATTCATCAGGATGTCTATAGATAAGGGAAAGAACTACTCAAAAGGTTTATGGTCTTTCATTAATGAAGAGAGAGGAAAAGTAACAAATCGGGCAGAGGACATCTGCCCACTGATGAGTGGGAAAAGCAACGCAAACCCTCTGGAAGTAGCGAATACTTTTAACAGATATTATATTACTGTAGCAGACGAATTAATAAGACAAAATAAAACAAATGCAGTAAGTAAATTGTTAAACCCCCTCACATACAAATCATACTATGGTTTTCATACCTACAACAGATACAGAAGTGTCAAACCTAATAAAACAACTTAAAATTAAACATTCATCTGGCTTGGATGGTGTCACGTCACATCTCATAAAGGAATGCAGAGAATGTATATTAAAACCATTGACAAACATGCTGAATGCTGCGATAGAAGAAGGTATATTTTTCAGATTCACTGAAAGTAAGTAAAGTGAAGCCAATATTTAAGAAAGGGAACAGGGATGAATCAGGAAATTACTGGCCATTATCATTGATCTCAACATTTGCTAAAATCTATGAAATGATAATAAAGAATAGAATTGTAAGTTTTATAACAAAGTACAGTATAGTGCATTCATCACAACATGGGAAGTCAACAAAAACAGCATCGACAGATATAATTGAGCACATTCTTAATTTACTTGACAGGCAACAAAAGACTTGTAGGATTTTTATGGACCTATCTAAGGCATTTGATTGTGTGAACAACTCAAAATTAATGATGAAATTATATCAGTATGGAATTAGAGGAAAATGCTATGACATACATTACAAATAGGAAACAATGCACACAAATCAGACATACTAGTGGGGGAAATATAGCAAACTACAGATCAGAAACTATTTATACTCTACGTAAATTACTTCCCTAGCTATATAAATCAGAAACTTATAATGTATGCTGATGACACAACAATCATTTGCACAGCTGACACAAAGGAGGAGCTTGAGAAGGAAGCACTCCTGAATATCGAAAATGCAAATAAATATTTAACACAAAACAACCTGTTTACGAATCAGTCTAAAACAATGAATGTAGTATTTCAGACCAAGCATAGTGAAAGTTATTATATAAATGTTAATATAAATGGAAAGAGTATTAAAGAAGTAACCAGCACAAACTTTCTAGGAACTATAATAGGCAAACATTTGGCATGGGGGGAGCACATAGATGCACTGTGTAAAAAGATAAACAAACAGATCTTCATCGTGCATAAAACAGCAAAGACTGTGGATGATAAAGTCCTCAGATCAGTGTATTATGGACTTGTCTTCCCCCATTTGTCTTATTCAGTTCATATGGTGGGAAGTGCACAAGCTGACTACTTAAAAAAAGAATATTCACAATTCAGAAAAGGGCAGTGAGGGGCATTGCAAAAATACCACCAAGACAGACCTGTAGGCTAGCTTTTGTACTCTATAATATTATGACAGTATATTCACTGTACATATACCAAATCATAATGGTAGTAAGGTCAAGCGATAAATACCTCCTAAATAAAGATGTACACAAACACGGTACAAGAGGAAATGATAAACAGAAATCTAAAACTGTCTGACTGCCCCTGAAGAAGCAGGCAAAATCATTAGAGAAGAAACAGACCTAAAATGTTTTAAAAATCGTTTGAAACTATATCTCACAGAGAAATGTGTATACAGTTTGAGTGAATACTAAGATGGTGTTTAAATATGTTATATCATTACTGAAATGTACCTTTAAAAATTATCATTTCTGTATGTTGTTTGGATTTGTGTGTATATATAATGTGAAACGTGTAATACCTTTGTATGCTTATAGACAATTTTTGTTTAATTATTTGTTTATTTATATATAACCAAACCAAGTTTGATGTTAATAGCCTATTGTATGACACACCCAATACTGTCAGCTGGATTTTCAGCTGGAGTCCATGGGCAAAGAATAAATAAATAAATAAATCTTTCCAAACTTGCCTTTTAGGTAATGAGAATCATGATTTGTTTTATCCGTCGCTGCAACAAACTGTTTCACAAAACCCAGTTTGATATGGAGTGCAGGAAGGTAAATCTTATTAATATCCACAAGAGGCACATGTTGAACAATGTGCCATCTGACTACTGGTAAGTTTCTGGGTGCTCCATTTTTCACTATGTAATGATTCTTGTCATCGTGACTATTCGACAGACAAAGAAAGCACGTGAGCTTTGTATACCCAGTCTGCCTTCTTGACAGAAGGGCTACAACCTTCAAATCACCGCAAGTATTCCAGTTATGCTCAGAGTACTTTACCAGCATCTAGAGAGTGTTAACTGTTTCATAGGTTTCATTCATTCCCATGGCGCGAGTGACAGGAATTGATGGTTTACATTGTGTAGTAGTTCAGCTTTGAGACTGCTCAAGCTAGAGTCACCAGAAGTCTCCAGTCCTCCACCACGTATTTGTTATCCAGTTCCTTTACGAAACCTGTCATGTCACGTTACATCACAACACCATGTTCGACATGCTGTGAATTTCATGCGACAATCTCGAGAATGCGTAACTGTACATCTCTTCACTCCTTTAGTCTGGAACCCAACAGTTCCATAGCTCCGGCATCACTATCATTACCTTCAGTATCACTTTCTTTGATTTTCCTTGCATTGAATGGAGGAGGAATTGGTACTGGGTAATCTGCTCCATTCGCCACAGGCTGGCTTTAGAGCAGACTGCCAATCTGTGTACACGATTTTTGACTTGTTCTTCCTGCTGAACCCGGATATGAGGGTGGTCAGGCAGAAATATTAATCTGAGTGGTGAACTTTCTGCTCCCACCAAATTGTGGAAAAAGTAAAAGGCATTCGAATTCGCTTACCATTTAACGACTGGGTTAAGCAGCAGTAGTAGATGTTGCAACAGAAATGAGGAGTCCTCGATTTTGTTTGATCTCAGATTTCACGTAAACAAGCTGCAGATATAGCAAAATCAGTCCAGACAGTTCACACAACTCAACCTATTCATCTTTCATTTACTAAATCATGAGATACCAAATTCTCTTATACGAAATCATTTAAATGCATGTTACTGTGACTGTTGATTAACAAAACAGAGAACCACAGTAGCACAAACTACTCTCTAGTCACCTCTGAATCAGACAAATGGACGAATGGGAGAAATTGCTCAGGGACTAATTTTACAAAATATTGGAACCCGCCTGCATGCTGTAGCTCGCTGACAAGTTAGAACTTCTCACGGACTAATTAGAACTTGTCAGAGTCTGCCTATTTGTTAGTACTACTGCACACTTATCGTTCCACAGACGCATAAATCAGAGGAACCTGGAGAATACACATTCACACAATCGTATATCAAACACGGCTCGTTGATGCAGCTACATATTAATCTGTGTACAGGCTTTCACCTATGACTTTAAATCCACACGCCCTACAACATCTCTGATTGCAAAATCAAAATCAGCGCTCTCTCTTACTTGTGTTATTTTCACCCAGTAGCAAATTCATTGTTGCTTAGTGCTGTGAACTGTTCTTCTGGGTACATATCTATCCAGTGCACTGTCTGCTATTCTTTTAAACTTGAGCCAGGTTTCCTCTACATGCTCCTGCCCTGTGCTGAAAGTTTTGAAATTTCTCATTGAGATATGACACTATTGACTTTTTATCTATTTTACAGAACATATATATCTTTCTGCTTGTTTTAATTGTCCTTTGCACTTTGGTAATCAGCGTAGCCACAGCCATGTCATGGCCACTGATACCAGTGTTGATGTGGACATCCTCAAAGAGGTCAGGTCTATTTGTTGCCATTAAATCCAATGTATTTCCGTCATGAGTGAGGTTCCTGACCATCTATTGTAAGTAGCTTTCAGAGATGGCATTTTGTAAAGTTTCACAGGATATCTTATCTCATTTACCACTAATTAAACTGTAATTTTCCCAATTAATTGTTGGATGATTAAAGGCTCCACCGATGATTGCAGTATTATTGCGTAACTTAGGTACAAGTGAACTGATGTTTTCTCCATTACTTCATGAGACATGTCTCGTGGGCAATAGAATGATCTAATTATCATTTTATGCTCACCCCTGCCCAAGCGATTTCACATGCAGCTTCAGTTTCTGTCTCAATCCATTTGAGTTACTTGTCTACTGTGACAAATACAGCACCTCCATTTCCCATTTGTCTATCCTTTCAATATACGCTTAAATTTTCTGCACAAATCTCACTACTATCAATTTCAGGTTTCAGTCGGCTTTCTGTACCTAGTATTATGGGAGCTTCACTGCTTTTCACGACCACTTCAAATTCTGGTACTGTCTTGTGAATGCTGTCTATGGTGATTTACCATTAGGATTGTAAAACTCACCTGTGGGAGTAATTTCTTTCAGTCTTACACTGATACTTCTGGATTTCCCACAGCTGTGTTATCTGGTTTGGATGGAGAGTTGCCTAATCTAAGAACCCTTGTGTGCACTCCACACACAGTCAGCTACCAGAGTAGCAGCCTCTGATGTGTAGTGTGCACCTGACATATTTAAGGGGACCCTACAGTTCACAGCCTTATGACGCAAGTCCAGGAAGTGGCAGCCTGACTCGTCGTACAACATTCAAAGTCTGTGGTTCAGTCCTTCCACTCAAATCGGAACCGAGGGGCCACAATCAAATCTGGAGACAATATTGTGAATTGTGAATGTCTTTGAAACTCCACGTGCAAGGCTGGTCTTCTCAACCTTCCCTGTCAGTCGCTGCAATGACCCGAGAATGACCTCGAAGGCCAGACGACAGGCATAATTCGTTCCAACGTCTGCCACAATCTGCAGTTGGTTGAACCCTGTTCCCTCAATGATTGCTACAATAGCCTCTTCAACTCTTGATAAATATCTAAGAAAAGTAGATAGCACCCAACAGCACATCAGTTAAGTAACGTAACCCGTACGCTACAGAGCCATTTTGAAATTAGGTGTTATATTTGAGGCTGCAGTAGACTGCGAGAAATTCTTTTTCATTTTTTACTCACAAACAAGGGCCCACAAGGGTAAATGGTTGCAGCCTGTGATGCCCAAGATCCTAACCTAATCCGAACCACTGACTGGTAGTTCCAAAAAAGCTGATACCATACCCAGCACACCTATCCCCCCTCTCTCCCGTGTAAAAATGTTGCCTTCTAAATGTAAGTAGCGGCCTGAAGTTTTGTGACAGTTTTATAGTTTTTCTCAAGTGAACTTTGCTTTTGTTTGTTTTCAGTTTGCGCCAAACACAGCAGTGAAGTATGAGGCAGAGGAGTGGGGCCGGGACTCGGACAGTGGGATTGTCGAGGAGTGCCCGTCTGAGGTAAGGCTGGGGTATTCCCACTTCTGTCACAAACACTGTCTGCAATCCTGCATTTCATTACACAGCAAGCCGAATGCCAGACCTCTGTTCACTCAGGAATGGAGCTGATGCATACATCTCGTGCTACAGCTGTTCTCTCGAAACCGATGTGAAATGCATGCCAGGGGGTACTCGACTGAATATTACATTTTTTCCCCATTCTGTTTGGGTACGAAGTGCAGAAAGACTGATTGCTTAAGTGCCTGTTTGCACATAGCAGTTAATCTAATCTCATCTTCACTGTCCCAACAGGAGTAAGACGTGTTGGGCTGCAGTACGTTCATACAGCTGCCATTAATGCTAGTCCTCAAAACTTTGTAAATAGGTTTTTTTTCATTTTCCATTATATCTGTGATGCTATCTCTTGGGCAAACAAACTTGTGCCCGTTCATGCTGCCAATGAGCATACGTGACCATTTCATTTTGTATCCCCACAAACAGTTACGCTGAGGTATTTACCGATTCCAGTTACAATTGTCCTGTCGTAGCAAGATCGGCTGCTTAAAAACCTTTCGGTATTTACTAAGATTAGTCCTGTCTCATCTTTGTGTATCCTGTGGAAGTGATACGTAGAGGGCTGAAGTATATTAGTAGATTATTCACTTGGTGTTGTCTCTTGAAACTCTGTAAGAACACATTTGATGGATAATCAGTCTATTGCGAAGTGCCTGCCTATTCAGATTTTTCAGCTTTTCTGTGATGCTCTCCCAACTGTGACTGTTCCTGGTGCCCTTCTTCCTCCCGTTTGGTGCAGGTCCCACACACTCGAGCTGTATTCTAAAATGGAGCAAATAAGTGATTTGTAAGTTGCCTCCTTTACACACTGACTGCGTTTCTTATACATGTATGTATAGAGAGGCAATTGAAATCCACAAACATGAATACAATTTCAATTGTAAAGAAGAAGGCTTAAAATTGGATAAGATATGGCGGTCGACGTTGCATCAATCACGTGACAATCGATTGCCTGCAATCGAGAGAACAGACGATAGCCAGAGATAGCTGCACATCGACGCCACGTGACGTGTGGTGGCGCCCCCTACGATATCCATATAAGCAGCGGCCCCAGCTCCTAGCAGCCAGTCGTTGACTCACCTCGGAAGATGTTCTCCTTAGTTGAGAATGAAACGTCAGGGAGAAGTAGTTCTACAGATCGACCACGGCAACTTAGCCCGGAAGTGTTTACTGATGGAGCTTCATCTGGCTTCCTGGTACAAGCCTTCTCTGTGTGTCTCTTCATCTGAGATAATGTACTGCATCTGACCTGATGAGAAATCCTCAGTTTGGTCACCATCCACAGTGTGTGTGATATGTATCAGACAGTAATCGGCTCTCAGCTCTATACCTTGTTTGACACAGCATTCCCCCCCCCCCCCTCCCCCCCACCCCACCCCCCATCGTCCATTGCAATAGTAGCAACTGTGTGGCGTGTGAACTGAGTGGTTGACTGAGGCATCTAGCGAGTACCTGTCTTACTTTACAAATGGGGGTGTGCACGGCAAAAGAAATTTGTGACTTTTAAGAACTGTAGAAAGTTGGCAGCGCATTTCTCATGTTTTATGTTTCTAAGGACTCTTAATAGGTTACCAGGTTTCAGAAACGTAGTGTGATGCAGTGGTAGACAATAATTATAGGCAGCAGAGTACGTAAGTATAAAGATCCAGTAAAAAATGCTAAACTAATCTTACGTTCATACTGTTTCCTAAAAGCAAATAATTGTGTGGGGATTTTTTGTCCATTTGTCAACAGAAGCATGTATTTATGTTTGCTATGAAGTGTGGAGCTATACACATTCACTCTCGCTTCTACTCCCATTTAAGAATATAAACTTGCCATAAATATTGATTACTACAGTGCGTTTCCTCTCCTCTTACAGTAATAATCTGGCATGATTTATTCTACTGCTTTCTCTCTAAAATGGGGTATAGTTTTACAGTGCAAATGATCCGATTTTGGCATTGCCCGTATTTCCTGCACAGTGACAACCTGTGAATGAAATAATTTCGTTCTTGTCTTTTGTTCTTGGGTCAATCCATATGAAATGATCCAATGAGGGTTGCTTGAGCATTTTTAAATATTTTGATTTTTTATATGTGATTACCCTATAACTGATAAGTTCAAAACAGTTTTTAATAATACTTTATCTTTCACCCTTACTGAAAGGCGGCTATATTTATTTGTAACCACATGACGGTTTTTCAATTTGGAGATGTTGCCATTAATTAGAATATCTCTGCACTGAGTTAAGTTACAACATTGCAGTTGCCATGACTGTTTTTAGAAAATATTCCTCTGTGACATTGTTAATTTCCTAAAATACCCTAAATTCAAAAATAACCAGTCAAAATGACCTCCAAAATTTGGTACTGAAAATTTAGAAAATCCCTTTTTTAGAGCCAAAACTAACCAAGGAGTGATTTATCAGAGTGCATTTTTTCTCTATTTAGATATAAAATGCTAGCATTATATAGAGCAAGAACAGTGACAAATGTTTCCTTAATTTTGTATAAATTTTTGAAATTTAAAAATTTCGATTTTTTTTTTTTTTTTTTTTTTTTAAGGTTTGGGGCCAGTTATCTCTTGTGGGACTGAATGTAAAAATTTGATTTTTACACATTTTGTATGACTATATGATGGCAAAGTACTGTAAAAATTTGAACATAGATATTTGACCATGAACAAAGATACGAATTTTTGGAAATGAGGAAGTAATTACACTACAATTGATGGTATGGTTGTTGCCTGTATAAATGGTTTATTGTTTCACTGTAATAAAATTTAGTTGTAACCTACATTTAGTTAATACTACTACCCAATATTTAGTTAGTATTGCTTATTTTGATAATAAAATATTAAAAAATAGTGGTTTTTGCTTTAGTTCTATGTTAAAAAATTGACCATTTACATCTTGCTTTATTCTCAATTAAGTAGCACATTATTACAAGTTAAAAATGAAAAAAAAAAAAAATAAAATGAGAAACATGTAAAATTTCTCTGTTGTTGAGGAGGCTGCAGTTTTTTTGCACACAAGTTTAGTCCTTAAGGCAAGTGTGTCAGGAGCTCAGTGGATACAGTAACGAGTCTGCACAGGAGCCCAGCAGTCTGTGACAAGTCTGTACATAAACTGTGTACCCCCACTAAATGTGCTGGTTGTGGCACTCTTGGAGTCAGTCTGTTCAGAAGCCTCTGTTAGCGTGGATCTACGTACTTCGCTGAGAGTGCAGAATATTTTACGTGCTTTTGTTGTGTGATTTTCAACTAACTAAAACAACGGTATATTCATAATTTTTACTTATGGACCATCTGACAGAAACTGAATAAAACACAATTTTAGTGCCATACGCGTTTTGCGTTTATTTTCTGCAAGGCATCATCAGTGGCCTGGAATATGTACATATGTTAGCTATTTAATTTACATTTTTGTCACTGTGCATATAGGTTATAAACGGTTCTGGCGGTTGGTATTTCCTATTAAGTAGTAATGTTTTGAACTGTACTTACAGGTTGGGTGGACAATTTCTTACATATTACGCTCCCGTTGCATTTTTGGTGTTGTTCTTCTTATGAATGCCAAATTGCAGTTTTATTCCACATTCCACAGCACTATGAACTGAATGCTTGTTTCAGTGCAATGTTTTGGCTTCTATTGCTGACTGTCAAATGTTTTTGCCAAAGATCAAATATTGTTGCCAACTTTCGAGTTTAATTATTGAAGTATCTGTGATCTGTTCGTGTATGCATTTGTGTGTGCGTTTGTTGGTGTGTTTTTTGGTGTGTTATAATTTTTTTTATTTTTTTATGCTGTGTCCATGTGTGTGTGTGTGTGTGTGTGTGTGTGTGTGTGTGTATTTTGGTTTTTTTTTTTTTTTTTTTTGGCTGTGTGTGTGTATGTGTGTGTGTGTGTGTGTGTGTGTGTGTGTGTCCCCAGATGGTGTGGGGAAGAGTTTTTTGTTATCATTTCCTTTATTAAGTGAAGTAGGGAGGCTGTGCTGATGTGTGTTTGTTCATTTATGTTTGTTTTCTGCTATGGCTTTCTGGATGTGGAAGTTTTCTTGTGTTTGTGTAAGATGTTTGTCATGGTTGCTTATTCTCATTATTTTCATTTGTTGTTCTGTGTTTGTAGGATGATGGTTATAGTGTTTTAAATGCTCCGCAAAATGTGGAGTGGTTTGTTTCGTACTTCCAACATCTGATATGTTCTTTGTATCTTGTTTCAAAATTCCTGCTTGTCATGCCTATGTATACTGCATCACAACTTTGGCATTCAAGTTTATATATTACTGATTGTTGGAATTTGTCCCTCTTGGTAGATGGCTGGCTTAGGTGTGATTGGAGGTTTTGTCCAGGCATATATGCTATTTTAAAGCCCTGTCTCTTTAGGATGTTTGCAACTCTGTGTGTATGTTTGTGTGTAGGTCATGGTGTATCATCTGGTTCTTTTCTGTGTTGTGTTATCATTGTGTGTGTTTGTAAGTTTTCAGCTTGTGAGTTATTTTGTATTCTGGAAATTTTGTGTTTGTTTTGTATTTGTGTTTTTATTTTTTGATTGAGCTTGTGTACCACATGTATGTCATACCCATTGTTCCTAGCTATTTGTATGATTGTACTCAGTCCGCAGCTTGTGGTCGTGCGGTAGCGTTCTCGCTTCTCGCGCCCGGGTTCCTGGGTTCGATTCCCGGCGGCGTCAGGGAATTTCTCTGCCTCGTGATGACTGGGTGTTGTGTGACATCCTTAGGTTAGTTAGGTTTAAGTAGTTCTAAGTTCTAGGGGACTGATGACCGTAGATGTTAAGTCCCATGGTGCTCAGAGCCATTTTTTTGATTGTACTCATTTCTTGTTCATAGTTTCTCTTGCTTAGTGGGATTCTATTTAATCTATGTAACATGTGTCTTAGTGCTGCAAGTTTCTGGCTGTGGGGGTGGTTGGATGTGGAATGTTTTATTGTGTCTGTTGGTTTTCTAAAGATGTTAAATGTATGTTTGCCATTTTCTTTTTTTATTGCAATGTCAGGAAAATTTATTTGATTTTTTTTCTTTTTTTAATAAAGGAAAGGATAACATAAAACAAAAAAACTCTTCCCCACGTCATCTGGACACACACACACACACACACACACACACACACACACACACACACACATTGACACAGCACAAAAAAATAAAAAATAAAAAATTATATCACACCAAAACACACACACACACACACACACACACACACACACACACACACACACACACACGCATACACGAACAGATCACAGATACTTCAATAATTACACTCGAAAGTTGGCAATAACATTCGATCTTTGGCAAAAACATTTGACAGTCGGCAATAGAAGCCAAAACATTGCATTGAAACAAGCATTCAGTTCATAGTGCTTGGGAATGTGGAATAAAATCGCAATTTGGCATTCATAAGAAGAACAACACCAAAAATGCAACGGGAGCGTAGTATGTAAGAAATTGTCCACCCAACCTGTAAGTACAGTTCAAAACATTGCTACTTAATAGGAAATACCAACCACCAGAACTGTTTATAACCTATATGAACAGTGACAAAAATGTAAATTAAATAGCTAACATATGTACATATTCCAGGCCACTGATGATGCCTTGCAGAAAATAAAGGCGAAACGCGTATTGCACTAAAATTGTGTTTTATTCAGTTTCTGTCAGACGGTCCATAAGTAAAAATTATCAATATACCGTAATATTACACACAACTGAGGAAGACAGGACTAAAAAAGTTGAAGATGTTAACTAAAACAATTTTAAAATTTAATAATAAATAAATTTGAAAGAGTAATTGGAGTGTGATAAAATCAACGAATGGTACTCTATTGGATAGATAGTATGAGAGTCATAAACCAGTTTATTGTTCAGTTTCAAAAAACTTAAAAAATGTTAATGACTTTCTGGAGTTTAGACAACCTTTGTTTGCGTTACGAGTAAATTCTTCTGTATTGTCAGTTTGTATCATGAGAAAAAAATATATTCTGAAGTACAGCTACACTTTTTGAAACAATGCTCGTTATTGAAGGTTTGAGGGAAATAAAATTTGAACATTTGTCCGTGTTAAGTGCAAGTAAAACTGCTTTTTGAGTGAAACTTATTGTGATTCCTGGAAATTCCCTGTGCTCAAGTTGCTGTTCAAAAATATTTACCGTGAATCCAGAACCAGAATCATGTAAACTTGTTAATGACATTTATATTTCTAATGAGGAAGCTATTAGCAGATTGGATCTAGCTTGTTCTAATTTAGAAGTATCTCCTGCTTTGAAAATGAATGAGTGGAGTAGTGGAAAAAGAAAAGCAACTATTGAAAGTGAGGTACAAAGAATTTCAGACAAAATTACAAAAGACTTAGAATCATGATTTAATTATGCAGATGCCAATGGTGATTCTAACAAAGAAGAGAACCTGTCTCCAGAATCATCGGACACCGAATATTTGAGCTTAATTGAGAAATTCAAAAGTAAATGTTCAGTGACACCTAAAGAAGTAAAAGTTAAAATTTTAGGTTTGCTCCCCGACTCACAGTCAAGGGAAAAAACAATTCACAAATTCAATTTTTCTGATCTTTTGGTTAAATTTACCCCAGACATTACTGAAGGAGCAGAGCATTGTACCAGTTTTAGGAAAGAAGAAAGGAGTAGTTACCAGTGAGGAAACAATTGAAAAGATCTGGCCGTTTTTTGAAGATGATGAGACCAGGAGAAGGTGCCTGGGTCGCAGAGATAGCAATAGAGGTTTTATAAATTGAGTTAAAGTAAGCAAGGCAGAAATGACCAGGGCTGTCAGTTTTAAATGAACTTTATGTAGCTTTAAAAAATACTCATGCTGAATGCGAAATTGGAATGTCAAATTTTGTAGCCTTCATCTTGAATAGGCTCCTCAGGAACACACTCCGAATGTCCCCCCAGGGGGTCCACAACTCTTTTGTGGATACGTGTGTAGTGAGCACGGGACCCTGAGCTAATGTGGCCCTCCTTCCTTTCCGGGCTGCATACCTTCCTTTTCCGCATCCTTCCCTATCCCCCATCTTCGCCCCCCCCCCCTCCCCCCCCCCCCTCACCTCTGACTCTTTCCTTCCCTTTCTCCCCCTCTGGGAGTATGGTTTGTGCCTACGTCCGGAGACGGACGCTCGTAAATGTAACTCATTCTTCGCCTTCTCTGCTTGTATGTCTTCATCCTTCCTTTGTCCTTCTCTTTTCCTTACCTCGTCTCTTTACCCTTTTCTCCGCTGCGGCGTTTGAGACCTCTCTTCTTTCCTTTCCCTTTCTTTGTTTTTCCCTTTCTCTTTCTTCCTCCCTGTGCGTGTCTGAAGGCCGACCCACGCATTTTCGTGCGTAGCCGGTGACGGGGTAACACGTAATTCCCCGCCCCGGGTAGACAGGTAGGACACATATGTACCCCCTGGTAACGGCCATGCCCAGGGAGGGGTGATTACCCGAGCTGATACCTTCCGAAAGTGCCGATTGGTCCCTCCGTCCGTTTGTCGGGAGGTGTGACCTGAGGTGTGAACAATCACCTAAGGCGGGAGTGCCCTCAGAGAGGGCCCCCACAAGGGAGGAGTGCGCCATCGGAGACACCGGTAATCATGGGGGATTCTTCCGCAATGGTTTCCTCACCTTCCACTATGTCTGCTCACAAGCGTAAGTTCACTGAGTCTCAGCCACAGACAGTTTTTCCATCGTTGCCACAGTTCCTTGTTGTTTCTCGGTCTGATGAAGGTCACGACTTCTCCACGGTCAACTCTTTCATTATTCAGAAAGGTGTCAACGCAATTGCAGGTCCTGTAAAGTCTTGTTCCAGATTACGGAATGGCACCTTGTTGTTAGAAACAGTCAGTGCCCTCCAGGCACAAAAATTGCTGCGTACTTCACTTCTCCACACCTTCCCTGTCCGGGTGGAACCGCACCGTACTTTAAATTCCTCACGTGGAGTCATTTATACATGCTCCGTCGATGGATTGTCTGGCGACGAAATTCAGCACTACCTGTCTGACCAGGGCGTAACGGCTGTTCATAGTTATGAAAAGGGTTGACATGAAAATCATTCCAACCCGCACTGTCTTCTTGACATTTGACAAAGTTCAACTCCCATCCAAAATCAAAGCAGGCTATGAGATAATTTCCGTTCGCCCTTATGTCCCAAACCCTACGCTTTGCTATCGGTGTCAGCGGTTCAATCACACTAGCCAGTCCTGTTCCAATCCAGCCAAATGTGTTACGTGTGGCAAGGATGCCCATGAGGGTGCTTTTCCACCTCCATCCCCTCGCTGCATCAACTGTATGGGTGACCACGCTGCTTCCTCTCGAGATTGCCCCATTTTTAAAGACGAAAAGCTCATCCAGGAAATCAGAGTGAAGGAAAAGGTGTCGACCTTTGCTGCTCGAAAATTATTCGCCAGTCGACAGCCCACCGTGCCTCAGACAGGAAAATACAGCACTGTCCTTGCTTCTCCTCGGCCAACAAAGGAGGTGGCCACGCAGACTTGCTACCTCACCTTTAGTGCCACGGTCGTCAGATCGGCCAGCGCAAAGATCGCCCATTCAACCTCACCACTTTCGCCTGCCCACTCTACAGCTCACCCTTCATCGGGTTCTGCTAAATCTCAAGCCCAGAAGTCAGACACCAAGACTTCGAAAAAAGAGCATACTCGTGAAGATTTTTTACGTACCCCAACTTCACAACCATCGGTTCCTCCATCATCTAAGCATCATATTTCCAAGAAGGCTAATAAGAAACCCAGTTCATCTCCTTCTCTGCCAAGGCGTGTCTCATCTACAGCACCACCTGGCGGAAATCGCCCTCGGCCGTCTTCTGTGTCGCCGAGGCGCACTGCTGGCGGCCGATCGCTGGTGGCAGGAGCTGCTCCTGAGCAACCTATGGATCAGGATCTTCTGCCTTCGGCTGAATGCCATTCCATACTGTCGGTCGCAAGCTCTGAGCAGTCGTTGAGTTGACGGCAACCTTGGTCACATTCCTCGATTTTCTGTTCACCCTATGTCCATTATCCACTGGAATATCCGCGGCATTCGAGCCAATCAGGATGAATTGTTGATCCTCTTACGATCCTACTCGCCGGTCATCTTATGTCTTCAGGAAACAAAGCTGCGTCCCCATGACCACTTTGTTCTCCCCCATTTTCAGTCCGTCCGATTTGATCTCCCGTCTGTTGAAGGCACTCCAGCCCATGGAGGACTCATGATTCTTCTCCATGATACTCTCCGTTATCACCCAATCTGCTTAAACACTTCCTTCCAAGCTGTCGCTGTCCGTCTTTCCCTTTCTGGATATACCTTTTCTCTTTGTACTGTATACATTCTATCGTCCACACCAATGGCACGAGCTGATCTCTTTCATCTTCTTGGTCAGCTTCCACCCCCCTATTTGCTGGTTGGGGACTTCAATGCCCACCACCCGCTTTGGGGATCTCCACATCCTTGTCCACGTGGCTCACTATTGCTAGACATCTTCCACCAAGCGGATCTAGTTTGCCTCAACACTGGGGTCCCTACATTTTTGTCTGCCTCCACGACAAATTTCTCTCATTTGGACCTTTCGGTCGGTACTGTTCCGCTAGCTCGGCACTTCGAATGGTTCGCCCTTGATGATACACACTCGAGTGATCACTTTCCATGTGTCCTTAGACTACAGCTTCAACTGCCCTATATGCGCCCGCGACGCTGGAAGTTTGCCCAAGCCGATTGGACACTTTTTTCGTCTCTAGCGACATTCGATGACCGTCACTTTCCTAGCGTCGACGATGAGGTCACACATATTACCGACGTTATTCTTACAGCTGCGGAACGTTCAATACCACGCACCTTCGAATTGCCCCGGCGCCCCCCAGTTCCTTGGTGGAAGGAGGCATGCCGTGACGCAATATGTGAGTGGCGACGTGCTCTTCGCGTTTTCCGCCACCATCCTACTTTGGCCAACTGTATCCGCTATAAGCAGTTCCGTGCGCGATGCCTTCGCGTCATCCGCGATAGCAAGAAGGCTAGCTGGAAATTCTTTATTAGCTGTTAGCTCATTTAACACCTTCACTCCCTCCTCGGAAGTTTGGAGTCGGATTAGACGGTTATCGGGCGCGCCTAGTTTCTGCCCAGTCTCTGGGCTCACTGTAGCGCGCGATACGTTAGTGGACCCCGTCGCAATTTCTAACTCCTTGGGTAAACACTTTGCTGAGATTTCGAGCTCTTCAAATTACCCGCCACCGTTTCTCCCGAAGAAACGTGCAGCGGAAGTGCAACCTCTTGCTTTCTTCTCTCAAAATCGCGAAAGCTATAATACTGTTTTCTCCATGCGGTAACTGCAACATGCACTCTATTCTCTTCGCTCATCCGCCCCAGGACCGGATGATATCCACATCCAAATGTTGCTGCATTTATCAACCCATAGTCTGCGTTACCTCCGTCGCATTTATAATCGAATTTGGACCGCCAGTACTTTTCCCAGACGATGGCGGGAAGCTATCGTCGTTCCTGTTCCGAAACCTGGAAAGGTTGAACATCTCCCCTCTAGCTATCGCCCCATTTCTCTCACGAGTAGTGTATGTAAGGTTTTGGAGTGTATGGTGAATTACCGTTTAGCTTGGTGGCTGGAGTCCCGCAGTCTTTTAACACCTGCCCAATGCGGTTTCCGAAAGCATCGTTCTGCAGTTGACCATCTTGTTTCTCTCCCCACTTATATCATGAACAATTTTCTCCGGAAACGCCAAACAGTAGCAAATCTTTTGATCTGGAGAGAGCATACGATACCTGTTGGAGGACAGACATCCTCCGCACACTGTTCTCTTGGGGCTTTCAAGGACGGCTGCCCCTTTTTCTTCGCGAATTTATGGCAGAGCGCACATTTAGAGTGTGGGTGAACACTACTCTCTCCCGTACTTTCTACCAAAAAAACCCCAGGGCTCCGTCCTAAGTGTTGTACTGTTTGCTATTGCCATAGATCCAATTATGGATTGTCTCCTTCCTGATGTCTCAGGCTCCCTCTTTGTGGACGATTTTGCGATCTACTACAGCTCTCAACGGACCAGCCTTCTTGAACGACGTCTTCAAGGATGTCTCGATCGCCTCTACTCTTGGAGCACCGAAACCGGCTTCCGTTTTTCTCCAAGACCGTTTGTGTTAATTTTTGGCGACGTAAGGAGTTTCTTCCACCCTCCTTACATCTAGGACCTGTCAACCTTCCGTTTTTGGACGTCGCTAAATTCTTGGGTCTTACGTTTGACAGAAAATTGTGCTGGTCCTCCCACGTTACCTATCTTTCGGCTCGCTGTCTGCGATCGCTCAACACCCTCCATGTCCTGAATGGTATCTCCTGCGGAGCGGACCGAGTGGTCCTTCTCCGCCTCTATCGCGCCTTAGTGCGCTCGAAATTGGACTATGGAAGCATAGTTTACTCCTCTGCTCGGCCATCTATTCTTCGTCGCCTCGACTCTATCCACCACTGTGGATTACGTTTAGTGTCTGGAGCTTTTTACACCAGCCCTGTGGAAAGCCTTTATGCTGAGACTGCTGAACCTCCGCTGTCCAATCGGCGAGCAGTCCTTCTGAGTCGTTATGCTAGCCATCTGTCTTCCATGCACACCGGGTGCCCACTTCCGTCAACTGCTCCATTCTCTTTCCTTCCGCTTTCCTAAAACCTTCTTGACAACTTGGGGTACAGCACCGCCTTGGCTCCGTCCCCGGATCTGCCTGCACCGTGACCTTTGTCAATTTCCCAAGGATGGTACCCCTTCACTTGTTTATCGTCGGGCATTTGCTGCTCTATGTGCACAAATGAAGGAAGCCACATTTATTTACACTGATGGCTCGAAAATATCGTTAAGTGTAGGGAGTGCCTATATGGTTGGCGACACCCCAAATCAATTTTGGCTTCCCAACCAGTGTTCGGTTTAAACTGCGGAGCTTTACGCTGTTCTCCAGGCTGTCCACTACATCCGCCGCCATCAGCGGATACAGTATGTTATCTGCTCAGATTCTCTCAGCTCTCTCCTCAGCCTCCAAGCTTTTTACCCTGTGCACCCTCTGGTCCACCGGATTCAGGACTGTCTGCGCTTGCTCTACCTGGGGGGCGTCTCGGTGGCATTCCTCTGGCTCCCGGGACACGTTGGTATCTGTGGAAATGAGGCGGCCCATATTGCGGCCAAGGCTGCAGTCTCTCTTCTTCGGCCAGCTATTCAATCGATTCCCTTCGCCAATCTACGGAGCATTTTATGTCGTCGTGTTGTTCTTTTATGGCACGCACATTGGTCGACACTTCCCCATAATAAATTGCGGGACGTGAAAGCTCTTCCCTGTGCTTGGACCTCTTCCTCCCGAACACGTCGTCGGGAGGAGGTAATTTTAACTAGACTCCGGATAGGGCACTGTCTTTTTAGCCATCAACATCTTTTAAGCGGCGATCCTCCCTCACTCTGTCCCCACTGCTCTCAGCTGTGGATGGTCAGACACTTTTTAATTGAGTGCCCCTATTTTAATCCGTTACGCTCCCGTCTACAGCTGTCGCCTGATATATCGTCAATTTTAGCAGATGACACTCGCTCGGCCGATCGCTTTCTCGAGTTTATTTGTGCCAGTGAAATGACGTCAGTCATTTGAAGCTTTTTCTTGGGGACAACAAACCCCTTTCTGTAGTGGATTTTTAAGCCTTCCTTTTGCTTTTAGTTTCTCCAATTTTTTGAGTTTCGTCCCCATTGCTGCTGGTTTCCATTTTCGGTTTTTACTGTTTCGTAAGTCACGGACCGGGCGCTAATGACCATAATAGTTTTGCGCCCTAAAACCAAAACAAGAAAAAACACTCCGAATGTGTTAATAATCATCAAAATGTCAAACTGATGAGTGCAGGTGCAAAACTCAATGATGTTAACTGCAAAGAGTTACTAGATTTAATGGTCTATGATGATAACAGTTATGACTGTATGATGAGTTTGTGAGATAAAGGAACCACTTGAATTTTTTAGTGAATCTGAGGACGAAATGCACAACTATGTTACCTTCAAACAGTGGGTCACAAGTGACAGGGCTGAAATGGGAACAGTGGTTCAATCTCAGGAAGAGTACTTCGAATATTTAATTGATAACTTAGAAAATCTCAAAAGTCGCCACTGTTGTTGTTGTGGTCTTCAGTCCAGAGACTGGTTTGATGCAGCTCTCCATGCTACTCTATCTTGTGTAAGCTTCATCATCTCCCAGTACCTACTGCAAACCGCAACCCACATCCTTCTGAATCTGCTTGGTATATTCATCTCTTGGTCTCCCTCTAATTTTTACCCTCCACACTGCCATCCAGTACTAAATTGCTGATTCCTTGATGCCTCAGAACATGTCCTACTAACCTACCCCTTCTTCTAGTCAAGTTGTGCCACAAATTTCTCTTCTCCCCAATTCCATTCAATACCTCCTCGTTAGTTATGTGATCTACCCATCTAATCTTCAGCATTCTTCTGTAGCACCACATTTCGAAAGCTTCTATTCTCTTCTTGTCTAAACTATTTATCATTAACGTTTCACTTCCATACATGGCTACACTCCATACAAATACTTTCAGAAACGACTTCCTGACACTTAATCTATACTCAATGTTAACAAACTTCTCTTCTTCAGAAACACTTTCCTTGCCATTGCCAGCCTATATTTTATATCCTCTCTACTTCGACCTCATCAATTATTTTGCTCCCATAAATAGCAAAACTAATTTATTACTTTAAGTGTCTCATTTCCTAATGTAATTCCCTCAGCAGCACTGGATTTAATTTGACTACATTCCATTATCCGCGTTTTACTTTTGTTGATGTTCATCTTATATCCTCCTTTCAAGACACTGTCCATTCCGTTCAGCTGCTCTTCCACATCCTTTGCTGTCACTGACAAAATTACAATATCATCAGCGAACCTCAAAGTTTTTATTTCTTCTCCATGGATTTTAATTCCTACTCCGAGTTTTTGTTTTGTTTCCTTTACTGCGTGCTCAATATAAGATTGAATAACATCGGGGATAGGCTACAACCCTGTCTCACTCCCTTTCCAACTACTGCTTCCCTTTCATGCCCCTCCACTCTTATAACTGCCATCTGGTTTCTGCACAAATTGTAAATAGCCTTTCGCTCCCTGTATTTTACCCCTGCCACCTTAAGAATTTGAAAGAGAGTATTCCAGTCAACATTGTCAAAAGCTTTTACAAATGCTAGAAATGTAGGTTTGCCTTTCCTTAATGTGTCTTCTAAGATAAATTGTAGGGTCAGTATTGCCTCACGTGTTCCAACATCTCTACAGAATCCAAACTGATCATCCCTGAGGTCGGCTTTTACCAGTTTTTCCATTAATTTGTAAAGAATTCGTGTTAGTATTTTGCAGCCGTGACTTATTAAACTGATAGTTCGGTAATTTTCACATCTGTCAACACATGCTTTCTTTGGGATTGTAATTATTACATTCTTCTTGAAGTCTGAGGGTATTTCGCCTGTCTCATACATCTTGCTCACCAGATGGTAGATTTTTGTCAGGGCTGGCTCTCCCAAGGCTATCAGTAGTTCTAATGGAATGTTGTCTACTGCCAGGGCGTTTCCATCTGAGTTCTTGATATTCATACAAATTGTTATCTTTTCTCCAAAGATCTCTTTAATTTTCTTGTAGGCAGTATCTATCTTACCCCTAGTGATATATGCCTCTTCATCCTTACATTTGTCCTCCAGCCATCCCTGCTTAGCCATTTTGCACTTCCAGAATGAGATTTTCACTCTGCAGCGGAGTGTGCGCTGATATGAATCTTCCTTGCACATTAAAACTGTGTGCCGGACCGAGACTCGAACTCGGGACCTTTGACTTTCGTGGGCAAGTGCTCTACGGTCTGTTTCATTTTGCACTTCCTGTTGATCTCATTTTTCAGACGTTTATATTCCTTTCTGCCTGCTTTATTTCACCACTATGTTTCTAAAATCCAAAGCAAGTTCTGGCAGGACAAAAAGCACAGCTTTACGAAACTGAAAACATAGTCCTAGGAGATTTTGCAGAAAACTTTTTTTGTGGTTCAGGATGAAATGTAAGGGCACCACTGGGTGAATGACCAGCATGCATGCATCCGTCCATTTCTTTGGTACTTCAGAAATGAGAAAGATGAAGTTTGCAGTTCTCCAATTTGCATTCTACGTGACTACTGGGAACGTAACATTTCGGTTGTCTGAATGTTTCAAAAGTATGTGAAAATTACATAACAGAAAAGTTGTCCGAGGTTGACAAGCTCATACTTTTCAGATGGAAGTAGTAGCCAATACAAGAACAAAAAGGGTTTTTCAAATCTTTGCAACCGCAAAGTAGATTTTGGGTTGGAGGCCGAATGGTACTTTTTAGCCTCATGGCATGGTAAAAATACAGGGTATTACAAAAAGGTACGGCCAAACTTTCAGGAAACATTCCTCACACACAAATAAAGAAAAGATGTTATGTGGACATGTGTCCGGAAACGCTTAATTTCCATGTTAGAGCTCATTTTAGTTTCGTCAGTATGTACTGTACTTCCTCGTTTCACTACCAGTTGGCCCAATTGAAGGAAGGTAATGTTGACTTCGGTGTTTCTGTTGACATGCGACTCATTGCTCTACAGTACTTGCATCAAGCACATCAGTACGTAGCATCAACACCTTAGTGTTCATCATGAACGTGGTTTTGCAGTCAGTACAATGTTTACAAATGCGGAATTGGCAGATGCCCATTTGATGTATGGATTAGCACGGGGCAATAGCCGTGGCGCGTTACATTTGTCTCGAGACAGATTTCCAGAACGAAGGTGTCTCGATAGGAAGATGTTCAAAGCAATTGATCGGCGTCTTAGGGAGCACGGAACATTCCAGCCCATGACTCGCAACTGGGGAAGACCTAGAATGACGAGGACACCTGCAATGGACAAGGCAATTATTTGTGCAGTTGACGATAACCCTAATGTCAGCAATAGAGAAGTTGCTTCTGTTCAAGGTAACGTTGACCACGTCACTGTATGGAGAGTGCTACGGGAGAACCCGTTGTTTCCGTACCATGTACAGCGTGTGCAGGCACTATCAGCAGCTGATTAGCCTCCACGGGTACACTTCTGCGAATGGTTCATCCAACAATGTGTCAATCCTCATTTCAGTGCAAATGTTCTCTTTACGGACGAGGCTTCATTCCAACGTGATCAAATTGTAAATTTTCACAATCAACATGTGTGGGCTGACGAGAATCCTCATGCAATTGTGCAATCACGTCATCAACACAGATTTTCTGTGAACGTTTGGGCAGGCATTGTTGGTGATGTCTTGATTGGGCCCCATGTTCTTCCACCTACGCTCAATGGAGCATGTTATCATGATTTCATACGGGATACTCTACCTGTGCTGCTAGAACATATGCCTTTACAAGTACGGCACAACATGTGGTTCATGCACGATGGAGCTCCTGCACGTTTCAGTCGAAGTGTTCGTACACTTCTCAGCAACAGATTCGGTGACCGATGGATTGGTAGAGGCGGACCAATTCCATGGCCTCCACGCTCTCCTGACCTCAACCCTCTTGACTTTCATTTATGGGGGCATTTGAAAGCTCTTATCTACACAACCCCGGTACCAAATGTAGAGACTCTTCATGCTTGTATTGTGGACGGCTGTGATACAATACACCATTCTCCAGGGGTGACCGATGGATTGGTAGAGGCGGACCAATTCCATGGCCTCCACACTCTCCTGACCTCAACCCTCTTGACTTTCATTTATGGAGGCATTTGAAAGCTCTTATCTACACAACCCCGGTACCAAATGTAGAGACGCTTCATGCTTGTATTGTGGACAGCTGTGATACAATACGCCATTCTCCAGGGCTGCATCAGCGCATCAGGGATTCCGTGCGACGGAGGGTGGATGCGTGTATCCTCGCTAACGGAGGACATTTTGAACATTTCCTGTAACAAAGTGTTTGAAGTCACTCTGGTATGTTCTGTTGCTGTGTGTTTCCATTCCATGATTAATGTGATTTGAAGAGAAGTAATAAAATGAGCTCTAATATGGAAAGTAAGCATTTCCGGACACATGTCCACATAACATATTTTCTTTCTTTGTGTGTGAGGAATGTTTCCTGAAAGTTTGGCCATACCTTTTTGTAACACCCTGTATATGCGATGGAGTAGGAGGTACAACAAAATGTGAAGTGAGTAATGCCATCCTACAAACAATGACTACAGACCAAATTCTCTCAATAGAGGGCATGTATACCTTTCACAAGGATAATATTAAAGGTTCTCATCAAGAAAGAAGAGATAGTTTTCATATCAAAGCATTCAGCACTCTGAAAACTCTATAGCAGTAAAAAGAATAAGGCAATTCCACAAATTCCTTGGTGTTGCATAAAACTTAGTTCGATGCTATGTAACACCAGAAACTGAAATTTATGAGGATCATTGTGTCTGTAACACTGGACTCGCATTCGGGAGGACGACGGTTCAATCCCGCGTCCGGCCATCCTGATTTAGGTTTTCCGTGATTTCCCTAAATCGCTCCAGGCAAATGCTGGGATGGTTCCTTTCAAAGGGCACGGCCGACTTCCTTCCCCGTCCTTCCCTAATCCGATGAGACCGATGACCTCGCTGTCTGGTCTCCTTCCCCGAAACAACCAACGAACCATTGTGTCTGTAAAATTACATTTCCATCTTTAACATAGAATGACATAGTGGCATGTGTGTATGATGGACAGTGGTGGCTTGCACAGGTTGAAAGAATAGGTTTGGGGGAAAAAATGATGTTTTTGTGCATTTTTGCCACCCTGATGGCCCAAGTACGTCATTCGAGAGATGTACTAGTGAGGAAGTTTAGATACCAATTCAAAATGTATTATGGAAACTTTCAGGGCTTGAACTTACCACAACTACTGGGAGATCTCATTCTATATCACAAAAGCTCTCTGAAGAAGTAAGTGTTCTTTACAATCACCACCAGGTTTAGGAAGCACAGCATCTCAAAATTATGTTAATTGAAATTACATATTTTAAACTTGTCGAGTTATTTTAAATGTTTAGTTCAGTAATTTTTGCGACTTTTTGCATATAATTCAGTACCTTAAATTCGATAATAACTGATTACATCCAGCCAGTATCAGACATAAATTAGGCAATGGCCATAAGATCAGTTGTAGTATAATGTGAATTATTTGCCCATTCTCAAAAATTTATGTCTTTGTTCACAGCAAATATCAGTGTAGAAGTTTTCACAGTACTTTGCTATTATATACTAAACGTGCAAAAATCAAAGTTTTATATTCAGTCCCATCAGAGACAATTAGCTCCAAACTTTACAAAAAAAATAAAATTTTTCAAAATTCAAAAATTCACAAGAAATTAAGGAAATGTTTATCAGTGTTGTTGCTCTATATAAGAGCAGTAGTTTATGATATGTAAATAGAGAAAAAGATACGCTCTGATAAACCACCCCTTGGTTGTTATTTTTAGGTCTAAAAAGTGGATTTTCAAAATTTTCAGTACCAGTCTTTGGAGGTCATTTTCACTGGTTATTTTTGAATTTAGGGTATTTTGGGTAATAAACAATGTTGTAGAGAAGACTTTCCTAAAAATAATCATCTCATTTGCAATGTTGTAATTTAAACCAGTGTAGAATGTTCATATTAACACTAATGCCTCCAAACTGAAAAACCATTGCTAATGTCTCCACACTGTAAAACCACTGTGCGCTTACAAATAAAAATTGCCGCCATTCAGTAAGGGTGCAGGGCGAAATTTTTTAAAAAAACTGTTTCGAACTTCTGATTTACATGGTAATTACATATTAAAAAAAAGAAAATATTTAGAAATGGTCCAGCAACCAATTTAATTTTTATTGGATCACTTCACTTGGATTGACCCTCTTTCGTTTATTATAATCATCACGCTTCACAACGTAATTATATCTTGAACTAGGCTTGAGATTTCTGCACAAGCTTTTTCTCGGCCTCAAAAACAAATTTTTACAATTTTCTCTGCACTTACTTTTATCTGTTTAGAAGGGCATTCAAGTAACATGTATACTACTTCTGTGTTGGATAGTGGCTTTTCCTCCAACAGTTTATTTCATGGCATTGTTTTGTGTGGCGTCTGACTAGTGACAGATTAATAGCTTGAGAACCATTGACGTATGACCATTTAAGTGACCTGTAGTGATTAGATAATATAAAAAAGTTTGTAGTATATTTTTATTGTCGGTTTGAAAACCTCTTAACACACACACACACACACACACACACACACACACACACACACACACACACACACAAATAATAATAATAATAAAGTAGCAGTTTTTCTGAAAACTGTTGTGATGATTTCAAAGCAGAACAAAGTAACAAATAATGAGTTGTTTTTACATGTGGAAGTACATGCCCGTGCTGCTTACACATGTAGTGTGTTTATATTCTCTCAGTACTTGTGGAGTGATATTCAACTGCACAAGTGGTTTTTTTTTTATGACTACATTGTAGTGTATGACAACAGATTAATGAGCGTCAGCTACGTATATGTGCAATTCAAAGCGAAAAATAGAGCTTTTGTTGGAGAAGTAAAATTTTCAGTGCAAGCAAAAATGTTCAATGTGTAAAATATTTATTTTTGTCTAAAATATCTATTTTCTTTTTCTTAGTAGTAATTTACTTAATTTGGTACACATTCATGTCCATTTGAAAATTGTTTGAATACAATAGGAATCAGTAACATCAATAAAAGCAATTGATGTCAGGCTTCTGAAAAAATACCTCTTGTCATTATGAGGAAATAACATAGGCCTGACAAGTTACCTCTTTTCTAAGTCTCACAGCAGTGTGGGCAATGCTTAAAGAATAGTATCACCTAAATTTTATAGGCATTTTAAGGAGCTCAGAGTAACTTTGTATAAAAGAACAACATTTTGTGAATACAAGAATGCCAATCAAGAAAATTGGATCCTTTTTATATGAGAGTTACAAATGTCTACATATGTTACCAGTTTGCAGTTGGCAGCCCAAAAATGCCAGTTGACATTACTGTAGAAACAAAAACCTACACCTACAACACATGTTAACTACATTGTTGCTGTTTGAAATGGAAAATACAAAGTTGATTTTTACTGGGTACATACCTTCAACCGAGCGAGGTGGCGCAGTGGTTAGCACACTGGACTCGCATTCGGGAGGACGACGGTTCAATCCCGGCTCCGGCCATCCTGATTTAGGTTTTCCGTGATTTCCCTAAAACGCTTCAGGCAAATGCCGGGATGGTTCCTTTGAAAGGGCACGGCCGACTTCCTTCCCCATCCTTCCCTCATCCGAGCTTGCGCTCCGTCTCTAATGATCTCGTTGTCGACGGGACGTTAAACACTAATCTCCTCCTCCTCCTCCATACCTTCAAGAATGCTAACAATGTACCTCGTATAACTAAATATATCCACTTTGAGCTCTTTGTAGTTTACATCGCAAAATGGACATTAATGGAAATGAATGTGTGCACCACATCTTCCTGGAGAAAATGGGCCAGTTGGGTTTCCTGGTGCAGGAAATCCAGCAGGGGTGACAAAACAATGAAAAAACAAGCTTTTCAAAATCATCAGGACCTATCGTAAAGAGGAATAAAAAGACATACTGTGTCCTGAAGTAGAACAAAAGCCTGAATCACAACCTCAAGTCATTGAAAGCAGGGATCTGACGGAAGAACTTAACCACCCAGATATTCCAGAACCAAAGAAGAGGAGGAAAAAATTCTGTTTGTGAACGATCTTGAACCCCTCCAGATGCAAGTGTTTTAGAAGCAGAAAATGAAATCCTTTGGCTGCTATACAAGGTGTGGGATCTCAGAAATGTGGGGCAGGTTTTGCGAATTCAGAATCTTATGTGTTTCAGGCCCCGTAATGACTTCAGAATCAAAATGCAATCTAAATGTTGCCTTAACACTGAGTAAAAAGACCAGTACCCTGCCTCCGTCATAGATGTGTGTCATGTCCTTAGGTTAGGCAGGTTTAAGTAGTTCTAAGCCTAGGGGACTGATGACCTCTGATATTAAGTCCCATAGTGCTTAGAGCCATTTGAACAGTCTTTGGTCACCTTCCCCACAACATTTTCTGTGTGATCGTTCCAATTTAAGTTGTTTGTAAATGCAATCTCTAGGTATTCAGTATATCTACAATCTTTAAATTTATGTGATTTAATAGTGCAACTGACATTTAATCGATCGTTTTGTATCCGTGTGGAGGATCTTTAACTTTTCATTGTTTAGTGTCAATTACCACGTTTTGCATCGTGCAGATATTTTGTCTAAATCAATTCACAATTCATTTCGATCTTCTGGTGATTTTTGTAGATGGTGGATAATAGCGTTATCTGCAAAAAATGTGAGAGAGCTGCTCAAATGGTCTCGTAATTGTTTATATGGATTCTGAGGAGCACACACTCCCTTGAGGAATCCCAGGTATCACTTCTGATTAACTCTGTGACTTCATACATATATTGACAGCAATGATACACCTACCTATTTTGACAACGAAGGTATTTGTACTGTGTCGAAATACACACAGTTTGTGTCAAAAATTATTCCTTAATATCAATTGTTTTTAAATGTAAATGAGGTGTGTTTCCCACTGTCATTATTAAATATGTATATCACGAAGTGGCATTCGTAAAATTTATACATGTGAGACTACAGTGTTTTCCACACTTTTATGTTGGATCCCACTCCCAAATGCTATTAGCCTACCAGTGGTGGTGAAGATTTACAACTGTAATGACTTCACTGCAATAACTTTGTTTAATATGTGCACAAATGTATTGATAAATAATTGTTCATTTAATTATTGTTCTTTGTGTCTTTATTATACCTCACTCTGATTGCGCTGCTTCATCATTATTTTTGCTGTCTGCATAAACCTGATTTGTTGAAGAGATTCAAGTATTCTCTGGCAGATTAGGAGAAAAAGATAATGAAACACCGTGTAGACTGTACTCGTAATCTGCTGTATTAGCCAATTTGGCAGACACTGCTGCTCGACAGCTGGTGCTCTCGTATGGTATTAGACAGTGTCATAAAACTTCAAATGGTGATTTATCAAAAATTCTTGGGAGTTGTATTAGAGTAGCATTTGTTATATCTCAGCTTGTACCATAACCGTGCAAAAGATGAACAAAGTCAGCAACTATTAGCTGTACGATCCCTGTGTAAGGCGATTTGTTAATGCTAGGTTGTAGACCTGGGTTAACTGATTAAGATTGTTTATCTGTAGTTCCAAATACCTAACTCTAACTGCTTCATATATTCCATTATTTGAGTACACTGTTTTCATAGTTTGTAGAAATCTGTGAGTAGTAGTAGTCTGAATCTACAGAGCCATGCCAGGATGTAATGGTAAGCCATTTGCCTCGAAGCAATTAACGACAGAGATGGAGCTTCAGCTTGATGTTTACACTGTCAGAAAAAGCAGTATAATAGTTAGTATATGGTGTATGTTGAGATTCATTGCAGTTTCACTTATCATATCGTTTCTTTTGAAAGTCATTATTCAAGCATGTAGAAACGGTCGAAATATAGGCACACTACATTGGTAGAATTACACCTGTGTCAAACTCTGAATGGACAGGCTGGCAGTTTATGAACAAAATATTGAAAATGGATGCATTTATTTATAATTACTTCGACCATCATCTGGAGTCTGTATAGCTTTTATCTGAGAGAAATGTACCAGCTGGTTGGCAAATGTCATAGGCCTGCTTCAAAATGGCTGATGTGAATATTCATGAGTGTGTAGTTGCTCTCTTGGAAAATATGCATTATGCATCTGAGGCAGGACATCATTATGGTGTTGATGCTTCCAAAGCAAGGGGATGGATTAAACAATTTAGAGATAATGATGAGTTAGCGAGACGTCCAATGCTTGGAAGACTAGGAGTCTCTATGTGGAGACAAGTTGAAGAACTGGTCAGGGTAGTCCAGAATGCCCCTTCGTCATTCTCTGGGAACAGAGGAGAGCTTCACATTCCCTGGCTTGTCGAGAATTCCTCTCAGAAGATTAAAGGTGTGGATAGACTAGCAATTGCGTGTTGCTGGGAAGATGTCGATTGGAGGAAAGTCATTTTCCCTCAAGAGTGCACAGCTGAGTCCATGAGCAGAGAGAGGCCCTGCTCTGGTTTACCACACAAATGGGTAACAGTATGATGCACGCTTTGTGGGCAAACATGCTAGAAGTGGGCACGTAAGTGTGAAATGTTGGGGCCAGATGTGCGCGCGCAAAGGTAACTCTCATACGCATGACTGCAGTCTCTGGCAGCTGAAGCCACACTTCAGCTGCCAGGGACTGTAGGCTTTGCGTGTGTGCGTGTGTGTGTGTGTGTGTGTGTGTGTGTGTGTGTGTGTGTGTGTGTGTGTGTCATCTATTTTTGACAAAGGCCTTGTTGACCGAAAGGTTATTTGTGACAGTCTTTTTGTTGTGCCTATCTGCGACTCAGCATCTCTGCTATATGGTGAGTAGCAACTTTCCTTTTCATAATATTGTTACATTCCATCCTGGATTTTCCATTGTTTGTAGTTTGAAATGCTATTTTGTACTGTTTAGGGTAAGTGTGCGCTAACATTTCTTTAATTTGTACATAATATTTCAGTGTAATAAACTTCTTTTCTTTCTTACATGTTTTTTCCTTCTTCTTCACTTATGTATTTTTTGAGAATTTTTGTGACTAAGCTTCTCTTCAAAGTATTGGATACTGCTGCTTCTTCTAGGATGTGTAACTCTCATTGTATTTCCATTTTATCTAATGGTAACTTACATATGCGAGCTACCATAACAAGGAAATGTGTCTTTTTGTAAATTGCAGCAGTTATATTCATGTTGTGATGTTGGAGTTGTCAGTTATTGTTTCATTTAAGTGTGTCAGTTTGAACTTATTTTCTGCCATAGTTACTGTAAGTCTAAGGAGTTAATTTTGCTTTCAGACTCTTTCTGTAAAGGGACACGTCAGCCAGTTCACTGGTGACACTAGCTATGCTAAAAAATATCATGTGCTGAAAAGAGGAGACTTTATGAAATCTCAAAAACACAAAATGTTACAGAAGAATTTCTGGTGCATTTCAAGAATTATAAGAGAGTGCTTCACAAAGTCATAAAAGAATCTAAAAAACAACAAATGATCACCATATAAAATGGCCAGGAACAAAATGAAAGCCATGTGGAAGATAGTCAGAGAACAAGTAGGAAACGAGACCTCCCAAAATGTAAATCTCCAGGTAATCCAAGATGGCAAAAAAATTACAATTCCAGAAGAAGTAGCCAATGCTTTTAATACATACTTTGCAAATATTAGTGAAAAATTACTATCAGACATAAAATCTTCAAATAAAAATCCTGCTACAACACCATCCAATCAAATCAGAAACTGCAACTCCCTATTTCTTACTCCAACCAACCATAAGGAAATTAAACTATCAATAAGAGAGTTAAAAACAAAATTTTCAACAGGTGTGGATGAGATTCCAGATTATGCCATTAAAAATGTGGGGGACCTCATTGCAATACCATTAGCCCACATTTTCAACAGTTCATTAACAAATGGAGTCTTTCCTTCCTGCTTAAAGACAGTGAAACTAAAACCACTGTTCAAAAAGGGTAAGAAAGAAGACATAGCCAATTATAGACCTATTGCCTTGCTATCTACATTTTCTAAAATACTAGAAAAAATTTTTCATAAGAGGTTGCTAGATTTTCTAGAAAAGTGCAAAATATTATCCGCAACCCAACATGGCTTCCAGAAAGGCTGATCAACAGAAACAGCAATATATGAATTTCTGGGTGAAGTACTTGAAAAAATTGATAGTGGACAAAAAGTAACTGGCATATGCCTTGATCTGTCTAAGGCTTTTGACATCATAGGCCACACTCTATTGCTGCAGAAGCTTGAAAGAATTGGTATCAGAGGTATGCCTAACAGCTGGCTTAGATCATATCTTACTGACCGCAAGCAAGTAGTAGAAATACATTTTCACAAAGAAAATAAATCAACAAGACACTATTCTGATTATAAAGCAGTAAAATATGGAGTACCGCAGGGCTCGGTACTTGGCCCCATCCTATTTTTGATATATATAAATGACCTAACATCAGCCAACCAGTACCATAGCACTATCCAGTTTGCAGATGACACAAGCATATTAGTCAGCGGGAAGTCTGCAGAGATACTACAGACAAAACTGTCTGAGGCATTAACAAATGTTGTAAACTGGTTCAACCAAAACAAACTAATAATAAATAAAAGCAAAACAGTAGCATTAAATTTTCATAATATCAAGAGAAACATTGAAGAGGATATAAGAATTCAGATGTCAGACACGGATATTGCAAGTGTGCCTAATACAAAATTTCTGGGGGTCTGGCTACAGGATAATCTTAGATGGGAAACTCACATTGACAACATATTAAAGAAGCTAAGTACCATGTGTTATTTAATGAGAGTGCTAGAAAACTGCTGTCATAAGGACTGTCTAATGACAGTTTACTATTCTAATATACATTCTGTCCTAAAATATGGGATCACCTTTTGGGGTAACTCGCCATCCTGCCTAAAACTCTTCAGGATGCAAAAAAGAATAGTGAGAATCATGGCTGGAATAAAAAGGAACAAACCATGTAGACCATTATTTAAAAGGATGGGGATTCTTCCCCTTCCATGTATTTTCCTATTTGAAAGTGCAATGTTTATAAAGAAATATACAATAACAAATCCTAGTATCCTCCCCAAAAATGAAAATGTTCATCATCATAATACAAGACAGAAAACTGACTTTCATGTACTCCATACAAAAACCAGTTTGTGCCAAAAAGGAACATTACACCATGGAAAAATTATCTAGAATAAATTGCCAAGAGAAATTAAAGTAATGACAGATGTAAAAAATTTTAAAGCAGCATTAAAAGAATATCTGTTGACACATTGCTTTTATAGTGTGGAAGAGTTCCTCCAAAATCCTCGAGAGTCTAAGTGATGATTATGCAAATACTGTAACCATTAATATTGGCCTATAAATACATTCAGATGTAATTCTCAGGTTTATAATGGGGTTCAAGTATAAGTTGTATAGCGACTTGCCCAGTATATGAAGTAAAATTCTGTGAATGTAATTCTGTAGTGTACATATGAGTTCATAGTGTAGAAGAGTTCCTCAAAAATCATTAGAGCTTAAGTGAGGATCATGCAAATACTTTAATCGTTAAAATTGGCTTATACATGTATTCAGTTGTAAACTTCAAGTTTCTAATGTGGTTTAATTATAACTTACACATTGACTTGCCCAGTATATGAAGTGCTGTAAAATTTTGTGAACATAATTTTCTAGTTTCTAAAGTGTTTTAATTGTAAGATATACTTTGACCTGTCCAATATCTGATGTGCTGTACTGTACATGTAAGATTTACTGGACCAATAAATACAATACAATACAATACAATATCAGGAGCACAGTGGCGTCTATGCACTTGCACAAAAAAAAAAAAAAGAAAAAATAATGGAGAGCCATATTGTTCAATAAGGTATGAGAATTATGTTACTTTTTTGTATCATTTGAAGGCCACACACAGTGCTTGTTATGCCACCATACTATAACAAGCTGGAAAAAACACGCAGCGGAATGCCATTATGACACCAATCACAAATACTGTGTGATGCACAAACGAGATGGAATGCTGAATGAAATGAAAGTAACCCATTGGTAAAAAAGCCATATTTAGGGTACGTAAAGAAGCGATAAAACTTTTAAACCAAAATTTTGTTTGTTTGTGGGTCCACAGGTTCCGTACATTTTACAAATGAAAAATTATCCGTTGTAAGCTGGATACTGAAGTTTATAATGTAATTCTTGGGGTTGGATAATTTCGGCATTGTGTTATTATCAGGGACATTCTTGATATCAGCTTATGTACATACATTTTACAATGTGTGCCTCTGCTGCATCTATGAGTACCCATAGTTACAGCTTCTACTGAGTGATGTGATGGTGTAGTGTTGTGACTTGGATAATGTCCACATGTATTTATCGATCACAACGTGTGATCGTGTATGCGTAAGATGAATCCAGTATTACTGCAACAGACTTAACACACAATTTCAAATTTTTATGGAACTTTTTCTCATTGACACACAAAATTACAAAAGTAAAATTTTTTATCACATTCTACATTTTCACTGTTCACGCAGTAAAGCTGCTGCATCAGACATGACGTTTAAATTTGTTTCTTCCATGCTACTAACTCTATTCGTAACGCATTTCGCACGCAGTATCGATGTATTAAAACTGCCACATCGTATACAATGCTTTGACAACAAATATTGTTTATAATCCTCCCACCGGGGGGCTCGCAGTTCTTTTGAGAGTTTATGCACAGTGCACATGGGTTCCAAGTTATCGCATCCTTCTTTCTTCCCTGGCTGCATTTCCTTCACTGTGCCCCTCTTTCCCTATCCTCACTCCGTCTCTGTTGCCCCCTTCTTCCTCTCTTTTACTGTTCTGATTTATGTCAAGCTGGCTATCCACCTAGTTACCCTGCATTGCTTGCAATTTTGTTCCTGCAGCCTGTTCTTTTTCATCCTTTTTGGCATTTAGGTCCCCCACTCGAGGTTTGACTTCCACTTCTAACTATCCTGTTTTTAGTGTGAGCCATTTGGGGAAGAGCTCCCTCCTTATCATCTATGATGTGGATTCCTCTCCCACCCTTTCTTCCCCACCGTAGCTCCCCTTCCAGCCTGCTAGGTCACCAGCATGTCTAGCCAGTCGGTGTGGGGGAGCTGTTATGTACCCGTGTGGCTGCACCCCCTGAAAACACAGGGAGCACACTACTGATAACTGAGCTGTACCCTCTCCACGTATGCCAAGGAGTGGTTGCTTGTCTTCCTGGAGCAACGGAACTCCTGACAATGGCTACCTTGCCGTGTGACCCTTGCTGTGGCTGGGTGCGACCCATGGGGAGAGCCTCTGATCGGGGTAGGTGGAATCGGTGCAAGTGTTTGGCGCATGAAGCATATCAAACTGCAGAAATCTGGCTGTTCTCAAATGGCCATCTCTTTGAATGGTAAAGGATCACTGAATGCTACTTTGTGTCACCCGACAGCCTTCCTGTCCCTGGCAACACTCTCCTCGCTACCTTGTCTCCCCTTGTCTGTACTAGGACAAATCGAGACACATTGCCGCCACAAAGCCCCTCTTTTTTTTTTTTTTTTTTTTTTTTTAAGAATACCCAAGACAAGTCTGGCGAACTGGAGTCTCTGAGGCTCCCTGTTGATCAAAGCTTCTTCTACCGCCCAGTCTGCAGCTGGTGTCTTGGCAATGTTTCAGTCTATGTTACTCCTCACCGGTCTCTGAATATGGTCCAGAGAGAGATTTTTCATAGGGGTCTTATCCTGCAAACTGATAAGGAACTCCGGGTTAGCCTGGAGTGACAATGCGTTCATTTTGTTCGACGTGTGCTGAAGGGTCGTAAAGACAACCACACAGATACCAGTGCCTTCATTCTGGCTTTCGAGGGGGATATCCTCCCGGAGAAGGTCAAAGTTATGTGGTGCAGGTGACGTAATGCTGTACATCCCAGCACCCATGAGATGCTTTCGGTGCTTGCATTTTAGGCATATGTTGTCCTGCTGTATGGCAGATTCTCTGTGTGGTCACTGTGGGCACCCACTCCACAAGAGAAACCTCTGTGTTCCACCATCTCTCTCTCTCTCTCTCTCTGTGTGTGTGTGTGTGTGTGTGTGTGTGTGTGTGTGTGTCCAGCTTACAAAGAGAGGAAAGAAGATGCAAGAGTACAAGTCGCTGGATTGGCTATCTTATGCTGCAGCTCACCAGAAATATGACCGACTGCACGCAGTGTCAATTTTTTTTCTACTTTTTTGTCTGTTACATCCTTTCCTCCTCCTACCTCGTCTTACCCCAGCCCAGTCCCCCAACTCCCCTCCTCCTCCCGTGCAATTCTGACTCCCTCCCCTCCTGGAACTGCTTCCCCTCCCTGGCCAAAGAAGTGCCCCCCTTCTTTGGCTCCTGCCAGTGATGGGGCTCTCCCCTGCACTCCTCCCCCCGGCGTCTATCAAACCAGAAGTCTACTATGACAACTTGGCCACGAGACGCACTATCTGTGCATGACAAGGTCGCCTGTTCTCTTTCGGTTCAGGGTGTTGCAGAAGCCTTTTCTCCTTATGTGGTGAGCCCTCCTCCACCTCCAAAGAAGAAGAAGAAGAAGAAGAAGAAGTAGAAGTCCCAGGACAGCCCTTCCCACCGGAACACCCCCCCCCCCCCCCCATACACCCCCACCCCCCCTCCCAGTGTCCCTGGAGGTGCCGTCTCCCCCTTTACAACCTAAGTCTGACATGTTATTTATTGATAACCACTGACTGAGTGACATGAACCCCCCTCAGCTTCTTTGTGTCTGACCTGGACTCGTGCTAATTCAGTGGAATTGCAGTGGATATTATCATCACCTACCGGAAATACATCTTGTTTCCTCTTATTCTGCATTCTGTGTTACTCTTCAAGAAACACACTTCCTTGATGACCACTCTCGAATGTTTCTTGACTATCGGGCATTCTGTCAGAACTGTGCTGGCCCAGAGATAGCATCTGGAGGGGTCTGCACTTTGGTTTGCATCGATGTCATTAGTGACTGGCTCCCCCTTCATACCAACCTGGAAGCAATAGTCGCTAGAGCATAAACAACTCCGGCAATCACTGTTTGCAATGTATACCTCCCTCCAGGTAGGCCACTTCCTTATGCTGAACTGTCTACCTTAATACAGTAACTCTCACCCCCGTATCTCCTCCTCGAGGCTTCAGTGCCCAACGCTTCCTGTAGAGGAGTGCCACTTCGACAGCTAGGTGTCTTCTAATTGACCGACTTATTACTGACTTTGATATGCGTCTCTTCAGGGATAGTTCCCCTACGTACTTCAGTGCCACTCGTGGCACCTTTAATGCTATCGATCTCATGATTTCCTCCCCTGCTCTCGTGGCTTCCCTACTTTAATCACCCCGTCATGATCTTTGTGACAGTGACCACCTTCCAGTGATTCTATCATTCCTCTGCTGCTACCAGGAAGACATCCCCCCATGTTGGGCATTCTGCAGAGGCAATTGGCCTTTATGTATGTCTGCTGTGCATCTGTCACTATTCTTTGTTTCCCAGGCACTTCTGTGCCCCTACCCACAGGTCCCCCTCATCATTAACCAATGCCGTGGTGGACCAAGTACCCAGCAATTGCTGTCCAGGACAGCCAAAAGGTGCTGTGGCGATTCAAATGACACCCTTCCCAGCCCAACCTCTTCACTTTTAAGGCTTGCTACCTTAGTCAGCAGAGTAAAAAGGAATGCTGGGAGCACCATTTTTTCTCCTCTTGATCGCAGGTTTGGTCCGAGCTCAGTAGCCTTCTGGGCCCCAACAATGGCCAACTGTACAGGGTCTTATTGTCCGAGGTGCTCTCTATACTCTTTCATTGGTCCTTGTAGAACACCACGCGACACACTTAGCCACAGCATTGGCGTCCTCTTCCTGTTGCGCTACCTTTCTCTGCCAGGAATGCTGAATTGGCCAGACCCCCATTCTGTTTCAGCCCCCACCAAGCTGAACTGTGTAAGGAACCCTCCACTGAATATAAATTCTTGCAGGCTTTTATCTCTTCATATGACCCTGCCCCAGGCCTGGATTTAATCCACAAGCAGACAATCCAACACTTGGAAGTTATCCAGTGGCAGCATCTACTCAGGGTCTTCAACTGCATTCGTCTCATAGGTGCTTTCCCCTCTCAGTGATGAGACAGTATAGTTATCCCCCTCCTTAAGCCCAGATAGAACCCAAAGTGTGTTGACAACTACTGCCCGATTAGCCAGATGAATGTACGTTCTACACTGCTTGAGAGGATGGTTTGCTTCTGATTATGTTGGGTACTCGAATCTCGGGGCCTTTTGTCCCCGTGTCAGTGTGGCTTCCAGGAAGGACGATCTCCAGCTGACCATTTACTCAGATTGGAAACAACAATCTGACAGGCTTTTACTAACTGCCAGCACCTAGTCACATTCTTCATTGACCTACATGTCGCATATGACACGGCTTGGCACCATCACATTTTAGTTACCCTCCATGACTGGGGCACTGCAGTCATGGATGGTGTGGCTGGTCCCAGCAGAGGTTCGAGTCCTCCTTTGGGCATGGGTGTGTGTGTTTGTCCTTAGGATAATTTAGGTTAAGTAGTGTGTAAGCTTAGGGACTGATGACATTAGCAGTTAAGTCCCATAAGATTGCACACACATTTTTTGACTGGATCTTTCGCAGCCCCCTTAAGATTTTTTTCCATGTGTTTTTATCCCTCTGGCTCTTCCGGGTTAGAGTTGGCACTTGATTCAGCTTCCCTCGGATCCAGGAGAATGGTATCTCACTGGTTTCTGTGTTAAGTGTCACACTCTTCCTCGTAGCTATCAATGCGTTTGTATCCTCTGTTGGGCCTGTGGTTACCACAGCATTGTATGTTGACGATTTTTGCATGTGGTGCAGCTCCTGTTCGGTAGTATGTGCTGAGCGCCAGCCCTGAGGCACCGTCTGACAGGCCTCTGTGTAGGCCCTCTCCCACGGCTTCCAGTTTTCTCCCTCCAAAATACAAATCATGCATTTTTGTCATCTACCCACAGTACACCCTGATCGAGAACTTTATTTGGGCAACCAGCGCTTCGATGTTGTAGCACAATCCTGTTTCTTGGGCCTTATTTTTGATAAAAAGCTGACATGGCTGCCCCATATTCACCAGCTGAAGACTTCATGGAGGCAAAACTTCATGCTCTCCACCTCCTGGCTCACACATCTTGGGGCGCAGACTGTGCTGTTCTTCTCCATCTTTACCACACTCTGGTTTTGTCCAGACTAGATTATAGGTGTCAGGTGTATGGCTCGGTGGCTCCTCCCACTGTTAAACTACTTGACTCTGTTAATCATGGGGTGCATGTGGCTATCAGTGCCGTGTACACTAGTCCTGTCAACAGTCTCTTCGCAGTAGCCGGGATTTTTCTACTACAAATACGATGGATCCGACTCCTGGTTTCTGACGCAATTGCCATTCACCAATTCACTGACCATTCAATGTACCCTTTTCTCTCTGCAAATGAGGGATGTCTCCCTCTCGATAACCACCTACAGGTGGGATTGCCGGTTGGAATGCATCTCACTTCCCTCTGTCGGGATCACCATCTCCACTCACTGGAAAGTGCCCCGTGTATTTTTTTCCTCGCAAGGCCCCCCCCCCCCTCCCCCCCCCCCCCCCCCCCCCCTTGGATGGTGCCTAGACCACAGATTAAGACTGACATATTCCATTAACAGAGCCCTCCATTTTGTCCTTCAAGACTCCTTCCACAGTGTACTAATATGTACTGACTCAGTGAGCAGCGTGCGGGCTATCGACCAATGTGATGCTCATCACACTGTCACCCTAAGGCCTCTGTTATCTGTCCTCTCTGCCGTTGTCCGGGCTCATGCTCAGTTGCCTTTCTGTGGGTTTCAAGCCATGTAGACATCCCAGGGAATGAACTGGCTGACCATTTGGCTAGAGAAACAGATACTCCCCCCCCCCCCCCCCCTCGCCCTCCCCCCTCCCAATTCTCTTTTATGATTCCAGCTGCGGATATGAGGATCTACGTCAGATCTCTCTTTGCCCAAAAGTGGAATGACTGGTGCACTATCGCTCTATCTCTGCCTTCCGCTCATCTCTGAAGGATTCCACTGTGTTATGCCATCTACCCGTTAGTCATACCAGGCTCACCCGTTGCTTGCTCTTGCGTAACAAACCACTCCCTCAATGTTATTGTAGAGCCAGACTGACGGGATCCCATATATTGGTGGACTGTCCCCTTCTTTTGCCCCTTTGTACTAACTACAGCCTTCCAGCATTCTTAATTTTAATGTTTGCAGACAATTCACATATGGTTGATCTGGTCCTCAGTTTCCTGTGTGAAAGAGCTTTTTATTTTCAGATTATGATTTCATTTTACTCCTGGAACAGGGGCAGGGTGGCTGTGATTGGGACCCCCTTCACGTTTTCTCAGCCCGCGAGCGATGATCCCTCCTCTGTGCAAAGACCACTCTTTTACCCCTCTGTTTTTCCAGTTTTTAGATGTGGTCTATCCTTTCATGCCTTCTACTGTGTAAGTTTTTAACTTCGTCGTTTTATAGTGTGACTCTTGTGATTGGCTCCGTCAAATTTTAGTGACCCTGTCTCTTGTGTGAGTAACTTTGGAATCACAGGACTGATGACCTTGCCGTTTAGTCACATTACCCAACTCAATCAATCAAGCAGTTGTTTATAATTGAGTTTAGCGATAAGTGAATGTTGCAGATAATTTGTATTGTGGGTATTATTTTTCTTAATTTGTTTACTGTACTTATAATTTTATGCATCACACATATTTCTCTGTTTTACTTTTTCGTAATTTCTAAGCTGTTTTCATGAGCACTTGGAAGTGAAATTTTTTCAATATTTTTTGTTTTTGTTTCTAATAGAAGATTGGAAAAATAAATACCCAGGAAATGCCAGGTTTCTCAGCTACTTAGTGATAAAATTCTTCTTATAAAAGTATTATGCAACATATGCCACTCAGAAGTAGTTACATTGTGTTGAAAACATGCTTTCCTGCACTTCCCACTTGCGCAGCATTTAGCGTATTACTGCCTCAGTCACACACCTGTGGGAGATAGCGCAGTAGTGAGGAAAGTGAGAGTGCTTGCCAAACTTAGTTTATGGTCCTGGAGTGCGAGCGTGCACCGGGAGGCAATTTTCGGCCAGGCTTGCTCTAAAGTGTGTTTAAATGCTATGATACTGCTGGTTAAAATTCACGTGTAGGGCACGCATTTGATGTGTATAGCTTACAATGTGGAAAATGTGATAATTTATATATAGACCAAACTGGTCAAAATTTTGTAATAAGATACAAAGAACATATCAGCCCAAACATCATTTGTGATGCACGAAACATACAGTACTTTGAAAATTTTTCACATGTCGCACAACAGAATGAAGTTAGAAATATTTGGAGAATGGGAAATATATAAATTCAAGATTGAGAAGCCAGACAAATTGATTTATGAGCAGTTCAAATTTAAATGCAACGACTTTTTTGCTCCTTTAAAAATGATTTATGATTCAGTAAAGCAGTAAGCTTATGACATACCAGTAATTTATCAAATTGTGTGATAATGTATGAGACACAGGAATAATAATTGTAATTTAAGATTGCAAATTCGCAGATGGCAGTCAGTATTTTTGTGTAGATGTGGCGCTACACTTCAGCCAGTTTGCTGACAACTTTCACACGTACTTCTTTTTTTCTGTTATGAATATTAGAAGTGATATCTCGTTTACATTCACTCGTGGACAATGCAGCTATTGTAGCTGTTGATCGTTTGTACACACGTCTGGTAGTATGGGCACTGAAACAATATTTAATCAGTGATTAACGATATCAATTTACATAACCAACTATGATTTTTCATTTTAGGTGAGGTATTTCATATCACTGATCACATATATTTGGATGTTTTTATTCTGCCATATTTCAATATTTTCCCTGTTATGCCTTAATGATTTTCTATTTAACTAGAGCACTTAGCTCTAAGAATACCGTGATGTTTAATGGAACAATGGAAATTCCAGGTCAGAGTATCGATGATGTTAGGAAAATATTGATGGCTACTTACCATAAAGACAACACGTTAAGTTGCAGACAGGCAGAATTTAAAGACACTTACACATTAGCTTTTGGCCACAGCCTTTCTCAGAAAAAGAAAGAGAAGCATGCACCATTCATTCACACTAGCGAGCACGCCTCACACACATGTGACCACCACCTTCGGCAACTTGGACCAGAACGCTACAATGCATTCTGGTCCTTGCTGCTGGAGTTGCCAGTCATGTGTGTATGAGGCGTGCGTGTTTGTGGGAATGAGTGTTGTGTGTTTCTCCTTCTTTTTTTGTCATTTTTACAGTAAGTAGCAATCTATCTTTTCCTTACAATGATGATGTGACACACAGTAAACATCATTTTAGATCAGTATGTATTGCATAAAGGAAATGAAAAATTCAAATCTATTTTGTGTTATTCACTTTTTGTTCACAATTTTCTGTACTGTAGATCTAAAGAGGACTCATCAGTGATCTTTAAACAGTAAGAAATAAAGAAAATTGGCAATCTTAGGGTAGGATTTTTATCCACACATTTTAAATCGACAAGTCATCTATCTCCCTGTTGACAGTCTCAAGGAATAACAATGTTATAGTCTTTTACCAACACAGCATCTGTTTATTTAATTCTAACATTATGATCTCTGAGAGACAGAGTGTATGGACACACAGTGAACAACAGAAGGCTCCTGTCAGATTTTTATGTCTGAACAACTAAAGATGCATATTGAATTTTGAATGTATCAAGACAAGTTAATACAGTCAAGTAACATTTTGTCCATTCCACACCAACTGGTCTAATTTTCGAAGTTTCCACATGATTGTCATGTATTTTGCTGAAATTTTGTATGAACATTTGCACATGTGCCCAATGAACGTTGGCAAAGTCTCGTGATCATTAATTTAATACTTCCAGAGACATAGTCATTTGTTTGACCCCACAGCGCATCTATCAGCAGTGCAGCTCTGAGTTCTTGGCAACTTTGAGATCTAATATCTCCGCCAGTGTTTTCTTGAAAGAAGCAAAACTTGGTGACAGAAGCAAAACTTCACCACTGTGTACTATTTCTTGAAATAATAATAATAATAATGATAAAAAAGATTTCCTGAGTGATTTGTGAATGAATAATTTGAAGCAAAATAAACCAAAAAAATTGATACTCGAAAGAAGTCTGAAGCTTTTTATCTCTCTGAAAGTAATTGTGGGATACCACCTGAAACTTTGCACAAAAAAACTTACCAATACCAGATCTTAGAATATAAAATTCCGTTCTGCTGCTGCTTTCCAGTACTTTCCAAATTGAGAAAAAACTTGACATTTTAGCTAAAAATGCCAAAAATAGCTATTTCTGGCCCACCTTTACACAAAAAAAGCCGTCTGTAAACTCTTTATCCCATTTTCATTAGAAGGAAGACCTTGTTTCAAACCATCTAAAACCCCCCCTGCGGGTCCGGGGGCTAGAATGGGCCCAAGGTATTCCTGCCTGTCTTAAGAGGCGACTAAAAGGAGTTTACGTGTTTTGGCCTTTATGTGATGGTCCCCTGTAGGGTTTGACCTCCATTCTTCAAAATTTTCTTGAAGAGCGACCCAATTGGGGAAGGGCACCTTACAGGGTGCATCGTGTCCATCGTGCATTGAGATCATATTCCCACTTTCTCGTCATCGCATTGCAGTCCCGCCCGTTGTCCATTTCTTGGGCGAGGACACCTTCCGAATGCGTTTTCCACCATGCACTACGCAGTGTCGATTTCTGCATCAACGATGACCATGGACTTCTTTGCACCTGATATCCAGAATGGTAGCCAGTCCGTTGTGGTGGGGCCGCCATGTACCCTGTTGGTTGTAGCCCCCTGTCCACACAGGGATTGCTGTGCTGATACCTACGCCGTTAATTCCCCACGTGTGCCAAGGGGTAGATGCCCATCCCCCTGGGGCATCGGGACTCCCGGCAAAGGCCATCCTGCCAGGTGGCCTTTGCTGTGGCTGGGTGGCGCCCATGGCGAGGGCCCCCGGTCTGAGTGGGTGGCATCACGGCGGATGACACGCGTTGAAGCATTGTCCATCATCTGTTGCTGGTGGTGAAACACCAGCAGTCTCTAAGCGATTGCGAGCTCAATTCAACGCACAGAAATACGACCCCAAATCGTTCCCCTCCCTCGCCACACCATTGGAGGAACATCAAGCTAAGGATGGCAGCAGATCTTATTCGCCTCAGTGCCTTGTGTGTTCGAGAGCTGATGGGGAATCTTTCATGACATTTGAGCCTCAGTTTTTTGTTGACCATTTGGAGGACAAGTTTGGGGAGGTGGAGGGTTTGTCCAAAATGAGATCTGGGTCAGTCTTGATCAAAACAACATTCTCTGCCCAGTCGCGGGTGTTACTCGCTTGTGACAAGCCGGGGGATGTTTCTGTAACCATCACACCCCGTAAGAGCTTAAATATGGTCCAGGATATCATATTTCACAGAGGCATTCTTTAGCAGTCCGACGATTAGCTGCACGCCAATTTAGAGCAGCAAGGTGTACATTTTGTCTGGCATGTCCACCGGTGTCCGAAGGATAATCAGGTTGCCACCGGTGCCTTCATCTTGGCCTTTGAGGGTGATACGTTGCCCAAGAAGGTCAAGGTGATGGTCTACTGGTGTGATGTCAAGCCCTGTATCCCTCCCCCGATGCGGTGCTTTAAGTGCTGGAAGTTTGGCCATATGTCATCCCGCTGTCCTTCCAGCATCACATGCCAAGATTGCGGACACCCACCACATCCCAATATTCCATATGCCCCGCCTCCTATCTGTGCGAACTGTGGAGGGCAGCATTCGCCTTGCTCGCCTGACAGCAGAATTCTCCAGAAAGAAAGGAAAATCATGGAGTACAAGACGCTGGACAGACTGACCTACACTGAGGCTGAGAGAAAATTTGAACGCCTTCATCCTGTGCGTATGACATCGTCTTATGCTGCCGCTACAACAGTTCTGGCACCATCAGCTCTGCCAACTCAGGTCACCTCTCAGAGCCGGAAGACTCCTGCACCACCTACTTCAGTAGCAACACCTCCCAACCATCAGGGAACGTCCATCCCCACTTCTAAGCCTTAGAAGCGTAAGTCTTCTTGGGCTTCTCTCACTAGGAGGGGATCCCTTGGGATACTCCCTTCCTAGGTTTCTTCTAGTGGAAAGACGACACCCGCCAGTGGCTGAAGAGCTCAAAAGCAGCTTGTCGTAGGGCTTCACGCTCATCCTCAGTCCGGGAGACTGAGCCAGTGGAGTCCTCCCAGCCAGGGAAACCCAAGGAGCAGCGAGAGAAATCCAAAAAGAAAACCCCTAGGATGAAGGAAATTGTGGTGGTACCCGCACCACCGCTACCTACAAGCTCTGCGGCAGAAGATTGGGGTGTCGCTTTTGGCGTTCACTGAGGACCTAGATCTCACCAGTCCCTCAGAAACAATGGATATAGACTGCTCAGGCAGTAAATCGGTAGCAGCAGGTGACTCTGAGGTGTAAACTGGCTCATTGAATGTTCCATGCCTTTCCAGTCTCACGATGTCATCCTCCAGTGGAATTGCCGTTGTTTTTTCCACCACCTGGTTGAGCTATGGCAACTGTTAAGCTTTACACCTGTCATCTGCATTGCCTTCGAGTAAAACTGGTTCCCAGCAATCCGGACCCCTGCCCTCTGCTGCTGTAAGGGATATTACAGGAACCGTAGCAACTATATTGAGTGTCAGGTGGAGTTGCGTTTATGTCCTAAACTTGGGCTGTAGTGAACATGTGCCCCTTCAAACCCCTCTTGATGCTGTGGCTGTCAAAATAAGGCAACGCAAGAAATAAGTGTCTGCAATGTATATCTTCCTCCAGATGGTGCAGTACCCCTGAGTGTATTAGCTGCACTGATTGATCAACTCCCAAAACCTTTCCTAATTCTGGGAGATTTTAATGCCCATAACCCCTTGTGTGGTGGTACCATGCTTACTGGCCAAGGCAGAGATGTCGAAACTTTTCTGTTGCAACTCAACCTCTGGGGCTACCACACATTTCAGTGTGACTCATGGTAGTTACTCGGCCACTGGTTTTTCAATTTGCACCCCAGGACTTCTCCCATCTACCCACTGGAGAGCACGTGACGACTGTGTGTTGGTGACCATTTCCTCATCTTCCTGTTGTTGTAACTGCGACCGAGACGGTTGCGGGGTTGAAATGACGGAAAATGTGGCGGGACCCGCGGAGAGGCCCGTGAACAACACAACGGGAGGGGATGGACACGACCAACAGAGGACAGAACGAACAACAAGATCGAACAACGCAGTCACAAGGAAACCTAGCAAACACATCCACTCGTACGCAGAACAAGAAAGTAAGTAAGCTGTCTAATGCGAGGCGATGTGTCCACAGACGTACGCGAGATTAGACTGGCTGGCTGAGCGATAGGCAGGCGCTTAAGTACTCCATTGGGGCCCTCCTATTGGCTGCTGGAACCACATGTTCCACTGTGGCGCCCTCACACTAAAAGTGGGCCAGGGGGCGCATGCCGCCACAGCTTACGGCACGATGGTGCAGAGACCTCTAGGGGTCTTTGACGTCCATGACGTCTGGCGCGGATTCAAATTCCGCAGCGCGCGGTACCAGACTTGTCACTGCCCCAGCATCAGGCAGACGGACACCTGCCCAGATGGGTGTTGAAAAAGGTGGACTGGGGAACTTTCACTTCTGCTGTCACCGCTGAATCTCCCCCACATGGTAACATCAATGTGATGGTTGAGTAGATGACTAGCAAAATTGTTTATGCGGCAGAAAACGCCATACCTCACTCTTTAGGGTGCTCGAGGCATAAGGCAGTCCCTTGGTGGTCGCCAGAATTCGCTGAAGCAATTAAGGAGCGTCAGCGAGCTCTACAGTGGCATAAGTGGCAACCTTTTTCTGGAGCACCTCATAGCCTTAACAGCTCCGTGCCCGTGTTCGTTACCTTATCTAACAACGGAAGGAGGAGTGTTGGGAGAGATACGTCTCCACCATTGGGTGCCACATGTCACCTTCCCAAGTCTGGGCAAAGATCAAACGTCTTTTCGGGTGCCAGGCACCAACAGCTGTCCCCGGTGTTACCATAAATGGAGAGTTATGTACCGACGCAAATGCGATTGCCGAGCACTTTGCTCGAGCCTCTGCATCGGTGAATTCCCCCCCCAGCCATTCACACACTCAAAAGGCGGCTGGAAGGGAACGTCCTCTCATTCACTACATGCTGCAGTGAATCCTGTAATGCCCCATTTACAGAGTGGGAGCTCCTCAGTGCCCTTGCACATTGCCCCGACACAGCTCCTGGGCCTGATGACATCCACAGCCAGATGATTGAACATCTCTCATCTGACTACAAGTGACATTTTCTCATCATCTTCAACCGGATCTGGTGCGATGGCATCTTTCCATCGCAATGGCGGGAGAGCACCATCATTCCGGTGCTCAAACCCGGTAAAAACCCGCTTGATGTGGAAAGCTGTCAGCCCATCAGTCTCACCAACGTTCTTTGTAAGCTGCTGGAACACATGGCATGTCGGCGGTTGGGTTGGGTTGGGTCCTGGAGTCACGTGGCTTGCTGGCTCCATATCAGATTAGCTTCCGCCGGGGTCACTCTACCACCAATAATCTTGTGTCCATTGAGTCTGCCATCCAAACAGCCTAACCCAGATGGCAACACCTGACTGGCACCTTTTTTGACTTACGTAAACCATATGACACGCCTTGGCAACATCATATCCTTGCCACATTGGTATGAGTGGGGTCTTTGGGGACCACTCCCAACTTTTATCCTAAACTTCCTGTTGCTCCGTACTTTCTGTGTCCAAGTTGGCGACTCCCATAGTTCCATCCATATCTTTGAGAATGGAGTCCCACAGGGCTCTGTATTGAGTGTCTCTCTATTTTTAGTGGCCATTAACGGTCTAGCAGCAGCTGTTGGGCCCTCCGTCACACTTTCTCTGTATGCAGACACCTTCCGCATTTCATACTGCTGCTCCAGTACTGTTGTTGCTGAGCGGTGCCTCCAGGAAGCCATCCAAAAGGTGCAGTCATGGGCTCTAGCCAATGGCTTCCAGTTTTCAGCCTCAAAGTCGTGTGTTATGCACTTCTGTCGACATTGTACCGTCCATCCGGAACCCGCACTTTACCTTAATGATGATCCACCCACTGTAGCGGAGATATATCAGTACCTAGGACTGGTTTTCGACACTCGATTGACTTGGCTCCCTCGTCTTCGTCAGCTTAAGCAGAAGTGCTGGCAGCATCTCAATGCCCTCCATTGCCTGAGCAACACCAATTGGGGTGCAGATCGCTCTATGCTGCTGCAGCTCTACAGAGCCCTTGTCCAATCCAGAATTGACTATGGGAGTGTGGTTTATGGTTCAGCAGCGCCTTCAGCATTGCATTTTCTAGACCCTGTGCACCACTGTGGGCTTTGATTAGCGACAGGAGCTTTTTGGATGAGTCCGGTGTCCCTCCACTGCAGATCAGACGTGCACAACTGCTCGCCAGTTACGCGGCACACATTCATAGTTCCCCTGAGCATCTGAATTACTGTCTCCTTTTCCCACCCACAGCAGTTTGCGTGCGGTCCCTTCTCTGCGAACTGGAGTCCTTCCCTTTACCACCTCTGCTTGTGGCCTGTTCGCGTACACCTCCATGGTGTACGCTTCGGCCGCATCTTCGTCAGGACTTTTTGCATGGCCCTAAGGACTCCGTTAACCCCACCGCTCTCCGCTGTCACTTCCTCTCGATTCGTGATGTGTTCCGGGGCTCTGAAATGGTTTACACCGACAGCTCAATGCCTGATAGTCACGTAGGCTTTGCATATGTTCGTGGAGGACATATTGAGCAGCACTCCTTGCCAGTTGGCTGCAGTGTTTTCACTGCAGAGCTAGTCGCCATTTCTTGTGCTCTTGACTACATCCGCTCATGCCCTGGTGAGTCATTTCTTGTGTGTACAGACTCTTTGAGCAGCCTACAAGCTATTGACCAGTGCTACCCCTGCCACCCTCTGGTAGCATCCATTCAGGAGTCCATCTATGCCCTGGAACAGTCCTTCCATTCCGTGGTGTTTGTGTGGATCCCAGGACACATCGGAATCCTGGGCAATGAACTTGCTGACTGGCTGGCCAAACAGGTGACGCGGAAACCGCTTCTGGAGATAGGCATCTCTGAAGCTGACCTGCGTTCTGTCTTACACCGCAGGGTTTTCCGGCTGTGGGAGACGGAATGGCATAACAGCACGCACAACGAATTGTGTGTCATTAAGGACACTATGAATGTGTGGAATTCTTCCATGCAGCCCTCTCGCAGGGAATCAGTTGTCCTCTGCTGGCTCCGCATTGGCCACATGTGGCTAACGCATGGTTACCTACTCCGTCATGAGGACCAACCTCAGTGTCGCTGTGGCTCCCAAATGACAGTCGTCCACCTCTTGCTGGACTGCCCACTTTTAGCCATGCTGCTTTTAACTGTCCCAGCACCCTGCCTTTGGTGTTGGGTGACAATGCCTCCACAGCAGCTTTAGTGTTACGTTTTAGCCTTGAGAGTGGGTTTTATATTTCTATGTAGGTTTTAGCGCATTACCTTTGTCCCTCTGTGTCCTCCACCCTAAGTTGGCCAGCTACTGTAATCTGCTTCCATGTTTTACTCTCTTCTGTTTCTAGTGTCTCTCTGTTGTTTTCTTGTCCTCTTTTGTTCCTTTTAGTGTTCGTTGCCTTCTCTTCGTTTCTGTGGCTTTTCCTTTCTTTCTGTTTTGTGTTATATGTTTTGTCCATTTTAGTCTCACACTTGTGGCATTGTTTTATTAGGAACAAGGGACCAATGACCTCATAGTTTGGTCCTTTCTCACGCCTCTAGACCAGCCAACCAAACCATCTAAAAACTATATTAGGTTTTGCAATGCAAGCATATAAGGTCCTAAAAAAAAGAACTACACTGTGGAGATGCGTTGAGGATGGGCCCATATTCCACTGGTACTCAAATTATATGTGATGTCATTTACTATGTTATGCAATTGTTTAGTGTTCTGTGTGGAAGATAATGTCAGAATTCCTGATGACTAGAAAATAATCTTGAGTTCTGACAAAAGATTATTTTCTAGTCATCAGGACTTCTGATTTTATCTTCCACACAGAGCACTAAACTTCAAGTAGTCTTGCTAGTTTTTTAGAAATCTGTATAGCATTCAACCTCATGAAATTAATTTTATAAAAAATACACTAGAATAAGAATACAGTATAATGACTAGTTTTATCTTTTTTGTGGCTATAATAATTTGAGGTAATCACATTTGACAAGTGTAATTTTTTGAGTTCTGTCTTATCAAAATTTTTTACCAGACAATCCCATCAGTGACATCATCTGTCCATCAGTATAGTTTTCCTCATGACATTCTACAGCAGATTAATGAAATCTGTAAATAAAACCTCGAGTAGCTTGAAGTAAACATATGCTTGTGATCCTAAAAGAGACTACTTCTTGCTTTGACCTCTGACACTTAAGAAATGTATCATCAGTTTGGGACCCTGTGCAAAGAAACCCTTATCAGATTTGGAAAGCATTGGTAAGGAAACTCACAGGTGGCTGCTGGGGATGCTGTTTTCTCACTTTAAAAGGAAACGGCAGTGGTGAAGCTGGCGTGGACCTTACCAACACATTTATATAATTTCTCATGTGTACACTATTGTTCCACATTAACTGCAAGCTATGCTAACACACATTGTACCTTAAACTAGAATTAAACTACACACTAAAAGGACATACTAATGATTCTCTGTCACATGAATCCACTCAAAAAAATGTCAGGAAGACTGCTGGAAACTTCATAAAAATTTACACAATGTGACAGTGGGATAAAACCCAAAAGTTATTTAAACAATATGTGCTGTAGTTGTTATGCAACAGTCTTACTGTCATGACCCCCATTGCTTTCGTAATGTACAGTTAAATTGTGAAGTTTATAATCAGCTTGATTATTTGGATAGGGTCCGCCTTTAGCAAAACACAATTTTGTTTTTTTACCCAAACATGTTTCACTGCAGTTGCAGCATCTTCAGTGGGCTTTTATTTTTCATCTGTTAAAGATAAAGAGTGTTAATAAATGAAAAGCACCAGTTTGCTTTTGTTCTACAATATTACTTTTATTGTAAACCGGTTTTCGTCTTACAAGGCCATCTGCAGACATTTACTGAGTATTATCACCAAAGAAGTTAAATGTTAGCAGACTACATTGGAAGAGAAGTAACACATCTAGACTGATGCAGAAACATACAGTAAGTAACATCTTTGCAATGAAAAAGTAAAACCTGAACTGTACATGAATAAAAATGGACTAGACAGGAAAAACTTTAGCACAAAATTGGAATAGCATGCCTACCTAACAGTTTCTATTAACAAGCAAAACTAATAAAATAAAATAAAATTAGTACTAGACAAGGCATCATCAGGAGGTATGAAACATGGAGAGTGATACACAACAAATTAAAAGAAGAGACAGTTATCAATGTAAATACAGAATACATAAGGAACTGAAGCAATATCAATAAGATAAACAGAAATAAATAAATGCAGGAAAATGGAGGTGTTTGAGGGAACCTACAGTCTAAGTGTGTGGTGGTACTGCATTTTAACATTAACATTATAATCAAAGCAGTGGCTGTGTAACAGTTTTCATTAAATAAATGAGCAAAGTAAAATGTGAACAGTATTTGATGAGACAACCACAAGGGGTGTTAAGCATGGACAGTAACAAGTACCAGTTAAAAGAAAGCATTAACTATTGAAACTGCAGTCTATGTGAAATACAAAGACAACTTCAACAAAACAAAACAACCTAATGAATACAGGAAAATGGGAATATGTAGGAAGAGAGAGTGTGGGAAGTAATGAACAACAAAGATGGTTATATGAAGTTTAGGAGAGCGGAAGTGTTGAGCTGTGTCTGGTCATTTAGGATGAAATCTGGACTGTGAGCAATGTTGTTCTACCAAGAACCGACGGAAGATTCTGTTAATATGATAAAGAGTGTTCTTTGTTGTTTGTATACATGTAGCTATTAGTTTTTAAATCATAATTACAGATAATTGAAAAAATACATAAATTACGAATTCATACCTTTTTACCTTGATACTGTAGTTATAGCAGAAAAACAGACTGGAATATGTCATTGTGAGTTGTGACAATAGACACGCTGTTTTTGAAGTGAAGTGTTTTGAGTTACTCGAAGTTTGTCACTTCCTAGTTATCAAGACTTTTGATATTGCCTTTCACAGAGAGTATTAAACAATTATAGAATGTGATAAAAGATGTTATATTTAATTTTAGTGCCAGCAGAATATTGGCTCGTTTTCAAGGCACCTCCACCTTATTGTCGTTTGCAAAACCAAATATAGTTTTGTAGGTGGTTTCGATCAACTTTTTTTTAATGAAAACTAAATTGTTTACAGAAGACTCTTTTCTTGTAAAATTGTGGTAAAAGTAACTATTTTTTATGTTTTTAGAAAAATCGTCAACTTTGCCCTCAATTTGTAAAATATTGGAAATCAGTAGGAGGATTTAATTGTATATTCTAAGACAAATTGGTAAGTTATTATGTTCAATGTTTCATGCGTATCTCAGAATTATTTCCAGAAATATAAAAACCTGAATTATACACTTTTTTCTAGTGTCTATTTTTTCATATGTCTTTGCTTCAAATTATGTGCAAATCGCTCAGGAAATCTTTTATTGTTGTTGTTATTATTATTGGTATTATTTCACTTAAGAGAGTGCAAAAATTGTACAAGTTGACTCGGTCCTGTTTCTTTCAAAAACATTTTACTGGAGATATTATGTCTGAAAAGTGCTAACAACACATGGGCGCACTGCTGATGGGTGTGCTAAGGGCTCAAACAAATGGTTATAGCTCCGGAAGTGTTGAATTAATAATGGTGAAACTTGAACCAATGTTCAATTGTACAATTGTTTGTACAAAATTTCATCAAAATCCGTGATGGTCATGAGGGAATCTTTAGAGCATTTTTTGTGGAATGACCCATTTGATACACTGATCTGATGTAAAAACAAATGTATTATGTACAGTGGAACATTACAAATGCAGTATATCATAAGACTTATTGCACTGCTGTGCACACAAAATGTTTGTATTTCATTTTTTGTTAGTAATATTGTGTATTCTAATATAGGTAATGGTTTGAGAATGAACAAAAAGTTCAAAACTAGTCACTAGTAAAATATCATTTGTAACTTTGACAGAAACCTTAATTAAATTTATTTATTTACATGTCAAGTTCCGTAGGACCAAATTGAGGAGCAAATCTCCAAGGTCATGGAACGTGTTAGTACATGAACTTACAACATGAAAGTAATAACAGATAAAAATAAATGTTCATGAACCTGAAAGAAAATCAGTCCATAAGTTTAAGCAAACCCTATCAGCAATACAATGAGAATCAGCTTAATTTTTCAAGGAACTCCTCGACAGAATAGGAGGAGTGACCCATGAGGAAACTCTTCAGTTTTGATTTGAAAGCGCGTGGATTACTGCTAAGATTTTTGAATTCGAGTGGCAGCTTATTGAAAATGGATGCAGCAGTATACTGCACACCTTTTTGCACAAGAGTTAAGGAAGTCCGATCCAAATGGAGGTTTGATATCTGCTGAGTATTAACTGAGTGAAAGCTGCTTATTGTTGGAAATAAACTAATATTGGTAACAAGAAATGACAATAAGGAATATACGTATGGAGAGGCCAATGTCAAAATACCCAGACTCGTGAACAGAGGTTGACAAGAGGTTCGTGAACTCTCACCTCTTATTACCCGAATCGTCCGTTTCTGAGCCAAAAATATCCTCCTAGAATGGGAAGAGTTACCCCAATACATAATACCATACGACATAAGTGAATGAAAATAAGCAAAGTAGACTAATTTACGTGTCGAAGTATCACTCACTTTCAATACTGTTCGAATAGTGAAAATGGCAGTATTAAGTCTTTGAACAAGATCCTGAACGTGGGCTTTCCACGACAGCTTACCATCCATCTGAACACCTAGAAATTTGAACTGTTCAGTTTCACTAATCATATGCCCGTTCTGTGAGATTAAAACATCGGGTTTTGTTGAATTGTGTGTTAGAAACTGTAAAAACCGAGTCTTACTGTGATTTAACATTAGTTTATTTTCTACAAGCCATGAACTGAGGTCATGTACTGCACTACTTGAAACCGAGTCAATGTTGCACACAACATCCTTTACTACCAAGCTAGTGTCATCAGCAAACAGAAATATTTTAGAGTTACCCATAATAATAGAGGGCATATCATTTATGTAAATAAGGAACAGGAGCGGCCCCAACACTGATCCCTGGGGCACCCCCCACTTGACAGTACCCCACTCAGATCCCACATCACAGCCGTTATCAACATTGTGAATAATGACCTTTTGCTGCCTGTTGCTAAAGTAAGAGGTGAACCAATTGTGAGCTACTCCCCTTATTCCGTAATGATCCAACTTCTGGAGCAATATTGTGAGATCAACACAGCCTTTGTTAAATCAAAAAATACGCCAAGCGTTCGAAAATTTTTGTTTAGCCCATCCAGTACCTCACAGAGAAAAGAGAATATAGCATTTTCAGTTGTCAAACCTCTTCTAAAGCCGAACTGTACATTTGATAGCAAATCGTGTGATACAAAATGATCAATTAACCTTACATACACAGCCTTTTCGATAACTTTTGCAAACACTGATGGCATAGAAATAGGTCTAAAATTATCTACAATATCCCTTTCTCCCTTTTTATAAAGCGGCTTTACTACTGAGTACTTTAATCGCTCAGGAAACTGACCATTCCTAAAGGAAAAATTACAAGTATGGCTAAATACAGGGCTATCATGTGCAGCACAGTTCTTTAATATTCTACTAGACACTCCATCATAACCATGAGAGTCCTTAGTCTTCAGTGATTTAATTATTGACTCAATCTCCCTCTTGTCTGTATCACAGAGGAGTATTTCAGACATCAATCTCGGAAAGGCATTTGCTAAGAAATTTATATGATTTCCTGTAGAAACTAAATTTTTATTTAATTCACCAGCAATGCTCAGAAAATGGTTGTTAAATGCTGCACATATATCTGATTTATCAGTAACAGAAATATTATTACTGCGAACTGACTTTATATCGTCAACCTTGTGCTGCTGGCCAGACACTTCCTTCACAACTGACCATATGGCTTTAATTTTATCCTGTGAATTAGCTATTCTATTTGCATACCACATACTTTTTGCCTTACTAATAACATTTTAAGCGCCTTACAATACTGTTTGTAATGGGCTACTGTAGCTTGATTGTGACTACCTCTAACATTTTTATATAATTCCCGCTTTTTTCTACATGATATCCTTATCCCACTAGTCAGCCAACCGGGCTGTCCATTACTGCTAGTACCCCGTTTAGAATGTTCCAGTGGAAAGCAACCCTCAAAGAGCGTGAGAAATGTGTTATGGAAAGCATTGTATTTATCATCTATATTATCAGCACTATAAACATCTTGCCACTCTTGATCCTTGACAAGTTTTGAAAAACTCTCTATTGCTGTTGGATTAACTTTTCTACGTAGTTTGTAATTAAATAAGACATTGGTTTGAGTACAAAAACCTTTTAGTGTTAAAATTTGTGCATCATGGTCTGAAAGGCCATTGACCCTTTTACTAACAGTATGCCCATCTAGTAATGAAGAATGAATAAAAATATTGTCTATGACTGTGCTACTGTTCCCCTGCACCCTAATTGGAAAAAACACAGTTTGCATCAGATCATATGAACATCTGCCAACATCCTTTTTCTTGCACAATCATGTACAAAATTAATATTGAAGTCACCACATATAACTACTTTCTGGTACTTCCTACAAAGTGAATGAAGAACCCTCTCTAGCTTAAGCAAAAATGCTCTGAAGCCGGAGTTAGGGGACCTATAAACAACAGCAATTAGAAGTTAGTTTCATTAAATTCAACTAATGCTGCACAACTTTCAAATATCTGTTCAGTGCAGTGTCGTGATACGTCTATGGACTCAAATGAAATACTGTTTTTTACGTACAGAGCACTCCCCCACCCCGCAAGGAACTCCTTGAGAAACAGCCAGCTAATCTATAGCCTGGTAAAGGAAGCCTCTGAATTATCAAATTATTTAAGTGGTGCTCTGATATACCAATAATTTCAGAGTTAACATCTATTAGCAGTTCACTAACTTTATCTCTAATACCTCTTATATTTTGATGAAATATGCTAAATTACAGATATATTGAGCCAATGTTGACACCAACCCAATGTTGGAATTACATAAATAACTGATAATTGCCAAAGTAGAGAGGATATAAAATGTAGACTGGCAAAGGCCAGGGAAATTTGTTAGCATTGAATATAGATGTAAGTATCTGAGAGTCTTTTCGGAAGTTATTTTACTGGATTGTAGCCATATATGGAGGTGAAACATGAACAGGAAAAAGCGTAGACTGGCTGTAGAAGAATGCTGCAGATTAGATGGGTAGATTGTGCAACTATTGAGGAGGTACTGAACAGAATTGGGGGAACAAGAAATTTGCGGCACAACTTGACTAAAAGAAGGAATTTGTTGACAGGACACTTTCTGAGACATCAAGGGATACCAGTTTAGCATTGGAGGGAAGTGTGTTAGGAAAAATTGTAGAGGGAGACAAAGAGATTAATGCGGTAAGCGGGTTCAGAAGGATGTAGGGCACATTAGTCACTCAAAGATGAGTAGGCTTGCACAGGATAGAGTAGCACGAAGAGAAGTCGTAGTAATTTAGTTTCCTTTTTCAGTATTCTAATAAATAGTTCCTAGATCCAGTAGTAACAATACAACATGTGCCACTGCTTCACCCATAGGGTGCCGATAACCTCGCCATCGAGCACCTGTAAACGTGAAACACACACGTTACATCGGATCATGGTTTACTTGTTTCTCTACAACCCATTTCCTCCAATAGTAGCCGTGCAGGGTAGCCACACGGTCTGAGGCACCTTGTCACGGTCCGTGTGGCTCCCCCTGTCAGAGCTTCATGTCCTCCCTCGGACGTGTGTGTGTGTGTGTGTGTGTGTGTGTGTGTGTGTGTGTGTGTGTGTTGTCCATAGTGTAAATTAGATTAAGTAGTGTGTTGGCTTAGAGACCAATGATCTCAGCAGTTTGGTCCCATAAGACCTTACCACAAATTTCCAAAATTTCCTCCAATAGTGGTCAAAGTATATCTCAGCTATACAGAGATACTGTTTGACAATGGCATAAATAAATACACATAAAATTGTCATTGTTTATTTTTCAGTGACAGTTTAATATTTTAATTTTATTTCAAAATTCTGTATTACTGCTGGTAACAATAATGAGTAATAATAAATAGTAATACTGGCTTTTCAAAAATACAGGATATTGTACTCAGTAATTTTGAAATTACTATGTTTCTGTATTTCACATTAGTACACAAGCAAACAACGCACCAGAAAACTATGTAATGCAATAAATATTAATTTAATGTACATATCATGTCCAGTTCCAATATATGCGAAAGCAGTAATGTAGAATCATTCACACTTGCGTCTCATATGTGCTATTCTTTACAGATGCACTGCATTTCCCCAGAACCCTTCCAACAAATCTGAATCTTCGATTAGCCTTCCCTAATACTAATTTTATATAATCAACAGTTGTACGTACCTACATGATGTGACATGTTCCTGTTTTCTTTCTGTTGTGGACATTATATTACATCTATTCATATTTAAAATGAGCTGCCAAATATTATGCTGAGTGCAGATTTTGTCTTTCTGCAACTCTCAGTGATATTTGCTGGTAGACAAAATTATTGTCAGAAATCAACTTAATAGTTCTGCTGTACCTACCAGGTAAACAGTTTGAGTATATTGAGAATGTCGAGGGTCCTATTTCTCTCGCTCGGGGCACGCCTGCCATTACTTTTGTTTGTATTAAATATTCACTGTCCAGTATAACATACTCATTCTGTTAGTAAAATATATGTTTGTGAAATCATACATTTGTGAAGACACTCCATTCAATCGTATTCTGGTCCACGGTTGAAGAAGTGGAACAGTGTCAAAAGACTTCCGGGCAACTAGGAATGTGGGTTAACAAGTATTTCACGGAACATGGCATCCGATGCAGAACTTCTATTTCTGTGCACTAGCACTGTGAATATAATAATGAATACGGAGAATAAGTGGAGAAAGGAACGTAGGTGGTGAGTCGTAACTTTCTCAATAAACGGGGTAGTCATGGAGCTTACACTTCTGTGATGCGTGACCTTAAACTTCAGGACAGACAGGACTTCAAAAATTTTGTTCGTATGTCTACGATGGACTTTGAAGTATTACTAAAACGGCACAGTACTACACACTGAAGGATACAAATTTTCAAGAGGCTGTAACCCCTGCTGAACAACTTGCTGTTACATTACGCTTCTTAGATACTGGAGATTCATACAGCTCTTTAATGTACATGCATAAGATTTCCAAATCCATAATCAGTGAAATAATACCAGAGGGGTGTCAGGCTATTATAAAGGTACTTACAAGAGAAATTGAGGTACCGTAAGAACTTATTTTTATTGATTACTTAGAACAAAATACCACTGAAGTTAACACTCAGATGTAGGGATTTAACTGTTTTCTCTTAAAATACAAACATTTTCTGTTTCCTTTTGCTGCCCCTCATGAACATCTGTTGGCATTAAGTTTATTTCTGTAATTTAATCGTCTTCTCTTACTACTTCTGGTGTACCCTAAAAAATGGAAAAAATGTTCAGAATCTTTGTTTACTATTTTCAGGTACCGCAAACTGAAGCAGAATGGGAGAAAATTGCACGACAATTTGAGTTTCGCTGTAGTTTCCCTCACTGCATAGCGCTTTAGATGGAAAACACATTCGAATTTTAACCCTGCTGATGCTAGAAGCACTTATTACAACTATAAAGCCACTTTCAGCAATGTGTTAATGGCATTAGAGGATGCCGATTACCAATTTCTTTATGCAGATGTGGGAGTGCAAGGACGTATTTTGGACGAAGGTGTATTTAACCGAACAACTTTTAACAAAGCCCTTCAAGCAGGCGAGGCGCACCTACCAGAACCAGAGCCTCTGTCTGGAAGAGAAGTGTCCACACCTCTACGTAATTGTTGCTGACGATGCCTTTGCACTACAAGAACACATAATGAAACCCTTTCCAGGTAATCATAACAAAGGCAGCACAGAAAGAGTATATAATTACAGACTCTGTAGAGCCCGAAGAGTCATCGAAAATGCCTTTGGGATACTGTCGTCTGTTTTTCGAGTTCTCCAAAAACCTATTCATTTTGATCCCCATAAAGTGACTGTTGTAGTTTTGTGCTGCATTTATCTTCACAACTTCCTAAGAAGAAATCGAGAAGCTCGCCTAATTTATTCACCACCAGGCAGTTTTGATTCTGAAAACGTAGAAATAGAGACTGTAGAACCTGAGAGATGGAGAGACAATCCACCACTTACATTGCAGTCAAGAATCGGCAGAAATGTTGCTGAAGGTGCAAAGCAAGTGAGAAATGAGTTTGCAGCATATTTTTCACTGCTGAAGGACAAGTGGAGTGGCAACATTTGTTTGCTTAGTGTCAAAGATAGTTCAGTGATCGTTCATCGAAAATACTTCTTTTCGGGCACTACAGCAAAGAACACATTCACATTCATCAGTGTTACATAAATAATCATGAGAAATAAATATGCTCTTTCTTATATCAAACATTGATAAACTCTCTCTTGGTGTGTTTATATCCTTCATGAGTAGCAGTGAATTGCAGGCATACCACTTAGATATGTAAACATCTTCTCTCCCTGATCCTGACGGCTTTGTCATTGATTTATTATATTCCCGCAGGAATTGAGATCTTAAATTATGGCGTTTACTGTCCATCTCTTTCTCAGAAACGCTGAATAAACACGCTAACTGATGAATTTCATCCCGTTTGGCGTCGTGATTTTTATAGTCGGGGATGATGGATCCCACAAAGAACGCCTTTCATGAAATTCTTCAGTTAGTTTCATTGTGTTGTTCTTCGTCCACTCCATATTCGCAAACGAAAGCAAAATTGGACGAGATTACAAGTTATAACACTAACTGCTATGTAAAATACGTTTTATCGCTTGGCGAATGGAGACGCACATGTGCTGGAACAGAGTGTTTGTCGGAATTCTAGTGTCGACGATGCAGGTACAGCTTGCAAGAACTTGGGGCATGTGCCACACCTCATCAGCTGCATGTGCCAGGCACAAATCTCCATGACAAATACCTCAGTGTGAACGTAGCTTAACAAGGCACAAATTTATTTATTTATTTATTCTTTGCCCATGGACTCCAGCTGAAAATCCAGCTGACAGTATTGGGTGTGTCATACAATAGGCTATTAACATCAAACTTGGTTTGGTTGTATATAAATAAACAAATAAATAAACAAAAATAGTCTATAAGCATACAAAGGTATTACATGTTTCACATTATATATACACACAAATCCAAACAACATACAGAAATGATAATTTTTAAAGGTACATTTCAGTAATGATATAACATATTTAAACACCATCTTAGTATTCACTCAAACTGTATATACATTTCTCTGTGAGATATAGTTTCAAATGATTTTTAAAACATTTTAGGTCTGTTTCTTTTTTAATGATTTTGCCTGCTTCTTCAGGGGCAGTCATAGACAGTTTTAGATTTCTGTTTATCATTTCCTCTTGTACCGTGTTTGTGTACATCTTTATTTAGGAGGTATTTATCGCTTGACCTTACTACCATTATGCTTTGGTATATGTACAGTGAATATACTGTCATAATATTATAGAGTACAAAAGCTAGCCTACAGGTCTGTCTTGGTGGTATTTTTGCAATGCACCTCACTGCCCTTTTCTGAATTGTGAATATTCTTTTTAAGTAGTCAGCTTGTGCACTTCCCCATATATAAACTGAATAAGACAAATGGAGGAAGACAAGTCCATAAAACACTGATCTGAGGACTTTATCATCCACAGTCTTTGCTGTTTTATGCACGATGAAGATCTGTTTGTTTATCTTTTTACACAGTGCATCTATGTGCTCCCCCCATGCCAAATGTTTGTCTATTATAGTTCCTAGAAAGTTTGTGCTGGTTACTTCTTTAATAGTCTTTCCATTTATATTAACATTTATATAATAACTTTCACTATGCTTGGTCTGAAATACTACATTCATTGTTTTAGACTGATTCGTAAACAGGTTGTTTTGTGTTAAATATTTATTTGCATTTTCGATATTCAGGAGTGCTTCCTTCTCAAGCTCCTCCTTTGTGTCAGCTGTGCAAATGATTGTTGTGTCATCAGCATACATTATAAGTTTCTGATTTATATAGCTAGGGAAGTAATTTACGTAGAGTATAAATAGTTTCTGATCTGTAGTTTGCTATATTTCCCCCACTAGTATGTCTGATTTGTGTGCATTGTTTCCTATTTGTAATGTATGTCATAGCATTTTCCTCTAATTCCATACTGATATAATTTCATCATTAATTTTGAGTTGTTCACACAATCAAATGCCTTAGATAGGTCCATAAAAATCCTACAAGTCTTTTGTTGCCTGTCAAGTAAATTAAGAATGTGCTCAATTATATCTGTCGATGCTGTTTTTGTTGACTTCCCATGTTGTGATGAATGCACTATACTGTACTTTGTTATAAAACTTACAATTCTATTCTTTATTATCATTTCATAGATTTTAGCAAATGTTGAGATCAATGATAATGGCCAGTAATTTCCTGATTCATCCCTGTTCCCTTTCTTAAATATTGGCTTCACTTTACTTACTTTCAGTGAATCTGAAAAATATACCTTCTTCTATCGCAGCATTCAGCATGTTTGTCAATGGTTTTAATATACATTCTCTGCATTCCTTTATGAGATGTGACGTGACACCATCCAAGCCAGATGAATGTTTAATTTTAAGTTGTTTTATTAGGTTTGACACTTCTGTATCTGTTGTAGGTATGAAAACCATAGTATGATTTGTATGTGAGGGGGTTTAACAATTTACTTACTGCATTTGTTTTATTTTGTCTTATTAATTCGTCTGCTACAGTAATATAATATCTGTTAAAAGTATTCGCTACTTCCAGAGGGTTTGCGTTGCTTTTCCCACTCATCAGTGGGCAGATGTCCTCTGCCCGATTTGTTACTTTTCCTCTCTCTTCATTAATGAAAGACCATAAACCTTTTGAGTAGTTCTTTCCCTTATCTATAGACATCCTGATGAATGATGCTTTAGTTTCTCTGATAAAACTACAGTACTCTTTATTTTTTATTTTATACAGTGTGTTGTAGGCCTCAGTTTTTTTTTTTTTTTTTTTTTTTTTTTTTTTTTTTTTTTTTTTTTTGAGAGGTCATAATACACTCTCAGATTATTTCTGGCATGGATTACTTCTCCAGTCACCCAGTTTTTTGTTGTTGTTGCTTTTTGACAAGCCTTTTACTAACAGGACATGTAACATCATAGTAATAATCGAATAAAGAAAAAAAACTGGTTCCATTTGGTGTTTGCATCTTTAGCTGCATATATTGTTTCCCAGTTTTCTGCCTCTGACATCTTTTTTAGCAGATTTATGTAATGTGGGTAGTTCTGTCTTCTCATCTCCCATATCTTCTGCACTGAATCACTAGTCTTTATATTTATGTCTATCATGATTGCAAAATGGTCTGCTGATGAGGAGTTTATTACCTGTGCGTCACAACAGCATGTAGGAATATTTGTTATTACATGATCAATTATGGTTTCACTATGCTTTGTTACTCTGGTTGGTTTATCTGTTTTTAATTTTAGATTGTATATGCTCAATAAGTCCAGTAGGGTCTTAGTATTGACCGTATTTTTACTTGTGTCTATGTTCAGATCTCCTATAATGATCAAATGAGCATATGTTTTTGAGAGGTGTTGGATTATATCTTCCAGCTGTTCAAAGAAGGTTTTAATTACACCATTTGGTGATTGATACAAACCTAATACACAACATAAATTCCCAGCAATTTTGTTTCCAGTGCTGTAGATGTATTTTCTACCATATATGCAGACAGGCAGACGCGTGGTGTTGCATCTTGGGTACACATAATCAACTGTGTACACCTCCATCTTAAATACGTCGTTTCACTCCCACATGTGCATAAAGAAATTGGTAATCAGCATCCACTAATGCCATTAACACAATGCTGGAAGTGTCTTTATAGTTGTAATAAGTGCTTCCAGCATTAGCAGGGTTAACAATTCAAACATGTTTTCCATCTAAAGCCCCTATGCAGTGAGAGAAATTACAGCAAAGCTCAAATTGTCATGCCATTTTCTCCCATTGTGCTTCAGTTTGCGGTACCTGAAGAAAGTAAACAAAGATTCTGAACATTTTTTCCATTTTTTTAGGGTACATCAGAAGAAGTAAGAGAAGATGACGACTCACAACTGGAAGAAATACAAAGCGTGAGTACTGTGAGTACTTGTAGTACTTCTAGTACACATTTGGAGCAACCCCAAATTCCACCGCAGAAGATTGCGAAAATGATTCAAAATAATTTGTCTGCCGATCATGCACTTGAAGTTTTAAAGAGGACCTCCACGGAAGATCAATTGACTTCATTTTCAGAATATATTGATTGTGGACTACAAGAATTTCATAATAAAAAAGGGTTACCATTCTGCAGAAGAAAATCCAGGACTTAATTTTTGAGGCAAAACTTGAAAAACCAGAATAATTTGAACAGAGTGAAATTACGGAAATAAAGTTAATGCCAATAGACGTTCACTAGGGGCAGCAAATGGAAACAGAAAACGTTTTTATTTTAAGAGAAAACAGTTAAATGTCTACATCTGTGTGATAACTTCAGTGGTATTTTGTTGTAAGCAATCAATAAAAATAAGTTATTTCGGCACTTCAATTTCTCTCTGAAGAACCTTTATAATAGCCTGACACCCTTTTGGTATTATTTCACTGATTTTGGATTTGGAAATCCTATGCATGTACATTAAGGAGCTGTACGAATCTCCAGTAGCTAAGAAGCGTAATGTAACAGCAAATTGTTCAGCAGGAGAGAAGCCTATTGACTGCTCTCACTTTCGTCATTTTTAGGATTCCATACCTCAGTCAGTAAAAACAGAACCCTTATAGGATCATGTTGTTGTCCGTCTGTCTGTCGACACCTTAATTAATTAATTAACTAATTTTTTTGCGTGTGTAAACGTTACACAGTATCTGCCTTGGCCACTGTCAGCTATTTTGCATCCCCAAATTAAAACTCCTCTCCGACTTTTACTGTCTGATTTATTTAAAATTAATGTAATTAAAATTTTTCATTGCTTTTTAAATAAAGTAAGTTTATAGAACTGATTAATGTCACTCAACGTTAAGTAATTTAGATTCTGAAATGAAATAGTCTTCTAAATTGCAAAAAGTATTAGGAAATCAGCAACATTGACGTATAGTCTCATGTACACCAACAAGGGAGCTACATTTATCTCCAAAAGTAACTAATTACTTTGCTATCTCAGAAAAATTGGATATTCGCTGGCTGAATTACCTAATTATCAGTAGACTCAAAACTGTTCAGAAATAGTGGCCAATTTATTTAAGGCTGCAAAGACCTTTTTTCCCCAAGCAGTTTCTTAATTGTTCACCATGTATCTATCAAATGAAAAGCACAAATTCAAAAAATCAATTTTTCATCGGTTTCCCAAAGAAGGAGTAATTTCTCAGTCTTAATATTTTTGTGCAGTTATACTATATAGTGTAGTCACTGTTTATGGAATATCAATGTTGGGAAGCTTACACTGAAGAAAACACACTATTTTGAAAATTGATTTTTTTGAGTATGTCAAATCAAACACCTTTCAGTCTGTAGTGAACAGCCAAATCACCAGCCATCTCTGAAAAGATGGACGTACAGAAGATTTTTAAATTTTTTTTTCATTTTGTGGTCTGCAATATCTTTGATAGGAAACTAAATAAAAATCAGAAAATTACATACTTAATAGGACTTTATGATCTAAAACATCAGTATAAATTTCAACTTTGAGCTTCAGTTAAAGTTATGAAAAAAATTACAAATATGAGTAAAAAACGTTTTTTAACATCTGTGGTACGTAGGATGATGGAATAAAGTATATCAGTTGTATAATTTAAACACATCACATTAAAATAATTAACAATTATTTGTTGAGAAAGTCCTATGTTAAAAGTTTCAGCAGGTTTGCAGACAGCATCTGCAAGTTGGTGCAGACTCACAGAGAAGCCTCTACAAGTCTATATGTTGTCTGCCCCCTTTTACTAACATCTGTCCCCTCACGCCCAGGTAGCTCTTGAACCATGCAGTTGAAAAATGAAGTCTCATTGCTGATTCTATTGTAGGTCTTAATAAATCCTAAATGTCTGGTCTCAGGTGTGCCATGGAATTTCTGTAGAATATCTAAGCGCATGTGTTTAGGAATCACTGGTATCCACATCTTTCCAAACGGACCAAAGTTTTTCTTGCAAAGTAATCTATTAACTACCTTAAATTTTCCTTTCACATCCTCTGACTGATTTAAGGCAAGCATTATTTGAGATATCTTGGTGTCCTTCTGCTCAGCAGAGAGATGCTGGAGTGCAGCGAGACAGTCACTATCTGCATCAAGGTCTTGATGTTCTTGCACAGGGTTTCTTGAGAGACAGTCGGCATCTTTGTGTTTTCTTCCACTTTTGTACACTGTGGTAATGTCATACTCTTGAAGACATAGTGCCCACCTGGCGAGTTGTTCTGTTGGATGGTTACTTAAGATCTGTCAACCAACAAAGTGAGTGATGGTCTGTAACAGCTGTGAATGCTCTTCCATAGAGATACTGTCGAAATTTGCACTTGGCCCAAATCACAGCAAGACATTCTCTTTCTGTAGTTATGTAGTTTCTCTCGGCTTTTATAACTGTCCTAGAAGGCTATAACCTTCTCTTTTCCATCCGAATTTTGCACCGGAACGACACTGATCCCATACTCGCTGGCATCTGTGTGTAGTTCTGTAGGTACTCTCTCATCATTGACACCAAGTACAGGGTCAGTCGTCAAGAGCTTTTCGCAACACATTGAAAGAATCTTGTTAAGTGCCACCCCAGATAAATTTAGCGTCAGCTTTGAACAACTCTTGGAGTGGCCTGGCTTTGATACAAAAGTCTTTGATAAAACAACTGTAATAATAACATAATTCAAGGGAGCTTCTCCCATCTCTAATACTTTTCGGAATAGGAAGTTCCGTTATAGCTGTCACCTTTTCTGAGTGTGGCCGCACACCTTCGTTCTACGCAAGGTGTCCAAGTATTTTGATTTCTTTTGCTCCAGAGAGACACTTTCTTGGATTAAGTCTCAGTCCGCCTTGTTCGAGACACTTCAGAACGGCCCTCAGTCTTTTTATGTTGTTGTTGTTGTTGTTGTTGTTGTTGTGGTCTTCAGTCCGGAGACTGGTTTGATGCAGCTCTCCATGCTAATCTATCCTGTGCAAGCTCCTTCATCTCACAGTACCTACTGCAACCTACATCCTTCTGAATCTGCTTAGTGTATTCATCTCTTGGTCTCTCTCTACGATTTTTACCCTCTACACTGCTCTCCAATGCCAAATTTGTGATCCCTTGATGCCTCAGGACATGTCATACCAATTGATCCCTTCTTCTAGTCAAGTTCTGGCACAAACTTCTCTTCTCCCCAATCCTACTCAATACCTCCTCATTAGTTACGTGATCTACCCATCTAATCTTCAACATTCTTCTGTAGCACCACATTTTAAAAGCTTCTATTCTCTTCTTGTCCAAACTATTTATTCTCCATGTTTCACTTCCGTACATGGCTACACTCCTTACAAATACTTTCAGAAACGACGTCCTGACACTTAAATTTATACTCGATGTTAACAAATTTCTCTTCTTCAGAAACGATTTCCTTGCCGTTGCCAGTCTACATTTTATATCCTCGTCTTTTTATACACTCATCAAATGTCTCTGAGAACACTATAATGTCATCTAAATAACAAAGACACATCATCCTATTCAGGTGACTTAGAAGATTCTCCATCGTCCATTCAAAAGTTGTTGGTGCATTACACAAACCAAACGGCATTACTTTAATCTCATACAGTCCCTCAGGGGTGATGAATGCAGTTTTCTCATGATCAGCCTCATCTACTTCAATTTGCTAGTATCCTGTGTACATGTCCATGGTAGAGAAAAACTTAGCCTCCTTCAGACAATCTAGTGTATCATCAGTTGATGGAAGAGGGTAAACATCCTTATTAGTTATCTTATTAAGCTTCCTGTAATCAACACAAAAGCGCCAACTGTCATCCTTCTTCCTGACGAGGGCCACTGGTGACAACCATGGGCTCTGCGAAGGCTGAATGATGTCATTCTTCATCATTTTCTCTACCTCGTCACAAATTATTCTACATTCCATTGCTGATACACGGTATGATCTCTGGTTTATTGGTTGATAGTCTTCATGCTAGTTTGCTGCTTCACCATCGATTTGTCTAATTTGCTCTTCACCTGTGGATTGAAGCATTCAGTGAACTCTTGAAGAATGGCAAGTAGCTTCTTCTATTGAAATCTGGTGATAGTCGAGCTAGAAGATCTTGTCTCCTAGTGGTAGCACTAATTTCACCCTCAAACTCAGCATGGGAGGTTTCTATGACGCTCAGCTATTCTTCAATTAACAGCTCAGCGTTTGCTATGCACATGCGTCTTGGAAGGATCTGTGATTCTCAGCGACAGTTAACTATCCACAATTCACCGACTCCGTTCTTAATCAAGACGACAGAGCCTGGGACCACGAAGTTATTCTCCAGTAGTATGCTTCTTTTACAATCCACTACAAGATCCATGGGTTGATGCATGGCATGATACGTAACAGTTACCTTTCTAGTGCTGACTGCAGGAATGATCTCTTCATCCAGCGTACATAGTCTTCACACACTCAGTTGCACATCTTCCTGTACAGAGAATCTCATTACGTCTAGCATAATCTTCAAGTGACCACAATCTATAATTGCCGGAGAATCTTTCAAAAAGTCCCATCTGAGAATGTCATGACTACACTCTTGTAGGGCTATGAATTCTAAGGGCTGTATATGGCCACTTATACCCACACGAATGGTACATATTCCTGTAGGTTTTACGTATTTCCCATTAGCCACCTTCAAAAGAGATGTTTTGTTGTCGACGAATACGGTTTTCCTGCAACTGGCTGCTGTACGTCTCCGAAATGACTGAAGATGATGCTCCAGAGTCCACGAGAGCTTGGGCTAGTTAGCCATCCATTAGGATATGAACGTAGTTTCCTATCATTTTTGTAGTGATCGATGGCGGAGGATCTTTCTCCTCAGCAGCCTCACCTCCAAGGAAGGTCGTACCCTTTAGTTTTCCAGGTTTCTGTGGCTAGGTGATTGGCTGGAGCTTCTAAACGATTATGGAGACCTTATCAGCGTGTTGGGGAGCGTCCTCTCCAGCGGCTAGCTTCCAGTGATGGTGACCTACGTCGTGCTACACCCCCATCATCTTGTTCATCTTCGTCCTCCTAGAGCTGGCATTGGCTAAGATTGGTCTGCTATCTTCTGGTACGGGTGTCATCAGATAACCACCGCCTTTCTCAACAATATCGCACCACATGTCCCAGTCGTCAGCAGTGGAGGTCTACTGGTTGGTTATCCTGGGTCCTCCAGACGTCAATCTTCCTTAGTGCCCAAACAGGTCCCTTATGCGGCATTGTAGGAACGTAACTCTGCCTGGGTCTCGACATTTTCACCATTTTAAAGGGAAATGAAGGACGGGAGATTGGGTTCAACGTCTGTTCCAATTTCTCTCGTATGACCTCTTGAAGCGTCTCGGTTTTTTGCTCGCTGTGCTATTCAAGTGCCTTCTGAACTTCCTCTCTGTCTGTCTGATGAACACTTGTGATATCAGTTGCTGCCTCCATCACGTACATCGATATGACTTTTGGAAGCCATTCAAACTTCTTGCGTGTAATTCTTTTTTGATACATTGTCTCGATATACTGGAACCATTTTATGAAATAGTCTGCTGTCGAAACCTCCTTCAGGACTAGGGCTTGATACATGTCCTCAGCAACACCCTGCATGAGATGTACAACCTTATCTTCCTCCTCCATTCTAGTATCCACTATTTTACACAGCTCCAAGACGTCTTGAATGTAGGATGCTGTAGTTTCTCCTGGGCGCTGTGCCCTGAACTTTAATTTATCTTCAGCCTTGCACTTCTGTCATTGTGTGGCGCCGAAATACTTGCACAGTTCTGCCTGGAATACCTCCCAGCTTGTGAACTTCTCCTTGTTGATCTCATACCATTGCTTGGCAGCACACTCTGAGTAGAAAAATACGTTAGCCAAACAGACGGTGTCATCTCATTTCTTAAATTTGGCTATATGCTTATATACCTTCAGCCACTTGTTTGGATCTTGGTCATTGTCACCAGAGAACCCGGAAGGATGTCTCATGTGGTGGCACACAGTTGCTATCATCGAAACGTCCTCTTCTTCTTCTGTCTCCGATAGATTGTGATCTGTTGAATATGGCTCGCCATGTAAACGGGGGCTCTGTCGTGTCCTGATGGGAGCCACTGTGTCGTCGATAATGTGCACTATCACAAGTTCCAGTACCCAGTGTCTCCACCAGAATAATGTCACATAGGAGAAGGTGTAATGAGATGAATGTCGAACACTAAATTCACTAATCCACATACATGAGTGTGGAGCAAACTTCCTCCGGCCAGAACACACATTGTATATATACAGCTACAGAACATTCCAGTACGATGACTCGACATTTGTGGATACTTATAGAATGTACTTGAACCGTATATAGAAACTAAAATTGTATAATCCAGGTGAGTTTTGAACTCACGACCCTCTATGCAACAGTTTAGTATCATATCCCCTACACCATGGTGCTACACAGTTTCTTCTGCGACAGTATTGTTACAGAACTCTGTCATCCAGTTTTTGGTACATATACCGTAAGTGAAAGTTTTGATGGAAGGAGAGGAGTTTGTATAGGAGGTCGGAGAGTGGAGTGTACAAGATTTGCAGACGACATGGTTGTGATGGCAGAGAGTGCAAGAGAGAGAGGGAACAAATGTTAGATGATCTAAACAAAAAATTAGAAGAATATGGAATGAAGATTAACAAGAAGAAAACGAAAAGCATGGTAATTGGAGGAAAGGGGAGAAAATGCCGCATGAAAATAGGGGGAGAGGAAATAGAGCAAGTGAATAACTTCAATTACTTGGGAAGTGTAATAATGGATGATATGTATTGCTCAACAGAAATTAGGAAAATAATTGCAATGGCAAAAGAAGGATTCAAGAGGAAACGGAAATTACTTTGGGGACCACTAAACGAAGATCTGAGAAAAATATTTGCCAAATGTTACATCTGGAGCGTTACACTATATTTTGTGGAGACCTGGACATTGAGGAAGGAAGATGAAGAGATGTGGATATGGAGAAGAATGGAAAAAGTGAAATGGGAAGACCGAGTAAGGAATGAAGAAGCATTAAGAAGAGTTGGAGAAGAAAGAAACATGCTGTGAGTCATCAGAAAGAGAAAGCAGAACTGGATTGGACATTGTTTGAGGAGGGACTGTTTATTGAAAGAAGGAATAGAAGGAATGGTGGAGGGAAAAAGGGGAAGAGGAAATAGAAGATATCAAATGCTGGACAATATCAAAGGAGACAAATATTCAGAAATGAAAATACTGGCTATGGACAGACAAAAGTTAACCCGTGACAAGACTTGCTGTAAGGCAGAATACCATACTACTACTACCACTACAACTGTAATTCAGGCCCTGGTACCTCTTCCACTTTAATGTTTTGAGTGCCAGTGTTGTTGTCTTGTACTGAATGGCTGGGAAAATACGGTCTAGTCTGTGGTAAATGTCTTCAAGACTGTATGTTCATGTTTGTTACGTGTGGTGTGTGCTTTGTCCTTTGGGGTTCTGGAAGAAATCATGACTTGGTTTGGAGTCTCATCTGGGAGCAGGGTCATCTTACCTTTTGAATCCTTTAGTTCTCTGTCTGATACCTTTAAAGATGACCAGCCTTGTCTTCTATATCTCTCAAACAAAATCCATGTTGGTGACTGTTTCTATCTGTTTCTTGTGTTGAGCTTCCTTCAGTACGCTAACTTTTCACACTAGGCATCTGATCCCAGTATGTACATGTTGTGGAATCCTCTAGGGCTGGTCTTCCTTGGTGTTTCAGTCATTGTTCTTGTGAGTGTCTGGTAGTTTTCAACAGAAGCTGGTATTCACCCTAAGCATTTGTCAAGATGGTTGAAGAGATTCTTCCAGTCTGCAATCTTAAAATGCCATCGCAGATGGGAATAGGACCAGATAAGAGGATGCTTATTGTTATTTCAATTACAGCTGGGCAGTTTTGGCTGTGTGGGAAGTCTCAAGAGTATTCTGCAGGTCCCTTGCAGTGGTATGTTCTCATTGTTTTGCTTACAAAGCATAAATATGGATTGTATTTTCGGCTCCTAGCTGCTGGTTTAGAAGAGTCTTTCTCTTTTGCATCAAATCGTAGAAATAGTTACCTTAGGTGTTGTGACTCGCCGATCTTTCAAAGTGCCGCCGCGCAGTTACGCGCGTCCTCTACATTCGGCACTGTCTGCCAGCCATGCAGCAGCAGCAGCAGCAGCAGCAGCAGCACCTAAGCGGCTAGCCAGCCAGCGGCCGCTAGACTTGGACTCAGTTATGATTTGACTGTTAAAGTGTACACACGTCTTACTCTGCTTACTTGATCTGTGACTTTCATGTATTGCGTCTTCCTTGAAATATATTTGTTCAACTTGAAGTTATAACAATTGGCGACAAGGATGGGATTTTTCTTTTCCATCGTTGACCCACATGTTTCCATGGCTACTTTAGAGCAACTATTGCAATGTCTCATAGAACAGCAAACGCTTCTCACAAATGCGATTCGTCATTTCGTCGCAGCATCAAATGCGGGGCGTCTCTCGTTGTTGTCTCTACCTACTTTTCCTTCTTACAACGAGACAGCGGAAGACTGGTCTGATTACGAGAAACGTCTTCGACAGCACTTCTTGGCATTTCATGTCGCAGATGAACAAACATGTAAGTCTCTGCTCCTTTCATGGATTTCACCTCAAATGTATCGGTTGTTGTCGCAATTGGCTCCTTTGAAAGATCCTGCGTCTTTGTCCTTTGCTGAAATGTGCTCACTTCTGTCCGTCTATTTTCTAAAGCAAACGCATGTGGTAGCCTCTCGTGTTGCCTTTTATCGTTGTCAAAAACAACCGAATCAATTTTATCGCGCTTGGGCTCCTGAACTTCACGTACTCAGTAGAAAGTGTCAATTTGTTACTGAAGTTCACACAGAATCCTATGCCGATTCCATGGTACGGGATGCTATTATCCGGTCGGCTCCCGACAAAGAAGTTAGGCAACGTGCCCTTCAGTTGGCAAATCCGACTCTAGATGAAGTCCTATCCATTGCTCAGTCTTTTGAAATTTCTCGTGCCACTGGAGCACAAATAGAGGCATGGGGTGACGTCGGGGAAATACAACCTCTGTGTGATGTTGACGAAGCGTGTGGCGTATCCCCGCCGGCCGATGTGGCCGCAGTACGCTCCCAAGCGCAGCCTCGGCCTAACCGTAAACTAACCTCTAAGAAACTGCAGCAAAACCCACGGCAACTTCCTTCATGTCCGCGGTGTTTTATGGAACATTCACGAGTAGATTGTCCACAACGTTGGGCCGTGGGTCACAAATGCAATAAAAAAAAGAAGTGTCATGTGTCATCCGTTTGCAAATCTGACCGCATACATGATGATCATGAACATGACGGTGATTCTGATTGTGTTGTCTGTCAATTGTACTTCTACCCTTTCAGGGGAGTTATTCCTCACTGTCCATATACTTGGCCGAGATGTTCGCATGCAGGTGGATACTGGTTCTGGTGCCACTATCATCAATTCTCAGATGTATCTTCAGTTGGGTTCTCCAATCCTGTCACCACTCACTAGGCAATTACGGACTTACAACAAACAGAAGATTTCTCTCTTGGGACAATTTGATGCTGAGGTATCTTACAAATCTGTCATTCGCACTGTTCCCATATTTGTGGTCGGTCATAGTAACGCAGAGAATCTTTTTGGTTGTGATGCCTTTCGCGTTTTTGGGTTCTCCATAGATGACTCTGTCAATATCGTCTCTGATGCTATTCCTTATGCTCAATTGGATTCCTTGTCGACGACATTTTCGTCCCTTTTTTCTCCTGGGTTAGGCCGTGCAAAGGACTTTGAAGCTCATATCACACTCAAACCCACTGCTTGGCCCGTTTTTTCGGGCTCGGCCCATTCCTGTGGCCCTTCGTGATCAGGTCAAATGGGAGGTTGATCGTCTCACTGCTTCAGGGGTCTTGCTTCCTGTCACTTCCAGTAAGTGGTCCTCTCCTGTCGTCGTCGTTGCTAAGCCAAATTGTGATATTCGTCTCTGTGGCGATTACAAAGCCACTGTAAATGCTCAATGCCTTATTGACACTTACCCTATGCCTCTACCTGAAGAACTGTTCACTAAACTTGCTGGAGGCCAGTATTTTTCTAAACTTGACCTGTCAGAAGCTTATCATCAACTTCCTCTCAACGCTGCTTCCCGGCAGTTTCTGGTCCTTAACACGCGTTTCGGCCCCTATCAATACCAATGATTGCCATTCGGAGTTGCCAGCGCCCCTGCTCTCCATCAGTGATTCTTGGAGCAATTACTGCTCACTGTCCGTGGGTGTATAAATTACCAGGACGACATTTTGTCACTGGCTCCACCACTGATGACCATCTTCAAAATCTCCGCACACTTTTTCATGTCTTACAGACTGCCCGTCTTAAGTGTAATCTTCAGAAATCAAAATTTTTTCAGACATCTATCATGTACTTGGGGTTTCGACTCTCTCCGGATGGTATTCGTCCGCTTCAGCAAACTGTCGCTGCGATCGATGCCCTTCCTCACCCTACATCTGTTAAGGAACTGCAGGTCTTCATGGGGAAAATAGCATACTATCACAAGTTTTTACCATCACCTGCTTCAGTGGCTCAGCCGTTGCATCGCCTGTTGCATAAAAACGTGCCTTTTCACTGGTCCGCGTCATGCGATGCGGTTTTCCAGAAATTGAAGACTATGCTGAAACAGGCCCCGTGCCTGGCTACTTATCGACCTGGCCAACATCTTGTTCTTGCCACGGATGCCTCTCAATACGTGGTCAGTGCAGTCCTTGTGCACAGTTTTTCTGACGGTTCTGAACAACCCATTGCTTATGCCTCCAAAACGCTCATGGATGCCCAACAAAAGTATTCTCAAATTGAAAAAGAAGCTTTGGCCATTATTTATGCTCTTCATAAGTTTGGTGTTTTTCTCTGTGGATCCAAATTTCGTTTTGTTATGGATCACAAACCACTTCTTTCCTTGTTTCATCCATCAACGTCACTTCCCGACGAGGCTGCACACTGCCTCCAGTGTTGGGCTCTTTACTTGTCTCGTTTCAATTATGTGATTCATTTCCAGCCGACAGCTCAACATGCGAATGCTGATGCTCTGTCTCGCCTTCCCATGGGTCCTGATCTGGCATTCGACAGGGACGAACTTTTGTGTTTCCACGTGGATGTTGCTGAGCAGCGAGTTGTGGATGGGTTCCCCATCACTGGGGACCGGCTGGCGGCTGCTACGGGTTCTGACCCTACCCTCTCCCAGGTTTTACGCTGTATTCAGAAGGGTTGGCCAGATCGTCCTTCCGCTAAGATCCATTGCGGAACTACCACGCTTTGCGTTACCGCCTCACGGTTAGGGATGGTGTTATCCTCCTTTCCACTGAAAATGCTTCGCCACGTGTTGTGGTACCTGCGTCTTTGCGTGCTTCGGTCTTGCGCCTCCTTCACCAAGGGCACTGGGGTGTCTCTCGCACAAAATCTCTGGCGCGCTGTCACGTGTACTGGCCCAGCATCGACTCTGAAATCACACTCATGGTCGGCGGCCCTTGTGTGTCACAGGCCGCCGCCCCAAAGTCATCTTTATCACCGTGACCTTCGCCTGAGAAGCTCTGGGAGTGTATTCATGCTGACTTCGCGGGACCTTTTTTAGGTACTTAGTGGCTTCTCGTTATTGACGCCTACTCTAACTTTCCTTTCATTGTCCGTTGCACGTCGCCTACCACCGTGGCAACCACCAATGCTCTAGCTCACATTTTCTCTTTCGAAGGCCTTCCCACTACTCTTGTTACTGATAATGGTCCGCAATTTGCCTTTTCCGATTTTGCGGATTTTTGTGCCTATCACGGCGTCATGCATGTCACGGCCCCTCCATTCCATCCACAGTCAAACGATGACGCTGGACGACTTGTCCGCACATTTAAGGCTCAGATGAGGGAACTCCTGACTACTTCTGCTGCTGATGATGCGCTTTTCCAATTTCTGGCTTCTTACCGTTTCACCCCCATGGGCAACCACAGCCCGGCTGAGTTCTTACTTGGCCGACAGCCCCGCACGCTACTTCATCTTCTGCGGCCTTCCACCTCACGGCCGCAGGTGCCCTCCCTTGGCCGGTTCACCGCCGACGACCTTGTATGGGTACGGGGATATGGCAGGTGGCCAAAATGGAGTCCTGACCGCATCTTACGACGCCGTGGCCAACGCCTGTATGAAATCCAGACGGACATGGGTGTTGCAGTGCATCATTCGGACCAGCTTCGGCCTCGTGTGCCGGCAACGCCTGTTCTGGATGCCACTTCACCACCTTCGGCTCTACCTGTCTCTCGGGATACTGGAGTCTCTCATTGCTCATAACGCACTCCTCTCACCATCATATCGGTGCCAGCACAAGAACTGACACCACCAGGAGACGTGCCCATGCATGAACCAGATGACCATCATCTGTCGGAGCAACTCTACTCGCCTCCTTCTCCTATGAACGTGGACACATCGCCCATGTCTCCTGTTATAACAACCGGACTTGCCGCAACGGGCAAGTTGGTGCACGGGGCCCCAGCAGATTCGACCCCCACATCTCCTGTCATCTTGACCCGTTATCATCGGGGACACATCCGTCCGTACGGGAAGCCTCCTCCTTGAGACTTTACGGCCAGTCAAACAACACCTCCATCAAGACCTGCGCAAAAAATTCAAAGGGGGAAAAGTGTTGTGACTCGCTGATCTTTCAAAGTGCCGCCGCGCAGTTACACGCGTCCTCTACATGCGGCGCTGTCTGCCAGCCATGCAGCAGCAGCAGCGCCATTTAAGCGGCCAGCCAGCCAGCGGCCGCTAGACTTGGACTGAGTTATGATTTGACTGTTAAAGTGTACACACGTCTTACTCTGTTTACTTGATCTGTGACTTTCATGTCTTGCGTCTTCCTTGAAATATATTTGTTCGACTTGAAGTTACAACATTAGGCCCTGTTAGTTAGTGTTTTGCTGTTGATACTGTTGGGCCTATCTTTTCATTGTGTGTAATGATTGTTGAAGCTTCCCTACATAGATTGTTAAGTGGGGCAGTAGAGGCAGGTTTCAGGTGTCCAGTTCGGAGTGGGGTTTATATATATATATATATATATATATATATATATATATATATATATATATATATATATATATAAAAAACTGATAGTTATTTCTCCCTGTTTGATGATAAATTCATGAGTGTTGTTGGTCATGGCTGTCTTAACCAGTTGGGTACATTCTACGGAGAAGCAAACGTATTAGCAACTCCATACATTTTGCCTTGAACAAGAGAGAAGGACCAATTAAATTTTCTGTAGTGTCGGGTGCCATGTGCTTTAGTCAGGCGATCCGAATGTTGTCTGGCAACCAGTTTCGTCAGCTCTTTATCATCACCCAGGCTGCACCGAGTGGGACAAGTTGACATCGTAGTTCCGTACGGGTACTGAAAGGTTATATACGAGTTGTACAGAAACAGGTCTGCAGTTGTATGGTTGAAGTACATGAAAGGAAAGCAGTGGTTGAAAATAGAATGAGACAGGGTTGTAGTCTTATCCATAAAGTTATTCAGTGTTTGCATTGAGCAACTTGTTAAGGAAACTAAGGAGAAATTTTGGAAAGGTATTGAAATTTAGAGAGGAGGGATAGAACTTTATAGACTGCTGACAGCATTGTAATTCGGTCCAAAATGGCAAAAGACTAGGGAGAAAGTGTAATGGAATGGAAAGTGCCTCGAAATGAGATTATAAAAGGAACACCGATAAAAGTGAAATGAGGGTAATTGAATGTAATCAGTTTGGGTGGTGATGAGGGAAATGGAGTAGTTAATGAGACCCTAAAAGTAATTGATGAGTTTTGTTATTGGGGCAGCAAAATAACTGATGGTGGATGAAGTGAAGAGATTATAAACTTCAGGCTGGCTATAGAGGCAAAATTATTTCTGGAAAAGAAGTTTGTTAATACTGAATTTAGGAAGTATTTTTCTGGACTGTAGCCTCATACTGAAATGGAATGTGGATGATAAACAGTCGAGACAAGTAGAGAACAGAAGCTTTCGAAATGTGGTGCTAAACAAGGATGCCTGAGACTGGGTGTGTGTATCAAATGAGAATGTCCCGAATTGAGTTGGGCAAAAAAGAAATTCGTGATACAAATGGACTAAAAGAAGGGTGTAGATGATAAGACACATTCCGAGGAATCAAAGAATCACCAGTTCAGTATTGGAGGGAAGTGATGGGAAAAGGGGGGGGAGGGAGGTAAAGCTGCAGGGGAGACTGGGGCTTGACTACTGTTACCAGGTAGGCAGCAGTTGTGATCCAGAACAGAAATGAAGAGGCTTGCACACAACAGACTTGGAGGAGAGCTGCAGCAAACCATTCTCTGGACTGTAAATGAGGAGAAGATAACGTTGATATCGATGTTTTTTTCTTTGATGAATCACTATTTCTGATATACAGGACAACTCCAGTTATCCGAATTGATTGGGACTGGATCAATTTAGATAATAAAAAATTCAGATAATTGATTTTTTTAAAAAAAGTCTACATATTTTGATTACAATAATTTAATACTTTGTTGAAAATTGGAGAAGAAATAGTTTAAAAAAAGAGGTTTTAATGAATTAAAATGAAAATGCAACACTTTTACGTAGATGTTATATAGCAAACTGTACAGTACCGGTGCTGAAAGTCATTGTTTGTTCGATCAAAGTAAACCACTTGACTGTCTTCATCTGTTCTCGGGCAGCCAAGTCAAGCATCCGCTTGACAGTAAGAAGTTGCTTGTGGTCACAGTCAGTCTGATGCTCCATCAATTTCAACGCAGTTTTGAGGCTGGCAAACATTTCATTAGTTGATGGTCCCATGTCTGCTGCAACTTAGTCATTAAGGTCATCATCTTGCTCAACACTTGCTTCTCTCTCACTTTCAATAAGTTCATCATCATCATTTAGAATTTGAAACCCAGGATCTGACAAATCACATGCCATCCATTCTCCTGTATTTTCAGCACTAACACTGAACGTCAAGGAATGTTTAAAAGAATGTTTTTTAATTCCTCAATTGACATGCCATCCTCATCTTCTCCTTCTCTTCCATTTGCTTTTCTGGGGCTTCTTTTTCCTTTTTCTTCTTTTTTTTTTCTTCAGTTGATATGCCTTTCAACTTGTTCCACGCACATTTTAATAATGAGCTCAGTACTTCCACCACCATGTAAGCAAAATATTTCTTATTTATTTTTTGGTGGTTACCGAGCAAATCTTCATCTTTGCTCTCTAGCAAAAGTTGCCCTCTTTAATATCGTTTCATAGTTTCGATAACAGACTGGTCTAGTGGTTGCAACAAGCTTGTTACGTTTGGTAGTAAACAGATTGTTATGAACTGTCCATTCCCTCTTTCCTTCAATTCTCTGGTGGGATGAGTTGGTGCATTATCATCAATCAAAAGCAGTTTATTGCCTTATCTTCCAAGAGCTTTTTGTTGCTTTTACACATCAGGGGTAAAAATTTCATTGTACCACTCAGTAAACAATATTGCAGTCATCCAAACCTTGTGTTGGTTTTTATATAAAAAAAAAAAAATGCTCTCGGGCTTTTTGACTTCCCTATCATCAAAACAGGTGTCTTATGGCTGCCCGTAGTGTTTGCACAGGTAAGCACCATAACACGGTCTTTACTAACATTGTCGCGGAACACTACACTCTCTTTTAGATGCTAAAGTGGTTTTAGGCAGAGCCTTCCAAACAAGACTGGTTTCGTCAGCATTGTACAAAAGCTTAGTATCACAGGAGTCTGCTACAACCTTAAATTTTTCAGTTAAATCTGCTGCAGCTTGGGAGTCTGCTAATAACTTCTCGACACTTAAATGTAATTCAAGGACACAGTGCGTGCACTTAAAATTTTTTAGCCAGACGTTACTTGCTTTAAAGAATGAACAACCAATCTTCTGACCTAACTTTTTCACAAAGAATCCGACCCGAAAATTGGTTTTCCATAGAACATTGCTGCAAAAACCACCTGAAAAGACCACCTTCTGAATTTTTGTTTGATGCCACCTTCATTGGTTTTTTTGAAGAACTACCATTTTCATTTTCAAGCATTGACACAAAGTTTAAAAGTGTAGGTTTGCTCCTTTTCATGTCCTTGTTTGTCCAACAATTTACATCTCAGTCAGCTGTTTACCCATACCTCCTTTATCGGATTGTTCTACAATTTTTACTTTATACGCTAACAATAACCGTGGTGAACAACAAAATGCACTCAAAATCAAAACAATGTGTATAGTCAGCAGGTCCATGACACAGACTGACCAGTAATCACAAGAAACAATAACTGGTAGGCCGGGCCGGGCCGGCCACCTGTTGACAGTGACACGTCGTCCCAGTAATGTTCACCGTCGACGAACGACATTTCCACAGCAGTGACGATCAGGAAGAGTACTTTACAATGTTATCCTTGCCACTGCAGAATGATCCATCCCCTGCACCTCTTCTCTACTACATGTCCCATTCCCCTGGTAGACTGACGAACGCCAAGATGTAGTCTGCTTGCAGATATATCCTGTCCGTGTCTTTGAACATCATCCCACAAAGGAGAACTGTATTCGTTATAAACAGTTGCTTGCAAAGTGTCGTCGCATTATCAGACAGTGCAAAAATGCTAGTTCAATCTCTTGTACTAACTCTTTTAAACGTTTTTGTTGTGACAGTGCCACGAAATTTAAAAGTGCCGCTACGTCAGTACGCGAACACGGCGATAGAGGCGCTCCGCAACTCGGCTCAGCGCGGGAGCGCCACCTGGCTATGAACGGCGCCGGCCGCATGTCACGGCACAGCAGTCTAATGACAGATTCAGAGTTGGTAGCATGTAACCCGCTATTGTTCTACATTTGCATATCCACACAATTTATTAGTGCTTAAAGGTTATAACACTTTTTGGCAACGAAGTCGGATATTTTTTTTTCCTGCGTTGTGGAATTGTCTGTTCGTGTCGGGGAAGACGTGGAACAGCTTCTGCAAGCGCTTGTTGAACAACAAACACAGCTGACGGCTGCTATTCAGGCGTTGTCGACGTCGCTTACTCATCGTCTGTCTTCCTCTTCTCCGCCTCCGTTCCCTCCTTACGACGAGGCCGCTGAAGACTGGGAGGATTATGAGAAGCGTTTGCGGCAACACTTCTTGGCTTTCGGCGTTGTCGACGCTCCTATGTGTAAGTCGTTATTTCTATCTTGGATTTCCCCACGGATCTATCAGCTGCTATCTCAGTTAGCCCCTCTGCAGGAACCTGCCTCTCTGTCCGTCCAAGAAATGTGTGACTTATTGTCTACCTATTACCGAAAAAACACCCACGTCGTTGCCGCCCGCGTGGCGTTCTACCGGTGCCGTAAACAGCCCCATCAATCTTACCGGGCTTGGGCGGCGTAACTACACGGTCTGAGTAGGAAATGTCAGTTTGTCACGGACACTCATCATGAGTCTTATGCTGATTCAATGGTTCGGGACGCTATTCTACGGCTTGCTCCTGATAAAGAAGTTCGGCAACGTGCCTTACAACTACCAAACCCGTCGTTGTCGGAAGTGCTAAGCATCGCTCAATCTTTTGAAGTGTCTCACGCTGCTGGTGCGCAAATAGAAGCGTGGTGTGATGTAGGCGCTGTACAGACCACTTTCGACACGGACAATTTGCCTGTTTCACAGGGGAACGACGATGTCGCGGCGGTTCACTCGTCAACAACGTCGCGTTGGGCCGCCACGCTCGCAGCGAAAACAGCAACCACAGAAGCAGGTTCGTTCCGCACTTCCTTCTTGTCCACGTTGTTTCGTACAGCATGACAGGGCCGCGTGTCCAAAACGTTGGGCCACGTGTAATTCATGTAGGAAAAAAGGCCACATTGCTTGTGTGTGTCAGTCCCCTAAAGTTCCTGTCGACGAGGACGAGGCATCGGACATGGATGTTAACTGTGTGCTTTCTCAAACAAATAAGTTGTTTGTTACTGTTCGTGTTCTGGACAAAGACATTCGCATGCAAGTGGACACTGGCTCTGCAGTGACTCTCATTAATTCTCGCACGTATTTGGAGTTGGGCTCCCCTCCCTTGTCTCCAGTTACGCGAAATCTGCGAACTTATAATAAGCAGAAGATTCCTATCGTTGGCCAGTTTGATGCTTCCACTGCCTACAAGTCTGTTGTTAGGCCCCTCACGTTTTATGTGGTGGATCATGCGGGCACTGAAAACCTGTTCGGTTATGATGCTTTCCAGTTGTTCGGGTTCTCCATTGATGATGATGTGCACCTCATATCTGAGGATATTCCGTATCAACAGCTGGATGGATTGTGTTCTGAATTCTCGTCCGTGTTCTCTGCTGGTCTGGGTCGTGCCAAGGATTTTGAAGCCCACATTACTCTCAAACCTACGGCTCGCCCTAAGTTTTTCCGGGCACGCCCTATTCCGATGGCGTTGCGTGCACCTGTCAAGGCTGAGATAGACAGGTTAACAGCTTCAGGGATTCTCCTTCCTGTTACCTCCAGCGAATGGGCATCGCCAGTGGTGGTGGTTTCTAAACCAAACGGGAGTCTGCGATTGTGTGGTGATTTTAAAGCCACTGTCAACGCTCAGAGCCTCATTGACACTTATCCTCTTCCCCGTCCTGAGGAGTTATTTACCAAGCTCGCTGGGGGCCAGTTCTTTTCCAAACTTGACTTATCGGAGGCGTACCATCAGTTGCCATTGGATGCGTCTTCCAAGGAATTTCTCGTCATAAACACTCCTTGTGGGTTGTATCAGTACCAGCGGTTACCATTTGGCGTCGCTAGCGCGCCGGCCATTTTTCAGCGGTTTTTGGAACAGCTCACGGCTTCCGTTCCCGGCTGCATCAACTACCTGGATGACATTGTTCTCACGGGGGCCTCCACTGTGGAGCAACTTCGCAATTTGCGTTCCCTGTTTCGGGTTCTGCATTCGGCTAGGTTGAAGTGCAATCAGGACAAGTCACAGTTCTTCCAACCCTCCATTGTGTATCTTGGTTTCCACTTGTCCCGTGAGGGTATACGTCCTCTACGACAGCACGTTGCGGCCTTTACCGCTCTACCCCGGCCGTCTACTGTCAAAGAACTTCAGGCGTTTCTAGGCAAGATTGCTTATTATCACAAATTCATTCCATCCGCGGCGGCGGTGGCTCATCCTCTGCATCAGCTGTTACGCAAAAACGTTCGTTTCTGTTGGTCCGACGAGTGTGAGCAGGCTGTTGTCCGCCTGAAGGCTCATTTGCAGTCGGCGCCTTGTCTTGCCGCATTCCGTCCGGGTCAGCACTTGGTTCTGGCGACTGACACATCACAGTATGGCCTAGGGGCTGTTCTCGCCCATCGGTATGAGGATGGGTCGGAACGACCCATCGCCTACGCTTCCAAGACCCTCAACGATGCCCAACGGCGTTACTCTCAAATCGAAAAGTAGGCGCTCGCTATCATTTATGCTCTAAAAAAAGTTCAGCGTTTTTTGTATGGTTCTAAGTTTCACCTCATCACCGACCACAAGCCGCCGGTCTCTGTTCAGCCCCTCGGCGTCGCTTCCGGATAAGGCAGCTCACCGCCTGCAACGTTGGGCCTTATACTTGTCTCGTTTTCACTGGGATTCACTATCGCCCCACGGCCCAGCACGCCAACGCTGACGCGTTGTCGCGTTTGCCGATGGGCCCCGACCTGGTTTTCGATCGAGATGAACTACTGTTTCCACATTGATGAGGAAGAACGTCGTGCGGTCGAGGGTTTTCCGCTTACAGGTTCGCAGGTCGCGTCGGCTACTGCGCGGGACCCGCTCCTGCGTCAGGTGATCGGTTTTGTTCAACGGGGTTGGCCGGACAGGACCAAGGGCCGGGCATCGGATCCCCTTCGCAACTACCATGCCTTGCGCCTTCGTCTGTCTGTTCGTGAAGGTGTTGTTCTTCTGGCCACGGATGGTGCATCTCCGCGGGACGTGGTGCCGGCCTCTCTTCGCAAAGATAACAACTATTGCATGAGGGCCATTGGGGGATTTCTCGGACTAAGTCCCTGGCCCGCAGGCACGTTTATTGGCCCGGTATTGATTCGGACATCGCCCACATGGTCGCTGCGTGTGGTCAGTGTGCTCAACAACTGGCTGCACCCCGTACAATGCCCTCTCTGTGGCCTGATCCGGCGCAGCCATGGGAACGGGTGCACGCTGACTTTGCCGGCCCCTTCCTCGGCACTTATTGGCTACTGTTGATTGACGCCTTCTCGAAGTTTCCGTTTGTTGTTCGATGTCCATCGCCCACCACTGCGGCGTCGACGTTGACTTTGTCCAAAATCTTTGCGCTAGAAGGTTTTCCATCCACGATTGTCACGGACAATGGCCCTCAGTTCTCTTCGCAGGCCTTCCGTGATTTTTGTACTGGACAAGGGATTCATCATGTTACAGCACCGCCCTTCCATCCGCAATCGAATGGGGAGGTCGAGCGCCTTGTCCGCACTTTCAAAAGCCAGATGAAAAAATTCCTTAGTTATTTCTCCACAGATGACGCTCTGTTGCAATTTCTGAGTTCTTATCGCTTCACGCCTCTGGGTGATCGCAGCCCTGCTGAACTCTTGCATGATCGCCAACCGCGCACTCTACTGCACCTGCTTCGCCCTGTCAGGCCTTGTACTGTATCCCCTAATGCGGGAAAATACTCGGTGGGCGCCGACGTGTGGGCACGAGGGTATGGATCTCGCCCTAAATGGATTCCAGGGGTGGTCAAGGCTCTTCGCGGCCGCCGGCTTTGTGAAATACGTACGGACGACGGCAAGGTTGTTCGCCATTACGACCAGATGCGCCCACGAGTGATGGCCACGCCGGTGCCACCGCCCCTTCTTTCGCCTCCACCAGCCCGAGAAGCCAGTCCTGTCGCTGCTGCCGATCTTCCGTGCGTGTTGCTGCAGCCGACGTCGCTACCGCTTCCGAGTACGCCGGAACCGGCCCCAGTCGCGACGCCGCCTTCTCCGGGACCCATCTCGCTGGAGCACACCCCCAGGTCCACGACACCTATGGATGCTGCTCCGGAGTTTTCACCCATCTCGTCCAGGAGGAACGTTCCACGCACCAGCTTCCGTCCTGGACATTTTCGATCATACTCTTGTGTTTCTCCGCGGGATCTTCTCGGGGCCTCCCAAGAGGCTATGGATGTCTCCGCACTGTCCGTGTCTCCAAGGAATTGAGTGTTTTTCAAGGGGAGAAAAGTGTTGAGAGTGCCACGAGATTTAAAAGTGCCGCTACGTCAGTACGCGAATACGGCGATAGAGGCGCTCCGCAGCTCGGCTGAGCGCGGGAGCGCCACCTGGCTATGAACGGCGCCGGCCGCATGTGTCACGGCACGGCAGTTGAGTGACAGATACGGAGTTGGCAGCATGTAACCCGATATTGTTTCTACGTTTGTATATCCACGCAATTTTAGTGATTAAAGGTTATAACAGTTTTACTTCCTCTTCTCTTCTTCGGTGTAATCTATGTCAGATTCCTGGAAACGAGATAGATCTCTGGATTTGTGGCCTGACTGTACTGAATGATGTCATTGTAGATCCTGTCAATATTTCCAACACTCGGGCCAATACATTGAAAAGATGTCGAGTTCCTCACATTACCGCCGTCCTACCTCGGGAACATAGGAGGCTCGGGAGGTACCTTTCCTCTCGCAGAACTGTGACTGCTGCAGTATCATTTTTATTACAGAGGAACTCGAACGTGCTCTCTCCTCGTCACGATCCTCCACGCCAGGACCAGGAGCCCTCTCTCCTTCATGTGTAGAATTATCTGGACGAATGGTGCATTTCCCGGACATTGTCACGAAGCCACTGTAATCCTCATACACAAGCCCGGTAAGGACAAACATTTTCTGTCCAGCTACCACTCAATTTCCCTGACCAGCAGTGTCTGCAAGGTGACTGAACACGTAATCAGTGGTTGGTCGATATGGTAGCTCGGGTCTCACAATTTGCTAACAAATGCACAATGTGGATTTCATCAACATTGCTCTCCAGTTGATCATCTTGTCACTCCGTCAGCTGACATGAACTATTTTTTGTGAAAATTCCAGATAGTTGTGCTTCATGATTTGGAGAAGGCTTACATTACAATGCATGCTGGAGGACGGGCATCCTCTCTACAGAGTGCACGTGGGGTTTTTGCGGCTGCCTGCGCAAGATACATGTGGCTTTGCCTTTGCTGAACACTTATATTTAGGAGAACAGTGTGCCTCAGGGCTCCGTGCTGAGCATAGCCCTATTTGCCACAGCGGTTTACCTATCGTGGACTGTCTTCCATCACGCATCTCGAGCTCTCCTTTCATTGATGCAATCTACTGCTGCTCTCGATGGACCTATTTACTCAAGCGATGACTTCGCTGATCTCACGACTGTGTTTACTTGTGGAGCATTGACAACAGCTTCCACTTTTCCACCGAAAAAACTGTCTGTCTCAACTTCTTTCTTCCACCTTCCTTACATCAAAGTCCTACTACTTGTCCATTTGTCGAATCCACGAAATTCTTGTAGCTCACTTTGTCGGTCCTTCCACGTATCTTATCTGGCAGCACACTGTACCCGATCTCTAAATATTCAATGTGTTTTAAGTGGTACCTCACGAGGAGCAAATTGGGAAGTCGTCCTCTGCTTATACTGACCCATTGTCTGATCAAAAATAGACTATATTTGTCTGGTCTGCCAATCTGCATGACCGTCTATTTTATGCCGTCTCAACCCATTCCTCTGTTGAGGCATACATTTTGTGATTGGAGCTTGCTTCACTAGCCCAGTTAGGAGTCTATGCAGATGCTGCCAAACTACCGCTGTCATACTGGTGGGATGTTCTTCTCAGCAGATCCGCGTGCCGTGCATCCTCTGTGCTCAACGATCTACATCTACGTGAATATTCTGCAAATCATACTTAAGTGCCTGCAGATGCTTCATCGAACCACTTTCACAATAATTCTCTATTATTCCATTCTCAAACATCACGTGGAGAAAGAATACCTGTATCTTTCTGCGCGAGCTCTGATTTCCTGTATTTATTATGATGATCGTCTCTCCCTATGTAAGGCAATATCAACAAAATATTTTCACATTCGGTCGAGAAAGTTGATGATCGAAATTTCGTGAGAAGATTCTACCACAACGATAAACACCTTTATTTCAGTGACGTGCACCATAAATCACGTATCATGTCAGTGACACTCCCTCCCCTATTTTGCTATAACACAAAATGTACTGGTCTCCTTTTAACTTTCTCAATGTACTCCATCAATCGTATCTTGTAAGGATCCCGTACTGTGCAGCCGTACTCAGAAAGACAGACAAGCGTAGTGTAGGCAGCCTCTTTAGTAGATCTGTTGCACCTGTTTTGCCAATAAAATGCAGTCATTGGTTTGCCATTTTCACAACATTTTTTAAGTGTTCTTTCGAATTTAAGTTTGTGATTGTAATTTGTGGGTATTTATTTAAATTTATAGCTTCTGTCTCGGGTTATTTGGCCGACGTTCATCTAATGATTTTTCTGACGCTTCGCCAGCACGAGTGGCTGGCATTGTCAAAGCTTCACCTTCCATTGCCGGTGGTGAAGCTTTGACAACGCCAGCCACTCGTGCTGGCGAAACGTCAGAAAAATCATTAGATGAACGTCGGCCGAATAACCCGAGACAGAAGCCAATAGGCAGTCTGTCAACAAGTGGCCACGAAAGCCTTAACACTTTTGTAAATTTATAGCCCTTAGATTTGACTCATTTATCATACAACCGAATTTTAATGGATTCCTTTTAGTACTCGTGAGGATGACCTCACACTTCTCATTATTTAGAGTCAGTTGCCAATTTTTGCACCATACAGATCTTTCCTTGATTGCTTTGCCATTTCTTTTGATCTTCTGATGACTTTGCTAGTCCATAAATGACAGCATCATCTGCAAACAACCTAAGATGGCTGCTCAGATTGTCTCCTAACTCATTTATATAGGTTAGCAACAGCAGAGGGTCTATAACACTTCTTTGGGGAATGCCAGACATCACTTCCCTTTTACTCGACGACTTTCCATCAGTTCAACGAACTGTGACATCTGTGACTGGAAATCATGAATCTGGTCACATAACAGAGACACGCAATTTCACTACAAGCTGCTAGTTAGGTAATCTAGAGAAAATCTGAGGAAATCTAGAAATACAGAATCAATTTGAAATCCCTTCTCAGCAGCACTCAACACATCGTGTGAATAATGAGCTAGTTGTGTTTCACAGGAAGATGTTTCAGAAATCTGTGTTGACTGTGTGTCAATAGACAATTCTCATTGAGGTAATTCATAACATTTGAACACGGAAGTTTGTGGCACAACTTGACCAGAAGAAGGGATCGGTTGGTATGACATGTTCTGAGGCATCAAGGGATCACCAATTTAGTATTGGAGGGCAGCGTGGAGGGTAAAAACCGTAGAGGGAGACCAAGAGATGAATACACTAAGCAGATTCAGAAGGCTGTAGGTTGCAGTAGGTACTGGGAGATGAAGCTTGCACAGGATAGAGTAGCTGCATGAAACAGTCTCAGGACTGAAGACCACAACAACAAAACATATGTTCCAAAATCCTATTGCATATCAACGCTAATTATATGGGCCTCGAATTTAGTGGATTTCTCCTACTGCATTTCTTGAATATTGGTGTGACCTGTGCAACTCTCCAGTCTTGGGATACGGATTTTTTGTCAAGCGAGCAGTCGTACATTATTGTTAAGTATGGAGCTATTGCATCAGCATACTGTGAAAGGAACCTAAATGGGATACAGTCTGGGCCAGAAGACATGCTTTTATTAAGTGATTTAACTTGCTTCATTACTTTGAGGATACGTACTTCTAAGTTACTCATGTTGGCAGCTGTGCTTGATTCAAATTCTGGAATGCTTGCTTTGTTTTGCAAAGGAATATCAGAAGGTTGTGTTTAGTAACTCTGCTTTAGCAGAACTGTCACTGATAGTGTTTCCATTGCTATTGGGCAGAGAAGGCATTGATTCTATCTTGCCATTAGCATACTTCACATACAACCACAATCTTTTTGGATTTTCTGCCAGGTTTCAAGACAATTTTGAAGTGAATATGTTATAAACATCTCGCATTGAAGTCTGCACTAAATTTCGAGCTTCTGTAAAAGATAGCCAATCTTGGAGATTTTGTGTTCGTTCAAATTTGGCATGCTTATTCGTTGTTTCTGCAACTGTGTTCTGACCCATTTGTGTACCATGAGGTGTCAGCTCCATCATTTGTTAATTTATTTGATGTAAATCTCGCAATTACTGCCAATACTATTTCTTGGAATTCAAGCCACGTTCAGTCTAAACTTACATTGTTAATTTAGAAGAAGTGAAGATTGTGTCTCAGGAAGACATCAAGTGAATTTTTATCTGCCCTTCTGTATAGGCATATTTTCCATTTATTGTAGGATTTGGGAGTTACAATATTCAGTCTTGCTGCGACAGCTTGTTTTCACTAATTCCTGTATCCATTTGATGCTGGTTATTAGCTCAGTATTATTTGTTGCTAAGAGATGAAGTGTATTTTGCCAACCGTTTACCGTTCGAGTGGGCTCATGAACTAACTGGTTGAAATGAGTTTCAGAGAACGCGTTTAACACAATTTTAGATGTTGTATGCGAACCTCCGGATTTAAACAAGTATTTTGGCAACACATTGAGGGCAAGCTGAAGTCACCGCCAACTATAATTGTATAAAATTGTTTGAAATTATAGTCAAGTTTTCTTTGAACCTTTCAGTAATTGTATCATCTGAGTTGGTATGTTGGTAAAAGGATCCAATTATTATTCTATTCCAGTTGCCAAGAATGACTTCTACCATTACTAACTCAGATGAACTATCTGCTTCAATATCACTATAAGATAAACTACTTCTAACAGCAACAAACATGCCACTGCTGGCTGTCTTTAGCCTACCCTTTCTGAACACCGTTAAGTCCTACACTAAAATTTGGGTTGAACTTATCTCTGGCCTTAGCCAGCTTTCAGTGCCTATAACAATTTGAGCATCAGTGCTTTCTATTAGCACTTGGAGCTCTGGTACTTCCCTAACACAGCTATGACAATTCACAGCTGTTATACTGATGGTTCCTGGATCTATGTTCTTCCTGTGTTTGACCCTTTGAGAGTGAAGCCCTTTTGGGTTTCTCAAAGACCCCCAACCCAAAAAACTGCCCAGTCCACGGAACACAGCCCCTGTTACCGATGTAGCCAGCTCCTGTATGTAGTGGACTCCTGACCTATTTAGCGGAACCTGAAGCCCAGTCGCCATATGGCGCAAGTCGAGGAATGTGCAGCCTACATGGTCGGAGAACTGTCTGAGCCCCTGATTCAGACTCTCCACTCGGGTCTGTACCAGAGGATCGCAATCGGTCCTGTCGACTATGTTGCAAATGGTGAGCTCTGCTTTTATCTCACAAGAAAGACTGACAGCCTTTACCACTTCTTCGCCTATCGAAACCAAAGAGAATCACTTCCAGTCCAAAGTGACACACATCAATGATACTGGTGTGAGCTGCCACCTGTTGCACTTGGCTGCAGCCTGTGCTCTTCGTGGCATACGGAAGGACCCGTTCCATGTCTGGAATTACTCCGCCCAGTGTGCACTAGGAGTGCACATTCGCTTTCTTCCAGTCTTTGGCAGCCATCTCCCCAAGGGGGCCGCATAATGGGCCTAACATTGGAGTTCCCAACTACAGATAATTCTACCCTCTGCGATTGCCCGGATCTTGCAAGCTGAGAGGTTTCCTCTGAAACAGGACAAACGACTACATCTGGCTGAGGGACAGTGTCAACCACAGACAGCACCTGGAACGTGTTTGTCAGATTAACAGGGGCGACCTTACGTTTGGCCCCTCGGGAAGTCTTTCGCCACCTGCCACGCCGTAGGTGACTTTCCTGTCGATCATGACCGATGAGGGGTCAACCTCAGTGTGAGCAGTAACAGGGCCGGCCACCAGTGAAGACGGTTCGGCGCTCTCAGACGTACTGGACGTTCGTCGGATCGCCACGGTCGCCCCACAACAGTGATGCCCATCCTCCGCAAATTCCAGCTGGGTAACTGAAGCCATCACAGGCTGGAGCTGTGAGCAAAGAGTCACCAATTCGGCTCGCATCCGCAGACAGCAATCAGAATCCCTATCCATACTAAAGAGCACGGAAAACTACATTACACAGACAAACAAAGGACTACAGATACGTGCTGCGCAACTCTACTGTAGACGCTGATGAAAACGTAAGAACTCTCTCTCTCTTAGATTAACATACAGAGATTCGAAAACGTAACTACCAAAGCACTCAGGTGAGACTAAATAATTCACTCCCAATTAGGAACTTGTAATAAGTCACAAAATTGGTTTACTGCTCGATACAAACAAAAATGCAAGAACTGTGTCTATTAAATATTCAATTAACATGCAGAAATTCAAGAAACTAAACTATCAAAGCACTCAGATGAAACTGTAGAATATGCTCCTGGTTAGGAACCCGTAAAATGTCACAAAATTAGTTACTTCCCTGTCAGTATTCATGTCTCACGCGGCTGCTGCTGCCTGACATGCGTCCATTTGTATGACTCCGTCAACCACAAATATGGGATAAGCACAACTTCTTTGTTGTCTCAGAATTCCCTTTCGTATACTGCTTTGGATGCTTAACCTCATGTTACTGCCACGTTCCCGACGTGCGAGAGCCATTCACCACCTTGGCTCCGCACAGAATCCATGTTTATCTCGGACTTACTTCACTTCACCAGACACTTCTCTAGATTCTACCTACAGCTGTAAGTTTTTTTGACTTTGCATGCAACTCGGAAGCAGCACCTTTGTCTAAACTGTTGGGTCTAACTCTGACTGACGGATGACGGATGAACAGTGACGGATGTGCATTTGTCATTGGCGACAAACATTTTAGATACTGCCTTTTAGAGCATTGCTGGATTTTTCCTGCAGAGCTTTCCGCCCTCTATTGGACCACCCAGTACATCTAACGACACGGGCTTCTCAATTGTGTATTACGGCCGGCCGGCATGGCCATGCGGTTCTAGGCGCTACAGTCTGGAGCCGAGCAACCGCTACGGTCGCAGGTGCGTATCCTGCCTCGGGCATGGATGTATGTGATGTCCTTAGGTTGGTTAGGTTTAATTAGTTCTAAGTTCTAGGCGACTGATGACCTCAGAAGTTGCATAGTGCTGAGAGCCATTTGAACCATTTTGTGTATTACGCTCCGATTCACTTAGTGCCCTCCAGAGCCTCTGTGTACTGTACCGGTACCACTCCTCAGTAGAACGAATCCACAAACTCCTCCACTCGCTCGCCGATCGTGGAACAGACATGACATTTGTGTAGGTCCTCTGTCACATCGGAGTGTCGGGGAACGGAGCTGCTGCCGAGGCTGCAGGCAGGCTACCTAGGCCATCTAGGTATTTTACCACTCCAGAAAAGCTCTGTGTTGCTGCACTTAGGAACATTGTGTCACTCCGGCATGAACACTGGTCTTCTCTTCACAGGAACAGATGGCTCGGACGACTCCTTTCGCCCCACTCCTTGCGAGGAGATACTTTCAGCTCAGCTGCGTGTCTGGCACTATGATTTCAGTCACTGCGATCGTCAAGTGGAGACCCTGCACCACACTCTGTGCTTACTGCAGTCTACCATTTTCTGACCAGATGTTGATTTTATAACCACTTTCATTCAAATGTACGTTTGTGATCTGAATTGTCACATATTTTAGCAGCCACAGCACAAAATGTGTGTAGCTGTTTACTTTTTATTCGTCATAATATGGAGAAGGAAATTTGATTTTCAACCCTTTGAGCACCCTCCTCAAAGGAGAAGTGAGCATTCTTAGCTATCCCTGTACTCCAGTCGATTTCACTCTGAGTATTGTCGACTTCAACTTCGTCTGATAATTGACCGTTTGAAGTTGTGACACGGTTGCTCTAAGTTGTGAGACAGGTGCCTACGACCTCAGCTGTTTTGCACCCTAAAGGAACGACAACTACTTTGCCATCTCCATGTATACGTGTATCTCGTTAATATTACTTGTCTTATAATTAAAACAATATTATTTCTAATGGTCTAACTTTTGGATACCCTTTGTACAAAGCCGTCCTTACAAGCTGCTGCAGCAGTGAGTTTCGAAAGAGGACAATCATCTGACAGCATAGCACAAAGAAATTGTAGCAGGTTCGAGCATTTGCATGAGCGGGTGTTTCCAGCAAACAGTGTACAAGCACAAATTACTCCAGACTTGCACGAGGTTACAGCATATGTGACATTTAATGGTTTATTTCTCTCCTTATGGCCAGGAACATTTCTTTTCCACATCATCCTTCCAAGAAACTACTGAAGAAAATCACTGAAATGTAATTGAAAGAGATGACTAGTAGAACACTATTCATGGTGAAAGTAGTACTGAAAGCAACTTGCTTGGGTTCTGCATATTCAGCGTTCACCTCGCTGGCACAAAATACCATATTTCAGGGCTGATTTTATGTTGTTGTGGTCTTCAGTCCTGAGACTGGTTTGATGCAGCTCTCCAAGCCATTCTATCCTGTGCAAGCTTCTTCATCTCCCAGTACCTACAACCTACATCCTTCTGAATATGCTTAGTGTATTCATCTCTTGGTGTCCCTCTACGATTTTTACCCTCCACGCTGCCCTCCAATACTAAATTGGTGATCCCTTGATGCCTCAGAACATGTGCTACCAACCGATCCCTTCTTCTGGTCAAGTTGTGACACAAACTTCTCTTCTCCCCAATCCTATTCAATACCTTCTCATTAGTTATGTGATCTACCCATCTAATCTTCAGTATTCTTCTGTAGCACCACATTTCGAAAGCTTCTATTCTCTTCTTGTCCAAACTATTTATCGTCCATGTTTCACTTCCATACATGGCTACGCTCCATACAAATACTTTCAGAAACGACTTCCTGACACTTAAATCTATACTCGATATTAACAAATTTCTCTTCTTTAGAAACGATTTCCTTGCCATTGCCAGTCTACATTTTATATCCTCTCTACTTCGACCATCATCAGATATTTTGCCCCCCAAATAGCAAAACTCCTTTACTACTTTAAGTGTCTCATTTCTTAATCTAATTCCCTCAGCATCACCTGACTCAACTCGACTACATTCCATTATCCTCGTTTTGCTTTTGTTGATGTTCATCTTATACCCTCCTTTCATGACCCTGTCCATTCCGTTCAACTGCTCTTCTAAGTCCTTTGCTGTCTCTGACAGAATTACAATGTCATCGGCGAACCTCAAAGTTTTTATTTCTTCTCCATCGGGGAGAGACTACAACCCTGTCTCACTCCCATCCCAACCACTGCTTCCCTTTCATACCACTCGACTCTTATAACTGCCATCTGGTTTCTGTACAAATTGTAAATAGCCTTTCGCTCCCTGTATTTTACCCCTGCCACCTTTCAGAATTTGAAAGACATCATTCCAGTCAACAGCCTTTCCTTAATCTATTTTCTAAGATAAGTCGTAGGGTCAGTATTGCCTCACGTGTTCCAACATTTCTGCGGAATCCATACTGATCTTCGCCGAGGTTGGCTTCTACCAGTTTTTCCATTCGTCTGGAAAGAATTCGTGTTAGTATTTTGCAGCTGTGACTTATTAAACTGATAGTTTGGTAATTTTCACATCTGTCAACGCCTGCTTTCTTTGGGATTGGAATTATTATATTCTTCTTGAAGTCTGAGGGTATTTCGCCTATCCCATACATCTTGCTCACCAGATGGTAGAGTTTTGTTAGGACTGGCTCTCCCAAGGCTGTCAGTAGTTCCCATGGAATGTTGTCTACTCCGGGGGCCTTGTTTCGACTCAGGTCTTTCAGTGCTCTGTCAAACTCTTCACGCAGTATCGTATCTCCAATTTCATCTACATCCTCTTCCATTTCCATAATATTGTCCTCAAGTACATCGCCCTTGTATAGACCTTCTATGTACTCCTTCCACCTTTCTACTTTCCCTTCTTTGCGTAGAACTGGGTTTCCATCTGAGCTCTTGATGTTCATGCACGTGATTCTCTTATCTCCAAAGGTCTCTTTAATCTTCGTGTAGGCAGCATCTATTTACCCCTAGTGAGATAAGCCTATACATCCTTAAATTTGTCCTCTAGCCATCCCTGCTTAGCCATTTTGCACTTCCTGTCGATCTCATTTTTGATAATCCTGAGTTAATAACGAGCATCAAAACCGATTCAGGGATTTGTGAACACAGGGTTGTCGTAGCGAGATTGAATATTGTAATCTCCAAATCTTCGAAAAATAAGCGAAAAATATATGTATTCAAAAAAGCAGATAAAAATTCACTTGACACCTACCTGAGAGACAATCTCCACTCATTCCAAATTAATAATATAAGTGTAGACCAAATGTGGCTTAATTAGTATCAGCAGCAGTTGAGAGATTTATACCAAATAAATTAACAAACGGTGGAGCTGATCCTCATTGGTACACAAAACGGGTTAGAACACTGCTGCAAAAACAACGAAACAAACGTGCCAAATTACACAAACACAAAATCACGAAGATTAGCGATCTTCTACAGAAGCCCTAAATTTAGCGCGGACTTCAATGCGATATGCTTATAACAGTTTCCACAACGAAACTTTGTCTCGAAACCTGGCAGAAAATTCAGAGATTCTGGTCGTATGTAAAGTATGTTAGCGGCAAGAAACGATCAGTGCCTTCTCTGCGCTATAGCAATGGAGATACTATCGAAGACAGTGCTGCCAAAGCAGAGTTAGTAAACACAGCCTTCCGAATGCCTTCACAAAAGAAGACGAAGTAAATATTCCAGAATTCGAATCGAGAACAGCTGCCAACATGAGTAACGTAGAAGTAAATAACCTCGGAATAGTGAAGCAACTTAAATCACTTAATTAAAGCAAGACTTCTGGTTCAGACTGTGTACCAATTAGGTTCCTTTCAGAGTATGCTGATGCATTAGCTCCATACTTAACAATCAAATACAACCATTCATTCAACGTAAGATCTGTACCCAAAGACTGGAAAGTTGCACAGGTAACACCAATATTAAAGAAAGGTAGTAGGAGTAATCCACTAAATTACAGGCAAATATCGTTATCGTCGATATGCAGCAGGATTTTGGAACATATATTGTGTACGAACATTATCAATTACCTTGAAGAAAACGGTCTATTGACACAGCCAGCATGGGTTTAGAAAACATCGTTTCTGTGAAACACAACTGGCTCTTTATTCACATGAAGTGTTGACTGCTATTGACAAGGGAGTACAGATTGATTCAGTATTTCTGGATTTCCGGAAGACTTTTGACACTGTACCACACAAGCAGCTCGTAGTGAAATTGCATGATTATGGAATATCGTCTGTTATGTGGCTGGATTTGTGATTTACTGTCAGAACGATCACAATTCGTAGTAACTGATGGAAAAAGTCATCAAGTAAAACAGAAGTGATTTCTAGCGTTCCCCAAGGTAGTGTTATAGGTCCTTTGCTGTTCCTTATCTATATAAACGGTTTGGGAGACAATCTGAGCAGCCATCTTTGGTTGTTTGCAGATGACGCTGTCGTTTATCGACCAATAAAGTCATCAGAAGATCAAAACAAACTCCAAAATGATTTAGAAAAGATATCTGAATGGTGTGAAAATTGGTAGTTGACCCTAAATAACGAAAAATATGAGGTCATCCACATGAGTGCTAAAAGGAACTCGTTAAACTTCGGTTGCACGATAAATCAGTCTAAGCTAAAAGCCATAAATTCAACTAAATACCTAGGTATTACGATTACGAACAACTTAAGTTGGAAGAAACACACAGAAAATGTTGGGGAAGGCTAACCAAAGACTGCGGACACTTAGAAAATGTAACAGACCTACTAAGGAGACTGCCTACACTGCACTTGTCCATCCTCTTTAAGATATTACTGCACGGTGTGGGGTCCTTACCAGAGAGGACTGACGGAGCACATCGAAAAACTTCAAGAAAGGCAGCACGTTTTGTATTATCGCGAAATATGTGTCACAGAAATGATACAGGACTTGGGCTGGACATCATTAAAAGAAAGGCGTTTTTCGTTGTCTGAATCTTCTCACGAAATTCCAATCACCAACTTTCTCCTCCAAAAGCGAAAATATTTTGTTGGCACCAACCTACTTAAGGAGGAATGATCACCATGATATAATAAGGGAAATCAGATGTCGTACAGAAAGATACAGGTGTTCATTATTTCCGCGCAGTATACGAGATAGGAATAATGGAGAATTGTGAAGGTGGTTCGATTAACCCTCTGCCAGGCACTTAAATGTGATTTGCAGAGTATCCATGTAGATGAACTTTTTGCTACTACTTTGAGCATTGCAACTGCAGATGTGAATGCTGAAATGTAGGTTTGGACACAAAAGGTCCATCATTCTGTTCCCATGATTCTGTACCTGAACCGCACAGTCATTGACGTTCACATGCATTTCTTTGTGCTATTGCATTCATCAGTTTAGAAAACGTCTGTTAGTAGTTTCATGAAATAATGAAAAAGAAAATATTTTATATATTTATTATGTAAAATAATGAAATGAATGGATTTGAAAATGGGGAGAAGAAACGTTGCTTTAAATAGTTTTGTTATATGCTCTTTCGGTACGAACTTTGTTGTAGAACCCCTTATTTACGTGTGGTAATAAAAATTCATTTAGACAGAATTAAGCACATTTAAAATTACGTGAACCTTAGCAACCCTCTCATGCTGATAAATTCATACTGATTAAGAACATTTAGTTGAAAATTATATAAATTAAATTTTTTACGTATTCGGCCTGGGCACACATTTTCTAAATGCAGTGGTTTTTTAAATATTTACTGAATTCTTTCCCGGTATTAGCTATGGAACACAAGACTGTCTCTGCTAGCATAAAATGGTTAAATGTTGCCAAGCCGACCTGAACGTTTAATTATCATTGACAAAACACACTTCACTATACGTTTAAGTTATTTGTTTTAGAAATGGAAAGAACCAACGGATTAACAACTTCAACGTTAATCATCTGCCTATGAATGCACAAATGTAAAACCAGTAATAAATTCCGTCAGCCTCAGGATCGCTGTAAAAGAAAAATATTTCGTAATTCACTGCTAATTTTATCTGCTCCCGATGTACGGGTTTGGTTAATTTTTTTTGCGGAACAATTTTTTAAATGTGCCGCCGCTGCAAATCGTTTGGTCGCGGCACAGCCCAGCAACACCAACGATAATCGCTAAAAATGCTGAAAATTCTTTAAAGAAATATTATAGATGACATGGGCAAGCTAATTTACATTAGTAATACACAATTTTGATAAATTATCATGTATTTAGACCACAACAATAATTAAACTTACATTACTTTGTAATTTCTCCTATAATGGCGGCTAAAGATATACAGACAAAAGAAGTCTACTCATTCATAAAATGCCACGTCGCAGGTTCCTCTCTCTCTCTCTCTCTCTCTCTCTCTCTCTCTCGAGGAAGACGTCAAAGAATGCACATTATGTATTCCTATTTGTACTCTTGCTGATTGTTAATGTCTCTTTGTAATCCTACATCATTATTTTCCTCTGTGACTATTTCACATTTTTTTTATCGCAAATATTAACATATTTCGTAATTACATTATGAGTTTAGAAATATTACAATCATAAATACATCGAGAATATTATTACAGAAAATATTACAATAATAACGAATGTCCTTTATACAAAATTAAATAATATTTTTTTGTTAAACAATTACAGTACATACGAATTGCTTCATAGTGGCGTACATAGTACAATTAAATGTCATTTTATTTTATTAATAGTGTGTGTGTGCTGCCAGGGAACGTTACATTGCCCCCTGGCAGGATTTGGCAAAGAGTTTCTATACTTTGACACAATGGTGCCAGTAACGTTCTTTACAATTGTTTTTTTTATGGAATGGCTCTTTTAATTAGTTCCAGGGTTATATATGTTCATGGCTCCCCCATTTGGGCGAAGGCAGACAGGAAACCTGGGCAAAACTGTGCCGGAGCCAAGCCATCCCAGTTGGTTCATGATTAATCTTGTCTCTTTAACAGTCATTGTTTTGAAATGATTTAGCTTTTTGTCATCAACGGTTACATATCATCACAGTCACATACAGTTCAACGAAAGTTTGTAGTGTGTGTTTAACAACTCGAAATTATTTTTGCGATATACTGCAAGGTCACTTGTCCTAGGATATATCACTGAGTTTTTTGAAATCATTTAGTACGTCACTTTTCATAATGTTCTCACTACTTACGTGTTAAAAATCCATCTCCTACACTTGTTAGTGTTCATTTTCTCTCGTCAATATACGGGTATACATAAGTGTTCAATGTTTGTCGAAAATCGAGTTCATTGACATGTTATGCAGTTTGTGTAAATATTTTGGAATATGTCAATAAAGCTGTAGTTGGTTAGCGGTGCGGAGTGATTGTTGAGCGGCGCTCGGCGCGGCGCGTCGGCTCCGTGTAGGTCACCGCCCCCGGTGTTGACAACTACGGCGCGGAGAGGCGTGTGGCTGTCTGGTCTGCTAGGGCTGCTGCGGCCGCTGCATGGCTGAAGTAGCCGGATGTGCGTTGTATATCAGCTCGCCCGTGTGACATTTTCTTGCAGTGCTCCAGCAAACATGCAACAAGTTCACAAACAGTGTACTATCCTTATGGGCATTTCTCCTGCTGTGGGAAAGAACGCACACAGTTTGTTGTTGTTGTTGTGGTCTTCAGTCCTGAGACTGGTTTGATGCAGCTCTCCATGCTACTCTATCCTGTGCAAGCTTCTTCATCACCCAGTACTTTCTGCAACCTACATCCTTCTGAATCTGCTTAGTGTATTCATCTTTTGGTCTTCCTCTACGATTTTTACCCTCCACGGTGCCCTCCAATGCTAAATTTGTGATCCCTTGATGCCTCAAAACATGTCCTACCAACCGATCCCTTCTTCTAGTCAAGTTGTGCTACAAACTTCTCTTCTCCCCAATCCTATTCAATACCTCCTCATTAGTTGCGTGACCTACCCACCTTATCTTCAGCATTCTTCTGTAGCACCACATTTCGAAAGCTTCTATTCTCTTCTTGTCTAAACTAGTTATCGTCCATGTTTCACTTCCATACATGGCTACACTCCATACAAATACTTTCAGAAGTGACTTCCTGACACTTAAATCTATACTCGATTATAACAAATTTCGCTTCTTCAGAAACTCTTTCCTTGCCATTCCCAGTCTACATTTTATATCCTCTCTACTTCGACCATCATCAGTTATTTTACTCCCTAAATAGCAAAACTCCTTTACTACATTAAGTGTCTCATTTCCTAATTTAATCCCTCAGCATCACCCAACTTAATTCGACTACATTCCGTTACTCTCATTTTGCTTTTGTTGATGTTCATCTTATATTCTCCTTTCAAGACACTGTCCATTCCGTTCAACTGCTCTTCCAAGTCCTTTGCTGTCTCTGACAGAATTACAATGTCATCAGCGAACCTCAGTTTTTTCTTCTTCTCCATGAATTTTAATACCTACTCCGAATTTTTCTTTTGTTTCCTTCACTGCTCGCTCAATATACAGATTGAATAACATCGGGGAGAGGCTACAACCCTGTCTCACTCCCTTCCCAACCACTGCCTCCATTTCATGTCCCTCGACTCTTATAACTGCCATCTGGTTTCTGTACAGATTGTAAATAGCCTTTCGCTCCCTGTATTTTACCCCTGCCACCTTCAGAATTTGAAAGAGTATTCCAGTTAACATTGTCAAAAGCTTTCTCTAAGTCTACAAATGCTAGAAACGTAGGTTTGCCTTTTCTTAATCTTTCTTCTAAGATAAGTCGTAAGGTTAGTATTGCCTCACGTGTTCCAACATTTCTACGGAATCCAAACTGATCTTCCCCGAGGTCCGCTTCTACCACTTTTTCCATTCGTCTGTAAAGAATTCGCGTTAGTATTTTGCAGCTGTGACTTATTAAACTGATAGTTCGGTCAACACCTGCTTTCTTTGGGATTGGAATTATTATATTCTTCTTGAAGTCTGAGGGTACTTCGCCTGTCTCGTATGAGACAGATGGTAGAGTTTTGTCATGACTGGCTCTCACAAGGCCATCAGTAGTTCTAATGAAATGCTGTCTACTCCCGGGGCCTTGTTTCGACTCAGGTCTTTCAGTGCTCTGTCAATCTCTTCACGCAGTATAATATCTCCCATTTCGTCTTCATCTACATCCTCTTCCATTTCCATAATATTGTCCTCAAGTACATCGCCCTTGTATAAACCCTCTATATACTCCTTCCACCTTTCTGCCTTCCCTTCTTTGCTTAGAACTGGGTTGCCATCTGAGCTCTTGATATTCATACAAGTAGTTCTCTTCTCTCCAAAGGTCTCTTTAATTTTCCTGTAGGCAGTATCTATCTTACCCATAGTGAGACAAGCCTATACATCCTTACATTTGTCCTCTAGCCATCCCTGCTTAGCCATTTTGCACTTCCTGTCGATATCATTTTTGAGACGTTTGTATTCCTTTTTGCCTGCTTTATTTACTGCATTTTTATATTTTCTCCATTCATCAATTAAATTCAATATTTCTTCTGTTACCCAAGGATTTCTATTAGCCCTCGTCTTTTTACCTACTTGATCGTCTGCTGCCTTCACTACTTCATCCCTCAGAGCTACCCATTCTTCTTCTACTGTATTTCTTTCCCCCATTCCTGTCAATTGTTCCCTTATGCTCTCCCTGAAACTCTCTACAACCTCTGGTTCTTTCAGTTTATCCAGGTCCCATCTCCTTAAATTCCCACCTTTTTGCACTTTCTTCAGTGTCAATCTGCAGTTCATAACCAATAGATTGTGGTCAGAATCGACATCTGCCCCTGGAAATGTCTTACAATTTAAAACCTGGTTCCTAGATCTCTGTCTTACCATTATATAATCTATCTGATACCTTCTAGTATCTCCAGGATTCTTCCAGGTATACAACCTTCTTTTATGATTCTCGAACCAAGTGTTAGCTATGATTAAGTTATGCTCTGTGCAAAATTCTACAAGCCGGCTTCCTCTTTCATTTCTTCCCCCCCCAATCCATATTCACCTACTACATTTCCTTCTCTCCCTTTTCCTACTGACGAATTCCAGTCACCCATGACTATTAAATTTTCGTCTCCCTTCACTACCTGAATAATTTCTTTTATCTCGTCATACATTTCATCTATTTCTTCATCATCTGCAGTGCTAGTTGGCATATAAACTTGTACTACTGTAGTAGGCAAGGGGTTTGTGTCTATCTTGACCACAATAATGCGTTCACTATGCTGTTTGTAGTAGCTAACCCGCACTCCTATTTTTTATTCATTATTAAACCTACTCCTGCATTACCCCTATTTGATTTTGTATTTATAACCCTGTAATCACCTGACCAAAAGTCTTGTTCCTCCTGCCACCGAACTTCACTAATTTCCACTATATCTAACTTTAACCTATCCATTTCCCTTTTTAAATTTTCTAACCTACCTGCCCGATTAAGGGATCTGACATTCCACACTCCGATCCGTAGAACGCCAGTTTTCTTTCTCCTGATAATGACGTCCTCTTGAGTAGTCCCCGCCCGGAGATCCGAATGGGGGACTATTTTAGCTCCAGAATATTTTACCCAAGAGGACGCCATCATCATTTAATCATACAGTAAAGCTGCATGTCCTCGGGAAAAATTACGGCTGTAGTTTCCCCTTGCTTTCAGCCGTTCGCAGTACCAGCACAGCAAGGCCGTTTTGGTTAATGATACAAGGCCAGATCAGTCAATCATCCAGGCTGTTGCCCCTGCAACTACTGAAAAGGCTGCTGCCCCTCTTCAGGAACCAAATGTTTGTCTGCCCTCTCAACAGATACCCCTCCGTTGTGGTTGCACCTACGGTACGGCCATCTGTATCCTTGAGGCACGCAAGCCTCCCCACCAACGGCAAGGTCCATGGTTCATGGGGGGACGCACACAGTTATTGGCAGTTATTATTCAGTACGTCTTCACTAGTCTGGTTTGCACAATGTTTCGTTGTCACAGTTACACGTTTAATGGGCACACAATATTTTTTCACCATTTCATGACTTGTCATTAGTCACACGCAAGTTTTCACCTTAGAACAAAATGTATCTCTGTAGTCAATGCGCTTTCCTGGCGTCCCTTGACACACAAAGAGTAATAGTTTGACACTAGCTTGGTCCACCGTCTATTATCGGCTCACTGTTCGTGTCGTGTTAGTTCCTTATCCACTTGCACACACGGCGATGATACAGTTTCTTATTGCTTGTCCAAAACAACCTCGTGACATATTTCTGCAGTTTTAACAGTCCCTGTCTGTCTCTGCCACACAATACTGCGCTTTTGTTTAAGTTTTTTCTTCAGTTACAATGTCCGTTGTGAAATGTTTTGTAACAGCACATTCGTAACTTCTTTGTTCGCTCTTTACCAAGGTGTGTGATAATTGCGTACATGGTAACAAATATTAAAATTTCGTATTAGTTTGCCCAAAAATCATCTATATTTATGTTCGAGTAGATTTTATTTGTGCATTCCAGCCGGATTCAGGCATATTATTCAATAACTCCTTTGAAATTATGTCTCACTTTGCTTGCAAGGTCCTACGTAACTACAGTGTAGTCTCTGTAGGCTAAAATTGACTTGGATTGTATCTTTTTACTGATTCGATCTGCACATGCTTCAATTGAAGCTTCTTTGTGCGTAACTTTGCGTTACTTAAATTTGCAGTAAGTTTGCCTCCCATGGTGCCCTCGGGTCACTACTGGGTGCATTACTCTCTTTGATAATACTAGTTTGAAATTAAAGTTCTCAGGGTCTCTTATTATTATTATTATTATTATTATTCTGGGTTCGAACCTGTCAATCTGACAGCTACACACATATATATACATGTAATAGAAAAGACTGTACCAAGAAATATTTCAAGTTTGACACACATATAGAATATTATGCAGTACACAAACTAATCACTACTAAAATGTTCCTCCTGACTGATATCTGTCACAATTTAACACTACAAATAATTGCACTAATCAGGTTATCCGTGCAGACAATTAGAGCACATTTAAGCTAACACTAATTAAAAAGAAGACATAACATAAATAATCATAAACTAAAGAGAAAGTCAATCATATTCTTATAACTAAATACTACTACACTAGTACATTATCTCTACAGATCACACATCATTAATGTTCATTCATTTCCAAAAGAATAGTGTACCTTTTTACACATAACATATAGGACTATTAGTCATTTACTGTGGGAATATTTTCACATCCTTACACGGATACAGTCCCCGTACTCTCCCTGAGTGGGGATCTGCTAAGAGATAGCTACTATTTCCTTCTTGGACCAAGGAATGGAGTATGAGGCTAGACAGTAGGTTTTGTGAGGCTTCACCTCGATATTGTATTGATATCCCTTAATTCCTGGTGGTTCTGAAAATACATCTGCATAGTTAGATAATAACTGTACCAAATCCTGCTGTTGCATTGAGTTCAAATTTTTGGACTGCTTTTAATTGATCACTTTGTACGTCTGGATAATAGAGATTTTGTCCTAGAGAATGATTGTCTAAATGCAGTATCCACTGATTCCTACATTTTATGTTAATAACATTACAATTAGGCACAGATACCTCTTCAGATCTGAGCATGGACAATTCTATCCTCCTACCCGTGTTAATCAAACTTAATTTTCCCCGAGAAAGGTCGATTACTGCGTCCCTTTCTCTCAAAAAATCTACCCCCAAAGTGCAGGCTACCTTTAAACCCTTTACTACCAGGAACGAGCACGCTATGGCTTCTCCCCCTATATACATCTCTACCCGCACTTGGAGTTTAATTATTTGTCGCTGTGCACTGATTTCTTTCCCCAGTACTCTGAATAAGTCCATACTCATGACACTGACAGTAGCACCTGTATCTACGATTGCTTGCACATCAATATTGTTAATTTTGATCTCTCTTATCGCTTGTACTTTGTCTTTGTGCTCCTTTATGCACGTGGGTGGTTCAGTTATTAATTAATGTCCCATCTGTACACCGTCATTATACCTGACGATACAGATTTCCGATGTTTTATTCTGTGTCGGGCTGCTCTCACTCCGAACCTCAGCCGACGATGGAGAGCGTATCTTGGCTGAATCTAGTTTGTTGGATTATTACTGGTGGATGGGTGTGGCTGCTCTGTGTCGCTGACCTCCACTATGTGTAAATTGTGTTGCGTCGGCCGCCACGGTTGCGTAATTGGCGCATTTTGTGGTGGCGGTCGGTTATTATCATATATTTCACTGTTTTGCCGGTCTGGACTGGGCCTCTGGTTCTGTGGCGAAGTTCGGTTTGCATCGTTATAGGTATTGGTGTTCCACGACCCCCTGGCATTTTTCCATCTACTGTTGCTTGGTGGGCCTGTTTCATTTCGGTCATCGAACCTCCTTTTCCGGTCATTGTTCACCGGCGGACTATTGCCGTTCCGGTCTCTACCTCTATTCCCGTTTTGTACATAATCTTGTCTCCTATTGTTACCTCCGCCGTTTCCATTATTTGGTGGAGGCGTGTTATTTCGACCATTTCTGTAACCGTTTCCGTTACTTCTAGCCTGTTCAGAGGCTGCCTTAACATCCTCCTGAATCAGGTCAATTGAGTCCAGAACAGACAAGAAACGTTCCATGTCGTTCTCCGATACGTGTACAAGTTTTTCCTTTACGTGTATCGGCAAGTGTGATTTCAAAAGTCTGATCAAATCCCGGGATGAAATCTGCCCGTCCCAGTAACGGGTTTTATTAATGTATTTCTCAAAATATTTTCGCAAATTGCCTAATCGTAGAGAATACGGCTCTGGATTATATACCTCTTTCCGTAATCTCTCCTGAATACATGTTGACCAATATTTGGCCAAGAATGCCTTTTCAAATTGCTCATATGTGTCGCAACTGTCAGCTGCTTCGGTTGCCCATAATGCAGCATCTCCTTGTATGTAAGACATAACGAACTGTATTTTCTGTGTATGACTCCAAACGCTAGGCAAAATGTTTCTAAATCCCTTGATAAATACTACAGGGTGAACAGATTTCTTCTCCGTTGTAAAGATTTGAAACTTGGTTTTTAACCAGGCTTTCTTCAATTACTATTTTGGAGTGACATTTGTTTGTTTCGCTAATATTGGTTGCCCGTTCTGTCTCGCAGTCGCAATTTTTCACTGCTGTATTTATATGCCAATCATTGTTGGACCTGACTGGCGTGACACGCCTGTGCGTCGCCGTGCAACGAGCTGCTTTTCTAGCTCCGCAAGACGACGGTTGACATTCCGCTGCCACAGCGGAATGTCAGTGTGCACCGCCCTTTTTAGGTCCTGCACTTCCGCACAAGAGCCCAAGTCTTTGGCCTCAATTGCGGCGTGCACCTTCTCGTCTATTTTTTTGTAAATTCCTTTTCAATTTTGTTCGCCTGTTCGGACATTTTCTGCTCTATTGCTTGACTTGTGTCAATTTATAATTTTTCCATCCTGTTAGCCAGTACACTGATTTCACCCACGATACTGGCGTTAGTCACATGGATATTATCTACTCTTTCGCTCAGTTCTTGCACAGCTTTGGCTATGGTTTCATAGTTTTGTCTCAAACTAACAATCTCACTTTGCATAGCTTCCAAAGGTTGCATTAACTGCAAATCTCTCTCATGCTGGCATCGATCACGCTCTGCTTGTTCATGCATAAACGTAGCTTGGAAATTGAGCATGCGCTCGAACATAACCCTTAATGATTGCACTTCTGACACCTCACCACTCTCTGGACCGTGTCTAGTGCTTGTGGGTGGCACAGTATTTCTACTTTCAACTGAATCACTGGCTGGCAGTGGCAACATTTCTTGCCCTTCTGCCTCCAGATTCTCACATTGTACTTCCTGAACTACGCCACTAACACTACTTTGTGCCCCACTTTCTAACTCGGTATCACTACTTACTAACTGTTGTTCATTATCCATGTTGATATCCTTCTGACTACGCAATCTAACCATAGTAAACAAACGAAATAAAATCTGAACTAAATATCCTAACACTCAGGTTTCACTGACATAATCACACAAGAAATGGTCATTTGTTAAAACACACTTATTATATGCTACAGTGACTAACTACTAAAATGTCCTGTTATTTTAAAACAAAGCACTAACAACAAGCACACCACTAATGATCCGAGAACACTGCACTGAGGCTACTTTACTACCCACAGGACAACTACACTGTAGCTTTACCTTTTGGTGATCTATCTTGGGTGCAGCTGACCCCTGATATTGTGGTAGGTAATTAATTTTTCGAAATAATGAGCTCTCTTCTTCAGCTTGCCTCTGGGTATATAGTGTTCTCATGCAAAAAATCATACACAGGTATTACCACACAATATTGGTTAGGCAATACATACAGTACATGGAAAAATTATTAATTGTTCTCCAACAAAGTTCGACTACAATAATTCCCTAATTATCTCATGGGTATTTTGTGGCTACTGCTTATTCGAGCCCCGCGTTAGTGGGCGCCAATTCGATGAAATATTGGAAAAGAAAATATTTATGTAACAAATACTAACAAAGAGATAGAGGGGCTGGCCAGTACTTACCTCAGCTCAGTACAGCCGATAGATACGCAAAAAACAGAACCGAAAATTTACGTTCCTAGCTTTCGGAACAAATGTTCCTTCATCAGGAAGGCGAGAGGGGAAAGAAAGGGAAGAAGGGAAAGTAGATTCAGTTACTCTCAACCCAGGTTATGAAGCAACAGGGAAAGGAAAACAGGGAGGGTAGCAAGGATGGAGGCATGGTTGTCCATGGAGAACACTATATACCCAGAGGCAAGCTGAAGAAGAGAGCTCATTATATCAAAAAATTAGTTACCTACCACAATACCAGGGGGCAGCTGCACCCAAGATAGATCACCAAAAGGTAAAGCTAGCGGCTGTACTGAGCTGACGTAAGTACTAACCAGCCCCCCTCTCTCTCTTAGTTAGTATTTGTTTCACATCTTTATATGAGATTTTCCATTAATCATTTAAAATATTTATTTATATATTATGTAAAAAAAATGAAATGAATGGATTTGAAAATGGGGAGAAGAAACGTTGCTTTAAATAGTTTTGTTATATGCTCTTTCGGTACGAACTTTGTTGTAGAACCCCTTATTTACGTGTGGTAATAAAAATTCATTTAGACAGAATTAAGCACATTTAAAATTACGTGAACCTTAGCAACCCTCTCATGCTGATAAATTCATACTGATTAAGAACATTTAGTTGAAAATTATATAAATTAAATTTTTTACGTATTCGGCCTTGGCACACATTTTCTAAATGCAGTGGTTTTTTAAATATTTACTGAATTCTTTCCCGGTATTAGCTATGGAACACAAGACTGTCTCTGCTAGCATAAAATGGTTAAATGTTGCCAAGCCGACCTGAACGTTTAATTATCATTGACAAAACACACTTCACTATACGTTTAAGTTATTTGTTTTAGAAATGGAAAGAACCAACGGATTAACAACTTCAACGTTAATCATCTGCCTATGAATGCACAAATGTAAAACCAGTAATAAATTCCGTCAGCCTCAGGATCGCTGTAAAAGAAAAATATTTCGTAATTCACTGCTAATTTTATCTGCTCCCGATGTACGGGTTTGGTTAATTTTTTTTGCGGAACAATTTTTTAAATGTGCCGCCGCTGCAAATCGTTTGGTCGCGGCACAGCCCAGCAACACCAACGATAATCGCTAAAAATGCTGAAAATTCTTTAAAGAAATATTATAGATGACATGGGCAAGCTAATTTACATTAGTAATACACAATTTTGATAAATTATCATGTATTTAGACCACAACAATAATTAAACTTACATTACTTTGTAATTTCTCCTATAATGGCGGCTAAAGATATACAGACAAAAGAAGTCTACTCATTCATAAAATGCCACGTCGCAGGTTCCTCTCTCTCTCTCTCTCTCTCTCTCTCTCTCTCTCTCGAGGAAGACGTCAAAGAATGCACATTATGTATTCCTATTTGTACTCTTGCTGATTGTTAATGTCTCTTTGTAATCCTACATCATTATTTTCCTCTGTGACTATTTCACATTTTTTTTATCGCAGATATTAACATATTTCGTAATTACATTATGAGTTTAGAAATATTACAATCATAAATACATCGAGAATATTATTACAGAAAATATTACAATAATAACGAATGTCCTTTATACAAAATTAAATAATATTTTTTTGTTAAACAATTACAGTACATACGAATTGCTTCATAGTGGCGTACATAGTACAATTAAATGTCATTTCATTTTATTAATAGTGTGTGTGCTGCCAGGGAACGTTACAGTGCGATGCCGTGTTTGTTATATGACATTGTTGGCTCATTTGGGATATGACATTGTCGGCTCATTTGGGACTTTTCTTTTGTTTGCAGTTCATTTCGAGCAAACTTCTGAAAGAGGAAGAGTCGGAGTTGGAGTCAGACAGCGGCATTTCAGACGAGTGCGCAGCACAGGTAGAGTACTGTATGTTACAGGTTCTTTTCAAAAAAAAATGTTGTGCGCATAATTGAATACTAGTTAGTCACTTCATTATTTCAGTTCCCTGTTGTTGGGGGAGAGGGGCAGGGTGTTCTGGCATGTGTGTACTGGAGAATAATAGGGACAGCTGAGCACTGTGCAGAATTACTGCAAACTAAATAATGACTGTTAAAGAGGAACCATCTTCGTTGAGATTTATGTTATTTTGTCTGTCCTAAAGTTTTGTAAGAGTTTTGTTTTCGTGGGAATTTGTATGAGTGACACAACTGCAGCTTTCTTCTTCTTTCAATAATAATAATAACAATAATAAATTAACCTCGTGGAGTCCCGGGAAAAGGATAGGCCTCCGGTATGTTCTGCCAGTCGTAAAAGGCGACGGAAAGAACAAACCACTAATAGGGCTAACCCCCCTTTTATTGTAATTACTTGGTTCAGGACAGAATTGAAGAAGCCTCGGACAAGCGCCGTCATGGTCGGGGACGATGCTTGAACCCTATGCCCGCCCACAATGGTAACGACACTGCTAGCCAACTGGAAAATGATTTAAATCCAAATAGAGGTGTTTTGCAGGATATGCGTCCTGCAACCACCCTAGAAGGAAATCGAAGACAGAGGATGAGATGGTCAGATGAAGTTAATCGACACCTCATGTTCTGTTATTACCAAGCAACAAACCTAGGAACCAACACAACTGGACACAGATCACAAGTATACACAACATTTATTACCACATACCCGGAATTAAAATTTTTAACAGAACAACGACTAGCTGATCAGATCAGTGTAATAATAAAAAATAACAGGATACCCCAGTCAGAATTAGAAACATCAAACAACAAGGACAACAAATACTGGAACAAAATAATGTGCAATCAGAAGAAGAAGAAGAAGAAGATACAGTAATGGACTCAAACATCCCAGAGTAAACAAACAAAGAACATGAAGCATCAATTAAACAATGAGAGGAAAACGAAATCTTAAGACAGCCACCAGAACAAGCATAAATAGAACATGAAGTGACACACATGTTAGATATAGAAGAAAAATTTCAGTTGACATATATAGAATACAAAGACACAAATACAGACATTAGACAATTCTTGCATAGACCACCAAATAACCCACAAGTCGAAACAACAATAACAACTATCAACACAATCATACACAACAAAATAAATGAAAACACAACTATAGATGAGTTACAACTACTGGTTCATGTAGGAGCACTCACTACACTAAATATACACACTAGGCAGAGATCAGAACCAACCAACACACAGAAGAAACCCACAAAACCAGCATGGCAACACAGGCTACAGATCAGAATAGAAAATCTGAGAAAAGACATCGGACAGCTAACACAATTTATAAGAAATGAAATATCAGACAAAAACCGAAAAAGGTTAGGTAAAATCTCACAACAAGAAGCAGTAGAGCAATTGGATGAAAAGAAGCAGAAATTACAAGCATTGGCCAAACGACTTAGAAGATACAAGAAAAGTGAAAATAGAAGGAAACAAAACCAAACATTCAACACAAACTAAAAGAAATTTTACCAAACAATAGATAACTCACACATTAAAATAGACAATCCACCAAACATAACAGACATGGAACACTTCTGGAGCAACATATGGTCAAACCCGGTACAACATAACAGGCATGCACGGTGGATACAAGCAGAAACAGACTCATACAAGATGATACCACAAATGCCTGAAGTGATAATTTTGCAACATGAAGTCACCCGAGCAATTAATTCTACGCACAATTGGAAAGCCCCTGGAAATGATAAAATAGCAAATTTCTAGCTAAAGAAGTTCACTTCAACGCATTCACATCCAACTAAATTAAGTTACATTGCAGACCCATACATATTCCCTGATGCACTTACACATGGAATAACTTATATGAAACCTAAAGATCAAGCAGACACAGCAAACCCAGCTAAATATCGCCCCATAACATGCCTACCAACAATCTACAAAATATTAACTTCAGTCATTACACAGAAATTAATGACACATACAACACAGAACAAAATTATAAATGAAGAACAAAAAGGCTGCTGCAAAGGAGCACGAGGATGTAAAGAGCAGCTAATAATAGATGCAGAGGTGACGTATCAAGCTAAAACTAAACAAAGGTCGCTACACTACGCATACATTGATTACCAAAAAAGCTTTTGATAGTGTACCCCACTCATGGTTACTACAGATATTGGAAATATACAAAGTAGATCCAAAATTGATACAGTTTCTAAACATAGTAATGAAAAACTGGAAAACCACACTTAATGTCCAAACAAATTCAGATAATATCACATCACAGCCAATACAGATTAAGTGTGGAATATACCAAGGAGACGCATTAAGTCCTTTCTGGTTCTGTATTGCTCTGAACCCACTATCCAACATTCTAAATAATACAAATTATGGATATAATATTACTGGAACATACCCACACAAAATCACACATTTGCTATACATGGATGATCTAAAACTACTGGCAGCAACCAACCAATCAACAACTCAACCAATTACTAAAGATAACAGAAGTATTCAGCAATGATATAAATATGACTTTTGGAACAGACAAATGTAAGAAAAATAGCATAGTCAAGGGAAAACACACTAAACAAGATGATTACATATTGAATAACCACAGTGACTCCATAGAAGCGATCGAACAAACAGATGCCTATAAATATCTAGGATACAGACAAAAAATAGGAATAGATAATACAAATATTAAAGAAGAACTAAAAGAAAAATATAGACAAAGACTAACAAAAATACTAAAAACAGAATTGACAGCAAGAAACAAGACAAAAGCTATAAATACTTATGCCATACCAATATTGACTACTCATTTGGAGTAGTGAAATGGAGTAACACAAACCTAGAAGCATTCAATACACTTACACAATCACAATGCCACAAATATAGAATACATCACATACATTCAGCAACAGAAAGATTCACATTAAGCAGAAAGGAAGGAGGAAGGGGATTCATCGACATAAAAAACCTACATTACGGACAGGTAGACAATTTAAGAAAATTCTTTTTAGAACGAGCAGAAACTAGCTAAATACACAAAGCAATCACTCATATAAATACATTGGCTACACCACTGCAATTTCATAACCACTTCTACAACCCTTTAGATCACATAACATCAACAGATACGAAGAAAGTAAATTGGAAGGGGAAGGCACTACATGGCAAGCACCCGTATCATCTAACACAGCCACACATCGATCAAGACGCATCCAACACATGGCTAAGAAAAGGCAATATATACAGTGAGACGGAAGGATTCATGATTGCAATACAGGATCAAACAATAAACACCAGATACTACAGCAAGCATATTATTAAAGATCCCAATACCACAACAGATAAATGCAGACTTTGCAAACAACAAATAGAAACAGTAGATCACATCACAAGCGGATGTACAATACTAGCAAATACAGAATACCCCAGAAGACATGACAATGTAGCAAAAATAATACATCAACAACTTGCCATACAACATAAACTAATAAAACAACACATTCCCACATATAAGTATGCACCACAAAACGTACTGGAGAGTGATGAATACAAATTATACTGGAACAGAACCATTATAACAGATAAAACAACACAACACAACATAACAAACATGACATCATACTCACCAATTAAAAAGAAGAAATTAACACAACTAATCGAAATATCCATACCCAATACAACAAATATACAAAAGAAAACAGGAGAAAAAATTGCCCTTAACTGGGCAGGTAGGTTAGAAAATTTAAAAATGGAAATGGATAGGTTGACATTAGATGTAGTGGGAATTAGTGAAGTTCGGTGGCAGGAGGAACAAGACTTTTGGTCTGGTGAATACAGGGTTGTAAATACAAAATCAAATAGGGGTAATGCAGGAGTAGGTTGAATAATGAATAAAAAAATAGGAGTACGGGTAAGCTACTGTAAACAGCATAGGGAACGCATTATTGTGGTCAAGATAGACACGAAGCCCATGCCTACTACAGTAGCACAAGTTTATATGCCAACTAGCTCTGCAGATGATGAAGAAATAGATGAAATGTATGATGAGATAAAAGAAATTATTCAGGTAGTGAAGGGAGATGAAAATTTAATAGTCATGTGTGACTGGAATTCAAGAGTAGGAAAAGGGAGAGAAGGAAACATAGTGGGTGAATATGGATTGGGGGGAAGAAATGAAAGAGGAAGCCGGCTTGTAGAATTTTGCACAGAGCATAACTTAATCATAGCTAACACTTGGTTCGAGAATCATAAAAGAAGGTTGTATACATGGAAGAATCCTGGAGATACTAGAAGGTATCAGATAGATTATATAATGGTAAGACAGAGATTAAATTATAAGACATTTCCAGGGGCAGATGTGGACTCTGACCAGAACCTATTGGTTATGAACTGTAGATTAAAACTGAAGAAACTGCAAAAATATGGGAATTTAAGGAGATGGGACCTGGATAAACTGACTAAACCAGAGGTTGTAGAGTGTTTCAGGGAGAGCATAAGGGAACAATTGACAGGAATGGGGGAAAGAAATACAGTAGAAGAAGAATGGGTAGCTCTGAGGGATGAAGTAGTGAAGGCAGCAGACGATCAAGTAGGTAAAAGGACGAGGGCTAGTAGAAATGCGTAGGTAACAGAAGAAATATTGAATTTAGTTGATGAAAGGAGAAAATATAAAAATGCAGTAAATGAAGGAGGCAAAAAGGAATACAAACGTCTCAAAAATGAGATTGACAGGAAGTGCAAAATGACTAAGCAGGGTTGGCTAGAGGACAAATGTAACGATGTAGAGGCTTATCTCACTAGGGGTAAGATAGATACTGTATACAGGAAAATTAATGAGACCTTCAAGGAAAAGAGAACCACTTGTATGAATATCAAGAGCTCAGATGGAAACCCAGTTCCAAGCAAAGAAGGGAAAGCAGAAAGGTGGTAGGAGTATATAGAGGGTCTATACGAGGGCGATGTACTTGAGGACAATATTATGGAAATGGAAGAGGAGGTAGAAGGAGATGAAATGGGAGATACGATACTGCGTGAAGAGTTTGACAGAGCACTGAAAGACCTGAGTCGAAACAAGGCCCCGGGAGTAGATAAAATTCCATTGGAACTACTGGCGGCCTTGGGAGAGCCAGTCCTGACAAAACTCTACCATTTGGTGAGCAAGATGTAAGAGACAGGCGAAATACCCTCAGACTTCAAGAAGAATATAATAATTGCAATCCCAAAGAAAGCAGGTGTTGACAGATGTGAAAACTACCGAACTATCAGTTTAATAAGTCACAGCTGCAAAATACTAACGCGAATTCTTAACAGAGGAATGGCAAAACTGGTAGAAGCCGACCTCGGCGATGATCAGTTTGGATTCCGCAGTAATGTTGGAACTTGTGAGGCAATACTGACCCTACGACGTATCTTAGAAAATAGATTAAGGAAAGGCAAGGCTACATTTCTAGCATTTGTGCACTTAGAGAAATCTTTTGACAATGTTGACTGGAATCCTCTCTTTCAAATTCTAAAGGTGGCAGGGGTAAAATACAGGGAGCGAAAGTCTATTTAGAATTTGTACAGAAACCAGATGGCAGTTATGAGAGTCGAGGGACATGAAAGGGAAGCAGCAGTTGGGAAGGAAGTGAGACAGGGTTGTAGCCTGTCCCCGATGTTATTCAATCTTTATATTGAGCAAGCAGTAAAGGAAACAGAAGAAAAGTTCGGAGGAGGTATTAAAATCCAAGGAGAAGAAATAAAAACTTTGAGGTTCGCCGATGACATTGTAATTCTGTCAGAGACAGCAAAGGACTTGGAAGAGCAGCTGAACAGAATGGACAGTGTCTTGAAAGGAGGATATAAGATGAACAACAACAAAAGCAAAATGAGTATAACAGAATGTAGTCAAATTAAGATGGGTGATGCTGAGGGAATTAAATTATGAAAGGAGACACTTAAAGTAGTAAAGGTGTTTTGCTATTTTGGGAGCAAAATAACTGATGATGGTCAAAGTAGAGGGGATATAAAATGTAGACTGGGAATGGCAAGGAAAGCGTTTTTGAAGAAGAGAAATTTAACATTGAGTGTAGATTTAAGTGTCGGGAAGTTTTTTTCTGAAAATATTTGTATGGTGTGTAGCCATGTATGGAAATGAAACATGGACGATAAATAGTTTGGACAAGAAGAGAATAGAAGCTTTTGAAATGTGGTGCTACAGAAGAATGCTGAAGGTTAGATAGGTAGATCACATAACTAATGAGGAGATATTGAATAGAATTGGGGAGAAGAGGAGTTTGTGGCACAACTTGACAAGAAGGGACCAGTTGGTAGGACATGTTCTGAGGCATCAAGGGATCACAAATTTAGCATTGGAGGGCTGCATGGAGGGTAAAAATCGTAGAGGGAGACCAAGAGATGAATACACTAAGCAAATTCAGAAGGATGTAGGTTGCAGTAAGTACTGGGAGATGAAGAAGCTTGCACAGGATAGAGTAGCATGGAGAGCTGCATCAAACCAGTCTCAGGACTGAAGATGACAACAACAACAACAACAACAACAACAACAACATTTTCTTATTTGTGTAATTCCTAGTATTGTCGGTCTCTTTTTCCACAGATACACAAGTATTTGTTTTGTTAGCCTTCTCTCAGTCATTTGGCCCAAAGAAGAGTCGGAGAACATCAGGGCATTTCAAATGCAATAGGAAATTGTCAGGGAAAATCTCATTTCAGCAACAAAATGGTCGTTTTACAGAGACACCTCGGGCCATCACTGGCTGCCAAGTGACACCCACCCCTTCCTTGCAGCACTTGCCCTCCCGGGCACACCCCCGGCTCGCAGTTGGCACTGTCACCACCGTTCGCCATTAGACGAGCTGTTGCTGACGAGAGCGGCAGGGTGACATGAGGAGTGGTTTGTTCAGATCTGGGAGCACCTGTGGACCAGTCACTGTCATCTCGGTTCGTTAACGTGTCATCAGTGTCTCGTGACTGCGGGTGCAAATCGCCCGCCCCACACGTACGTACTTCTACAATGGGCCTGTTCTGCGGGTATCTCTGATGGGTCGTGTCGGTTAACACGGGAGCCGTGGTTTATAGCTGATGTACGTCCCCCACACGTCTGATCTAGTCTCTCTGATCTGTCTGGAGGCAGAGTCCGATTGCTTGTGGCATAAATTGGCAGATTTTCAATATTTTTCCACCGTCCCCTTAACTGCGATGCATGTTCGTCGGTCTGAAGACCGTGAACGACAGATTTAGAGAGCTGTGACGGTCTCTCACCACAAATATGTTGCACAGTGTGGCATGTAATAAACATTTTATGTACTGTAGTATGTTTTGCAATCTGAAAGTAATTAATATATTCAAAAGAAAGTATGGACAATGCTTGCAAGAAAATTGTAGCAGTTGCTGTTGGTACTTGTATATTTCTCTAAAGAAAAATTGAGCAATACCTGTAAAATAATGTACATAACATAGTGGATAACAGCCCACAATAAAGAACGTAATGCAAGCAACAGTTTATTGATGTCCACAATAGTGTCGATTTAGACAGTACCGTCCCCCGCTCATTTTATGCTTCATTCGAGAAGCCTATATCCTTCTGAGCTTATTCTGAAATTATTGAAGGTACTTTAAATCTGTCTTTACCACTACAACAACATGCTTATTTTTGTTATCAAATGTGCGTTATTGTATTGAAATAAAATGTCATCAAGGGTCTGTAATGAAATATATTTACAATCTGGCTTGCTTTTTACATCTGAAACAGTTAATTAAAAAAGGTGTTGATGTTACTTATGATATGTTACATCCAAGTTTGTTACATTAGGAAATGCCTTCTGCTTGCATGTTTTTTAGGTATTCCCTTGTTTGATACTGTTGTTTCTTGTACCGTTGTTGCGAAGGCAGATTTAAAATACCTTCAGTTGTTATAAAGCAGCTGCTGCTAATATAGTCGCACAAAGAAAGAATGTTTTTCTGAAAGTTCATTTCAAATTTTGCAGCTTAGTTTTTTTATAATACTTTGGTCCATAATTGGACAACTGTCCAGAAATCTTTCAACCATTTCTTTGTATGCCCTATTTTTTACGCTTTTGTTTGCGTAATGTTCATGTGTCAATTTTCACAATCAATGTGTTTCACAGTAGGGTTGTATAAGTTTCTCAATGTGGTCATTGGTCCAGTGGTTTCATTATACTTCTAGCAACTAAAACTTCTTACTTGAAAGCCTGTCACTCATCAATGGTGAATTTCAAGTAACACCCACATTTCTCTTATTGCTTTGTTAAAATTTGCATCTTTTCGCAAAAAAAGCAGTTTTCACATTATTCTGAGAAGGAAAGTTGCTACTCACCATGTAGAGGAGATGCTGAGTCGCAGATAAGCACAACAAAAAGATTTTGACAATTAAAGCTTTTGGCCTTTGTCAACAAAACACACACACACACACACACACACACACACACACACACACACAAACACAAACGAATGCAGTCTCAGTGGTTTCAGTTGCATGGAACTGCACTGCAGTCGTGTGTGTGTGTGTGTGTGTGTGTGTGTGTGTGTGTGTGTGTGTGTTTTGTTGACAAAGGCCATTGGCCGAAAGCTTTAAGTGTGAAAATCTTTTTGTTGTGCGTATCTGCGACTTAGCATCTCCACTATATGGTGAGTAGCAACTTTCCTTCTCAGAATATTGTTACGTTCCAATGTGGATTATCCATTGTTTGAGTTTTCACTATGTCACCTCACTAATGTCGTAGTGCTGTTGCAGCTGCAGCAGAATACTGAAACAGGAGGAGGAGGAACCGTGTACAATTAGAGTGAAATGCTTATGAAAAATGACATTTTCGTTATAAAAGTAAATGTGTGATTTCTTCAAATGTTTTGCTGCAAAGCCACACTAATTCTCATTTCACCAGCTTTCAAATGCTCTTAACAAAATTACAGCATCCCATTCAAAAGTCTACAGTTATTCATTTACCGCAGTATGAGTAGATCTTGTTTTGATATCTCAAACAGTTTATATGACGTGAGAGATGGTGTCAGGATGGTGATTCTTCTGTAATACCGGGAAAACCTGGAATTGTAAGGGAATTGAAAAAAGCAGGAATTTCAGGTGATCTCATGGAATTATGTGTTTTTAAATTTCGCATTGGTATTTTGTTTCACTGAATTTTATAAAACATTAATTTTTAAAGTGTTTGATATTTCACAGTGTGTTAAAGAGATGAATATTATTCCATACAAGGTACCGATGTTGAGGAACTGCAGTCAAATTACTGCTTTGGGCTAATATATCTTACCTGAGAGGAAACAAAAATTGGCACTATGAAATGCTCGAGCCAATCTCCCCAAACCCCTCACTCCCCCCCCCGCTCCCCCCCCCCCGCCCTTCCCCCACACGGTGCAGCAACAGCCACCTCCCACCCCACCCCAATCCCCACCTACACCTTGTGGTGGGGTGGGTTTGTCTCTCCTTTAAACAATCAGTCCACCTACCTGGATAGGTTTCAGTTTGTCTGCCCCCTTCACTCTGTTATGCTAGGTACTGGTTTAGCCAACAAAAGCAGTGTTGACAAAAATTCAACTAAATATCTAATACACAAAGGCTGCATAACTCCACTACACGGGCAGTAGCTGAAAGTTAGTTAAATTATTGAGCGTCCAATATTCTTGCATGACTTGTTTACGAAAATGTGTAAAATTTCTTTTAAGTTGGTTTATTGCCTTTAAACCACGCAAAATGGCTATCAAGATCGTGTTTAATTATGCAAAGTTACTGACTTCTCTGTTAAAATTTCACACCCGAAAGCAGCCGGAAGATACTTAGTCTAACCTGATATTTTGAACATCCTAAACAATCACTGACCCATGACTGCTTATGAGTAACACATTCAGTTGTTCAGTAGACTTCTTATAAAGAAATGTTCGCCATAATGACTCGTAATCTGCATGAAAGATACAACACGTAGTTTATGTACGACATGAAATGATGACACGTGAATATCTCCTAAAATAAAACACTCACAAAGCTCTAACTTTCACAAAATACTCAGCATTGTAGTCGCTTTTTGTCAACATTACGAGAACCAAACAAACACGTGAATTTCTTCGTGTGCTACCAAGCTACTGTATAGACTCGTAGAGCCGAAGCATGAAGCCCTACTCTATCGCATGGGAAATGCTGTATTCCTATTGTCTAGTGTGTGTGCCAGTCAGATCATATTGAGCACTTCTATACTCACAGTATTTCTAATGTCAGCGAATCAGATTACCACAAGTAATTTGACTAGAACTCCCATAGGTCCAAAACTAAATAAAATTTAATGAAAACAAAGTAAATTTCCTTTCCACAAAATAAATTACTAATAAATTTAACACTCAATGCCCCTTCTGGATACCTTTTACAAAATCGAGCTCTCACAGACATTCATCATAAATTACCCTATTGCACAACAAATTCTCACGCATACATTACATAGTTTTGATATAATATCACACAAACCATGGACCTTGCCATTGGTGGGGAGGCTTGCGTGCCTCAGCGATACAGATAGCCATACTGTAGGTCCAACCACAATGGAGGGGTATCTGTTGAGAGGCCAGACAAGTATGTGGTTCCTGAAGAGGGGCAGCTGCCTTTTCGGTAGTTGCAGGGGGCAACAGTCTGGATGATTGACTGATCTGGCCTTGTAACACTAACCATAATGGCCTTGCTGTACTGGTACTGTGAACGACTGAAACTAAGGGGAAACTACAGCCATAATTTTTCCCGAGGGCATGCAGCTTTACTGTATGGTTAAATGATGATGGCGTCCTTGTGGGTAAAATATTCCGGAGCTAAAATAGTCCCCCATTCAGATCTTCGGGCAGGGACTGCTCAGGAGGACATTATTATCAGGAGAAAGAAAACTGGCGTCCTACAGGGCGGAGTGTGGAATGTCATATCCCTTAATCGGGCAGGTAGGTTAGAAAATTGAAAAAGGGAAATTGATAGGTTAAAGTTAGATACAGTGGGAATTAGTGAAGTCTGGTGGTAGGATGAACAAGACTTCTGGTCAGGTGAATACAGAGTTATAAATACAAAGTCAAATAGGGGTAATGCAGGAGTAGGTTTAATAAGGCAAAAAGGAATACAAATGTCTCAAAAATGAGATTGACCGGAAGTGCAAAATGGCTAAGCAAGTTTGGCTAGAGGACAAATGTAAGGATATAGAAGCATGTTTCACTAGGGGTAAGATAAGATACTGCTCACAGAAAAATTAAAGAGACCTAGAGACCTTTGGAGAAAAAAGAACCACTTGCGTGAATATCAAAAGCTCAGATGGAAATCCAGTTCTAAGTAAAGAAGGGAAAGCAGAAAGGTGGAAAGAGTATATAGGTCTATACAAGGGTGATGTTCTTGAGGACAATATTATGGAAATGGAAGAGGAGGTAGAAGAAGATGAAATGGGGTTTATGATACTGCGTGAAGAGTTTGACAGAGCACTGAAAGACGTAAGTCAAAAAAGGCCCCGGGAGTAGACAACATTCCATTAGAACTACTGATAGCCTTGGGAGAGCCAGCCCTGACAAAACTCTGCCATCTGGTGAGCAAGATGTATGAGACAGGCAAAATACCCTCAGACTTCAAGAAGAATATAATAATTCCAATCCCAAAGAAAGCAGGTGCTGACAGATGTGATAATTACCGAACTATCAGTTTAATAAGCCACGGCTGCAAAATACTGACACGAATTCTTTACAGACGAATGGAAATACTGGTAGAAGCCGACCTCGCAGAATATCAGTTTGGATTCCGTAGAAATGTTGGAACATGTGAGGCAATACTGACCCTACGAATTACCTTAGAGAATAGATTAAGGAAAGGCAAGGCTACGTTTCTAGCATTTGTAGACTTACAGAAAGCCTTTGACAATGTTGATTGGAATACTCTCTTTCATATTCTGAAGGTGGCAGGGGTAAAATACAGGGAGCGAAAGGCTATTTACGATTTGTACAGAAACCAGACGCCAGTTATAAGAGTCGAGGGGCATGAAAGGGAAGCAGCAGTTGGGAAGGGAGTGAGACAGGTTTGTAACCTATCCCCGATGTTATTAAGTCTGTATATTGAGCAAGCAGTAAAGGAAACAAAAGAAAAATTTGGAGTAGGTATTAAAATCCATGGAGAAGAAATAAAAACTCTGAGATTCACCGATGACATTGTAATTCTGTCAGAGACAGCAAAGGACTTGGAAGAGCAGCTGAACGGAATGGACAGTGTCTTGAAACGAGGATATAAGATGAACATCAACAACAGCAAAATGAGAATAATGGAATGTAGTCGAATTAAATCGGGTGAGGCTGTGGGAATTAGATTAGGAAATTAGACGCTAAAAGTAGTAAATGAGTTTTGCTATTTGGGCAGCAAAATATCTGATGATGGTCGAAGTAGAGAGGATACAAAATGTAGACTGGCAATGGCAAGGAAAGCGTTTCTGAAGAAGAGAAATTTGTTAACATCGAGTATAGATTTGTCAGGAAGTCGTTTCTGAAAGTATTTGTATGTGGTGTAGCCATGTATGGAAGTGAAACATGGATGATACATAGTTTAGACAAGAAGAGAATAGATGCTTTCGAAATGTTGTACTACAGAAGAATGCTGAAGATCAATATTTACTCGAATCTAAGCCGCACTCGAATCTAAGCCGCACCTGAAAAATGAGACTCGAAATCAAGGAAAAAAAATTTCCCGAATCTAAGCCGCACCTGAAATTTGAGACTCGAAATTCAAGGGGAGAGAAAAGTTTTAGGCCGCACCTCCAAATCGAAGCAAAGTTGATCTATTGTAATATGAGAAACAATTTAGGTGGAATAAATGACGATACCGCTACAGTAGTTTGGTTCGAGTCGTAAGCTTAGCAGTTAAGTTTTACCAGGTAGCCATTGCTATGCGTCAGGCGTGCTTCGTCTGGTTTGAATCGGCTGCTTATTTTTCTTTGCTCTGATAAGTGCCGTTCTCTTTGTTATGGGTGTTTACATCACTCAAGGCGGAAATGCATTATTGTACTGTGTCATGCATTGTTTGTCGCATTCCGATAATAAGTGTTTACGACCTGTCGCCGCTCGCGGCATGGCTTGCTTTTGTGCGCGCTACCGCCGCTTACAATAAAAAAAAAAAAGAGAGGAATTGTCTCACTAGCGAAACAATGGCAAGAGACTGCTATTTGTTGTTACTTACATTGCTGCTTTCTTTGATAATGATCAACAAGAACCAAATAATAGACTGCGTATGATAGATGTTCTGAACGAGAGTTTAGCTAAAACTTTTCTCAGTTTGAAAGTCCTTGCAGATGCCTCTTTTGTACTATACATTCTGCACAGAAATTAGAGTCATCTTACGAGGGCAGTTCAATAAGTAATGCAACACATTTTTTTCTGAAACAGGGGTTGTTTTCTTTTAGCTACACAACACTATTTTTCAACGTAATCTCCATTCAATGCTACGGCCTTACACCACCTTGAAATGAGGGCCTGTATGCCTGCACGGTACCATTCCACTGGTCGATGTCGGAGCCAACGTCGTACTGCATCAATAACTTCATCATCCGCGTAGTGCCTCCCAAGGATTGCGTCCTTCATTGGGCCAAACATATGGAAATCCGACGGTGCGAGATCGGGGCTGTAGGGTGCATGAGGAAGAACAGTCCACTGAAGTTTTGTGAGCTCCTCTCGGGTGCGAAGACTTGTGTGAGGTCTTGTGTTGTCATGATGAAGGAGAAGTTCGTTCAGATTTTTGTGCCTACGAACACGCTGAAGTCGTTTCTTCAATTTCTGAAGAGTAGCACAATACACTTCAGAGTTGATCGTTTGACCATGGGGAAGGACATCGAACAGAATAACCCCTTCAGCGTCCCAGAAGACTGTAACCATGATTTTACCGGCTGAGGGTATGGCTTTAAACTTTTTCTTGGTAGGGGAGTGGGTGTGGCACCACTCCATTGATTGCCATTTTGTTTCAGGTTCGAAGTGATGAACCCATGTTTCATCGCCTGTAACAATCTTCGACAAGAAATTGTCACCCTCAGCCACATGACGAGCAAGCAATTCCGCACAGATGGTTCTCCTTTGTTCTTTATGGTGTTCGGTTAGACAACGAGGGACCCAGCGGGAACAAACCTTTGAATATCCCAACTGGTGAACAATTGTGACAGCACTACCAACAGAGATGTCAAGTTGAGCACTGAGTTGTTTGATGGTGATCCGTCGATCATCTCGAACGAGTGTGTTCGCACGCTTCGCCATTGCAGGAGTCACAGCTGTGCACGGCCGGCCCGAACGCGGGAGATCAGACAGTCTTGCTTGACCTTGCGGCGATGATGACACACGCTTTGCCCAACGACTCACCGTGCTTTTGTCCACTGCCAGATCACCGTAGACATTCTGCAAGCGCCTATGAATATCTGAGATGCCCTGGTTTTCCGCCAAAAGAAACTCGATCACTGCCCTTTGTTTGCAACGCACATCCGTTACAGACGCCATTTTAACAGCTCCGTACAGCGCTGCCACCTGTCGGAAGTCAATGAAACTAGACGAGACGAAACGGGAATGTTTGAAAATATTCCACAAGAAATTTCCGGTTTTTTCAACCAAAATTGGCCGAGAAAAAAAATGTTTTGCATTACTCATTGAACTGCCCTCGTAGATTTAAAAATCTAGTCAATTGCCGTGCTTCATTTCTGATTGTATCACTATTAGGCATAAGAGTAATACGAAGATAAACATGACGTGGCACGTATATTCTTCCGCATTTGCTGCTGTCTCACATTAGTTTCGTAGGTTATTAGACAGGCAGGATTTAAATGAGATAGCAGCAAACACGAAAGAATACATGGCAAAATGTTTATACTAGTATTATTCTTATGTTGAAGACAATACTGCATGTGATTCGCAATTCACAAAAGTTCCTATTAGCAACCATCTCTTCTCACAGGTAGGAAAAAATTAAAATCGTAGAGTTAGCCATATTGACAAACAACCCAAATAGTCTTGCCAGTCGGATTTTCGTAGTACATTGAAATGCTGCTACATTCGAAGATGAACAACACCGAATTTGTGTTTACTTTGTTGGATAATGTATGAAAATACAGTGGTCGAAAGTCGGGGCGGAGAAAAAAAGCTAGTCTTACACCTCTTTTTATTTTTTTTATGACGCAGAGGTTTTGGCGCCAATATTTATCTTTGTGCCTTCAAAGCATGCCTGTGTAGCGCTACGTATATTCGATGGCAGAAGTTAGTTGTGGCGGCACCTAAACCAACATTTTTCAGAACTTCTGCTTACTTTGCACTCGATTCTAAGCCGCAGCCGGTTTTTTGGATTACAAGAACCGGAAAAAAGTGCGGCTTAGATTCGAGTAAATACGGTAGATGGGTAGGTCACATAACTAATGAGGAGGTATTGAACACAATTGGGGAGAAGAGAAATTTGTGGCACAACTTGACTAGAAGAAGGGATCGGTTGGTAGGGGATGTTCTGAGGCATCGAGCGATCACCAATTCAGTATTGGAGGGTAAAAATCATAGAGAGAGACCAAGAGATGAATACACTAAACAGATTCAGAAGGATGTAGGTTGCAGTAGATACTGGGAGATGAAGCAGCTTGCACAGGATAGAGTAGCATGGAGAGCTGCAACAAACCAGTCTCTGGACTGAAGACCACAACAACATCATAACATTCTCACTTTACATATGTCCCGCATTCACTCTCTCTGTCCCTCAAAGACTCTCACACAACCAAAACATGATTAAATAATAATTTTCCTAATGTCAGTAATTTGTGGCAATGAAACTAAAAAAAATTCCAGAAAATTTGGTTATATGTACCTATCATCTGCGTTTTAGTTTCAGTAAATACTATAGATGAATATATTACAGTCTCTAATTCAGTTTTACATTTCCAGCACTGTTGTTAAGTATTTTAGGTAAAAATTTATATCTCCGAAAGTATTAATGTCATTTTTATGAAATTTTAAAAGTATGGTTGTGTTGTTCATACAATTTGGTATTCTAAATATGGAAAAGATTGATTAATATTTAATAGTACTTCTTCAGATTTGTTGGGAGTATGTGTAATGTATTTCACACAGCGTTAGGTAAGTATACGGCTTGCTCGGCCCAGTTGCCAGTGTCAGCTGTGCCAGTGTGAGAACCAAAAATCTGCTCGTCTCCCACCTCAGCAGCAAGCTATGCTCGCAATGCTTGATGACAATTTGTAATAATTAGCTACATTACATACCCCCTATGAGCTGAAAATTACCGTCTAGTACATTTGGGGTCATATAACGGCAAAATTATTACTGTGACATAATTTGTATCAGACAAACCAAAACTAATTACCTACAGATTGTTCATAAAAACACGGGAGAACTGCCGGATATCAGTAACTTCCTGCCACGATATTTCGGCGCAGTCTTCTGGCCATCTTCAGGTGAATGCCACTGTAGTAGTACTGGCGAGTACGCACTGAGCTCCGCTATTTAAAACCTTCTGAGGTGACATTGCGCATGCGCTGCTCAGTGTGCGCGTTCATAACGGCTCCGTGCGCTGCACCTGATGCCCTCCACTCTAAAAGCCTGGCGTATTGGTGTCAGGTCAACTTCCATCTTCATGCAGATAACTACGTCGACTACAATGTTTCTGTATAACACGATTACAAGCAGAGTTCAGCTGATAACCGTTATCTCGATTGATGGGAGTCTCATTGTCAGACAGTCTTATTTCCACAGATTCATTGATAATCACCTCTAAGGTCTGTGTGTCTTACAATAATCTATCCTGTAGGCATTGATTCACATGAGGCTTGTCCACTATTCTAAAAGGACCCCCTTACTGCTCTGTGAATTTCTTGGTTTCTAGACAGCTTTTCTGACCTTTCCTTAGTTTTAACAAGTACCAACTGAAAATTTGTGGGAGGGGCCCTAGCATCATGTCTTCTCTTTCTTTCCAAGGCCTTCTTCCTAATATTTGTCCTTGCTATTTTCTTTTTCTCCTCCATAACCACTTCCCACTTCTGTTAGTTTAGGGGATTCCACTAGCCTTAACAATAAATTATTGGGTCTAATCCCACACATCGTCGTAACTGCCGTCTGCTTCACATCTGCTGTGCAGCAAGCTATATAAATTTAAGTATTAACTGTGTTTTTCTTACTTGTCACTTCTTTTTCCGTGTGTTTTTGTTTTTAGGAAGCTTTAATTTTCGAGTACTAGTAATAGTGTTCCATAGATTTCGTGTTTGTTTTGAATACGGTCCAGAGACAGTTAGTATTTATTTTCATTGTTTCCAACAAGAAGTGTCTAGTAACCATAGTTTAGTCAGCTATCAGCCGCCTTCGGTGAATTAGCAGCCTAGTTAAAAGTTTATTACTTAACTCTCTACAGTAAATTGTTGATTTCTTAGGATGGATATAATGTGTGACTGCTGTGTACGGACGCAGGAGGAACTGGCCACAGTTTGCGAACAGCTGAACGTGCTGATGGCTGCGTTCAGCCGTCTTCAGGCTGCTGTCTCAGAGTCTAGCGGTAATGGGGAGTCTGGTGTGTCCCATGGTACACCCCAGGTGTTACATGCTTCACCCATGGTCTCTGCTGTCGAGACATCTTCGCGGATACCAGATGTGGTTGGGCCACCCTCTCCCCAGGAGGGTGGCGGGTTCAACAGCATTCATATCACATGAGGTGGAGGGTCAATTTTGGAGGCTGGTGATGTGGCATTGCCTACTCTGCCTGTGAGTGGACATGGGTAGGCTCCTTCAGCAAGGTCTGAGCAGGCACACGGGGGGGAGGGGTTTATTAGTGATTGGGAGCTCCAATGTTAGGTAGGTGATGAAGCCCCTTTGGGAAATAACGGAAAGGTCAGGGAAGAAGGCCAGTGTTCACTCTGTCTGCTTGCTGGGGGTCACATCCGAGATGTGGAGGAGGCCCTGCCAGTGGCAATGGAGAGCACTGGGTGCACCCGACTGCAAATTGTTGCTCATGTTAGCACCAATGACTCCTGCCGTCTGGGTTCAGAGGCCATCCTCAGTTCATACAGGTGGTTGGTGAAGGTGGAAAGCCTCGCTCGCAGGGTGGATCTGAGCTAACTATTTGTAGTATCGTTCCCAGAACCGATCTCGATCCTCTGGTGTGGAGCCGAGTGGAAGGCTCAGACAATTCTGCAAAGATCTGGGGTGCAAATTTCTCGACCTCTGCTATCGGATGGAGAAATGTAGGGTCCCCCTGAATAGGTCAGGCGTGCACTACACGCAGGAAGCGGCTACAAGGGTAGTGGAGTATGTGTGGAGTGCACATGTGGGTTTTTTAGGTTAGAGAATTCCCTCCCTAGGCCCGACAAGACGTCTCCTGAGACGCGACAAGGTAGCAGTAGGCAAAACGCCACAGGGAATGAGAATACTAATGTGGTAATAGTAAACTGCAGGAGCGTCTATAGAAAGGTCCCACAACCACTCTCATTAATAAACGGTCACAATGCCCACATAGTACTAGGGCCGGAAAGTTGGCTGAAATCAGATCTCAACAGTAATGAATTTCTAAACTCAGATTGGAATGTATACCACAGAGACAGGACAGGCTGGACAGTGAAGGAGGAGGCGTCTTTATAGCAATAAAAAGTGCAACAGTATCGAAGGAAATTGACGGAGATCCAAAATGTGAAATAATTTGGGTGAAGGTCACAATTAAAGCAGGCTCAAACATGGTAACTGGATGTTTCTATAGGCCCCGTGGATTAGCAGCTGTTGTGGCAGAACACCTGAAGGAAAATTTGGAAAATATTTCGAGTAAATTTTCCGACCATGTTATAGTTTTGGGTGGAGATTTTAATTTACCGGATATAGACTGGGAGACTCAAACGTTTATAATGAGTGGCAGGGACAAAGAATCCAGTGAAATTGTTTCTAGTGCATTATCTGAAAACCACCTTGAGCAGTTGAACAGGGAACCGACTCGTGGCGATAACATATTAGACCTACTGGTGACAAACAGACCCGAACTATTTGAAACAGTTAACGCAGAACAGGGAATCAGTGATCATGAAGCGGTTACAGCATCGGTGATTTCAGCCACATATAGAAATATTAAAAAAGGTAGGAAAATTTTTCCGTTTAGCAAAAGTGACAAAAAGCAGATTTCAGAGTACTTGACGTGTCAACACAAAAGTTTTATCTCAAGTACAGATAGTGTTGAGGATCAGTGGAAAAATTTCGAAACCATCGTACAATATGCATTAGATGAGTATGCGCCAAGCAGGATCGTAAGAGATGGAAAAGAGCCACCGTGGTACAACAGCCGAGTTAGAAAACTTCCAGGAAAGCAAAGGGAACTTCACAGCAAACATAAACATAGCCAAAGCCTTGCAGACAAACAAAAATTACATGAAGCAAAATGTAGTGCGAGGAGGGAGGAGGGCTATGCGAGAGGCATTCAACGAATTCGAAAGTAAAATTCTGTGTACTGAGTTGACAGCAAATCCTAAGAAATTTTGGTCTTATGTCAAAAAAATGGTAGGTGGATCAAAACAAAATGTCCAGACACTCAAAATGGTTCTGAAACAGAGGATGACAGACTAAAGGCTGAAATACTAAATGTCTTTTCCAAAGCTGTTTCACAGAGGAGGACTGCACTGTAGTTCCTTCTCTAGATTGTCGCACAGATGACAAAATAGTAGAATCGAAATAAATGATAGAGGGATAGAAAAACAATTAAAATCGCTCAAAAGAGGAAAGTCTGCTGGACCTGATGGGATACCAGTTCGATTTTATACAGAGTATGCGAAGGAACTTGGCCCCCATTCTTGCAGCGGTGTGCCGTAGGTCTCTAGAAGAGCGTAGTGTTCCAAAAGATTGGAAAAGGGCACAGGTCATCCCCATTTCCAAGAAGGGACGTCGAATAGGTGTGCAGAACTATAAACCTGTATCTCTAACGTCAATCAGTTGTAGAATTCTGGAACACATATTATGTTCAAGTATAATGACTTTTCTGGAGACTAGAAATCTACTGTGTAGGAATCAGCTCGGGTTTCGAAAAAGAGGATCATGTGAAACCCAGCTCGTGCTATTTGTCAACAATACTCAGAGGGCCATAGACACTGGTTCCCAGGTAGATGCCATGTTTCTTGACTTCCACAAGGCGTTTAATACAGTTCCCCACAGTCGTTTAATGAACAAAGGAAGAGCATATGGACTATCAGACCAATTGTGTGATCGACTTGATGAGTTCCTAGATAACAGAACACAGCATGTCATTCTCAATTGAGAGTAGTCTTCCGAAGTAAGAGTGATTTCAGGTGTGCCGCAGAGGAGTGTCATAGGACAGTTGCTATTCACAATATTTATAAATGACCTTGTGGATAACATAGGAAGTTCACTGAGGCTTTTTGCGGATGATGCTGTAGTATATCGAGAGGTTGTAACAATGGAAAATTGTACTGAAATTCAGGAGGGTCTGCAATCAATTGACGCATGGTGCAGGGAATGGCAATTGAATCTCTATGTAGACAAGTGTAATGTGCTGCTGTGAGTACGTATAAAGAAAGATCCTTTATCATTATGCTACAATGTAGCAGGTCAGCAACTGGAAGCAGTTAATTCCATAAATTATCTGGGAGTAGGTTTTAGGAGTGATTTGAAATGGAATGACCATATAAAATTAGTCATCATTAAAGCAGATGCCAGACTGAGATTCATTGGAAGAATCCTAAGAAAATACAGCCCGAAAACAAAGGAAGTCAGTTACAATACACTTGTTCGCCCACTGCTTGAATACTGCTCACCGGTGTGGGATCCATACCAGATGGGATTGGTAGATGAGATAAATAAGATCCAATGGAGAGCAGCGCACTTCGTTACAGGATCATTTAGTAATCACGAAAGCGTTACAGAGGTGATAGATAAATTCCAGTGGAAGACTCTGCAAGAGAGACGGTCAGTAGCTATGTACGGGCTTTTGTTGAAGTTTCGAGAACATACCTTCACTGAGGAGTCAAGCAGTATATTGCTCCCTCCTACGTATATCTCATGATGACTCCATGAGGATGAAATCAGAGAGATTAGAGCCCACACAGAGGCATACCAACAATCTTTCTTTCCACGAACAATAAGAGACTGGAATAGAAGGGAGAACTGATTGAGGTACTCAAAGTACCCTCCGTCATACACTGTCAGGTGGCTTGCGGAGTATGGATGTAGATGTAGATGTAGAATCCAGTGGCTTCATGATTAATCACTTCTCCAAAATACCCAAGATAGTTGGCGTAAGCCGAGTGTTTCGTATGACTCTGTTCTGCATAGGCGATTCAGATCTTTCATTATTTGTTCACACATTTTGCCTTGTCGGTAATACGTAGAAATCTTTGTGTGTTAAAGATTTCTATTTCTCAGACACTCTTCAAATCTCTTAGATACAGATTGTAGCCCATCATCTGACAATATTGGCTTTGGTATACCAATGGTCATAAAAAAGCCATCTTCCAGTTTACTAACCATTCCTCTGGAATTTGCCTTCTTAATGGGGTAAAATCTAACATAGTTAGTGAATCCATCAACTATACAAATAAATACTTACAACAGCCCCCCCCCCCCCCCCTCCCTCCATTGAAGAAGGCAGTGCACCAAATAGATCAACTGCCACTGAATCCAGTTTACTTTGAGGTTCTATCGAATATATCCACTTCTGTACTATTCTGTTGGCAGCTCTCACCCTTTGACATCTATCACAGGGCTCTAAATGCTTTTGTACTCTTCTCCACATGTTGTTGAAAACTACACTTTCACTCGACTTATGAATGCATTTTCTGCCCCCATAATGCCCATATTGTCGATGCATGTAGTTAACTAATAAATTGACATGTTGCTCTGGAAAACAGTCACTAGTCCTCCCTATCCTTCTTTTTTTGTCTAAACATGGTATCGTGATGCAATTTATAGTGTTCTATAATTTTGGAAAATTTGGATGACCTAATCTGCTTTTAACTAATTTCAGCTTATCATCTTTTGTTTTGTTCTCTCCTAATGTCATTACAAATTCTCTTCAGTTGTCCCTTCTCTTCAGTGTGGATTGTTATTTTAAAAATTTGTACCTCTCCTGGATCTTATCTTGGTTCTATTTTCTCTTGGTTTTCCTCTATACTGTGCAGCAATGCGTCAGCTAGCACATTCTCAGAGCCCTTCATACATTGAATTTCTATATAAGACTGCTGCAGGTACTATGCCCACCTTGTTAGTCTTGCGTACTTTAACTTACAAATTTGCAAAAAGGTCAAAGCACGGTGGTCACTGTATGTGATTACTTTACGACATAATTGGTAATGAAATTTCTGTAACCCAAATGTAATGGTGGGAACTTCTAATTTGGATATGCCATAGTTCTTCTCAGCCTGTTGCAAAGATTTACTGGCAAACACTATTGTTTTGTGGACTTGCTCTTCTCATTCATTCTCAGTTTGAAACAGTTCCACCCCAAGAGTGTACTTACAGGCATCTGATGCTAGGGAGGAAGGCTTGGAGAAATAAGGATGATTCAGAATTTGTCTGTTCTGTGATAGCTTTTATCTTGTCAGGATCTAGCACTATCCACTCTTCACTGACAATATGCCCCAAGAATTTTATTTCTTTCTTCATAAACTTGGTCTTGTCTATTTTTAGCTTCATTCCATCCCTTTCCATGGCTTCCAAAACTCTGTCCAGTAACATGCAATGTTCTTCCCAAGTGAGAGTTGAAATTAATGCACGTCCACATACACAGTTATTCGCTTCAACAATTTGTCACCTAATACTTGGAACATTGCCCTGACAAAACCACAAACACTGATACTCAAATCAAAGGGAACTACTTTATGTGGGTAACACAGTCTCTCAAATGGGGGTGTTGTGTACTGCCATGATTCTTTTATTGAGGGAAGATTCCAGTAGCCACAATTTACACCCATAGAGATAAAAAAATTTCAAAAATTTCGTGCCTTTAAATATCCGTAATAGATACTCTATGTCTTCAGGTCTGTCACTTTCTGGCAATATTATTTTGTTCAAAGCACAAGCCTAATCGATCCATCTTTCTTTGGGACCAAAACTAAGAGATTATTGTATACACTATTGCCCTTTTTGATTATGTTCTTTTTAAGCATTTCCAGAATTATTTCCTTTACCACTTCTTTACGCACCTCCACAATCACAAGTGTTCATCATCTTTCACCATTAGATAACATTTATAACTTTGACAATATTATGAGAAGGGTAGCTGCTACTCAACGTATAGCGGAGATGCTGAGTCGCAGATAGGTACAACAAAAACACTGTCACAAATTAAGCTTTCGGCCATTATGGCCTTTGTCGACAACAGACATAGGCGTGCGCACGCATGCACGCACGCACGGACGCGCACACACACCCACACACCCACACACCCACACACCCACACACACACACACACAGAGAGAGAGAGAGAGAGAGAGAGAGAGAGAGAGAGAGAGAGAGAGACGACTTCAGTCTCAGGCATCTGAAACTACATTTCAAGCAGCAGACCAGTGCATGATGGGAGTGGCAACGGTGGGGGTAAGGAGGAGGCTGAGGTGGGGAGAGGGATGGATAGTGTGGTGGACGTATCGGACAGTGAAGTACAGCAGGTTAGACAGAGGGCAGGGGTTGGTGGCTGGGGGGAGTAGTGGAAGGAACAGGTAAGGAGCTGGATGGGTGAGGACAGTGACATGTCTTGCCCACTATCCTTCCCATCCCTCCACAGTGGTATTCTGCTGTCCACAGAACCTACACAACGTACCTCGCCCATCTTTACGTAATCCCTGCTTCCAACCCCTTACCTCATGGCTCATAAACCTGTAATAGACCTAGATGCAAGACCTGTCCCATACATCTCCCACCACCACCTACTCCAGTCTGGTCATGAACATCACCTATCCCATCAAAGGCAGGGCTATCTGTGAAACCAGTCATGTGCTGTACAAGCTAAGCTACAACCAACAAGCTGTCTGTCCGCATGAATGGCCGCTGACAAACTGAGGCTGAGAAACAAGTGGACCACCTGGTTGCTGAGCACGCTGCCAATCATAACATCCTTCATTTCAATGACTGCTTCACAGCCTGTGCCACATGGAGCCTTCCCACCAACACCAACTTTTCTGAATTGTGCAGGTGGGAACTCTCCCTGCAATACATCCTACATTCCTGTAACCCTCTGTTGCAGTTCCACCTGCTTTGTTTATTTTGTTTGTTGCTCTCGGTGTCGACGTACTGCCTTGCTACACTGGCTGAAAAACTGTGATTGTAATTTGGACGCTGACTACGGTAAATAATGTAGCTGACAGATGCACAATTACATTTCACTGCCTTTTACTTTCACTTTGCACAACCCTCAATAATATACATTTATATATGTATGTCAAGTGCACTATTGTTTAACCTTTCCATAAGTCTTGTTAATAGTTTGCAGGTGAACCACCTCATACTGCTACAATAGTGTACTGTTGAACATCTATGAGCAGTAATAACATAACCACATACTTCACAGTCCATCAAATAAATTTAACAGTCACTGTCATTGCTTTAACACATGGCGTATTGGTGTAACACTTATTTCACTGTTAAGTTGATACATTGTTACCATTCTAAGCAACGCAGGTTCCTTGTCTGAAATTCGGCCATGGACTGACTATTTCGGGACCAAAAATCGGCCCTTATATATCCTCACAATAATAGGTGCTGGAACTACACATTGTTCGAAGTTAAATTTACAGAAATAACTATTAAAACTTAACTCATTAGATTAACTGTATGGGAACGTGATTGGTAATCGGGATATGGAAAACTTAATTCCCATATATGTAGTAACTCGTATATATTTACACTTGACACTACATCCATACAGAATGAAGTATAACAAAGAACTGACTACAGTAAAGTTAAGATGGAGGCTCGACAGAGCACTTAGAGACCACAGATATTAAGTTTCGTGTTCAATACAAACTATCGACGCCACACAGCCTCCCCCCTCCCTTGCCTCCCTCCCTCCCTCAGTACAAAGTACTACAGATGTCCAACGGTGGGGGTGTACGGGCATCGATGTCGGTGGAAATTGTGCACGTAGGCACACAACAGGTACTTCCATCTCGAACGAGGTAGGTTGTGCATGCGGAGCAGCGAGAGGCAGGTCCTCTTTGTAGTCAGTCATCCACCGTGGCCGGATGAGACAGCAGCCGGCCCGGGAGTAAGCGGACCATGCGATCGACAGCATGGTGGAGGCGTGTGTGGCCCTTAAGTGGATCGAGCCATCTGTGGAAATGGAAGCACATAGAGATGCTTGGTCACACTCGCGCGGGAGTGTGAGGTTGTGTGCAATGTTGATGTGTAAGGGACCATCCAATGGTGGGACCTCTGTATGTGTCAAAAGAATGAGCACTCGGTCGTCGAACATCACTATAGAAACGTCGTTCACTCGATGCTGCGGCACCCCACAGGACAACTGATAATAGGTGTGTGTGTGTCTCTGATGTTGGAGGTGAAGGTGCGAAACCTGTGCAGGGTGAAATGGGGCGAGGTTGGGAAATTAGCGAATGGTGGCGAACAGTCTTCGGTGGAAGAGGTATGTGGTGAGGTTGATGGGAGCACGTCTTCATTCACGATCAAGGATGGATTGTCGGCAGGGTCGACGAAAGCCGGTTTCAGGCAATACAGAGAAACTGTCTGTGTGCGGTCTGTAATCATGATATCAAAAGTTATGTCCCCCCACCACAGGACCTTGTAGGGGCCAAGATAAGGAGGCTGAAGAGGCTATCTGACCGCATCATCACGCAGCATGACGTGGGAGCAGTCAGAGAGTGCGGTGGGAACATAAGTCTCGGTCGGTGAATGACTGATGGGTGGGTGCAAACACATTTGTTTAAAATGCGTGCACATCCGGCTAATGAAATCTGGTGAGGGGGGAAGATCCCCGCTAACCTGGGGAAGAATAAGATCCCCGGTAGGACCGGATTCTCGCCTAAAACAAATTCGGATATAATCCTCTGTAGGTCAGGTTTATAGGTCGAGCATAGACCAAGTAGCACCCACGGGAGAGCATCTGACCAGAGACAATCATGGCATCGAAGGGCCGTCTTGAGGGTGCAGTGCCATCTCTCCACCAACCCATTCCTTTGTGGGTGATAGGCGGTAGTGTGTGTTTTTTTAATACCGCAGATGTTGCAGATGATGGTGAAAAGGGAGGATTCGAACAGGGAGAGGGACAGCCTCGACCCAGTGAGACAAACGATCGGTAGTTGATAAGGTATATCTATGGCCCTCTGAAGGAGGAAGAAATCCGATCAGATCAATATGTATGTGACGGAATCGTCCTGCGGTAATGTCGAAATTGCCCAGAGGCGGAGAGGTGTGGCAGCTGATCTTGTTGCGCTGGCAAGCGACACAGCTGCGTGCCCAGGTTTGACAGTCCCGTTTTATATTCTTCCAAGCAAAACGTTCTGACACAAGATGTTTGGTGGCTCAAACTCCTGGGTGGGCTAGGTTATGCAGGGCGTCGAAAACCTGTCAGCGCAGCCCGGATGGGAGCAAAGGGCTTAGGATGCCGGATGAAGAATCACACCACACCTCATCATAAATGCCAGGAAATTTAGCCTTTGTGAAAACAAGTGATGTTTGTGGGTCTCTTAGGAGAGCCTGAGAATCTTCGCCAGAAGCTTGGAGGGAGGCCAGATCAGAAAGATCAACGGAGCGTGAAACAGCACTGACCCACGAGAAGAAATCTGCAGCGACGTTATATGCACCCTTGAGGATAACGGACGTCCGTTGTGAATTGAGAAACCAGGTCAAAGTGCTGGTAACATTGAGGGCATGATCGGTCAGGACGAAAAACAAACGTTCCTTGACGTGGGAGTGGAAATGTTTGTTTGCCTCGTAGACAGCAAGGAGCTCTCTAATGAACGCAGAATATTTTCTCTCAGTTGTAGATAGTTTCTTGGAGAAGAAATGAAGGGGAGAAACCGTGTTGCCCTTGCGTTTTTGCAACACTTCCCCCACCGCGATGTCGCTGGCATCCGTGGTAATGAATAACTCGGCCGAGGGGTCGAGGTGCGTGAGTGTCACAGCGTGAGCTAAAGAAGTCTTCAGAGCCTTGAGGGCCTCTAGCATTGGAGCAGTCCAAGAGATGGGTTTGATACCGGAAGTTTGTGTGCCTGATAGCGCGTCCGTCAGGGGTGCCTGAACAGCAGGGATGGCAGGCAGATGGCGATGATAGTAATTGATGGTGCAGAGGAAACGGTGTAGCTCTGTGTAAGCAGCCGGGGGCGGCAGAGATGAGATAGCCTGCACACGAGATTTGATAGGTGTCACCAGAGACGGTGTAACCTAGGAAGGAGACTGACGCCTGCCACAACTGAAACTTGTCTTTGTTGACCTCAACACCGTTGGAGTTCAAGGTCTGGAGGACCGTAGACAGTCCTGACGCAATGTCAGTCACATAGAGCCGACCACTCGGTCGGGCAGACGGATTGTAATGTAAGAGGACACCTGTTAAGTTCGCTGCAGGACTCGGCGTCTCTTAGTTCCTGCAGTCGGCGTTTGGGTGTTGGCATGGCAACCTGCACTTCTTGGCGTTGTCGCTGAACACTTTGTGGTACCAGCGGAAAGGGTGAGGAGGAGGTGGAGACTGCGACAGTGGGGTCGGCGTGTCCTCATTCATTTGTTCCAGTAAATAGACCAGTATGTAAGGTGCGTGGGTGATCATGGAGTGTTCAGACAGCGAAGAGAGTGAACCGATGCTGCCAGGAGAAGCAGACGAGGTGACAGCAGAGCGATCCCTGCCTCTGCCAGCTGAAGGTCAGTATGCGTGGGCGGTTGTGCTTACGAAAGGTGTGGAATGATTCAGCTGATTGTGCTGCAGCAGCGAATACAACTGTTCAGCGATGCATAGGCGGGAACTGGTGGACTCAAATGAGTGTGGTAACAGATAGATCTGTAGATTGGTAGGTAGTTTAGCAGACCACACAGCCCATAGCATGGTGTCAGGCATGGTATGCTCGTTCACGACCAATTGAAGGCGGTGCCAGAGTTGTGAGGGAGTGCGTTCCTCATAGAGAATCTTGATTATTACTTCTTTCGGCGAGCAGGCAAGTCGTTCCATTATAGTCTTCTTTCCAAACTCGTATTTTGGTGCAGGAGGCGGCAAAAGGAGCAGGTCACAAATCAAATCCGAGTGGTCGTGGAGGTGTGTGATGAGGCAGAGAAACTTTCAGTTGTTGTGAGACACATGATGTAACTCGAACAGATGCTCGACGAGCGCGAACCATGATGCCGGGTTGTCCTCGTATAAGGGCGGTAGCTTCGGCCGGCAGCCAGAAGGGGGTGCCAACGGTGGCTCCGGTGGCTCCTGGAGTATCGGCTGAACTGAGGTAAAGTCAGAGACCAGTGTAGTAGGCCCGGATTTAAAGCAGGCGAGCAAATCCATAGTAGCAGCAGCTGGCATAGTTGACTGTGTGTCACGAAAACATGGCGCAGCAACCGAGCGAGGTGGTGCAGTGGTTAGACACTGGACTCGCGTTCGGGAGGACGACGGTTCAATCCCGTGTCCGGCCATCCTGATTTAGGTTTTCCGTGATTTCCCTAAATCGCTCCAGGCAAATGCCAGGATGGTTCCTTTGAAAGGGCACGGCCGACTTCCTTCCCCGTCCTTCCCTAATCCGATGAGACCGATGACCTCGCTGTCTGGTCTCCTTCCCCAAAGCAACCAACCAACCATGGCGCGGCAGGCACAGACAGTATCGTGGAAACAGGCTGATACGAGGGGGGGCACAAAAACTGCACCGTGTGTGATGAGTGCTGGATGGAAACAACCCGCTTCCAGAAGAGGGCGAGAGACCGACGCGGCAGACACAGGCGGTGCTGTGAGAGCGGCAGGTGGTTGAGTGACCAGAAACGGGGACCCCCGCAAGTGAGGGGGGAGTGCGGAGGTTGAGAACACCACCCGCGTGAAAACTATCTGATGCATAACATGCATAACATGCCTGTAGTGCATGTGGCGGGCCACTGAGGCAAGGTAAGGGGTCCATGTTACGCAAACCACTGAATTGTGCGTGTAAATTGGACACAACTGGAACACCACATGTGCGGAACGGATCCGGCGCGGTTTCTAATAATGGCGGCATTGCACAAGGCCTGACAGTAACTGATGTAGCATGCTGGTGGGTGGCTAAATACATGTTCAAATGAGATCACTTTGTTCTTGAAACACTGAATTTGAAGAGAAACAATTCGAAATATTGTTCAGTTCACATTTCACTGTCGGATGGGTATAATCCGGCGACATGAAGCCTGAGTCTATTGTTTGCTCTAACGGCATAGTTGGTGACCGTTGAAAACTAATGAGGTTAGCACCCGGTGTTGGTTCAGTTGGTACTGTTCAGCTAGCTTGGCGCTTTCAGTGGTTTACTCTTGCTGATACACATTTGAGTGACCATTTTCCATGTGTCCTTAGATTACAGCCACAACTGCTATCTTTGTGCCCAAGATGCTGGCACTTTTCCCAAGCTGATTGGACACTTTTCTCCTTTCTAACAACATTTGATGGCCATGAATTTCCTAGTATCAACGATCAGGTCACCCATGTTATGGAAGTTACTTTAACAGTTGCAGAACATTCAATACCTTGTACCTCCACTTTGCCCCAGTGCCCCCCCAGTTCCTTGGTGGTACGAAGCATGCCGTGACGCAATACGCGAGCGGTGACATGCCCTTTGCATTTCCCGCCATCATCGTACTTTGGCCAACTGTATCTGCTATAAGCAGGTACATGCGTGGTGCCGTTGCATCATACGCGATAGCAAGAAGGCAAGCTGGGACTTCTTTACACGCTCCTTTAAAACCTTGACTCCCTCATCTGTAGTTTGGAGTCAAATTCAACAGTTATCTGGCATGTTTAGTTTATCCCTGAACTTTGTGCTAACTGTTGTGCAAGATACCTTTGTGGACCCAGTCGCAGTTTCTAACTCATTGGGTCAACACTTTGCTGAGATTTCGAGCTCTTCAAATTACCCATCAGCCTTTCTCCCAAAGAAACGAGTAGCGGAATTGCGACCTCTTGCTTTCTCCTCTCAAAATCGCGAACGCTGTAATACTGTTTTTTCTATGTGGGAACTCCAAAACACTCTCTCTTCCTCTCTCTTTTCCACCCAGGACCGCATGGCATCCACGTCCCAATCTTGCTGTATTTATCATTCTGTAGTCTGTATTACCTCCTTCACCTTTATAATCGAATTTGGACTAACAGTACCTTTCCCAGAAGATGGCAGGAAGCTATCGTCATTCCTGTTCCAAAACCTGGAAAGAAAAAACATCTCTGCTCTAGCTATCACCCAATCTCTCTCACGAGTAGCGAATGTAAGGTTTCTTAGCGTATGGTAAATTGCCATTTAGGCTGGTGGCTGAAGTCCCAAAACCTGCCCAATGCGGTTTCCAGGTTTCCAAAAGTATCATTCCGCAGTTGACTATATTCTTGCTCACCCATCTTATATCATGAACAATTTTCTCAGGGAATACAAAATGATAGCTGTATTTTTTGATCTGGAGAGGGCATACGATACCTGTTGGGGGATGGGCATCCTCTGCACACTGTTCTCTTGGGGCTTTCGCGGTCAGCTACCCCTTTTTATCCATGAATTTATGTGACTAAAAGGAGTCGCACATGTTACGGCATTTGTGTGATGATCCCCTGTAGGGTGTGACTTCCGTTTTTTGAAATTTTCCTGAAGAGCGAGCCAATTTGGGAAGGGTGCCCTATATGTTGCATCGTGTCCATCGTGCACCGAGACCTATTGCATCCTTCGTCGACGTGCATCTGCACTCCTGCTCATTCTCCAACTGTTAAGTGAGGTCACCCTCCTGGGTGCATATTTTTCCATCAACTGGGCAGCATCATTTTCTATGCTGCTGATGATAATTGATTTGTTTGCTTGGTTGCACCTGATATCCAACATGGTAGCCAGTCCGTTGTGGTGAGGCCGCCATGTACCCTGTTGGTTGTAGCCCCCCTGACTACACAGGGATTGCTCTGCTGATGCCTGCACCTTTAACTACCCACATATGCTGAGGAGTAGGTGCCTGTCACCCAGGGCATCAGAAGTCCCAGCAGTGGCCATTCTGCCAGGTGGCCTTTGCTGTGGCTGGGTGGTGCCCGTGGGGAGGGCCCCCGGTCTGCGTGGGTGGCATCAGGGTGGATGACACACGAAGTGTAGTGCATCATCTCTTGCTGGTGGTCAAACACCTGCAGTCTCTAAGCGTTCACAGGGTCAATTCAATGCACAGAAGTACGATCCAAAATCGTCCCCCTCCCTGGCTGCACCATGGGAGGAACGTCAGGCTAAGGATGGCAGTGGCTCTTATTTGCACCGGTACCTTGTACGAAGAAGAAGAATGAGTAGCTTTGAGGGATGAAATAGTGAAGGTAAAAAGACGAGAGCTAGTAGAAACCCTTGGGTAACAGAAGTAGTATTGAATTTAATTGATGAAAGGAGAAAATATAAAAACGCAGTAAATGAAGCAGCCAAAAAGGAATACAAACGTCTCAAAAATGATATCGACAGGAAGTGCAAAATGGGTAAGCAGGGATGGCTAGAGGACAAATGTAAGGATATAGAGGCTTATCTCACTAGGGGTAAGATAGATACTGCCTACAGAAAAGTTAAAGAGACCTTTGGAGAAAAGAGAACCACTTGCATGAATATCAAGAGCTCAGATGGAAACCCAGTTCTAAGCAAAGAAGGGAAAGCAGAAAGATGGAAGGAGTATATAGAGGGCCTATACAAGGGCGATGTACTTGAGGACAATATTATGGAAATGGAAGAGGATGTAGATGAAGATGAAATGGGAGATATGATATTGCGTGAAGAGTTTGACAGAGCACTGAAAGACCTGAGTCGAAACAAGGCCCCCGGAGTAGACAACATTCCATTAGAACTACTGACAACCTTGGGAGAACCAGTCCTGACAAAACTCTACCATCTGGTGAGCAAGATGTATGAGACTGGCGAAATACCCTCGGACTTCAAAAAGAATATAATAATCCCAATCCCAAAGAAAGCAGGTGTTGACAGATGTGAAAATTACCGAACTATCAGTTTAATAAGTCACAGCTGCAAAATACTAACGCGAATTCTTTACAGGGAAAAACTGATAGAAGCCGACCTGGGGGAAGATCAGTTTGGATTCCGTAGAAATGTTGGAACATGTGAGGCAATACTGACCCTATGACTTATCTTAGAAGAAAGATTAAGGAAAGGCAAACCTATGTTTCTAGCATTTGTAGACTTAGAGAAAGCTTTTGACAATGTTGATTGGAATACTCTCTTTCAAATTCTGAAGTTGGCAGGGGTAAAATACAGAGATAGAAAGGCTATTTACAATTTGTACAGAAAGCAGATGGCAGTTGTAAGAGTAGAGGGGTATGAAAGGGAAGCAGTGGTTGGGAAGGGAGTGAGACAGGGTTGTAGCCTATCCCCGATGTTATTCAATCTGTATGTTGAGCAAGCAATAAAGGAAACAAAAGAAAAGTTTGGAGTAGGTATTAAAATCCATTTAGAAGAAATAAAAACTTTGAGGTTCGCCGATGACACTGTAATTCTGTCAGAGACAGCAAAGGACTTGGAAGAGCAGTTGAATGGAATGGACAGTGTCTTGAAAGGAGGGTATAAGATGAACATCAACAAAAGCAAAACGAGGATAATGGAATGTAGTCGAATTAAGTCGGGTGATGCTGAGGGAATTAGATTAGGAAATGAGACACTTAAAATAGTAAAGGAGTTTTGCTGTTTGGGGAGGAAAATAACTGATGATGGTCGAAGTAGAGAGGACATAAAATGTAGACTGGCAATGGCAAGGAAAGCGTTTCTTAAGAAGAGAAATTTGATAACATCGAGTATAGATTTAAGTGTCAGGAAGTCATTTCTCAAAGTATTTGTATGGAGTGTAGCCATGTATGGAAGTGAAACGTGGATGATAAATATCTTAGACAAGAAGAGAATAGAAGCTTTCGAAATGTGGTGTTACAGAAGTATGCTGAAGATTAAATGGGGTGATCACATAACTAATGAGGAGGTACTGAATAGAATTGGGGAGAGGGGGAGCTTGTGGCACAACTTGACTAGAAGAAGGGATCGGTTGGTAGGACATGTTCTGAGACATCGAGGGATCACCAATTTAGTATTGGAGGGCAGCGTGGAGGGTAAAAATCGTAGAGGGAGACCAAGAGATGAATACACTAAGCAGATTGAGAAGGATGTGTGCTGCAGTAGGTACTGGGAGATGAAGGAGCTTCCACAGGATAGAGTAGCATGGAGAGCTGCATCAAACCAGTCTCAGGACTGAAGACCACAACAACAACAAACCTTGTATGCTCGAGAGTTGATGGGGAATCGTTCATGACGAAGAAGCATTAGCTTTTTGTTGAGCATTTAGGGACAAGTTAGGGGAGGTGGGGGGGCTTGTCCAAAATGAGATCTGTGTTAGTCTTGATCAAAACAGCATCCTCCTCCCAGTCACGGGTGTTACTCGCTTGTGACAATCTGGGGGATGTTTCTGTAACCATCAGGCCCCATAAGAGCTTAAATATGGTCCAGGGTATCATATTTCACAAGGACCTTCTTTTGCAGTCTGAAGATGAGTTGCATGCCAATTGAGAGCGGTGAGGTATACATTTCGTTTGGCACGTCCACCGGGGTCTGAGGGATAATCGGGTTGCCAATGGTGCCTTCATCTTGGACTTCAAGGGTGATACATTACCCGAGAAGGTCAAGATGATGGTCTACAGCAGTGATGTAAAGCCCTATAACCCTCCCCCAATGCGGTGCTTTAAATGCTGGTCATATGTCTTCCCACTGTACTTACAGTGTCACATGTCGTGATTGCGGATGCCCTTCACATCCCAATACTTCATGTGCCCTGCGTCCCATCTGTGTCAACTGCAAAGAGCACCATTCGCCTTCCTCGCCTGACTGCAGGATTCTCCAGACAGAAAGGAAAATCATGGAGTACAAGACCCTTGACCGACTGACGTACACTGAGGCTAAGAGGAAATTTGAACGTCTACATCCTGTAGGTATGACATCGTCTTACGCTGCCGCTACACAGTTCTAGCCCCATCAGCTTCGCCAACCCTAGTCACCTCTTGGAGCTGGAAGACTGCACCTACCCACTTGATGGTGGGGGTACTTTCCTCCCTGTTGCTCCTGCAGCACCTACTTCGGGAGCAAACCACCCCCCCCCCCCCCTCCCCCGCCCCAACCATCGGGTATATCAGTCTCCAGTTCTGTGCCGAAGAAGCAAGTCTTCTTTGGCTCCTCTTGCTAGTAAGGGGTCCCTGGGTCACTCTCTACCCAAGTTCCTGCTAGTAGGATAGATGACACCTGCCAGTGGCTGAAGAGCCCAAAAGCAGCTGGTTGTAGGGCTTCATGCTCATCCTCAGTCCCTGAGACTGAATCAGTGAAGCCCTCCCAGCCGGACAAACCTAACAAGGGAACCTCCCCATCGCACCCCCCTCAGATTTAGTTATAAGTTGGCATAGTGGATAGGCCTTGAAAAACGGAACACAGATCAATCGAGAAAACAGGAGGAAGTTGTGTGGAACTATGAAAAAAAAGCAAAATATACAAACTGAGTAGTCCATGCGGAAGATAGGCAACATCAAGGACAGTGTGAGCTAAGGAGCGCCGTGGTCCCGTGGTTAGCTTGAGAAGCTGCGGAACGAGAGGTCCTTGGTTCAAGTCTTCCCTCGAGTGAAAAGTTTTCTATCTTTATTTTCGCAAAGTTATGATCTGTCCGTTCGTTCATTGACGTCTCTGTTCACTGTAATAAGTTTAGTGTCTGTGTTTTGCGACCGCACCGCAAAACCGTGCGATTAGTAGACGAAAGGACGTGCCTCTCCAATGGGAACCGAAAACATTTGATCGCGAGGTCATAGGTCAACCGATTCCTTCACAGGAATACATGTCTGATATATTCTATACGACACTGGTGATGGCATGTCCGTCACATGACAGGAATATGTTGTTGACCCACCTAACTTGTACACTTGGCGAATGGGTAAAAAGATTCTTCTACCTTGCCCGATTTAGGTTTTCTTGTGGATGTAATAATAACTCCCAAAAAAGTGATGAAAACATAACGGACGGACAGATAATAACTGTCTGAAAATAAAAAATTAAATTTTTCACTCGATGGAAGACTTGAACCAAGAACCTGTCGTTCCGCAGCCGCTCACGCTAACCATGGGACCATGGCGCTCGTTAACTCACACTCTCCTTGATGTTGCCTATCTTCCGCATGGACTACTCAGTTTGTATATTTTGCTTATTTTTTTCATTGTTCCACACAACTTCTTCCTGTTTTCTCGAGTGATCTGTGTTCAGTTTTTCAAGGCCCATCCACTGTGCCAACTTACAACTAAATCTGAGGGGGGTGCAATCGGGAGGTTCCCTTGTAAGGAGCAGTGAGAGAAACGTAAAACGAAAAAGACTCCCAGGAACGAAGTCACTGCAGTGGCACCCACACCATCACTACCTACAAGCTCCTTGTCTGAGGATGACGTGGAGATTCTGGCATCTGCTGAGGACCTACATATCACTGGGCCCTCAGACAGAATGGATGTCTATCGCACAGGTACTCGTCTGGTGGCAGCAGGTGACACTGAGATGCAGACTGCCTCATTGAGTGTTCTATGCCTTCCCAGTCTCACCATCATATACTGGTAACCCTCCAGCGGAATTGTGGCGGTTTCTTCCACCACCTGGTTGAGCTACGGCAACTGTTAAGCTTCACACCTACTTTCTGCATTACCATCCAGGAAACATGGTTCCTGGCAATGCGGTCCTCTGCCTTCCATGGCTATAAGGGATATTACAGGAACCATAGTGACTATAATCAAGTGTCAGGTGGTGTTTGCGTTTACGTCCTAAACTCAGTCTGTAGTGAAATTGATCCTCTTCAAACCCCTCTTGAAGCTGTGGCTGTCAGAATAAAGACGACACAGGAAATAACTGTCTGCAATGTATATCTTGCTCCAGTTCGCGCAGTACCCTTGAATGTGTTAGTGGCACTAATTGATCAACTCCCTAAAACTTTCCTACTTTTGGGAGATTTGAACACTCATAACCCCTTGTGGTGTGGCACCCTGCTTACTGACCAAGGCAGAGATGTTGAAACTTCACTGTCTCAGTTCGACCTCTGCCTCTTAAATACTGAGGCCACCAGACATTTTAGTGTGGCTCATGGTAGTTACTCGGTCATTGATTTATCAATTTGCAGCCCAGGACTTCTCCCATGTATCCACTGGAGAGCACATGACAACCTGCGTGGTAGTGACCACTTTCCCATCTTCCTGTCGCTGTCCTGGTGTCAGGCACATGGATGCCTGCCCAGATGGGCTTTAAACAAGGCGGACTGTGAAACTTTCACATCTGCTGTCACCGTTGAATCTACCCCACATGGGAAAATTGATGTGATGCTTGAGCAGGTGACTACAACAATCGTTTCTGTGGCAGAAAATGCGATCCCTCGCTCTTTTGGGGTGCCCTCAGTGAAAGGAAGTCCCTCGGTGGTCGCCAGAAGTCGCTGAAGCAATTAAGGAGCATTGGCGAGCTCTGCAGTGGCATAAGCAGCACCCTTCCCTGGAGCGCCTCATAGCCTTTAAACGGCTCCATGCCCGGGTTCACGAACTTATCAAAGTACGGAATCAGGAGTGTTGGGAGAGAAATGTCTCAACCATTGGGTGCCATACATCACCATCCCAAGTTTGGGCAAGGATAAAACATGTTTTTGGGTACCAGACCCCAACAGGTGTTCCCGGTGTTAACATAAATAGTGTGTTATCTACCAACGCAATCACAATTGCTGAGCACTTTGCTGAACAATATGCTCGATCCTCTGGGTTGGAGAATTAGCCCCCAGCCTTTCACACTCTCAAATGGCAGCTGAAAGGAAAAGTCCTCTCGTTCACTACCCACCACAGTGAATCCTATAACGCCCCATTTACAGAGTGGGAGCTCCTCAGTGCCCTTGCACACTGCCCCAACACAGCTCCTGGGCCAGATCGGATCCACGATCAGATGGTTCAACATCTCTCATCTGACTACAAGCGACATCTCCTCATCATCTTCAACTGGATCTGGTGCTATGGCATCTTTCCATCGCAAAGGCGGGAGAGCACCATCATTCCGGTGCTCAAACCTGGTAAAAACCTGCTTGATGCAGATAGCTATCAGCCCATCAGCCTCACCAATGTTCTTTGTAATGTGCTAGAACATATGGTGTGTTGGCAGTTGGGTTGGGTCCTGGAGCCATGTGGCCTACTGGCTCCACGTCAGGGTGGCTTCCCCCAGTGTCGTTCTATCACTGACGATAATCTTGTTACCCTCAAGTCTGCCATCTGAACAGCCCTTTCCAGACATCAACACCTGGTTGCCATCTTTTTACATTTATGAAAAGTGTATGGCACGACGTGGTGACATTATATCCTTGCCACATTATAAGAGTGGGGCCTCCAAGGCCTGCTCTCGATTTTTATCCAGAGTTTTCTGTTGCTTCGTACTTTCCGTGTCCAAGTTGGTGCCTCCCATGGTTGCCCCCATATCCAGGAGAATGGGGTCCAGCAGGGCTGAGTGTATATCTCTCTTTAGTGGTCATTAATGGTCTAGCAGCAGCTGTAGGGCTGTCCATCTCACCTTCTCTGTATGCAGAAGACTTCTGCATTTCATACTTCTCCACCAGTACTGGTGTTGCTGACCGGTGCCTACAGGTAGCCATCCACAAGGTGCAGTCATGGGCTCTAGCCCACAGTTTCCAGTTTTAGGCCACAAAGTCGTGTGTTATCCGCTACTGTCAGCATTTTACCAATCATCCAGAACCAAAATTTTACCTTAATAACGACCTACTCACTGTAGTGGAGACATATCGATTCTTAGGACTGGTTTTTGATGCGTGATTGAGTTGACTTCCTCACCTTTGTCAGCTTAAGCGGAAGTGCTGGCAGCACCTCAATGCCCTCCGCTGCCTGAGCAACACCAACTGGGGTGCAGATGCTCTACGTTGGTGCAGCTCTACAGAGCCCTTATTCAATCCCACCTTGACTATGGGAATGTGGTTTACGGCACCCTCAGCATTGTGTATACTTGACCCAGTGCACCACGGTGGCATTCTCCTAGTAACAGGAGCTTTTAGGATGAGGCCGGTGGCCAGCGTCCTTGTGGAAGCCGGAGTCCCTCCATTGAAGGTTAGGCATGCACAACTGCTCGCCAGTTATGTTGTACACATTTGTAGTTCTCCTGCACATCCGAATTACCGTGTCCTTTTCCCACTCACAGCGGTTCTCCCGCATTGGTGGCCCAGGTCAGGGCTTCCAATTGCAGTTCATGTCTGATCCCTTCTTTCCAAACTGGAGTTCTTGCCTTTACCCCCTATACTAGAGGTCCATTCACGTACACCTCCATGGTGTACACCTAGGCCGCAGCTTCGCCTGGACCTTTCACATGGTCCTAAGGACTCAGTTAATCCCGCGGCTCTCCACTGCCACTTTCTCTTGATTATTGACATGTACCGATTCCATGAAGTGGTTTACACCAATGGCTTGATGACTAATAATCACATCAGCTTCGCATATGTCCAGCATTCATTGCCCGATGGCTGCAGTGTTTTCACTACCGTGCTGGTGGCTATATCTCATGCTCTTGAGCACATCTGTTCATGCGTTGGTGAGTCGTTTCGTCTCTTTACTAACTCCTTGAGCGACCTACAAGCTATCAACCAGTGCTACCCCTTCCATCCTTTGGTAGTGACCATCCAGGAGTCCATCCATGTCCTGGAATGTGGTGTTTGTCTGGACCCCAGGCCATGTCTGAATCCCAGGAAATGAACTTGCTGACAGGCTGGCCAAACAGGCTACACGGAAACGTCTTTTGGAGATTGGCATCCCTGTACCTGACCTGCGATCATTATTACACCACAAAGTTTTTCAGCTTTGGGAGAAGGAATGGCATAATGCCAGTGCGCACATCAAACTGCATGCCCATAAGGAGACTACAAGTGTGTGGAAGACGTCCATGCGAGCCTCTCCCAGGGATTCTATGGTTCTCTACCGGCTCCGCATTGGCCATGCGTGGCTAACACATGGCTACCTCCTCTGTTATGAGGACCCACCTCGGTGTCACTATGGTTCACATATGACTGTCGTCCGCATCTTGCTGGACTGCACAGTTTTAGCCGCTCTGCGGTGGACTTTTAACCTTCCCAGCAACCTACCTTCGGTGTTGAGCAACAGTGCTTCAACAGCAGATTTAGTTTTACGTTTTACATTTTATTCATGATTGGGGTTTTAATCATACCATCTAAGGTGGGCATTTAGCCTTCTCTCAGAGGCTGCCACCCTCCTTCCATTTTAACTCTGTCGCACTTTCTTTGCATTTGTTTGTCTTGGTTGTCGTCTTTTCCCTACATGTGTTCATCTCGTCTTGTCTTTTTGGGGTGGACATTTTAATGTGTTGCAGAGTGCCTGACTCCTTTTTATCATTGAGATCAGCCAGCCCAGACCATAGGCTCTACGATTTTGTCTTCTTTCACTTTTCCTTGTGGTGCATGTTTTCCCCATTTTTTGTTTGTTCCATCCATTTCGTTTTTAGGTGGGATGTTGGGTGTTTTTGTACCTTGATCCTTGCTTGCATCAGGAAAAAGGGACTGACGACCATGTAGTTTAGTGACTTTATACCCCAAACCAACCAACCATCCCTTGTACTCTCTCCAAAGAAAACAGGATGCCCCAGGACTCCATGCTGAGTATTGTAATGTTTGCCATCGGCATGAATCCAAGCATCAGGCTCCCTCTTTGTCGACGATTTTAGAATCTACTGCAGCTCTCAACAGACCAGCTTTCTTGAATGATGTCTTCAATGACATCTTGATTGCCTCCACTAATGGAGCATCGAAACCAGCTTCTGATTTTCTCTCAGTAAGACTGTCTGTGTAAATTTTTGGCCTCACACAGACTTTTATCCACCTTCCTTACATCTAGGCCCTGTTGACCTTCCGTTCATGGATGTTGCCAAATTCTTGGGACTTAGACTGGTCTTCCCATGTTTCATATCTTTTTACTCGGTGTCTGCGATCCCTCAATACCCTCAGTTTCCTGAGTGGTACCTCCTGGAGAGCGGATGGAGTGGTCCTCTTCCACCTATACCGTGCTTTAGTGTGCTCGAAATTGAACTATGGAAGCATAGTTTACTCCTCTGCACGGCCGTCTATTTTTCGGCGTATAGACTCTGTCCACCTTCATGGATTGGATTTAGCATCTGGATTTTTTTACATCAGCCCCAGCCTTTTGTGCTGAAACTGCTGAACCTCCACTGTCCAATCGGCAAGGTGTCCTGAGTCGTTACGCTAGTCATCTGTCTTCCATGCCTGCTCATCCAACGCATTCCCTTTTTTTTAGATGCCTCCGATTTAGGATATGCAGGCCGCCCTTCCTCTCTACTACCACCAGGAGTCTGCTTCCGTCAACTGCTACATTCCCTTTCCTTCCACTTTCCTCAAAGCTTCTTGACAAATGGGGGTATGGCACCGTCTTGGCTTTATCCCAGACCTGCCTTCCCCATGTCTTTTGTCAGCTTCCCAATCATAATATCGCCCCTGTAGTTTATCGTCGGGCATTTGCTGCTCTATGCCCACAAATGGAGGATGCCACATTTAATTACGCTGATGGCTCCAAGACCCCCTTTGGTGTTGTGTTGATGGCATCCCTATTAGATTTCGGTTTCCCGACCAGTGTTCAGTTTTTACTGTGGAGCTTTACACTGTTCTCCAGGCTGTCCAATACATCCGTCGCATAAGCGGATACAGTATATTATATGCTTGAATGTACTCAGCCCTCTTCTCAACCTCCAAGCTCTTTATCCTTTCCACCCTCTGGTCCATTTGATTCAGGACTGCCTCCACATGCTCCACTTGGGGGGCATCTCTGTGGCATTCCTCTGGATCACAGGGCATGTTGGTTTACGTGAAATCGAGGCAGCCGATATAGTGGAAAAGGCTGCTGTCTCCCTTCCTCAGCCCACTGTTCATATTGTTCCCTTTCCGGATGTACAGAGTGTTTTATGTTGTTGTGTTGCCCTTGTATGGCACACACATTGGTCTGCACTTCCCGATAATAAATTACGTGAAATAAAACCTCTTCCCTGTCCCTAGACCTCCTCCTCCTCCTCCCAGCCTCGTTGTTGGGAGGAGGTAATTTTAACTAGACTTGGGATTGGGCACTGTCTTTTTGGCCATCTACATCTTTTAAGCAGTGATCCTCCCCCACTTTGTCCCCACTGCTCTGTCATGGATGGTGAGACATCTTTTACTTCAGCGCCCCTATTTTAATCCACTACGCCCCCATTTACAGCTGTCGCCTGATAAATCTTCCTATTAGCAGATGACACGCGTTCAGCAAATCGTGTCCTTAAGTTTATCAGTGTCAGTGAGATGACACTGGTCATTGAAGCTCTCTTTGGGGAAAGCATATCTCCTTCACTAGCAATGTTCTAAGATTTCCTTCCATTTTTAGTTTCCTCCTCCTTTAGTTTAGCTCCCATTGCTGGTGATTTAAATTTCAATGTTTTGCCCTTCACAAAGCCACCGAATGGGCGCTTTTGACTGTAGCAGCTTTGCGTCCTAAAACCATAATTCCCCCCAAAAAAGAAAACCCATTTATGGGGTTTTCTTCCTCTTTATTTGTGGCAGTTTTAATTAACCTGTCTCAGTGACAAGTCAAAACATTTCTCCAAAAATCCACCTTCTCTAATGCTTTCAGATTCTGCAGCACTTCCATCTACATTGTCAGAATTTTCAAAATAACCCCAGCTTCATATACTACTGTAGCTGCGTCCATTTGTTTTCTTTCTCCCTATTATTCCTCAAAGAAAGCCTATTTAAAACTTTCCGTGCAATCATACTCGATTAGATATCACAAAGCCTATTTTCAGTTTGTCATTCTACGACCTAGGCAACACATCCTCAAAATTGCTCCAGAACTCTTTGGGATGCACACTCTGATTGGGATCTCAGACACTATCTGTGGTTAACATAGGCAATTTAAGATGATTCTGCAACACTTCGTGTTATTACATGACCACTACTGTTAGTAATTCTCTGTTCTGCATTTGTTAATCTAGTGTCATGCTCTTGTAGGTTACCACTTAATGCTGTAATAAGTTCTGACAAGTTAGTTTCTAAATCAGTTATTATTGCACACACTTGCCCTCCAAACAGTTTACATTTGTCACTTTCCTCCTTAATTTTATCAGCCAAAATTTTATGATTCTCAGTACACAGTTTTTCTACATGATCTACTTGGGCCTGTACCGTATTCAAGTCAGCACTTATCTGTTCACCAAGCTGTTTACTACCTTCAGCAACTTGCTTCCTATGGGTAGTTAGTTCACCTTTTACTGTTACAATACTATTCTTACAGTCTTGTTTTTCACTTGGCAAATTTGTCCTTTTATGTTTGTGTTAAGATACAAACTCATTTAAGCCTGAAGATCTGTAATCCAATTCCTCCTGAATGTCCTCTTTAAATTTTTTCAGTTTATTATCCAACTGTTTTGACTGCTGTATAAACCCTTGATTAATTTCAGAAACTAATCCACTTATTTTACTATCCACATCAGACCCAAGTTCATTTATTTTTGTATTCTTACTATTTATTTCATTACCTGGTCCACTTATTTTACTATTAATTTCATTACCTAGTCCATTTATTTCAGATCTCACTCTGTTCATAATACAGCAGAGTCCCACTAATCTGAACCCCAATAATCCAAACGTTTGGTTAATCCGAAAATGAAAAATATTAATCTAAGTATGGATAACAGTGCAGTAAGCTGCTGTACATACACATTATTTTAATTTACACAGTACAGTAAACATGTATTAGAAAAATTCGCAAGAAAACATTAGATTTAAACAATGCATAAGAATGAAAGAAAAGCTGTCATACGTACTAAAATACAGCGGACATTTTATCCCTACTTTTTAGATGACAAAAACTCGGCCATTGTTTTTTGGCATAATGAAGACAGTCTGGAACTGGGAGAATATCAAGGAGGATTTAGATCCTGGAGAAGCTGCCCAGAACAGATAATCACCTTGAAATTAGTTATGGATGTCTACAAAAGAAGGCAAAAACAACTAGTCATAACCTTTGTAGATTTCAAAAAGGCGTATGATTGCATCCATAGATCTTCAATGATGAAAATATTAAGGAATTTTGGACTTCATCCTAAATTAATAAAAATGATACAGTTAACCTTAACAAACACCAAATCCAAAGTAAAATTTAGAGGAGAAATATCTGAACCATTTACGATTAAAACAGGGTTGAGACAGGGAGATTGTTTATCACCATTGCTATTCAATTGTGCTCTTGAATATGTAATGAGAGAATGGTACAAGGAAAATCCTATGAATATTAAAATTGGAACTAAGAAAGATAAAATAAACCTAAATTGCTTGGGATTTGCTGATGACCTAGCATTACTAGCTAATAATATTCAGGAAGCCACGAAACAAATAACAAGTTTACAAAATATAGCACAAAAATTAGGACTCCAGATATCATTTGAAAAGACTGAAATAATGGTAACAGATCCACTTGTAATAGATCACATCACAGTGAACAATAGGGAAATTAAAATAGTGAAACAATTTAAATACCTGGGTGAAATTATAACACACAAATTGGACGAGAAACCTGCATGGCGAGCAAGAACTAATAAAATGATAAAAGCTCAAAAACTAACATGGTCTACATACAATAAAAAATGTCTATCAATTAAAACAAAATTAAAACATTACAAGACGGTGGTTCAACCAGAGGTTACATACAGAAGTGAAACTCTTTTTAAAGTCACCCAGAAAAACAGAATTGACAAAATTTTAAAAGTAGAGAGAAGAATTGCTAGAACATGCATAAATAAGAAATATCAAAAAGCTGGGCAATGGCGGATAGTTCCAAATGAAGTGGTATACAGAGAACTGGAGCCCATCACCGATACTATACGAAAGAAAAGGATCTCTTTTTGTGGTCACCTTCTGAGGACACCAGAAACCAGATTATCAAGGAAAATTATTGAGAAACTCTGGAATTTGAAACAACAAGGAGGATGGCTTAAGGAAATAAGAGAGGATATGGAAGAACTGGAAATAACTCTGGATGACTTGCAGAACAAAACGCCAAATTTAAAGAAGTTGAGGGACACAGAAATAAGATTTAAACCAAAAATTGACAAACGACATACAATGAAAAGGGTATTTACAGATGAGGAACGACGAAAAGCATCGGAACGAATGAAGAGATACTGGGCCACTCGGAAGGGGAAAATACCAAAGAAGAGGACCAGAAATGATTGACTGAAGTGGTCCAATGAGGCCGTAAAAGCAGAAGAAGAAGAAGAAGAAGACAGTCTGTTATATGATCCATAGTTGTGCCATCATCTCATAAACATCAAATCAGAAGGTGTAGCAGTGGGGTGTTGCTCCAAATAACGTAGTGCGAGGTCAAGGGCTTCTGCTGTGTCACTGTGTGGCACCAGCTCTCCTTCGTCGCTTTTGAGCTCATTGTCACTTCGGTCACAGCAGTCCACTTCTTTCTGGTCTCGAGTCACAGCAGCAATTAAATTAGCGTCAGTAAGGTTCTCCACACATGCCCCATCCACTGCCGTCCACCCATTTGTCTCTCCTTCACTAGCTTCTTCACATCCAGGGATTGTCTGTATCATTTGTAGTAGATTTTCCTCTCAATTTTCAACTAGGTTGTCCTGAAATTCAAGAGATTTCCGCAGTTTTCTCCACAATTTTCTCAGAGTATTTTTTGAAATATTCTGCCATGCCTCAGTGGTGCAATAAACAACATCCTTCACATTGGTGTTTTTTGTATTTTGTCCACTAAAGGAATGCTATCATCTTGGATCAGCATTCTTAAAAATTGTTTTCTGTAAATCAGTTTTAATGTCTGCTGTACACCCTGGTCCATTCGCTGTAGAAGTGGTGTAACATTTGGCGGCAAAAACTTCGCCACAGTTTCTCCATCACATAATTCTTCAGTGCTCGGGTGAGATGGCGCGTTATCAATAAAAAGGATTGCATGGCGAGACAAATGATTTTCCTTAGAAAACCATCAAACAGATTGAACAAACTGGCCGTGAAACCATTCTTTGAACAGCTTACCATCCATCTGTGCTTTTTTCTGGTTGCAATAATATACGAGCAGGGACTTCATGTTGCAGTTTTTAAAAGCTCTAGGCCTAGCAGATTTGCTGACCAGTGTTAAAGGCAGCTTGTCATTACCAGCAGTGTTGCTGCATGCTAATAAGGTCACATGATCTTCGGACATTTTAAAACCAGGAGCATGAGCTTCTGCTTTTGATGCCAGGCTTTTTGTTGGCAATGCCCTAAAATTAAGGCCAGTCTCATCAGCAATATATATTTGTTGGGTAGAATACTTTCCCTCTCTTATCATTTTTTCAAACTCACCCAAGTATTCCTTTGTTGCATCATGGTCTGGAGAAAGCTTCTCTCCAGTAATTGTTAGCTGACGAATTCCATGATGTTTTTTGAATCTGTTCAACCAACCCATAATCACACTAAAAGACTCATCACCATTCATTAACTTCTTCAGGTAAACAGCCTTGTCCTGAACCAGTGCTCCACTCATAAGAGTTCCCCTTTCTCTTTCCTGCATAAACCAAAGGAAATGAACTTCATCAATTTTATCGTACTGTGACTGTTTCAAAGTCTGCCAAATTTTGAGTGTTTTTCCCGAAGACATTGCACAGGACTGTTCAAGCTTCACTCTGTTCTTCTTCCAATCACAAATGGTAGCTTTACCAACACCCAGTTCCATTGCCAGTTTAGATACATTCTCACCATTGCCTATCCGCTTCAAAGCATTCAGTTTTTCTTTGAGAGTTAACGTTGTATGTTTCCATTTACACCTGAACAAATACAATACAACTGTTACCATGCCAACGATCAATAACTAACATAACCAAGCGCTTTATGAGCCAACTGGCAGTGCACTAACCTCAGACAGTACAAAGGTCTCAACCATGCACAACAACAAGGGCAGGAAGTGAGAGTGAGCCATTGTTCCCACACTTGTTCCCATTTGTTACCATGGTGTATCTGCTTGGTATACTTCATTCTAGAATTGTGTTGCTGTAATTCTGGCTAATCCGAACAAATCGGTAATCCGAACAAGGTTCGGTCCCAATTAGTTCGGATTAATGGGACTCTACTGTACTACTGCTAATAACACCCACCTGTTTCATAATGTTTTCGAGTACGGTTGCTATGTTAACTTTCTGCTCACCAGCCTCCAATGCTTGCTCTGTTTTCACTTCAGTAACAGTAAATGGTTCTAATTTAACATTGGAACCAGGTGTCTGTTCCCTACTTATGTCTTTTGTTTCCTTTACAAGACCTGATGCCAACTTAACAGCAGCTCATTAATTAGCTATAAGTATCAGATACTTAATGTGGCTAACCTCTTGTCATTAATTTGACACATATCAAACCTAAAATTTCCTCTCATACAGTCATCTGCAAATACTGGATCATCAAAATCTACAATCTCCTTCCTTTCACTTATTACAGGCTTATCACTTTTCTCCATGTTGACAATTTTCTTTCCACACACACATACACCCACACACACCAAACGAAGCAAAACGCTGCTTCACTTTCCCTCCACATTGTCAGCACAGTGAGATGTTACTGCGAGTGCGTCTGCCAGAGGCTGCCAGCTGCGGTCCAGTTTCTGGGATCGAACAGCACCGTCCACGGCTGCCAACTGCTCTTACTGCCCATCTGCTACAGCTCACTGCCCTGAGATGAGATGCTTCCATCGTCGTTCCTGTAGTCCACCGACTTCTCTCCCTGCTGTACCCTGACCCTCCACTAATACTGTTCACAGTATCTGCACTGGGTGTAAGTCCTTCTTCTATAGCATCATTGTCTGCCCCTTCACTCTACGATGCTAGTACCAGTTTAGCTGACAAAAGCAGTGTTGACAAAAATTTGACTAAGTACCTACCAAGCAAAGGCCACGCAACTCCATTCTTTGGGCAGTAGCTGAAAGTTCGTTAAACTATCAAGCATTCGGGATTCTTGCACTACTTGTTTAAAAAAATATCTGAAACTTCCTTTAAGTTGGTTTATTGTCTTTAAAACACAGAAAATGTCTGTGTAGTTCGTATTTAATATCCTGCCATCAATTACGCGATGTTGCTGACTGTCACTTAAAAGTTCTCACCCGAAAGGATCCGGAACATATTTCGTCCGATCCGATATTTTGAACATCCCAAAGTCACTGACCCACAACTACTTGCGAGTAACACATTCAGTTGTTCAGTAGACTTCTTATAAAGAAATGCTCGCCATAATGTCTTGTAATCTGCACGAAACACGGCACGCAGAGTTTATGTATGACATAAAGTTTTGGTATGTGAATATTTCCTAAAATAAACCACCCACAAAGCTGAAACTTTCACAAAATACTCAGCACTGTAGTTGCATTTCGTCAACAACACGAGAACCGATCGAAAGTGTGAATTTTCTTCGTGCACTACCGAGCTATTATATTGACTCGTAGCGCTGAGGCACAAAGCCCTACTAGATCGCGTTGGAAGTGCTGAATTCCTATTGTCTGGTGTGTTAAGCAGCCAGTCAGATCATATTGAGCACTTCTATACTCGAGATATTTCTAATGTCAGCCAATCAGATTACCACAAGTAATTTAGACTAGAACTCTCATAGTTCTGAAACTAAATAAAATTTAATGAAAACAAAGTACAATTCCTTTCGACAAAATAAATTACTAATAAATTTAACTCTCAATGCCCCTTGTGGCTACCTTTTACAAAATCGAGCTCACACGGACATTCATCATAAATTCCCCTATTGCACAACTACTTCTCACACATACATTTACATAGTTTTCATATAATATCACATCCTCACTTTACATATGTCCTGCATTCACTCTCTCTGTCCCTCAAACACTCTCACACAACCAAAACACGATGAAATAGTACGAGCGTAATCCCAAAAGTAAGGTCTCCTAATTTTTTATAAGTACATAGACCTGTTTATTTCTACAATGGTTTACATCAGTTTACAGCTTGAACATTTAGCTATTTTTTGACATAATCACCATTTCTGTCGATGTGCTTTTGTAGACACTGTGGCAGTTTTTGTATTCCAATGTCATACCAGTTTCCCGCTGTGTTGCGAAGAAGGGTGCCGCCACTGGCGTGATTGTTGCTTGGTCTCAGGTGTAAAGTGGTATACCCAGGTTTTGTCACCCATGACAATTGAGTCCAGAAAGTTGTCCCGTTGGGCTACAAGGTGGTGAAGAAATGCGCGGGAAGCATCAACTCGTTGCTGCATGTGGTCCTCAGCATGCGTGGCACCCATCTTGCGCACACCTTCCGGTAGTTCAGTGTTTGCGTTAAAATTCTGTGAGCGGCGCTTCGGTAAACCTCAGGAATCGAAGCGCAGAGATCACCCAGATCCTTATGCATACTTTGCTCAACCTTCAACACTGTCTCCTCCGAAATTGATGGTCTCCCGCTCCCTTCTTCATCGTGAATTTTGGTCCAACCAGCTGAAAAAGCTCTACACCACTTAGGAACATTTTTGACATCCATACATGACTCACCATACACTTCCATCAATTGGCGATGGATTTCAATCGGCGCAGTGCCCTTTGCGTTCAAAAACCAAATAACTGCGTGCAATTCGCACTTGTCGGTAACATCCAACGGGAGCTACATTCTCAACGGCTGCCAAGCCAAGACTGAGCGCCTCAGCACGGCGTGCGCATGTTTACACACAGCACGTGAAGCACTCTTCATAACAGCGTGACCAACTGCCACACAGAGTTCTGTACTTATAAAAAAATAGGAAACCTTACTTTTGGGATTACCCTCGTAATTTTCCTAATGTCAGTTATCTGTGCCAATGAAACTAAAAAAAAAAAAATCCAGAAAATTTGATTATATGAATCTATCCTCTTGGTTTTAGTTTCAGTAGGTACTATAGATGAACATATTACAATCCCTAAGTCAGTTTTTCATTTCCAGCAGTGTCTCAGATAAAAATATATATCTTTGAAAGTATTTGTGTTTTTGTTTTGAAATTTTAAAAGTGTGGTTGTGTTGTTCGTAGAATTTGGTTTGCTAAATATGCAAAAGATCGATTAATAATTTATTGTACTTCCTCAGATTTGTGGAGGGCATGTGTAAGGTATTGCAGACAGCGTTAGGAAAGTACACGGCTTCCTCGGCCCAGTAGCCAGTGTCAGCTGTGTCAGTGTAAGAACTGATATCTGCTCTTCTCCCGCGTCCACGGCAAGCTATGCTTTCAATGCAAGATGACAACTCGTAATAACTGGCCGGCCATGTTACAACCCCCCCACCCCCCTCCCCGAGTTCCCTACCCTCCTCACCGAAACACACGCTCAGTGTTAATTTATTAGGGACTTGTTATGATGCTGTCTTGCTCCTTGTGTCCCATCCCTAGAAATCTCAAGGGAAATTTGTTTCAAGTTTGAATAGCCACCCTGGTTGTGAATATTTCATTCTCACACACACGAGCAGAAGTGAACTATTATATACAATTCGTTTTCTCAAGACTGGAATTAGATATTGATATCTTCCCAAGTTTAAATAAAAATTCAGTACATTAGCTAAATTTAATATGCAGTAATATATGGTCTAAAATGCACAGACACAAATTTATAGCGATCCCTATTTTTCACCGCAACAAATTCAAATTTCGTGCATGTGTGAAATATGACAGTCACTATGATGATTAACGAAATTATAGGCAGTTCATCATGAAGCTGGGCGTGTAAAGGTATAACTAATAAAAAACCAGTTTTTTCACCAAATTGTTTCTTTAAAATAGTGTGAGAAAACTTGCACAGTAGCCGATGTGAGAACTCTGATGTGAGATAGCTGGAAACCGGTGTGCTGAGCAGAGGTCGGTTTGGTGGGCTTCCTGACTGACAGTGGCCTGCTGCAGTGTTCACGTTTTGCACCCAGCTGTCATGCCAGATGGCCAGTCCCGAGAACTGTCGGTACAGTAGGAGTGTTGAGGCTGCACAAACACACAGGCAGAGACTGCAGGTATCCGAGAATCCACTGGAAATTCATGACCCGTCAGGAAAATCCGCTCGCGTGTGGCCAGCTAATTTGGAGATAAGCCAAAACTTGAAGCGGAGCCCTTGAGCCGTTGCCCCTTGCGAGGCTTTTTGCAACACCCATTCAAAATGATCAGCATTTATTCACTCACTCGTGTTTCGATTCGCCTTCCTAGGTGCACCTGCTTTTGCTTGCTGTGGGGGTTTTGTCAACAGAAAACTTTCCATCCTGCCTTTTGGCAGATCTTGCGGTGTTGACGTTGTAGATTGCAGTGAAACTGGACAAAGTGAAATCCAGTGCCAAATGATTGGAGGTTTGATGGTATCGAGGCCAATGAGATGACAGAGTTCCAGGTGTATTGCACACTGTACAGCAAGTCTGTCACTCTCACCAGCATGGGGAAGATGGCTCTCTTCAGCACTTTGAGGCAGTTGTAGCAGTCAAAAAGACAGCAAAATTCATATTTTTTGCCAAACTTTGGGAAATGGAGTGCTGTGATCATTAAGTGATGCGTAGACTCTTAGAGGCTGGCTGTGTAACGTGTCACCTAGATCATCTTTTGGCGATGTGTTTTGAGTGAGGTTGTCACCTCACATTACCCTGTATTTGCTTGGCCTCTAGCAGTTTTAAGAGTTTCTTAAACCAGTTGAGAGTGGGTTTTTATTCTTATCTAGTGCTTTGTATACCCTCACTGACCCTAATGTGATTTTATTTTCTGGACAATTGTGTTATTTTTACCTGCCATTTTGATGATGCCGTGTGCTTTAAGAAGTAAGAGAGGAGAACAGGAATGTTGGGTGAGCTGGAAATCCTTGCCAATGAGGTGGCACTCCATAGTGAGCACCGTACTTTCGCACTCTCGTCCTACACTTGAGCAGTTTGATGTAACCTACCTTTTCCTTTTCGAATGTCAAGTTTTGGCACTCATTATGGAAATTTGTCACTGGTTTTGCAGCGAGGGAGGAGTAGTGAGGTACACACTGCTGCCCCCATATCCCAATGTTTTTGTTCTTCTCACTTCCTTTTTAGAGGATGAGGTCGGTTTCATTCGACAAAGGGATCCATTTAATTAATCTCTCCTTGGTCACGTGCATACCACCTATTGGCAACCACTGTTCTTTGATCGATAGTATCACACAGATGATGGTATTGTCTTATTAGGATGTTTGATTATCTTCAGGCTGCTGGTACTTCTGGATCATGCTCCCTGTCATCTGGTGGGATAACTGCACTTGACAAAGATGATCCCTTCACTCTCAGTAAGATGGCGGCGACTGATGAATTGGGGATCTCGCAGTTTACCATTGGGTTTTCATGTTCCACCCTGCACCTCCAATCTGCAGCCCTGTACCACCTCCACCACTGCCACTAATGTCGCATTTGCTAACAGTTGTATCGCAAAGTACCTGGTCCCGGAAAACGTTACGAGGGTGGAAATATTACGGACTCTGCTGGCCATTGGAAACTGTGTGTTCTTTTCTTCAACGGGCAAGCAGACTGCTTTGTTTCAGGTTGTGTTCCTTAATGATAATTTAACTAGTCAGTGCAACTCCAGTGCACCGAGACATTGTTATATCGTTTATAGGTTAGATCCATACTTTAAAAAAATGTTCTCACAGGTCTCGAAGGGGAAATTATTCTTGTAATCTCATTTGATGAGACCCATAACAAGGTGGCTCAGTTGCAGCAAATGGATTTTGCTCTCAGCTATTGTTACAGAATAAACAAATAGGTTGAAATGCACTACTTTTCATTCCATTTTTGGGCCATACCACTGCTGCTCATATTTTGAACTGTTTTAAGAAAAAAACTTATGACCTGAACCTTACCAACATGCTTCAAATGTCAATGGTTTGTCCAGACGTCAACTAGGCATTCTTGAAGGACTTGCATCTTCATCTGAAGAGTATTCATGGGGACAGTGCATCAGATTTTATTGATATGAGATCTTGTGGTCTCCATACAAGAATGCAACGTTAAAGACTAACTGGGGCATTGTCCCTTTTCTGAGATAGATTTGTAATGTGTTGAAGAATGTAAATGCAAGAAGAGCTGGTTATCTACATATATACTCCACTAGCCACCAAGCGATATGTGGCAGAGGGCACAATTTGTGCAAAAGGCATTTTTCCCCCCCACCCCCCCTTCTGTTCCACTGGCAGATCACGCGAGGGAAAAATGATTGTCTGAATGCCTCAGTACGAGCTCTAATTTCCCTTATCTTTGAATGGTGATGATTGCGTGATTTGAAATTTGGTGGTAATAATATATACTGTACATCCTCAGTGAAGATCCGATTTTTAGTGAGCAGCCCCTTCTGATTAGCACATCATCTACCTGCAAATGTGTCCCACTTCAAACTTTCTATGAGATTTGTAACACTCTCGTGATTGCTAAATGTACCAGTCACGAATCTTGCTGCTCTTCTTTGGACCTTATCAATCTCTTGAATCAGACCCAACTGCTAAGGGTCCCATGCAGACGAACAATACTCTAATACTGGACGAACTAAAGTATTATGAACAATTTCCTTTGCTGAAGGCATGCATCACGTCAGGATTCTACCAATAAACTGCAACCTTGCCCGTTATTTGTGTAATCTGATCATTCCATTTGAGATCATTTAGTATAGTCACACCCAGATACTTGACGGATGTTACCGCTTCCAAAGACTGGGCATTTATTTTGTACTCGCACATTAATGGGGAATTTTTGTCTTGTTATACGCATTAGGTTACACTGCCAGTCATTACACCACACATTTATTTTCTGCAAATCCTCATTGATTTGTTCACAACTTTCATGTAATACTTCTTTCCTGTAGACTACAGCATTATCGGCAAACAGTCCAATGTCACCGTTTATGTAAATCACTGCCCTGGGGCACACCTGATGATACGCTTCTTTCTGTTGAAGCCGCCCCATTCAGGACGACATACTACTCACTGTCTGTTAGAAAACTTTCTATCCAACCGCATATGCCATAGGATAGACTGTAAGCGTGCACTTTTTGGAGCAAGCGACAGTGCGGAACTGAGTCTAACACATTTCTAAAGTCGAGGAATGTGGCATCAACCTGGGAGCCAGTATCTAGAGCTTGTTGTATATCGTGCACAAAGAGGGCCAGCTGTGTCTCACATGACCGCTGTTTCCTAAAACCGTGCTAGTTTCTGCAGATGAGCTTCTCAGAGTTTAGAAAGGTCATTATGTCTGAACGTATGTCATTATGTCTGAAAGGTCACTATAAGAGATTTAATGAACTTGAAAATCTGCCATTTCCTAAAACGTTTTGCTCCATGTGCAGGCTGGCAAACGAGGATGTGGTCAATTGGGGTGTAAAGCCATTCTCTTTCTAAAGACTTACACAGACAAAGTAATGGAGCATTAGATTAAAATAGGTACTTACAGCTGGTGAACGATGTTGAAGTACCTCACAGATCCTCTGCTGCCAGTTAAAAACCTTTTTTTGGTTTTGCTTCGGGGTAGGTCAGGCCCTCAGGTAGGTCAGACCCTTTTTGAGATACTTCCAATGTGCGGCTCTTATGGCTCCTTTCCTGTACAGTGCTTTGTCTTCTATACTTGCTGATACAGCGTCTAAAAGTACTTAATCTTGATGAATTGTGTGCTGCAAAATCGGTATGTGATATAAAACTTGATGATGGAACTGGTCTTATTCCTGCCAAAGAAGTTAACTTACACCATTCTGTACTGTTTGATCTGAGAAAGATGAAAGTGACTGCCAAAGATATTCAGCAAGCCTCCTACTGAAGTCACCTTTGTAGTATAGCATTTGCAGGTACATAAGCTTTTTTGATCCAGCTACAATAAATAGCAGCCTGAGAACTAATGAGAGTAGACTCTCAAATACCTCACAGAAATTATCTGCACAAAATTGGGTGAGTGCTAAGGACTGTGATAAAGTTGAGAAAGAATTTGCACAACTTCCTGGTAATCAACAATTTTTGAATTTCTGTGCAAGCTAAAAGAAAAATGAGAGAATCAATCACTTTTGGAGAGACTTACTGGATGGTGATACCATCTGTCAGCATTTATATAGCTTTCTTCAAAAGGTTATCATTCGGAGCCACAGTTGAATATTTGTAGAGGAAGGTTTTCCATTAATAAAGAGTATATGACAGTTAACCGAGAAATGAAGTAATCGGTAACTACTTGTCAGCTATACGATGGCCTGAAATCAGCTGACTGTACCTTCAAGATCGAAGTTAACAATAGAACAATTGTGGACTATTGCAATGATCGAGATCGATATGGTCAGGCTTTCCAATGAAAGCAATGTGAAGAAGTTGAATAAGCCAGATAGCTAGATGGAAGAGATTCAGTTACATGTGAGCTAATGAACTGAAGGCCAAAAAGCTATGGTCCCCAGGTGGTACTGCTGCAATACTAACTCGAGTTAATTTCAGAGGTAAAGTGGCTAGGTATTTACATGCTAATGGGCTGTGCTCACTCGGGCAATTTGTGCATTGCGGTGTATATAATAAACACTTGCACCTCACCTGGCCTGAGGTCTGTGCTCGCTTGCGGCTCACTCTGCTGTAATCTACTTCCTACTTTGCACATTTCTGACTGAATGTGGTCATTGTGCTACATCACCCTTCAGATTGTAAATCCCGTAAAGAAGACAGTGACTTCCTGTTCATTCTGAATTAGAGTTAACAACATGTTCCTTTCTTCTTTTTGTCAACATGTCTGTTAACTCATCCTTCAGGTGTTAGGGTAGAACGGTAAAACTGCATCTGGAAATTAGTGAATTTTGCGTTCGGAAACTTCTGGCAACCTTGAGACTAACCTCCATTCTGGTATTATTTGTGACATTTTGTTTACTTGGTTTACCTGATCAGATTAGGGTCTTCGGATCATCTCTTACAGTAATTTTTGCTCCACAGATACTGAATGGATGATGATAATTTCAGTTTCACATATAGCAGTCAGTTGATAGTAATACCATTAAAAGTGATGTGGAACAAGATTTGAATGTACCTAATGCAATTTGGATGAATAGGACTGACTAATACGTAATACCAGTAGTACAGTAGATCCTCATTCCTCCAAACTAGATACGACTGCAGGTCATTTGGGTTAACAAAAATGTGTAAATTTCAGAAACATTTACAATGATGTTAGTTAAATAACATAACTGCTGGGTCAGTATACAGATAGAATAACATACGAGACACAAGCCCAGATTCTGTGCCAATCACGAGCACCCAGCTTGACTGTCGAGCTGTCCGAGCACACTTCTGGGCCTGGCTCGAGTGCCGTATACGAGTACTTCCACCGGGGGAACAGAGCCGCCGGGGGACCGCAGCTCACCCTTAGTTTCTACAATTTCCACTGCTTCTCTTCATGTATTTCTGAACTCGTTCCACATCCTGTAATGTTCTGCTCCTAGGTGGCACGGATTCAGAAGGAAAAACAGCAGAACCGGTGACGGTGGAAGTTTATAATGTAACAGTAGAGGCGGCTGCTCTCGAAAAGCACGAAATAAATTTTCGACTCCTGGGTGTCACAAGTTTTAATTATTTGTGGCTTATCTCAGTAGATAACTTCACAAACTTTTTTACATCGTTTTTAATTGATAAGAATTATTTTATGTTTTCAGGCCAGCACACAACCGGGTCACGTTCAGAGCCCCCACGAGACATTCCTCGAGGAGGAAATTGTAAGTATCAGATGTCGCACAGCTAGTAGAATAAATTCTTGTCAAAGATTTGACAGCCAAAATGTCCACATACTGGCAGTTGTGTAGTTGAAATGTGGTTAAAGTAGTTTGTCACTTCCGTACGGAGGCAGCGGATGGTAGTGTCGCCACGAGCACATCCCGAGCGGGTGCCTGCAGTACCGTACGGACCAGGCACACTACTGCTGGATGACAGAGGGGCCGGCAGTTTGCACCGTATCTGCCAGACGTCCTGTCATGTGATGGGCTTTGAACTAAATGTCAAAAGTCACTAATTACTATTGTCGCACTATGCAAGTACTGACCAAAGTTTTAATTATCAATACAAAACAATTGCAAGTACACGTCTCCAGTTCTGGTACACACTGAAATTTCCACAGGTACATGTCTGCAGTCTCCGTTCCCACAACACACAGCACTGTAACACACCTCTAGAAGACGCGAAACAGAAAGGAGCAGTACATGTCCACTTTACTGTTGGGCTGCTCTTCTGGTAACATGTTACAGTGGTGAGTGCTGTGCTGTAGGAACTTAAATGTGTACCATTGCTGCAGAGGTGTAGCTGGGTGGAGAAAAGAAAAACTTATTACGTAGTCTTGATGTGATATTTAAAAGTTTGGCTACCATTTGTACCTGCTCTGTTTTTCACATTGTTTCGATACAGTTTTTACAAGTGATATTTCACACTCTAAGGTTTTGGCTAAATTTAAAAAGGAGAAAAAGAGATTAGCTACACCCTTTGGCTTGTTGATAATCTGTACATGTTCATTCAGTTGGTGTCGTTCACTTTCCTTTTACAATTCTTTTAATTTGTTTAGCTATATTGTCTTGTAGAAGAAGGTCTAATTAGATGAATGACGAACACTAACTTCACTTAACAAAGGTTTATTCAGCACTTGCACATACAAGAGCGCAGAGTGAAATGCCTCCAGCTAGAACAGTTATACAGCTACAGAATATTAGAGTACAATCATTCTTGACATTTGTGGATACTTCTGGAACGTACTCAAACCACATATAGAAATTGAAGTTTTACAGTTGAGGCGAGTTTTGAACTCACAACCCTCCATGCAACAGTCTGTTATTGTAACCACTACACCACACTGATTGTGCTACTCAGCTTCTTCTGCAACAGTGCTCCCTCCTTAAGAGAACAGCGTCTCCATGTTATGTCTTCCTAGTTCGGGAACAAGTCCTCGGTCCTGCATACTTTTACTCCCAATGACTTATGCTCACCCTGGCGGTGATCTTAGAACTTCTTTTGCTACTACGCTCTTCGTCACCTTTCCGCTTGTTGCCTGTCTCTGGAGCTCTGAATTTACCCTGGGATGCAGGATCCTTTTAGGGCTTCATTCGAAGGACGTGGACCGTATCTCTGATCTTTTGTCTTCTTGTGTTGGGTGCAAAATCTTCAACTTCATAAGTAACATCAGACAACTGTCTTACAACCTTATAGGGTCCAAAGTAGTGCCTGAGGAGCTTCTCAGAGAGACCAGCCTTTCGAACAGAATTGAAGATCCAGACAAGGTCACCAGGCTGGTAGACAACAGGACGGTGGCTCACGTCATACCTTCGGCGATCATTTTCTTGAGCCTGCAGCGTGCGAAGTTGAGCTAACTGCCAAACTTTCTCATCTCTGGTTAACACCTGGCTGATTTAGTCGTCGTCCACATCATCAGGATGTAATGGAAACACAGTGTCCATCGCCATAGTCACCTCAAGCCCATGCATCAGGAAAAATGGCATAAATCCTGTGGTGTCTTGTTTGGCGGTGTTGTAGGCAAATGTCACGAAAGGTAGCACCTCATCCTAGTTGCTCTGCGCAACATTGACGAACATTGATAGCATGTCGTCCAAGGTCTTATTAAGGCATTCAGTAAGCTCGTTAGTTTCTGAAAGGTAGGCAGTCATCATGTGATGAATAATGTTGCACTGAAGGTTTATCTCTGTCACAAGATTCGATTAAAAAACTTTCTCTCAACCCGTAATTAATGACCTTGGGGCATCGTGTTTTAATACAATGTCTTCCACGATGAATTTGGCTACCTCAGATGCTTTGACTGTTTTCACGGCTTTTGTAACGCCATAGCGTTCAGGTAATCACTGCAAACAATACTCCATATATTGCCACTAGCAGACATTGGAAATCGTCCGAGGAGGTCAATCCCAACATACTGGAAAGGCGTTTCGGCTGGCGGAATTGGTATGAGTCGGCCAGATGGTTTCTGAGGAACTGACTTTCTCCTCTGGCACTCTCGACAGTGCAACACATAGTGACGGACACTCCTAAATAAACCTGGCCAGAAAAATGTCTTGCAGATTCTATCGTATGCCTTAATAAAAACTGAATGTCCGGCCTCATGTGTGTGTCATGGAACTTCTGTAGAATTTCTTAAGTGCATGTATTTAGGAATCACTCGTAGCCACCTCTTTCCAAACGGATCAAAGTTTTTCTTGCAAAGTAATACATTAAATTGTCCTTTCACATCCTCTGACCGATTTAAGGCAAGCGACGAAAATATCGCAAAAAATAACTATACCAGAAAAGACAATGTAGTGATTTGTGTTGGAGCAAATGACGTCTACAAAAACAGTGCCATGAGACTTATATTATTCTTAACAAATACAAACATTGTACTCATGAACTTTAGCCTCAGATATGACCTGCCTGAAAGCTCACCAATAAACAAAGAAATTAGTAGATAAAATGTTAAACTTAAAAGCACTTGCAACACATTCAGTAATGTCAGACTAATAGATGTCAACTCACCTGACAGAACATGCTTCACCAGATATGGTGGACTTCACTTGAACAATAAAGGAAATTATACATGAGGAAAGATGATAAATATAGCTATTAAGTGTAAGTCCCAAAAGACCATCAGAGAACTAGTGTGGCATGAACCCAGTACTGAACCAACAGCAGCAGCCAGCTCACCAGACTGCAACAGAAGTGTACCAGCCAGAACTGCAGATACAGCCACATCAACACCCAAGAGGATGGATAATGCTGCCACTTGCTGATCTACCAGATGCAGGAAAGTGACTAGCTGTAGTGAAGATTTTTTATGAACTATTATGCCCCAGTCAGTGCCACAAAAACCGTGAATACAGAAGTATCAAATTCTTTGCCTATCCTTGCTGACAACAGAATTTTAATTTTGCATCTAAATGTACAGTCAATCAGAAACAAAATAGATGAAATATATGTTTTCCTAATTTCAAACCTATGCCACATTTTTTGTGTAAATGAACACTGGCTCACACCTCATGAGATTGCCCTGTATATCCCTGAAGGATTTGAGTTAGCAAGTTCATACTGTAGAAACAAAAGCAGACATGAAGGAGTTGCAGTTTTTGTAAACAAAAACTCTAACACTGAATATGTAGCACAGAAAGATGATCAGTTTTGCAAAGACCAACTTTTTGAAATTGTTGTAGTGCTACTTCCAAAACAAAAGTTAGTGCTCATCTCTATTTATCGCACCCCAAGCTCTGATACCAATCAGTTTATTGATCAAATGGAGCCTCTAAAGAAGTACCTGTTGGTAAAATAAAGGCACCACAAGATAGTATACATTGGTGACATTGATATTGACATTCTACAAAAAACACTGTCACACATTTTCAAAACCTGCTAAGATCCAACAACTTGTACTGTGTGAATGACCAGCCAACATGATTAGCAGCATGCCTGGATGATGTAATTTCCAATTTAACAAAATATGAATATCAGTATGGAGTGATAGATCCAGTATTATTTGATCACCATGGCCTATGGCTGATGGTCAACCATGAAACATACCCTTTTCAGCAACCTAAACACATTAAGAGGATCAGACTGTTATATCCTGCCAACATCACACAGCTAAGACAAAAATTATCAGATCTTGAGTGGGACTGAGTATATAACGGTGATAGCAATAATAATAATAATGGCATGTGACAAGGGCCTCCCATCGGGTAGACCGCCCGCCTGGTGCAAGTCTTTCGATTTGACGCCACTTCGGCGACTTGCGCATCGATGGGGATGCTGTGATAGCAGTGACAATGCTTTTAACATATTTATTAACATACTAATGAGCTTAGTTCGAAGCTGCTGCCCACAAGTAACTAAAAAGGTGAGAACACATGGATATCAAACAAGAAAAAGTGGAACAACTGGTTCACTCCTAACCTGCATGACCAGAGAAAAACTCTTATTGCCCTAAATAAAATGGCTAAAACTGGTAATCTATAATGGAAACAGAGGTACAAAGAAGCCAGGAAGAGGTACAGGACAGAAATACAGAGAGCAAAGAGCCAATGATGGTTTCATAGAAAATTCCAGCAACGAATGCAAAGCAGTTTGCAAGGTAATCAACGCAATAGCAGGGAAACACAAAAACAGACAAGCAATTCCACTATTGCCAGATAAATTGAATGAATTCATTGTAAACAGCACAAAGTATGAAGCTGCTCCTACCTCTGCACCAAATGATGCAACTTCTGGAAGCTTTTTCCACAACATACCTGACAATAACTTATCATTTAAATGGAAACAGGTTACCTGCCAAATTGTACACAAAGTGGTCAAAAACCTACAACCATCTTACAGTGAAGATCTGTATGGTATTTCAAACAACATCCTGAAACAAATAATTGACATAATTCTTGCCCCTCTTACCTTACTGATCAATAATACCTTTAAAACTGGAAAATTTCCTGAGGTCCTGAAGGCTACTATTGCTGTCCCTATTTATAAATAAGGGGAAATAAACAACCCTGAAAGTTATCGCCCAATATCTCTCATACCTATAATATCCAAGGTAATAGAATGTTGTATTAAATTACAACTTGGCAACTATTTTGAAGATCATAATCTTATCTCCTCATCACTCTTTGGATTTAGGCCAGATTTGTCTACAGTAAATGCAGTAGAAACTCTTGTAACAGACATTCTTAATGGCTTTGAGAACAATTCCTACACATGTGCCTTACTACTAGATCTGAGCAAAGAATTTGATACTGTCACATGAAATACTCATAAATAAGCTGGAGTACTATGGTATCACAAATAATGAACGAACTGACACTAATTTGATCATACTTGACTAAGAGAACTCAAGTGTTCATGGTAAATAACTGTCAATCAAATGCCCTGCCAGTGGTTAGAGGTGTGCCACAAGGCTCAGTGTGTGGGCCATTCCTTTTCTTAATATACATGAATGACTTGCCTACTTTCTTGCCTGACAAGCCAGTAATATATGCTGAAGACACAAATTGGAGGAGGTGAAACAAAAAACAAAAGCTAGTCTTGAAAAGGCTGCCATATGGCTTCACGGTAACATGTTAATCCTAAACAATAGCAAAACCAAGACTATGTTTTTCTACCTGCACAAGCTTAACGAAAAAGTAAATGAATCTGACTCGGTAAGGCTTCTTGGAACCCACCTGTATCCTAAACTGACTTGGAACTGCCATACTGAACAGTTATGTACCAAACTATTGAGAGTAGTCTTCTTGTTAAAGAAATTAAAACCATTAGTTAGCAAACAACAACTTCTAACTTCTTACTTTGCCTTCTTTCAGTGTCACCTCCAGCACGCAATAAAACTATGGGACAACTCCCATGTTGCTCAGACAGTGTTCACATGGCAGAAGAAAGCCATAAGAGCAATTACAGGCATTACAAACCAAAAATCATGTAGAAAGCATTTTAAAGACCTCATCATCTTGACTGTACCTTCCCTTTACACTAAAACATTTCTTCTCTCTACAAAACATCAAATACATACACTACCTTGCAGAACAGACATCCATTTGCATGAAACTAGATACAGAAATAACATAGATGTATATTTTACAAGACTGTGTAAGGTCCAAAGTAGCTTTAAACAAATAGGGATAAAGTTATATACCAAGCTACCACCACCAGTGAGAGACTTACAATGTGATATCTTCCGTAAGCACATTCACAAACTGTTAGTTGATGAGTGTGTGTATAGTATTAAGGAATTTGAATGTATGTAGTATAGTGTAGTATTAAGAAATGTGAATGTATATAGTAAAGCTAAACATGTAAACTATCAAATGTGATCAACCTTTAAGTATGTAATTGTCTATTTCAACTTACGTTGGCTAATGATAAATAAATAAATAAAAGCATAATTTGAGATATCTTGGCGTCGTCCTTCTGCTCAGCAGAGAGATCCTGGAGTGCAGTGAGACAGTCACTATCTTCATCAAAGTTTTGATGGTCTTCCACAGGGTTTCTTGAGAGACAGTCGGCATCTTAGTGTTTTCTTCCACTTTGTACACACTGGTACTGTCATACGCTTGAAGACGTAGTGCCCATCTGGCAGAATTGTCCTGTTGGATCCTTAAGACGTGTCAACCAACAAAGTGAATGATGGTCTGTAACAACTGTGCATGGCGTTCCATAGAGATACTGTCGAAATTTGCACATCGCCCAGATCACAGCAAGACATTCTCTCTCTGTAGTTGAGTAGTTTCTCTCGGCTTTTATAACTGTCCTAGAAGGCTATAACCTTCTTTTCCATCCGAAATTTGCACCAGAACAGCACCGATCCCATACCCACTGGCATCTGTGTGTAGTTCTGTAGGTGCTCTCTAATCATACAGACCAAGTACAGGGTCAGTCGTCAGTGCTTCTCACAGCACGTCGAAAGAATCTTGTTGAGCACCACCCCAGATAAATTTAGCGTCAGCTTTGAACAACTCTTGGAGTGGCCCGGGTTTGATACAAAAATCTTTGATAAAACGACTGTAATAATAACATAATCCAAGGGAGCTTCTCCCATCTCTAATACTTTTCGGAATAGGAAGTTCCGTTATAGCTGTCACCTTTTCTGAGTGTGGCCGCACACATTCGTTTGACACAAGGTGTCCAAGTATTTTGATTTCTTTTGCTCCAGAGAGACACTTTCTTGGATTAGTCCCAGTCCGCCTTGTTCGAGACACTTCATAACAGCCCTCAGTCTTTTTATGTTGTTGTTGTTGTTGTTGTTGTTGTGGTCTTCAGTCCGGAGACTGGTTTGATGCAGCTCTCCATGCTAATCTATCCTGTGCAAGCTCCTTCATCTCACAGTACCTACTGCAACCTACATCCTTCTAAATCTGCTTAGTGTATTCATCTCTTGGTCTCTCTCTACGATTTTTACCCTCTACACTGCTCTCCAATGCCAAATTTGTGATCCCTTGATGCCTCAGGACATGTCATACCAACTGATCCCTTCTTCTAGTCAAGTTCTGGCACAAACTTCTCTTCTCCCCAATCCTATTCAATACCTCCTCATTAGTTACGTGATCTACCCACCTAATCTTCAACATTCTTCTGTAGCACCACATTTCAAAAGCTTCTATTCTCTTCTTGTCCAAACTATTTATTGTCCATGTTTCACTTCCATACATGGCTACACTCCATACAAATACTTTCAGAAACGACTTCCTGACACTCAAATCTATACTCGATGTTAACAAATTTCTCTTCTTCAGAAACGATTTCCTTTCCATTGCCAGGCTACATTTTATATCCTCTCTACTTTGACCATCATCAGTTATTTTCCTCCCCAAATAGGAAAACTCCTTTACTACTTTAAGTGTCTCATTTCCTAATCTAATTCCCCCAGCATCACCCGACTTAATTCGACTACATTCCATTATCCTCGTTTTGCTTTTGTTGATGTTCATCTTATATCCTCCTTTCAAGACACTGTCCATTCCGTTCAACTGCTCTTCCAAGTCCTTTGCTGTCTCTGACAGAATTACAATGTCATCGGCAAACCTCTAAGTTTTTATTTCTTCTCCTTGGATTTTAATACCTACTCCGAATTTTTCTTTTGTTTCCTTTACTGCTTGCTCAATATACAGATTGAATAACATCGGGGATAGGCTACAACCCTGTCTCACTCCCTTCCCAACCACTGCTTCCTTTTCATGCCCTCGACTCTGCCACCTGGTTTCTGTACAAATTGTAAATAGCCTTTTGCACCCTTTATTTTACCCCTGCCACCTTCAGAATTTGAAAGAGAGTATTCCAGTCAACAGCGTCAAAAGCTTTCTCTAAGTCTACAAATGCTAGAAACATGGGTTTGCCTTTCCTTAATCTATTCTCTAAGATAAGTCGAAGGGTCAGTATTGCCTCACATGTTCCAACATTTCTATGGAATTCAAACTGATCTTCCCCAAGGTCGGCTTCTACCAGTTTTTCCATTTGTCTGAAAAGAATTCGCCTTATTTTGCATCCATGACTTATTAAACTGATTGTTCGGTAATTTTCACATCTGTCAGCACCTGCTTTCTTTAGGATTGGAACTATTATATTCTTCTTGAAATCTGAGGGTATTTCGCCTGTCTCATACATCTTGCTTACCAGATGGTAGTTTTTTGTCAGGACTGGCTGTCCCAAGGCCGTCAGTAGTTATAATGAAATGTTGTCTACTCCCGGAGCCTTGTTTCGACTCAGGTCTTTCAGTGCTTTGTCAAACTCTTCAGGCAGCATCATATCTCCCATTTCATCTTCTTCTACCTCCTCTTCCATTTCCATTTCCGTAATATTGTCCTCAAGTACATCTCCCTTGTATAGACCCTCTATATACTCCTTCCACCTTTCTGCTTTCCCTTCTTTGCTTAGAACTGGGTTTCCATCTGAGCTCTTGATATTCATACAAGTGGTTCTCTTTTTCCTGAAGGTCTCTTTAATTTTCCTGTGTACAGTATCTATCTTACCTCTAGTGAGATAAGCCTCTACATCGTTACATTTGTCCTCTAGCCATCCCTGCTTAGCCATTTTGCACTTCTTGTCAATCTCATTTTTGAGACGTTTGTATTCCTTTTTGCCTCCTTCATTTACTGCATTTTTATATTTTCTCATTTCATCAATTAAATTCAATATGTCTTCTGTTACCCAAGGATTTATACTAGCCCTCGTCTTTTTACCTACTTGATCCTCTGCTACCTTCACTACTTCTTCTCTCAGAGCTACCCATTCTACTGTATTTCTTTCCCCCATTCCTGTCAATTGTTCCCTTATGCTCTCCCTGAAACTCTGTGCAACCTCTGGTTTAGTCAGTTTATCCAGGTCCCATCTCCTTAAATTCCCATCTTTTTGCAGTTTCTTCAGTTTTAATCTACAGTTCATAACCAATAGATTGTGGACAGAGTCCACATCTGCCCCTAGAAATGTCTTACAATTTAAAACCTGGTTCCTAAATCTCTGTCTTACCATTATGTAATCTATCTGAAAGCTGTCAGTATCTCCAGTCTTCTTCCATGTATACAACCTTCTTTTATGAATCTTGAACCAAGTGTTAGCTATGATTAAGTTGATGTCTGTGCAAAATTCTACCAGGTGGCTTCCTCTTTCATTTGTTAGCCCCAATCCATATTCACCTACTACATTTCCTTCTCTTCCTTTTCCTACTATCGAATTCCAGTCACCCATTACTATTAAATTTTCGTCTCCCTTCACTATCTGAATAATTTCTTTTATCCCATCATACACTTCATCGATCTCTTTGTCACCTGCGGAGCTAGTTGGCATATAAAATTCTACTACTGTGGTAGGCATTGGCTTCGTATCTATCTTGGTCACAACAATGCGTTCACTATGCTATTTGTAGTAGCTTACCCACGCCATCATCATTTAACCATACAGTAAAGCTGCATGCCCTCGGGAAAAATTATGGCTGTAGTTTCCCCTTGCTTTCAGCCGTTCGCAGTACCGGTACAGCAAGGCTGTTTTGGTTAGTGTTACAAGGCCAGATCAGTCAATCATCCAGACTGTTGCCCCTGCGACTACCGAAAAGGCAGCTGCCCCTCTTCAGGAACCACACGCTTGTTTGGCCTCTCAACAGACATCCCTCCATTGTGGTTGCACCTACGGTATGGCTATCTGTATTGCTGAGGCAAGCAAGCCTCCTCACCAATCACCAATGTCAAGGTCCATGGTTCTTTGGGGGGGGGGGGGGGGGGGGTGAATATTCTAAGCAGATAAAAATTCACTTGACGCCTTTCTGAGACACAGAACGTGTCAGAACACTGTTGCGTAAACAATGAAGCAAACATGCCAAATTTAAAGAGATTCAAAATCCCCAAGACTGGCGATCTTTTGCAGAAGCTCGAAATTTAGTACAGGCCTCAATGTGAGGTGCTTATAACAGCTTCCACAATGAAACTTTGTCTTGAAACCTGGCAGAAAGTCCAAGGAGATTCCGGTCATATGTGAAGTATGTTAGCAGCAAGAAACAATCAATGCCTTCTCTGTGTGATAGCAATGAAGATAGTATCAAAGACAGTGCTGCCAAAGCAGTGTTACTTAACACAGCCTTCCGAAATGCCTTCACAAAAGAAGATGAAGTAAATATTCCAAAATTCAAATCAAGAACAGCTGCCAACATGAGTAATGTAGAAGTAAATGTCCTTGAAGCAAGTCTTCTGGTCCAGCCTGTGTACCAATTAGGTTCCTTTCAGAGTATGCTGATGCATTAGATCCATACTTAACAATTATATACAAACATTCGCTCAACGAAAGATCCATACCCAAAGACCGGAAAGTTGCACAGGTCACACCAATATTCAAGAAAGGTAGTATGACTAATCACTAACATCGATATGCAGGATTCTGGAACATATATTGTGTTCGAACGTACTGAATTACCTCGAAGGAATCAGTCTGTTGACACACAGTCTACGTGGGTTTAGAAAACATCATTCTTGTGAACCACAACTAGCTATTTATTTGCATGAGGTGTTAAGTGTTATTGACAAGGGATTTTAGATCGATTCTGTATTTCTGTATTTCCGGAAGGCTTTTGACACAGTACTACAAAAGCGGCTTGTAGTGAATTTGCATGCTTATGGAATAGCGTCTCAGTTATGTGACTGGATGTGTTACTTCCTGTCAGAGAGGTCACAGTTCATAGTAATTGATGGAAAGTCATCGAGTAAAACACAAGTGATTTCTGGCGTTAACCAAAGTAGTGTTATATAGGCCCTATGCTCTTTCTTATCTATATATACGATTTGGGAGACAATTTGGGCAGCCATCCTAGGTTGTTTGCAGCAGAAGATCAAAACAAATTGCAAAATGATTTAGAAGAGATATTAGAATGGTGCGAAAGTTGGCAGTTGACCCTAAATAACGAAAAGTATGAGGTCATCCACATGATTGCTAAAAGGAATTCGTTAAACTTCGGTTACATGATAAATCAGTCAAATATAAAGGCCATAAATTCAACTAAATACTTCTGAATTACAATTACAAACAACTTAAATTGGAGGGAACAAGTAGAACATATTGTGGGGGAAGGCTAACCAAAGACTGCGTTTTATTGGCAGGACACTTACAAAATGTGACAGACCTACTAAGGAGACTGCCTACACTATGCCTGTCCATCCTCTTTTTAGTATACTGCTGCGCAGTGTGGGATCCTTACCAGATAGGACTGAAAGAGTACATGTAAAAAGTTCAAAGAAGGGCAGCATGTATTATATTATCGCGAAAATGTGGGAGAGAGTGTCACTGAAATGATACAGGATTTGGGGTGTACATCAGTGAAACAAAGGTGTTTTTCGTAGTGACAGAATCTTCTCACGAAATTCAAATCACCAACTTTCTCCTCTGAATGTGAAAATAGCTTGTTGACACCAACCTACGTAGGGAGAAATGACCATCACCATAAAATAAGGGAAATCAGAGCTTATATGGAAAGATACAGACGTTCGTTCTTTCTGTGGATTATACAACAATTCCCAAATACCAAGAAGAGTCATATGCACATGCAACATAGCAGTTGGGCTGCACAGTCTATTCTGGCATTAGTGGTGGAAGTGCATCTGAGAAATCATGCATTATAGTAAAATCCATATCACAGCTCAGCATTTTTGCTCCAGTCTTGGTTGGTTACATTGGTACAAGAATTGTTTTTGTACTTGTGAAGTGCTGAGAGAGAGAGAATGTCTGACTTGTACCATTTCATCTTTTGAAACACAGAGAAATGAAATGTCTTGCAGGTTCTTGCTACAAAATTCAAATCCCTGTGAAGCTGTAAGTATTTGATCTTTATAAACTCTTTGCAAACTTGTTTTTGTGACAAGTCTTTTAACAGTGCCACCAATACCATCACAGGGAGAGTTACCATGGCTGGTAGCAAAAAAGGACCACCTGCACTTTATGTTGAACTTGTGTTCATGTTCATGGTAGCAGAATATTCTTCCAATTTTTATATTGTGCTGGACAACCTTGTGCTGGACAACCATCAGTGAAATATTCAACATAGGCAAGATGAATTTCTGGAAATTCACACTTTAAAAACTTAAACAGTCTTCAGAGTCTGGTACACCAAAACAACATCACATTCTAGATCATCAGAAACAATACAAATACTTTTTTGCATGCAACTGTTTGTCCTTTATATTATCTATATGATGGTGTTAAGAGTGCAGTTGCCATTGTTCCAATGGTACCCCTGTACTTCATCTTGAACAACAAAATAGAAATTTTCACTGAAATCCATTAAAATTAACACTGATCCTTCATCACGTGTTTCCTTCTTCATTTTCAGGTAATCAGATTGTGATTGAGAAATAAAAGTGTGTAGAGTAAGTTTTTTAGTTTTCTAAATTAGTGCATCAGAATTCTGACAGAAAAGTGATTTGAACACTTAGTCATTCTATCAGTTGATACCCATTCACTGTACTGAACAACCTCATCAGGATCATAGTTTTCTGTTTCATTTTCTAAGTGGGTTTGAAGCAATGAACTGAACTGGTGGAGCATTTTTCGCATAGACGAAGCGTACAGGCTCAGTCATTTATATCACATGTTACTTCCTGGCAGATTAAAATTGTGTGCCCGACCGAGACTCGAACTCGGGACCTTTGCCTTCCACGGGCAAGTGCTCTACCATCTGAGCTACCGAAGCACGACTCATGCCCGGTACTCACAGCTTTACTTCTGCCAGTATCTCGTCTCCTACCTTCCAAACTTTACAGAAGCTCTCCTGCGAACCTTGCAGAACTAGCACTCCTGAAAGAAAGGATACTGCGGATACATGGCTTAGCCACAGCCTGGGGGATGTTTCCAGAATGAGATTTTCACTCTGCAGCAGAGGGTGCGCTGATATGAAACTTCCTGGCAGATTAAAACTGTGTGCCCGACCGATACTCGAACTCGGGACCTAGGCAAAGGTCCTGAGTTCTTGTCTCGGTCGGGCACACAGTTTTAATCTGCCAGGAAGTTTCATATCAGCGCACACTCCGCTGCAGAGTGAAAATCTCATTCTATATCACATGTTGTTATTATAATTAGATCTTGGTATGTCTCTTCAATAGAAATGAAATTTAGAAGAAATTTAATGTTTTGGTGGTAATTGCGCACACATACGGTATGTGTTCCTGATGATCCTGCAAGTATACAAAATTTTGGTCGAAGAGATGCAAATTTTGAGAATCCTATTGTGTCTTCAGGATTTTTTTTTTTTTTTTTTTTTTTTAGAGAAAATACAGTTCAGATAAATTACTTGAAACAAGACGCTATTGTTTGTAGCTATTTTTGCTGGTGCTCACTTTGTCTTTTTTCAAAAACAAAAAAAAAGAGAGAGAGAAACTATTTTTTGCAGTGTGTCATGTGGCAATGTCTTTCCTCTTTTCTGCTCAGCCATCAATAATATATCCTTCTCCATTAAAAGAGCTCTTGCTTGTCATAGCAGATATTCAGAAACCTGAAATTCAGAACTGACTTTCTATCAAGACCAAGTTGGCGGCACAAGAGTAAGTAACTGGATTTTTTCACGATTATTTGCATATTAATTTTCTGTTTGATTTTGTCCATGAGTTCATCGTGATATTTTGCCTTTGCTTGCAGTTCTGATAAATCACTGTCAGGGATAGTGCTTTCATCAGCAGCCAGCTCAACTTGATATGTATGTGAAATTTTATTGGTTACTGCATACCGAAAATGCAGCTTTGCAGGAAATACTCCTAAGCTGGTTAAACTAGTATTGAGCACAGATTTTTCAGGAGTCTGCACCTTCACATTACTGTCGTTTATATAGTCTGGTGATGAGTAGTCACTTGCTTGTTTTTCATTAATAAGTTTGATACAACTTGGGCACATTTTCTCCCAAGGAATAATGCTAAAGCCTCTCATTTTGAACATACTTTTGCCTTTCTAAACTAATTTCATGCAATCCAGATGAAACAGATCATTTATGGCACTTGAAGGGATCACAGCAAATTTTATTACGTAGAGAGAATGTGCGCAGATACCTTTCTTTGTGTTTAACACATACACACGAAACACTTAAATCACAATGTGAATGATTGCTGCTTCGCCACAATAAAAGTTCTTGTTCATCACTGGTCAGTTCATTCACACAAGTCAGGGCATTATCACATATATCTTGCAGACACTGTTCAAGAAAACACTGCCTACTTGTCTTTCCATACTGCTTCAGTCATAAAACCAATATTTGTTGTAAATAATTCAAAAGATAATTGGTTTAACCTAAAAAGTAATTAAATAATGAAAAATCATTCTATCTCATTGTTTCATTACAAAAGCATTTCACATTGTTATTGTAACATTAGGGGACTTACTTTTGTTTTGGAATGGATAGTGAAAAACTGCAACAATTGAATTTTTGACCAATAATTGACTCTGGGTACAACTCAGTACAAGAGTTCAGAACTGCACACTCAGTGAACACATGACTCAAAACAAAGGAACTGGATGATGGAATACATGTAGTGGCAATAAAACAGTGTTCTCAGATATGATTTGATCATGGGGAAATCCAGTGTAGCCAACTTGAGCAATTTAGTGGTGACATGGTAGTCATGAATTAGCAACTTCAGTATTTCTTTTACGACGACATTGTTTTTCACACTTTGCATTATTTCTACAAACTGATTCGTTTTGTGTGACATAATGGAGTACTTATAATAATATCGTAAATTTTTCAAAGGTATCTATGAGGGGGCAATACCTTAAAAAAATTATAATATCTGTGCTTGGATTTTATTTAAAAGAAATTATTTACAATTTTTTCTGAGATGTAGATGATGGATATTCACTAAAAGAAGTGTGACTATAAAAATATAAACCTTCCTCTTTAACTAAAAAAAATCGAGCTTCCACTGCAAAACTGTAGGAACTATTGCATTTTTTAAATGATAAAGAAGCTCGTCTATGAAAGCCTGAATTCCTGAATCTATACAATTTCTTTTTATCATATGTGAAGAAGTAGTTGACTTGCAACATTTACATTTTGGAAATGTGAATATATCTAGGTAAACTTCCATAGCCCAAAATCTCAAGGATTTGCGTGATGATGGATGTCATGTCCTAAAATTTCTGGATGATTTGTCGTGGAATGACCCACGTGCCAGTGTCACGGAGACCGAGAGTCCGGTGTCGGACGAATACGGAAACAAATTAATGAAGCCAGTATTCACAAGCTCACATTAAATATAAAACCGACATACAGCTAATGTGAAAACATAGCTATTTTACAGAGGCATATAGCAAGAGTATTGCGTAGTGTTGATAACAGAATAGCTTATGAAGACTCCTTTGCCAGTATTTTTACTCTATAATGCTATTTTTGGCTTATTACAAGAACTGTCAAATTTAAAACTGAGGCACTCAAAGTAAAAATAATTTCCATATGGGCTGTTCATCTCTGCACCCTAGGAAGTCCTTACACACCCTACAATAAGGCCCACTTACTCTTTTCCCATCTTATCTCATTTTCATCTGACTTACCTTATAGTTGTCGGGTGATGTTGAGAATATTAGATTAGGAAATAAGGCACTTAAAGTAGTAAAGGAGTTTTGCTATTTGGGGAGCAAAATAACTGATGATGGTCGAAGTAGAGAGGATATAAAATGTAGACTGGCAATGGCAAGGAAAGCGTTTCTGAAGAAGAGAAATTTGTTAACTTCGAGTATAGATTTAAGTGTCAGGAATTCATTTCTGAAAGTATTTGTATGGAGTGTAGCCATGTATGGAAGTGAAACATGGACGGTAAATAGTTTGGACAAGAAGAGAATAGAAGCTTTTGAAATGTGGTGCTACAGAAGAATGCTGAAGATTAGATGGGTAGATCACATAACTAATGAGGAAGTATTGAATAGGATTGGGGAGAAGAGAAGCTTGTGGCACAACTTGACCACTAGAAGGGATCGGTTGGTAGGACATGTTCTGAGGCATCAAGGGATCACCAATTTAGTATTGGAGGGCAGTGTGGAGGGTAAAAATCGTAGGGGGAGACCAAGAGATGAATACGCTAAGCAGATTCAGAAGGATGTAGGTTGCAGTAGATACTGGGAGATGAAGAAGCTTGCACAAGATACAGTAGCATGGAGAGCTGCATCAAACCAGTCTCAGGACTGAAGACCACAACAACAACAACAACAACAACAACAACCTTATAGTTTCTCGTGCCAATGCACAAGTCTTTAACAGGAGCTGATAGGCTTCCAACTTACTAGTTGTAAACCTCTAAATATTACAGCCCTAACTAAAACAGTACCTTATTATAAAATTGGGTGCCAGAATGGTTGGCCAGTACTCAGGCAGACATGTAGAAATACAAGAAACTATCCTGGCTTTCAGAACAGTTAGTTAGAGGAATAAGTTGGGAAGTGCAGGGAGGCCAAACAAACGTCGGAGCCATTTGTGAGGGTGAGGGTGTTCCTTCCCGACCTTCTTTCCTGTCTCGTAAAGGAACTAGCAGATGCAAAAGCTAGGACAATAGCTAGTATTTGGCATCTGAGTTTGGCATCAGTATTTGGCATCTAGCTGTACTTGCAGTACTGGCCACACATTGTCTCCTTGCAGTGTTACACTTTCTGTTGACATTGGTAAATGGTTGCTAGCCAATTCATTGTCACTAATCTTTGAAAAATAATCTTTGAAGAAAACACACTATCTATTTCAAAACTTGTAAGATCCCCCCCCTCACCCAGTATATGCCTAAAATGTGATGACAAGCTGATTGAACAAGGATTCACAACGTGTGGCCCGCAGACCCCTTAGGGGTCCACCGGCTCTTTCTAGGGGGTCTGCGGCCACCTTTCACCAAATCGTGTAAAATAATGAGTAAAATTATTGAATAAAAATGTGAAAATGAAATTCATCATTGTGTGTGTGTGTGTGTGTGTGTGTGTGTGTGTGTGTGTGTGAGAGAGAGAGAGAGAGAGAGAGAGAGAGAGAGAGAGAGAGAAAAAAACGTGTACTTTTACTTCAGGTCGTATTCCCAAGCAGCCTTAGTGGTTCCTAAGTGAGAACGCGTACACAGTTTAGTGCCAGAGAATGCGGCTTCTCTGACGACTGTTTCTCAACAATACGGCTCACTGCACTAGATGCTCTGAAACCTTTTATGCATGCACAGAACGAGCTTTGTCAGCCAATCACAGGCTCGCTGGCACATATATGCCCCAGGCATAATTAAATGTTAAACTTACTTTGTCAGTGCACTACCTATTTCATAAGTCGATTTTTGACCAGTTTATTACTTTTATCATGGATCGGTGGCTGAAGTCTGGATCATTGAAGAAGGGTGCAGTTTCTCCATCGCCTTCACAACGGGAAGTTTTCAGTTGAAATGAATGAGGAGGGAGGACAACCAAAGGAACAACAATCACAAGAAGCTCCACAGCCAGATTTATTATGTGAAAACGCTGCAAGTACTCCATCGGTTGCAATGTCCTGTGGAAGTGGAATAACCAAGAAGTGTTAGTACAACGAAAGCTATTTAGAAATGGGCTTCATGGAGACAAAGGAGGGGAAAGCTCAGTGTGTAATTTGTGCACGAGCTCTTCTGAACAGTTCAATGGTACGAGTTAAATTGTGCCATCACTTTGAAGGTACTCACCCAGATTTCCAGGCTAAGGACATTGATTTTTTCAAAAGGAAGATTGCTGAACTATCTTCTTCTCAGCATTGCATGAAAACTCGTGCAAAAACAATTAATGAAAATTCATTAAAAGCTTCTTTCTTGGTTAGTTATCGAGTGGGAAAAACAGGCAAAGCTCATACCATTGCAGAAAATCTCAAGAAGCCGTGTGTTAATGATATTGTTTCTTGCATGCTAGACGAAAAGAAAGTAAAGCTTGTATCTTCGGTGCCATTATCAAACAATACTGTCAAGAGACGCATTGTTGAGATGTCAAATGATGTGAAAGACACTCTTGTTTCTCGCATCCAACACAATTCGTTTTCTCTGCAGATAGATGAATCCACTGATGTTGCAGAATTAGCGACTTTATTGGCTTTTGTCGGTTATGAATATTCTGGATGTTTTGAGGAGGACCTCTTATTGTGCAGATCACTACCTGCCAACACAACAGGTGGTGAAATATTCCGTTCATGGTCTAATTGCATAGATGTGTGCACAGATGGTGCAAAAGCTATGACGGGTCCTACAGTCGGAGCAATAACGAAAATAAAAGAAAACACCAAGAATTGCAGCAGTAGACATTGTGCTCTCCACAGATACACTTTAGCTATGAAACAAATGCCTGTTTCGTTCAAGAAAGTTTTAGACGAATCCATTCAAAACATCAACTACATAAAATCAAGACCGTTGAAGTCAAGACTTTTCACAATACTGTGTGAAGATATGGGAAGCCTTTATCGTTCCCTGCTTCTCCACACAGAAGTGAGGTGGCTCTCACATGGGAATGCACTCTCTCGGTTGTACGAATTAAGATTGGAAGTCGTAGCTTTCCTTTTGGAGCATAACACCAAATTAGCAGACCTTATTAATGATGAAAATTGGTAGTGTATACTAGCCTATTTGTCAGATATTTTCTCCAAAATGAATGAAATGAATATTTCACTCAAAGGATAAAGTGAAACAAAGGTCACTGCTATCGGCAAAGTTCAAGCATGAAAGAGGAAAATCAATTTTTGGACAGAGAGTGTCGAGGAGGGGGAGGTCGAGTGTTTTCCTCTTCTCAAGAAGTTTTTGAAAAACAAAACATTTGTGCTTAGGAAGAATTTGTTTCATCAAATCCTGGAACATCTCCGAAGTTTGATGTCATTATTGGAGCATTATTTCCCAACAGCTGAAGATGAGAAGCTGCAGAAATACGAATGGGTGGTCAACCAATTCACTGTATCCAAAAAGCTGAACATTCTATCATCAAATGAATATGAATTGTTGACGGAAATTGCCACAGACCCTACCTTGAAATCAAGTTTTGACATTGACGGTTACTCACACTTTTGGATCCGTTTGGATAACAAGAAATACTACCCCCTTATTGAAAAGGCAAAACATGTACTTCTTCCATTTGCCACAACATACATGTGTGAATCTGGATTCTCAATGTATGCTGACCACAAAACTAAGTACCGAAGCTGTCTAGATGCGGAACCAGACATCCGTCTCCAGTTGTCAAGAATTGAACCCAACTTTTCAAAATTGTATCAGCAGAAGCACCCTCAACCATCACATTAGGATTCCATTATTATTCCTACAGACTCATCTATAGTAAAGAAGAAAGCATTTTCCTTCGTAGAGCTCAATGAACGTACCTGAACTATAACTCTGTAGGAATTTTGTTTCTGTTGGCATCGATATTTTTATTATGAAAATTGATTCTAAAGCTAATTTCTTTTCTTTATAATATATTCCATCCTCTCAGTTAAAAATATGGCCTGCCTATACTTCAATTACAATTACTTGCTATTACTCTGACACTATATTGTGGCAACTGGCTGCGAGCATAAACAAATGAGGACTTTTCACGTGCCACCTTGTAGAAGGTAAACCAACTCCACCAGAATTTGAGAAAAAAGTCTTACGTTCTGTAAAATGCTTTGTCTTCTTATATAGAAATAAGAGAGTCTGTTTGTTTTTTTTTTAATTGTTTACAGTCGAGGCTGACTGCCACGATATAGTATCCAAGTAGTAGTTGAAGTTGTCAGCTGTGGCTAAACTGCAGCCACGCTGCCTGCCAGTTGCCAGCAACCAACTGACAGTACACTGTTGCAACGCCGCCTACTAGCTGCCGGCTATGGACTGACAGCTACCATTCAGTAGATACGCAAAGACGTAAAAATAACTAGGCTTTCGTTGGGTACATGGCACTTGCATTAAGAAGCTTTCAGTTCCCATGGGTTTCATTCTGGAATTTAAAGTTACTGTGCTCTTGACTGACTAGGGGCACACCATGGATTTTCGACTGAAGAAGGGGTCCGCCAGCTGAAAAGATTGGGAAGCCCTGTGATAAAAGTTGACAATATTAAACGCTTGTGATTACAACTTGATAATACATTCAGTTTTGTAGGAGCATACCACAGAACTGTTGAGGCACATAAATTAATCTTCATTTGCAGTGCAAATGTTGTCACACATAAATGCTACAAAATAAAAAAGCTAGCAGTCTTCATTTACTTTTATTCCACAGTGTTGCACAGGATCAATTTTTATGGTAACTCATCAAACTGAACTAATGTTTGACGAGTAATGAACGGTATAAGTTATTTGTGGTGTGAACTCGAGAAGGTACCAGAGAGGCTGCAGCAGCAGAGCATACGAACTGCTGCTTCTAAATACATGTATTTCATAATGTATTTTGTTGTAATTAGTATCTATTTTCCAAACCGATGTGTCGGTCTGTGCAATCAATACTAAAAATACGAATAATGTTTGCTGTCATTTAGTCATGTACTTTGGTCCAGAAAGGTGTCCATTGTTGGTGAACACACATTTTTCAATAACTTACCAGCAGCCATAAAAAGTTTAATTACTAATCAAGTTGAGTTTAAAAGGAGCTGAAAGGATTTATTGGTGACACTTTACATAAAATCTGGCTTTCAAAAATCTCCAGTGCAATATACTAAGATTAAAATGACTTCGCAATTGATGTTTCCCCGAGTCGAATGGTAAGGGCATTACCGGCCAATCGCAGCTGTTTTGTGGGCTCCACATGCTCGGTGTGTCACCTGATGCACGGGCACGAGCAGGGGCAGAAGGGAACGGCTGTGGGAGGAGAGGGGAAGGAGTGCCAAGTGCCCAGTGACTTTTGAGTGCTCAGTGATGTCGCGACAAAACTATTGTTATTGCACGAAGGTGAAGCTTTATATATAGCTAAAGTTGGTACAATGGTAAACATTCTACTTCCTGGGCAAAAATATTGAAAAGAACAATGTCGGATTCACAATCTTTATCATTAGGATCACCTATTTGGTTAAAAACTTTCATTCTTTTGCCTCGCAAGTCTGAAATCGTGGTGGTCGCGGATATTATAATGTTCTGAAACTCTGAAACCAACAGATTTTAATTCAGAGAACTTTCAGTGAAAAATGTGGTTGCTTCATACTTTACACTTGGTGGACTGTAGGTCGTATGTTACTGTACACGAAATGCAGCCATCGTGGAAAACTGTAGGGTTTTGTTTGGTTAGAAGAAAACAGCTGATGACTAGTAATAAGTGAAGGGAGAGTTTCAGCTGTGGATTAAGGAGTCACATTTGAAAAACTTGCGAAAGCATTGTGTGGAGTTGCAGTTTTTCTCGTATCCATGCTTGCTATGAAAACAGGATGAGGAATTCCACCTTACACAAGACACCTTTACAGTTTCGTTTCGCCCAGACATGTTTCTTCGGTTCTTGTGCAACCTCTGGGGGGCATTTTATTTTCTTACTTACATGAAGCTGTTGGGTATTTGTGTTGGTAGCTAGTCTGCTACACAATCTACAACTTGTCACAGATTTGTTTCTTTTGTGTTTTCTCATACATTTTGGCGAGGTGAAATGCTGATTTCTGTGACTTTGGGTCGTTTGACGATGCACTTTCTACAAATTTTCTAGCGTGGGTCCATGTTTGAAAATTTGTAGAAAATGCATTGTCAATTGACCATTAGTCACAGAAATCAGTGTATTCACCTCGCCAAAACATATGAGGAAACACAAAAGAATCAAAGCCACAACAGGTTGTAGATTGTATAGCAGTAGCTTCATGTAAGCAACAAAATAAAATAATCCACTGAAGATAGCACAAGAAGTGCTGAAACATGTCTGGGTGAAACGAAACTGAGGTGTCTTGCATAGAGCGGAATTCCTCGTCCTGTGTCCTACTTGGAAAAGCATTAAATAATACTTACAAACAATGCTGGTATCATTTGGCTATTCTCAATAAGGCGTCTGAGGTAGCTTCCAGAAAGTGAGAAATTATTGAATGGATACAACGGAAAAACATTCCCACACGAGACGACTGTACAAAGGGTGAATTACTGAAACTTGTGGCTCAGAACGAACCTCCTTTATATGTTATACATCTGTTTGCCAGAAAAATACACTCATAGGATCTCCAGAGTGACACCATACCACTCCCACTTCAGGCCCATTCAACTAATATGGCCTCAAGCTAAAGCTTATGCTGTAAGGAACAAAAACAGTACATTAGTGAAGTGGAAAGTTTGACACAGGACACTGTAAACCGAACTTTGTCATCAGATTGGTGTAATGATGTAAGTCACATGAAGGAAGTAATAATGAAACTGTGGGAGAATCAATGTATAGTGAAAAATGGCACTGAACAATTTATTATTTCATCAAATTCTGACAACAGTTGTAGTGACAATGCAAATCACTGTGAAAGTTACAAGTTGTGTGCATCTGTTAGGACTATAGTGTTCACCAGAAATTCAGTTGTGTCCAGCACTTCCACAATTTCCTCTGCTAATTTGGTTTATTTGTTATTTTGCAATATCTCTGCCACCGAACGCTCGTCGTGCTGCTAGTTATTACAATATCCTAACAGATCACTGTCACTGCAGTGGCAGTGTCTCGCATCACTGCACCTGCAAAGATCTTAGCAACAGTAGGTGAATAGATTACACGTTTATTTTTCCGTGCGTGCACAACTTTCGATAGTTCAAGCACATTTCACATTGTCTATAAGCCAGCAAGACTGCTCTCTATCAATGCCAATGTCAGTCACAAATAAATTATAATTAGAGTATAATGTGATGAATGTTATTGAGTGCAGTAAATTGGTTTTTCTCTCTGATAATGTGTGCCTACAAGAGTCAAGGAATTGTCACAAGCATCTCAGTGTACTGATAACTTTGATATTACAGCTTAAATTAAAAGATTTTGTTATTTCTTCCACATTCATGATGACTACTTAATTTTGGATCTGTGTAAGGAACAAAGTATGTATCTTCATTTAACTAAACAAACACTGTTTTTAGCTTTGTCTCACAATTTATTATTAATATATCTAAAAACAAAGATGATGTGACTTTACCAAACAAAAGCGCTGGCAGGTTGATAGACACACAAACAAACAAACACAAACATACACACAAAATTCAAGCTTTCGCAACCAACGGTTGCTTCATCAGGAAAGAGGGAAGGAGAAGGAAAGACGAAAGGATGTGGGTTTTAAGGGAGAGGGTATGGAGTCATTCCAATCCCGGGAGTGGAAAGACTTACCTTAGGGGGGAAAAAAGGACAGGTATACACACACACACACACACACACACACACACACACACACACACACACATACACAGACACAAGCAGACATTTGTAAAGGCAAAGAGTTTGGGCAGAGATGTCAGTTGAGGCGGAAGTAAAGAGGCAAAGATGTTGTTGAAAGACAGGTGAGGTATGAGCGGCAGCAACTTGAAATTAGCGGAGGTTGAGGCCTGGCAGATAACGAGAAGAGAGGATATACTGAAGGGCAAGTTCCCATCTCCGGAGTTCTGACAGGTTGGTGTTAGTGGGAAGTATCCAGATAACCCGGACGGTGTAACACTGTGCCAAGATGTGCTGGCCGTGCACCAAGGCATGTTTAGCCACAGGGTGATCCTCATTACCAACAAACACTGTCTGCCTGTGTCCATTCCTGTGAATGGACAGTTTGTTGCTGGTCATTCCCACATAGAAAGCTTCACAGTGTAGGCAGGTCAGTTGGTAAATCACGTGGGTGCTTTCACACGTGGCTCTGCCTTTGATCGTGTACACCTTCCGGGTTGCGGGACTGGAGTAGGTGGTGATGGGAGGGTGCATAGGACAGGTTTTACACTGGGGGTGGTTACAAGGGTACGAGCCAGAGGGTAGGGAAGGTGGTTTGGGGATTTCATAGGGATGAACTAAGAGGTTACGAAGGTTAGGTGGACGGCGGAAAGACACTCTTGGTGGAGTGGGGAGGACTTCATGAGGGATGGATCTGATTTCAGGGCAGGATTTGAGGAAGTCGTATCCCTGCTGGAGAGCCACATTCAGAGTCTGATCCGGTCCCGGAAAGTATCCTGTCACAAGTGGGGCACTTTTGTGGTTCTTCTGTGGGAGGTTCTGGGTTTGAGCGGATGAGGAAGTGGCTCTGGTTATTTGCTTCTGTACCAGGTCGGGAGGGTAGTTGCAGGATGCGAAAGCTGTTTTCAGGTTGTTGGTGTAATGGTTCAGGGATTCCAGCCTGGAGCAGATTCATTTGCCACGAAGACCTAGGCTGTAGGGAAGGGGCCGTTTGATGTCGAATTGGTGGCAGCTGTCATAATGGAGGTACTGTTGCTTGTTGGCGGGTTTGATGTGGACGGACGTGTGAAGCTGGCCATTGGACAGATGGAGGTCAACGTCAAGGAAAGTGGCATGGGATTTGGAGTAGGACCAGGTGAATCTGATGGAACCAAAGGAGTTGAGGTTGGAGAGGAAGTTCTGGAGTTCTTCTTCACTGTGAGTCCAGATCATGAAGATGTCATCAATAAATCTGTACCAAACTTTGGGTTGGCAGGCCTAGGTAACCAAGAAGGCTTCCTCTAAGTGACCCATGAATAGGTTGGCGTACGAGGGAGCCATCCTGGGGTGTACCCATGGCTGTTCCCTTTAATTGTTGGTATGTCTGGCCTTCAAAAGTGAAGACGTTGTGGGTCAGGATGAAGCTGGCTAAGGTAATGAGGAAAGAGGTTTTAGGTAGGGTGGCAGGTGATCGGCGTGAAAGGAAGTGCTCCACCGCAGCGAGGCCCTGGACGTGCGGAATATTTGTGTATAAGGAAGTGGCATCAATGGTTACAAGGATGGTTTCCGGGGGTAACAGACTGGGTAAGGATTCCAGGTGTTCGAGAAAGTGGTTGGTGTCTTTGATGAAGGATGGGAGACTGCATGTAATGGGTTGAAGGTGTTGATCTACGTAGGCAGAGATACGTTCTGTGGGGGCTTGGTAACCAGCTACAATGGGGCGGCCGGGATGATTGGGTTTGTGAATTTTAGGAAGAAGGTAGAAGATAGGGGTGCGGGGTGTCGGTGGGGTCAGGAGGTTGATGGAGTGAAGTGAAAGGTTTTGTAGGGGGCCTAAGGTTCTGAGGATTCCTTGAAGCTCCGCCTGGACATCAGGAATGGGATTACCTTGCCAAACTTTGTATGTGGTGTTGTCTGAAAACTGACGCAGTCCCTCAGTCACGTACTCCCGACGATCAAGTACCACGGTCGTGGAACCCTTGTCCGCCGGAAGAATGTTGATGGAACGGTCAGCCTTCAGATCACGGATAGCTTGGGCTTCAGCAGTGGTGATGTTGGGAGTAGGATTAAGGTTTTTTAAGAAGGATTGAGAGGCAAGGCTGGAAGTCAGAAATTCCTGGAAGGTTTGGAGAGGGTGATTTTTAGGAAGAGGAGGTGGGTCCCGCTGTGACGGAGGAGGGAACTTTTCCAGGCAGGGTTCAATTTGGATAGTGTCTTGGGGAATTGGATCATTAGGAGTAGGATTAGGATGAAAGGCAGAGCCACGTGTGAAAGCACCCACATGATTTACCAACTGACCTGCCTACACTGTGAAGCTTTCTATGTGGGAATGACCAGCAACAAACTGTCCATTCACAGGAATGGACACAGGCAGACAGTGTTTGTTGGTAATGAGGATCACCCTGTGGCTAAACATGCCTTGGTGCACGGCCAGCACATCTTGGCCCAGTGTTACACCGTCCAGGTTATCTGGATACTTCCCACCAACACCAACCTGTCAGAACTCCGGAGATGGGAACTTGCCCTTCAGTATATCCTCTCTTCTCGTTATCCGCCAGGCCTCAACCTCCGCTAATTTCAAGTTGCCGCCGCTCATACCTCACCTGTCTTTCAACAACATCTTTGCCTCTTTACTTCCGCCTCGACTGACATCTCTGCCCAAACTCTTTACCTTTACAAATGTCTGCTTGTGTCTGTGTATGTGTGGATGGATATGTGTGTGTGTGCGTGCGAGTGTATACCTGTCCTTTTTTCCCCCTAAGGTAAGTCTTTCCGCTCCCGGGATTGGAATGACTCCATACCCTCTCCCTTAAAACCCACATCCTTTCGTCTTTCCTTCTCCTTCCCTCTTTCCTGATGAAGCAATCGTTGGTTGCGAAAGCTTGAATTTTGTGTGTGTGTTTGTGTGTCTATCGACCTGCCAGCACTTTTGTTTGGTAAGTCACATCATCTTTGTTTTTAGACATATTTGTCCCACGTGGACTGTTTCCCTCTATTATATTCAATTTATTATTAATGTTAGTTCGAGTTATAAGCCCATTATCAAGTACATTACCAATTCCCAAAGATGATAATGCACAGATAAACATGATTACCAGACAAAGATAATCTTCTCAACTTCTTAAGGTATCAATCCTTAGCTTAATGTACATTTGCAGCGATGACAATTTTTTAACAAATTACATACATTATTACACATTCACCAATTATACTGCAATAACTGGACTAAAGTTATGCATCAGCCAGGATATTTTTAACTAAGATAGACCAGGGCCCAAAGTTTTGCATCTATCCTGGGGTTGTTATCTCATCTTAAAGAGGCAAATGATTGAATTGGGTTTGCTCATGTAATAATAGGTGTGGGGATATACAAATCTGGTTTTTAATTCCTAAAATTTCTGATTGGTTGAGTTTGGCCCCCTTTTCCTCTGTATGTCAGACTTGTATATCTATTATGTATTTGTGGTTATTGTTCAGGCAATGTTCTGCAAAGGCTGAATTGGGCTTCTTCAATCTCCAGGTTCTGTGGTGTTCTTTACGACCGGTACAGATTGACCTCCACATCTGTCCGATGTAGCGAGACTGACACTCACGACATATGATTTTATAAACCCCACTTTTTGTGATAGCTGGTTGTTTGTCTTTTGCATTGATCAAAATACTACCTATTGTCTGAGGGAGAGTATGTTTTATTTTTCTTTGTGACACTATTTCCTCTCTTGGCAATCATACCTGTATATAAAGTGAATTTTCATTGTAGTAAAGTAACTTACTAGCCACTCTAGTGATTTAAGAAAATTTTTGGTATTTCAGTTATTGTTCAGTTCGTGTTGAAAAGATTGTTATCTTTGCCAGCATGTGGACAGATGATACTATTTATAAATGCATAGTTAATCAGTAGATAAAAACAATAGCTGGCTATTGGAGAGAAAGAATAGAACAGTGGCTTTTTCTAAAGAAAAAACTTATCTTGTCATATATGTGGCAAATAATCCACAAATTATTCCCACAGTCACCAGCCTGAGAAGATTAGTGCTAGTAATAATTTGTGGTTAGTGTACTTTACAGATGTAGCCTGCAGAGGTCACTTCTGCCCGTTAATGTATAACCCGACTGATTTGACATCCCTCTCCAGTGCTTCACCATTTACAATTAAAGAGAATGCTCCAACCGAAAATCTCCGAGGTTTGTCGGAACGGAATTACATTCTGGACAGAGCACCATGAGAGGTGATGGGGACTATGGAGAAGGTATGAGAAGACTTTACTGCACCACATATAATTCGGCAGACAAGCTCCGGACACATCACGGCATATGCCGGAATGTCCCGCTCATTTCGTCCGACTGCTGCTTACTGTTTCAAACTCTGTTTGCTGACTCTGTTTCCGGTTTCAGATGTGGAGGTTCAGCGAGGATTCTTACGGCACCTGCGATCCACTGTCCACCGAAGAGGACCGGCAGGTGAGTGCCTCGCCACGCCACGCTGCATAACTCGGCTGCCCCGTCTGACGCTCTCCACCTCACTGTCGGGCCCAGTGTAACGTCGGCGATGAGGCATTCGCCCAAGACCATCGCGATACTGCTTTAATTATGAGAATGACAGCGATAATCTTTATTTGTTCACGATAACTTCACATTTGTACAATTTGCCATTTTTTATGCATTCATGTCAGTAAAAGGGAGCACTGTAATTAATAGCAATTTTCTATTTGTTTTTGCCACTGCAGCCAGAATTGAAATTGTGATGTGAGAGTCAGCCAGCTTGTCTCATACAGTGGGCCTCAGAAATTGTTTCAAATGTGGAATATCCATAAATAAATAAATATTTACTAACTCGACTTTAAAGTCGTTGACAAAATATTTATGATTACATAACAGAGAAGAATTTGACAATTTCAGAAATGTGTAAATGACTACATACATCTGTTAATCGATTACTGCTTTTAATTTATCCTCAAAAAGATTTCCACACAGTTGCCCTTTATGATTTGGCAATCTGTTAGAGAAATATCTTCTGGTGACAAACTGCAGCCGTGTTCCATTTCTCTTCTATTATATGAAACGATGTTATCGGAGCAAAATTCAGTCGAGAAATCTGATAAATTGCGAGACCGAATCGCCAGCCAACACGAGGTGAAACGTTTCCTACTGTCGATAAAAGTGATATGCTACCTGATGTTCAGAATTAATAGTCGCTTTTTCTGTGGACACAGATAGGAAGAGTTCGAAAGTTGACGGCAGCCGCCTCTGAGCTGGCATTCCGCAGTCAGGACGGCAGGCAGAGAGCCACTCCGGTCTGCATCTTCACCTGTACTGCCTCCTGCTTGCCTGCCTTCTAGCTGCGATCCCACTTACTCTGCCAGTTACACGGGGACCTAAAGGTTAGTGAAGACTCCGAAACTCCGTGTGTCTCTCAGTTCTTCACATCGCTAGACGTCGCTAGAAATGGAGGGAGCAAAAAGTCACAGATAAAAATTCTAGGACTGACCGGGACACACAAACTTGGACTCAAAGTCCTCAGTCGACCACCAGACAGTGATGCTCTACGGTATTCCGAGAGTGCAATAGTGGCTAGTCGGTACTCTGGGAATCTCTCGACTTGTACAGAAACCTGGGTGTAACAGTTTCTGAGACTACGAATTGAAGACGAAGAAGGAGGCAGGTGGTGAACTGCGGTTGCTGGGAGAATGCAGCCAGGCTACAGGGAAGAGCTCTTACCCTGACCCCACCGGGAATCGAACCCAGGACCCTGTGCTCGGGAAGTGAGAACACTACTGCGAAACCGCAAGCTGCGGACTGATCCCAAATATTGTATAAAATTATTCTTTTTGTATGTTCTTCAAGGTATTTTGATGTACTTTTTACATTATTTTATTCTTCAGATATCTTGATGCACCACAATATTCCACTACTTCCTTACTGTGATATCAGATGGATTGATGTTCCGCCAGTTCTTTACTGCGATATCTGGTGATGACATAGAGGCTGGTCAGGAGCTAAGATTTCCTATTACTTGATCTCGCTCGCCTTACTATTTTGACACTCTCGCCGACATCTTCCAGTTGAACTTCATTTCTCGGAATGCTGCACTTAGTGCCGGAAGTTACGAGTACAGATCTGACATCTGATTCTCAAAAAACGTAAGGTGTGTCCAGTAATCAATGTATATTGTACTCTTATTCACTGTTAATTATAAAATTGCTTCAACAGTAAAAACATCACAATTACAGTGAAAAAAGCAAAGCCCACAAACTACCTGTCTTATTTAACAGATTCCAATTAAGTGAATGTATAACACGTTCTCTCTTGTCCCTTCGATGCCACAAGTATCGTCACAGCCGCTCTTCCTCTACGGCTCACACCCCAGCTCGAAGGCGGCTCCCGACGAATCGTGATAAGCTGCCTGACTGGCAGGTACCATGTTTGTGGGGGGGGGGTGATGTCATTCCCGATTGCAGATATGCTGCTACCATCCATTTCATTATATGTGTGCGTAAATAAAATGTCCATCCAAACAGTAGATTATCTGATTCATTACAAAAATATAATTATTCTTAATGACAGCTGTCATCCATCGGTTAGAACAATGCTTGTGCAACACGTCACTTCCTAACCTTAGGTCACCACTGTGAAACGCTAATTGAACAGTAAGTATTTAAAGTTAAAACTAGTGTTAACCTTCTCACTGCAAACATTAATATCGAGTGCCTCTTATATGTACAATCACAGTTATAAATTTTGCCCAGTAACAGCCAGTAGCAGTAAATGTACTTACCCATGTGCGTTAACTATGGAATAAAATAATGTAAAAAGTACATCAAAATACCTTGAAGAACAGTAGATTATAAACCATTAATCTTAGGTATGTAATATCTTCACTTTAATTAAGTTTCTAAACATTTCTACCAGGTAATCATTATGTTACTACAGATGTGAGCACTCAGGTAATGAATATTTATTATCCATATGGAACAGTAAGCAGATTTATAATATTTCTTTGTTTTCTGTTGTGAACTACTCATTACCAGCACCTTCAGTCCATTAGCCATTTAGTCTAATCATACATATTTCATCCAGTCAAATATGTTGCTTCCAGAACTAGGGCTGTTCTAGCCGTGCTCATAACACTCGTGGAAAGGAATGAATGTGTAAATAGATGTTCCTCTAGGGATAACTGTATTGAACTACAAAACTCATATAGCTGTACTGGGATTTGGCCATGTGTAGTTGTTGCAGGAAACACCACATTCACTGCTATGAGGCCAGTTTCCTCATCGAATTCCTTTAGCATTCATAAACTCCCACTGAATCATTGTTGTGAGGCCAGTTTCCTTGCAAATGCCTTCAGCATTCATAAACTGCATCTGAACCATATGAGTTATATGTTTTGAACAAGTAACAAACCTTTGTTGTCTCAAATTCTGTAATTTGTTACCTGTCTCCCAAAACCTAGAGAATAGCATACAAAACTCGGACATTGTCTCTTTATAACATCACTTTCAGATTAGCATACAGAACACATTAACAACTATGGTAAATTCATGTACTTTGCTACTTTGGAGGAACCTCAAAGTGAACTGTACAAACTAACTTAGGTAATAACTGAGAAAACACACCTCTTTCCACTGAAAGATTACTTTTAAACAATCTTTTAATATTCCATAGTGGTAGTGTCCTTATTTACATATCTTCCCTTCTCTTCTCTGGTATAGGTCAGTAGTTCATACTTTTACTTCAGGTCCAACACACACACACACACACACACACACACACCACGCACACACACACACACACACATTGATTAGGGTACAATATCCTGCTAAAAGCACTTACAGCTCTACTACCTTCTTTTTATATATGTATATAATCTGCTCCTGACAGAAGTCCTTATTCATAGACAATTTTTAGTCTGTCTTCTGTGCTATAATTACCTTTATCCCCTGTTTATACTCACTAATGTAACTCTGAATGTCCTCCTATTGTCGGTGTCGTCCTATTGTCTGTTTCAACGAATGCCCTCCTATGAGAGACATTCAATACATAAGTAATGCAACACTTTTTTTCTGGAAGCATCTTGGTTTTATTCAGAATTACCAATACATCATATTATTCTCCAGTCTTTTTGGCTAAGAAACCATATTTTTCAACATAATCTCCATCCAATGTGACAAACTTAACACCAGCTTATTGGAAGAGCCTGTATGACTCCATGGGCACTCACATTTGAGTACCCTGACTGGTGGACAAGTGTGTCAGCACTGCCAACAGAAGCATCCAGTTGTCTAGCAAGGTACTTGGCTATCATCCATTGATCACTTTTAATGAATGTGTCCGTGTTGCCTAACTTCGTAGGCGTCACAGATGTGAGCAGCCAGGCGGCGTGTGGCGGATTGAACAGGTTTGTGCAACCTTTATGCAGTAATGACAGAAGTCTCACCCAACATCTCTCCAGGCATTTGTGCACTGCCAGATTTCGATAGACATTCTGCAAGCACCTATGAATATCTGAGATTCTCTGGTTTTCTGCCAAAAGGAACTCAATGACAGCTCTCTGCTTGGATTGCAGCTCTGTTACATACAGCATTTGGAAGACTACCACCTTTCGGAACTTCATTAAACTTTGGGGCTGAAGTGGAAATATTCCACTATGTCCCATGACAAGTTCCGTGTTTTTTCATCCAATATTGGTCAAGAAAAAAAAAAGTATAATGCTACTTACTGAATTCCCCTTGTATTATGTGGTGCAACTATCATACTTGGAAGTTAGCCCATCATGCTTGCACATCATAGCTAAAGGCATATTGCCGTTGTTTCCCCCTATCAAAAGTGACAGACATAACATCCAGCTCCACTTAGAAAAAGAAATAACTTAGCTATGTTCTGTACTGTATTTGCTGGTTAGAGTCTGTTAATTTCTGTTGTTTGTGACATACTAATGTAAAACTCTCTTATAGTTGTAAAGGGATCTTTCTTATAAAATGTATCCTGTGATCATACCCATATTATAAATACCTTTAACAATGTAGGAAAAGATAGAGTGCTACTTACCATAAACAAAACACATCAAGTTGCACGTGGACACAATTAAAAGACACTCACATCTAGCTTTTGGCCACATCCTTCATCAGTAAAGCAAGACACATCATTCACCCCCCCCCCCCCACCCCCCCCCCACACACACACATACATACATACACACACATACATACATACACACACACACAAAAGCAAGCACACCTCACAAACACACGAACACCAGCTCGAGCATCTCGGGCCATAATGCAACATCATGTGGGATGCAAACAGCAATCTGGAGAGGGTGGGGAAGATGGAGGGATAGTAGTGTATTGGTTGGGAGACAGATGAACATTGTCTGGTGGAGTGTGCAGGTACTAGACTGCCAATATGCACAGCATCAGGAGGTTGTGGGGCTGGGAGTTGAGTGTAAAAAGGAGCAAGAGGGAGAGGAGTGGGAAAAGACAGGCGGATGCATTGGCAGAGGGCTGCAAATAAACAGGGTGGGAGGTGTTTGATAGGACAGAGGAAACTGTACAATGGAGGGTTGGGGACAGTATGTTACCGTAGGTTGAGGCCAGGATAATTACATCAGCTGAGAATATGCTGTAAGGATAACTCCCATCTGTGCAGTTCAGAAAAGCTGGTGGTGGAGGGAGGGATTGTGACAGTTGGGGCAGTGAAGCAGCCATTGAAATCAAGTATGTTATGTTCAGCTGCATGTTGTGCCACGGGATGGTCTACTTTGCTCTTGGCCACAGTTTGGCGGTAGCCATTCATCATGGTGGATAGCTGATTGGTAGTCATGCCAGTATAAAAAAAACTGTGCAGTGGTTGCAGCAGAGCTGGTAGATGACATGGCTGCTTTTACAGGTGGCCCATCCCCTAATGGTGTAGGATAAACCTGAACAGAACTGGAATAGGTAGTGCGGGGTGGGTGGATTGGGCGGGTTTTGCACCTGGGTCTCCCACAGGAATATGATCCTTGTGGCAAGGTATTGGGACAGGGAGTGGCGTGGGGATAGAGTCAGATGTTGTGGAGGTTTATTGGGCGTCAGAATACCACTTTAGGAGGGGTGGGAAGTATATTGGGTAGGATGTCCCTCATTTCAGGACACAATTATTGGTAATCAAAGGCCTGGCAAAGGATGTGTTTCAGTTTTTCCAGTCCGGGATGGTACTGGGTGATGAATCGGACACTCCTTTGTGGCTGGTTTTTGGGTGTGGTGGGAGGATTGGGGTTCTGAGGGGAAATGACACAGGAGATCTGTTTGCAGACTAGGTCTGGTAGTTAGTGCCTGTCTGTGAAGGCCTTGGTGAGACCCTCACCATACTGAGCCAGGGAGTTTTTGTTACTGCAGATATGCCTTCCCCGGATAGCCAGGCTATATGGGAGGAACTCTTTTGTGCGAGAAGGGTGACAGCTGTGAAAATGTAGGTACTGTTGGTGATTGGTGGGTTTAATATGAACAGAGCTGCAAATGGAGCCCTCAGAGAGGAGGAGGTCAACTCGAGGAAGGTGGCTTGCTGGGTTGAGGAGGACCACATGAAGTGGATGGAAGAGAAGGTGTTGAAATTGTGAAGGAAGAAAGATAGATCATGAAGCTGTCATGAAGATCATGAAGCTATGATCAATGAACCCAAGCAGACTAGAGGTTTGGTGTTTTGGGTGGTTAGGAAGGTCTCTTCTAGATGGCCCATAAAAGGAATGGCATAGAAGGGTGCCATATGGGTGCCCATGGCTGTGCCACGGATTTGTTTATATACCTTCCTTTGAAATAAGAGATAATTGTGGGTTAGGATAATATTAGTAAGGAGTATGGGGAATGAGGTAGTGGGTTTGAAGTCTAAAGGATGTTGGGAAAGATAGTGTTCAACAGTGGTAAGACCATGGGCAAGAGGGATGTTGATATATAGGGAAGTAGCGTCAGCAGTGATGAGTAGGTGTCCAGGAGGTAAAGGGGTAGTTAAGATGGACAGTTGGTGAAGGAAGCAGTTGGCGTCTTTGACATGAGAGACTAGATTACAGGCAATTGGCTGGATATGTCGCTCAATGAGTGCCAAAATTCTTTCAGTGGGGGCACAATAACCAGCCACAATGCGGCGTCCAGGATTTTTTGGTTTGTGGATTTTGAGGAGCATTTAGAAGGTGGGTGTGTTGGGTGTCATAGGGGCGAGGAGGGAAATTTGATTCAGGGGAGATATTCTGGGAAGGGCCTAAGGCTCTAAGCAGGGACTGGAGTTTGTGTTGGACTTCTGGGATGGGATCACTCTAGCAAAGTTTATAGGTGGCGGAGTCAAAAAAAATTGGTGGGGGCCTTCTGCCAGATAGTCATTGCAATCCATAAACAACGTTATGGAACCCTTGTCTGCAAGTAGGATGATTAGGTCAGGATTTGTTTTGAGGTTATGTATGGCCATTCTTTCTTCCACTGAAAGATTGGTGCTCTGAGGAAGGAATCTGGGGAAGGATGGAGAGGCTAAGTTGGTGGTAAGGAATTCCTGGAAAGTGATCAGCACGGTGGTTAGCTGGGGGGGGGGGGGGGGGGAGAGAGGTCGTGATTGGCTGGTAGTATGGACTGGAAGAGGCAGGGTTCAGTGTTGGAATTTGTTTGTTGAAGGGATTGGCGGCAAAGACATGCTTCCATTATAGGGATCGGGAGAAGGAGAGTAGAGCTCAACAAGTCCAGGTTGGTTAAATTTGGGTGTTGGACTGAAACTTTTGTGGAGATGTGGGTTTCGTTGGAAAGGTTAACAACAGTGTTATGGGAATGTTTTGGCTCTGGATCTGTTGGAGGGTTGGTAGGGAGGTTTGGAGGATGTGGCAAGTAGAAAAGGTCAGCTGGGCAGGGTATAGCTGCTATAAGGGATGGATGACGAGGAACACTGTGGGTACGATGGGGGTGAATAGTGGTCCCTCAAGGTGGCAGTAGAATGTCGGCAGGTTGAATAATTTATGGAGGTGATGTCTGTAATACTCCTCCAGGTGGTGGAGAGCAAGGGATTCAATTTCAGAGACATAGTCTATGGAGTAGGGACTGCAGAGCAGTAGTATCTTAGAGAGGGAGTAATGGTGATTCTGGGATGCCTGTGCCTTGGAGATGTGTTTTTGCAGCGCCATGTTTCTGAGGGCCAGGGATTGGCGGAATCTGAAAAGTTGTAGATCATTGTGAAAGGAGTGGTGGTATCCAGAGAAAGTAATTTTTACAGTTTGGCCATTGTGGGGGCTCCATGGTTTAGGCACATTTGAGAAACAGGATGTGGGACTGGGTTTTAGCCAGAGAAAGGGATACTTTTCTAAACTGATGCAGAAAGATGGATCATGGGTCCATTGTGGCAAGAATGGTGCAAAGAAAATGGGAATGAAGTAGAAATGGGTAAAATAGGTGTTGATGGTTGTGACAGGAGCTGGATAAGTGAAAAGATGCTTAAAATATTCACAGATATGTAAAAACATGTGAAATCATGTAAAGCGGACACAAATATGTTAAAAAAAGCACAGAAATGTGGGTGAAAAGGAATGATGAGTCCTCCCTCGGGTGTGTGTGTGTGGGGGGGGGGGGGGGGGGGGGGCGCACACACGTCTTGCGATGAATGAAGGGAGAGTAGGGGGAATGGGTTAGGAAGAGGATCAAAGTTTCATGTGGCATGGGCAGGTTTGAAAGTACGTCAGGGTGAGAAATGAAGTGGGATCAATAGGAATAAATGTGATTAACTATTGAAGGAAAGAATCTGGGACATTAGATGCTGCAACAACAATGTGTGTGGTCACAAAGTGTGTGTTGTGCATGGACCGTCATTGACACAGTATGGCTCGGAAGTAGATGCGGTTTGGAATGAGATGAATAAACACAAGAAAGAGGAGAAAGAATAGACACTGAGAAGAGTAATGCTATAGTGAAGAGTAACAAAGGAAAATGTTACAGGGTTGTAGGATGGAACAAAGCCATTCGGCAAAAATCAAACAATGGAAACTCCAAGTAGGAATCTCAACAGAGTAGGAAAAGATAGATTGCTACTTATTGCAAAGAAGACACATCAAGTTGCAGACAGGCACGATTAAAAGACACTCACATATACGTTTCTTCACAGACTTTGTGAGTAAAGAGAGACACACACACAACATTCACACACACAGACACTAGCAAGCACACATCAAGCACGCACGAATACCAAGTCCAGCATCTTGGGCCGGGATGCGACACCATGTGTGATGCAAGCAGCAATCTGGAGGGGGTGGTATGGTAGTGTATGGATGGGGGGAGAGACGGATGCTGTCTGGTGGAGTGTACAGCGATTAGACCATCAGCAGGCGCAGCATTGTGAGGTTGTGGGACAGGTGGGGGGGGGGGGGGGGGAGGAAGAACAAAAAAAGGAGAGGAACAGGAAAGGACAGGAGGGTGCATTGGCAGAGGGCTGCAAAGAATCAGGGTGGGAGACCAGAATGGGGAGGAGATCATAGCACAGAGAGGGTGGAACCTACTGGGTGGAAGATGTGGAGACAGTATGTCACCATAAGCTGAAGCTGGGATAATTCTAAGAATGTCTTCTAAGGTTAACTCCTATCTGCACAGCTCAGAAAAGTTGCCTGTTCACAGTCTAGTCCCTGCATACTCCACCAGACAGTGTCTGTCTCTGTCCCCACCCGTATATTACCATCCCTTCCCCTTCCTCACCCCTCCAGATTGTTGCTTGTATCCCACATGGTGTCACATTCTGACCCGAGATCTGGTTGCAAAACCACATGCAGTTCCCCCCTCCCCTCCCCCCCCCCCCCCCCCCCCCCAAAAAAAAAAAAAAGAACCCTCTTGGATTTTATACACCTCACACCTCTCCACCAAAATCTCGCCAAGTGTAAATGCTGGCAGGAAACTGCATTGATGTGTAGTCATGCAGCATCACTGAAATTAGGAGCATCATTGATGTTATTGCTACTGCAGGTTGATGAGCTGCAGCTATGATCCGCAACTGATGTTGTAGACTGGTCATGGGATTATTACAATCGAAGCCCTTTGTAATCTTCGTGGAAATCTTCCAACTTGTGGACTAGTTATTTTCTTCTCTTTCATAATTGCAGCTGAAGGACTGATAATTGTTCAACTACCCAAACCTGTTCAAAATTCTTAATTCATGCTAGCAGTTGATTTTGGATGGTTGCGTGATCTTGGCAGTCAATCTTTGTGGCTATTGACAACAGATATAAACTCCCGCAAATCTGTGTACCCAGAACTCCATCAATTCTCTTTAAAATTTCAAATTTCTGGGTACTATTCTTGTCCTTCATAAATTTTATGTACTCCCAACCATACTTGTTCTGAGCTGTTGTCAACAACATGCAATGTTTGTGGTAGTTTTTTTTCCCATGATACTGGTTGGTAAATTAAAGTCTGTTCAGGAGTTAAGACTTCCTATTATTCAATCTTGCTCACTTTATTATTTCAGCACACTCACCAATGTCTTCCGATCGAACCTCATTTCCCCAAGTGCTGCAGTTACTGCTGAATTTAAGAGTTCAAATCAGACATCCAATTCTCAAAATAAATAAGTTGCTTCTGATAATCAGATATCATATATTGTACTCTTGTGTACAGTGACTATTAATTATAAAATTGATTTACCATTGATACATCACAATTACCTTGATCAGGACCAAAACAGTCTACCCTAGTTAAGATTCCAATTGAGTAACTAGGTAACAGTTTTTATCTTGTCCCTGTCACATCATAGGCATTGTAATGCTTGCTCTTCCTCTACAGTTTGCATCTTATCCCCTAAATCTACATATATACTCCACCAGCCACCAAGCGATGTGTGGCGGAGGGCACTATTCGCGCCAAAGTCATAGTCCCCCCATCCCCCCTCTCTGTTCCACTCGCAGATCGCGCGAGGGAAAAACGACTGTCTGAGCACCTCAGTACGAGCTCTAATTTCCCTTATCTTTGAATGGTGATTATTGTGTGATTTAAAAGTTGATGGCAATAATATATGCTCTACATCCTCGGTGAAGACCAGATTTTGGAATTTTGCGAGCAGCCCCTTCCATTTAGCGCACTCTCTATCAGTGAGTGTGTCCCACTTCAAACTTTCTATGAGATTTGTAATGCTCTCGCGATGGCGAAGTGTACCAGTCAGTGCCGCTCTTCTTTGGGCCTTCTCAACCTCATGAATCAGACCCAACTGGTAAGGGTCCCACACAGATGAACAGTACTCCAAGACTGGATGAACTAAAGTATTGTGAGCAATTTCCTTTGTTGAAGGATTGCATCGCTTCAGGATTCTACCAATAAACCGCAATTTAGAGTTTGCCTTACCTGTTACTTGTGTAATCTGATCATTCCATTTCAGATCATTTCGAATAGTCAAACCCAGATGCTTGACAGATGTCACTGCTTCCAGAGACTGTACTCGTAAATTGATGGGGATTTTCGATTTTTTATACACAGTAGGTGACACTTACTAATATTGAGAGATAATTGCCAGTCACTACACCACGCATTTATTTTCTGCAAATCCTCATTGATTTGTTCACAACTTCCATGTGATACTACTTTACTGTAGACTACAGCATTATCGGCAAACGTTCTAATGCCACTGTCAATACCATCAACCAGATCGTTTATGTAAATCACTGCCCTGGGGCACACCTGATGATACGCTTGTTTCTGTTGAAGTCGCCCCATTCAGGGTGACGTACTGCTCACTGTCTGTTAGAAAACTTTCTATCCAACTGCATACACCATTGGATAGACAGTAAGCATGCACTTTTTGGAGCAAGTGACAGTGTGGAATTGAGTCAAACGCCTTTCGTAAGTCGAGGAATATGGCATCAACCTGGGCGCTGTTGTATATCATGCACAAAGAGGGTCAGCTGTGCCTCGCATGACCACTGTTTCCGAAAACCGTGCTGTTTTCTGCAGATGAGCTCCTCAGAGTCTAGAAAGGTCATTATGTCTGAACACAAAATATGTTCCATGATTCTACAACAATTCGATGTCAGTGAAATTGGGCAATAATTATGTGCATCAGATTTTTTACTCTTTTAATAGATTGTTATGACCTGGGCCTTCTTCCAGTCCTGTGGAACTAACTGCTGTTCCCGTGATCTCTGATAGATGATGGAGAAGAATTGTGCTATATTTCTAGCATAGTCAACATAAAATCGTATGGGGATACCGTCTGGGTCAGATGCTTTCCTGGCGTCTAAGGATCTTAACTGTTTTACAATCGCAGATACACTAAACATTACGTCAGCCGTCCGTGTGTTTGTTCGACAGTTGAAATGGGGAATGGTATTGCAATCCTCTACCATAAACAAGTTCTTGAAAGCTAGGTTTAGAATTTCGATCTTCTCTTTATCATCATCCATTACATTACCTGTACTGTCAGCAAGAGAAGGGATTGAATTATTTCTAGTATTCATAGATTTGTTTGGGTTTATTTTTAGAATCTGTAAATAAAATATTGCTTTCAAATTTGTTAAAAGAATCTCTCATTGACATTTTGACAGCTGCTTTCATTTCACATAATTTCTGTTTGTCAGCGGGGCAGTGACTACACGTAAAGATGCCTGTGCAAAATTGTCTGCTTTCTCAGCAACTTCCTAATATGTTTGTTGAACCAAAGTGGACCTTTCCCTCCCCTATATTTTTGCTAGGCACATATTTCTCTAGCACGTGGTGGTCGATACCATTAAATTCCGACCTAAGATGCTCAGTATCTTTCTGTCCCTCGGTGAATGCTTTGAACTGACTATGAAGATATTCATTGATGACAGTTTTATTTGCTTTCCCAAACAAGAAAACTCTTTGCTGTTTCTTTCAATTTTTTTTTTTTTTTTTTTTAAAAAAAAATATCAGGTCTGTTTGTCACCAAGATATCTCATCTGTTCCCATCTCAAGTTGGTTTTCTAACCAGTTACTCAAGGTTGTATGTTGAGAGTGCTCCTAGAATAGCTTCACATGAGACTTTGCTTCTGCCCCTGTGATAAATGTGTAATTTTCCCAGTCAATGGATGCCAGATTAAAGTCTCCACTTATAATTAAATGGATAATTTTGATATTTACTTCCTATGTACTCAAGACTTTCCCTGAAATGTTCTGCGACGTTTGTTGCAAATGCTGGTGATCTATAAAAACATCCTAATGCAATGGTCACTCCTTGTCTGATTGACAGCTTTAGCCAGACTGTTTCATAGTGCGACCCAGTATCGATCTCAATGAGCACACCGCCTCCCATAGCACCAGTCCTATCCTTCCTAAACATTGTCCAATCTGAGTTCAAAATTTCACTGCTATTTATGTGTGGTTTCAACCAGCTTTCAGTACCTAATACAATATTGGCATTACTACTGTTTATTTCAGAGAGTAACTCAGGGATCTTGCTACAGACACTTCGTCAATTTACTAACATGAGATTTGGCATATTTAAATCCTTTGGAACGACCTTTTTAGGTGAACTAACAATTTTTACATTTGGGACACCCGCATCAGTGTCATGAAGTGTTAATTTTTCAGGCCAACAGTTTGTTTCCCGTGGGGAGGAACTTAATCTAAAAAATATCCATGTGCACACCACAAGTACTGTGCTATCCATGTAGCTGTTTCCTGTGTGTAGTGCACCCCTGATCTATCGAGGGGCATCCTGCAACCTTCCACCCCTTAGCGTAGGTCGAGGAATCTACAAACATTTTCATCACAGAATTGATGTAGCCTCTGGTTTAGATTCTCCACTTGACTCCAAACCAGAGGACCTCAGTCCACCTTGGGTATGATGCTGCAAGTCGTCAGCTTGGCTTCCACTCCTTGAGAGATGGAGGCCGCTTTTCCCAATTTAGCCAGCCATCGAAAGGACCCAAGGATTTCCTCAGAACCCCGACAACTGGCATTGTTGCTGCCAAGATGTGCAACAGTCTGCAGCTGGCTGCTCCCCGCACGCATGATAACCACCTGAAGAGCCTCTTCCACATCCAGGAGAAGGCCCCCCGGCAAGCACACCAAGTGAATATTGGACTTCTTCCCCACCCTAGCCGCTATGTTCCTCAGGGGCTCCATGACCCACGTAACATTGGAGCTCCCAATAACTAACAAACCCCTATCTGTACGTGCCTGTCCGGACCTTGCTGAAGGAGTGACCACTTTTGGCAGTAGGTGCATTCTGACCCGGCTCAGCCTCCCCTCCAGCATCAGATAACACATTAAATCTATTCACAAAGTGCATGGGATTTGGCAGGAGCCTTCGTCCCCCATGCAGCCATTGCCTTGAGGCTCAAGACCTTGTCATAGCCTGCCACCCGCACTGAGGTGAGAGTGGGCTGACCGGCTCAGTCGCACCTGAGGTCGGCTCAGTGACAGAGAGCTGTGACATTACCCCTGAATATCTAATACAGCAGAGGCTGCCCCAGGCACCCCATCCCCACTGCACCTCAAGGTGGCACTCTGGAGCCTTTTGACTGTGGCCAACAAAGCTTCCAGCAGCATTTGGACTGTGGCCAACTCCTCCTGCATCCGCACACAACAAACAAAATCCCTATCCATCTAGCTAATATGTGATTACCAAGGCTGGAACCAATGACACAGAATAAACCACCTGACCAGCAAGTGCAGCGAATGTGGGAAAATTGTCACCCTGGCATGCAGATACCCAGCATCCATCTACTCCCGAATGCATGAGCATAAGTGAAATGTATATCCAAACAGTAGGTTATATTATCTATGTAATTTTTTTACTGTGGCAATCATTACTTGTCAGAAACTTCCTGGCAGATTAAAACTGTGTGCCCGACCGAGACTCAAACTCGGGACCTTTGCCTTTGCTACCGAAGCACGACTCGCGCCCGGTACTCACAGCTTCACTTCTGCCAGTATCTCGTCTCCTACCTTCCAAACTTTACAGAAGCTCTCCTGCGAAACTTGCGGGACTAGCACTCCTGGAAGAAAGGATACTGTGGAGACACGGCTTAGCCACAGCCTAGAGAATGAGATTTTCACTCTGCAGCGGAGTGTGCGCTGATATGAAACTTCCTGGCAGATTAAAACAGTTTTAATCTGCCAGGAAGTTTCATATCAGCGCACACTCCGCTGCAGAGTGCAAATCTCACTCTGGACTACTTGTCAGTTCAGTAAATACTTGTGTTACACATGACATCACCAAAGTCATATATTAAACTACAGATTCCTCCTCTTAGGGGAATGATGTCATCACTACTGTGAAACACCAACAAGCGTCAACATTCAAGGTTCAAAACTATTTTTAATGTTCTTAATTACAAATATCAATAGCTTGTGTATATTTGATGTATAACAACAGCTGTAATTACATTTCATTTGTAATAAACATATTTATTCATGTTTATGACTCTACAGGAGTTATAAAACTATAATTATAAATTGATCAGTGTAGTTATTATAGAGAGCTTAATACCCATTCTTGTGAAGTAGATTTCATCGTTATTCACATTCATCAATTATAAACTGCCACTGAACCAGACAAGTCGTGTTTTGAGTAATTAACAAGCCTTTGTTGTTGGGCATTCTGTAGTCAGTTACCTGTCTTTCCAGTCCTGGAGAATAGCATACCAAACTCAGACATTTGCCTCTACTATGTCATCTTTAAATTAGCATGAGGAACAGATTGGCTCAGGTAAATTCATCTGCTTTGCTACTTTTGAGAAACCTCAAAACTAACAGTACAAACTTATGTAGTAACTGTCAAAGTAAATCTCTTTCCACAAGAATTTTTGATAGTGTTCCTATTTATGTATCATTTTTTCCTCCTCTAGGTGCACCTCTCCTTTCCAACACACCATACATATATACAAATTGGGGTACAATTACAACCCTATCTTACCCTTCTACACATACATATTGAGGTAACCTACTTTTACTACATTCCATATTCATATCATGAAAAGGAAAGTTGCTACTCACCATATAGCGGGAGTTGCGTTTGCGCGCACGCTTGTGTGTGTGTGTGTGTGTGTGTGTGTGTGTGTGTGTGTGTGTGTGTGACCTATTTTTGATTAAGGCCTTGCTGGCTGAAAGCTTATTTGCGACAGTCTTTTCACTGTGCCTATCTGCGACTCAGCATTCCGTTATATGGTGAGTAGCAACTTTCCTGTCCATAATATTGTCACTTTCCATCCTGGATTTTCCATTGTTTGATACATATTCATATCTGGTTTCTAATCTGTCATTTGTACTGTATTTATGTTACTCACTACTGTAAATCTGAATGCCCTCCTATTATATGTTTCAACAATCATGGTCCATTATATGTACGGTTTATAGCAAAGGGTATATTCCACTCAATTCCCCTGTCAAAGGTGGTGGATTCAGCACCACTTAGAAGGAAAAGAAAAAAGAAGAAAAAAGAGGGAAAAAGCTATTAATTTGCTAACTAAAATTAGTTAATTTCTTTTATTTGCGACATTCTAATGCAACAGTATGTCATTCGTTACCTATAATTATCTCCTTGTGTATTTATTTGCTATCTCATCATGTTGCTCGTAAAGAGTACTTACGGTTTTAAAGAAGATAGGCAAAGAAGTGAGAGATTTCTGTGCAGAAATCTAATGCTGAAGAAATGTAGCAGACACTTCGATGCCTAGCAGGTGTCAATCTAAAAAATTCACATAGAATGTGAACTCATCTCAGGCATATTTCTTATACATCTTTTGATTGTTTATAAATGGTTGGTCGATGTATAAGCACATGTAGTGCTTACATTATTTGTGGAAAATTTTGCTGACTGGTTACTCCCTAATTATTTCGTCTATTGATATTATGCTTCAACATTAGAGAAGGAAAGTTGCTACTCACCATATAGCAGAGATGCTGAGTCGCAGTAGATTGTGTGAGTCTTTTTGTTGTGCCTGTTGCTACTCAGCACCTCTGCTATATGGTGAGTAGCAACTTCTTTCTGTAATTTTGTTACATTCCGTCCCGGATTTTCCAGTGATTGATATTATGCTTCCTTAATTTAAAATACTTTATATCCTTTTTTGGAATTGTAGTGGATAAACGTTTCCTTCATTGTTATCTGATTGACTATTATTTCCTGGTGTATAATTCCAGTGTTCTTTGCGTAATGTAACCAGACTTTTGACAAATGCCAACAAGCCAACTGTTGACCACCCACTATATCAAACCTCTTTCCTTGCATCAGAAGATAATCTGCCCACGAAACCCTTAACTAAATGACTCTCCCCTATGGGATCATCTAAGTATTTAGATCTTGTTCAGTGCCACTCAGTATATTTTTTATAAGTTCCCCAATTATTATTGCAATACCGTGGGTCACAAAGCTCAAGTGTCAGTTTTCTTGAGTAGCTGGAACCTGTACTTCTTTTCAAACTTTCCTCAAAAATCAGTCCACGACAAGAGTGCTCCAGCATTAGCAGTTCCCCACTCTGCTGCGTCAACCTCTAAATAATTTAGTGCAAAATTAGTCCTCTTTGAATCATCCCATCACTTGGATAAAAATTCAATAAATATTCAAAATGTACATAGGCGAACCTCCCTACTGGCTTAAGTTTAGGGAATTGTTTGGCTAAATCAGTTCCCTCAGCCCACAGTTCCCACTAAACTTTCTTTTATTTAATTCCTCCTTAGTCTTCGTCAATTCATTCCAAATTTTCTACGGTTTTCTCTCCACGTACCTGTTTCTGCACTAGAAACAGGTGTATCTACACATGATTCAATATTTTCTCATACATTATTATTGACTAAGCAGATGACATGCTCCTTAAAACTAGCAAGTGTAGACCATGAAATAGCTTCAACACCTGAATCATTGCTTTCTTGCGACACCCTTAACCTTACTTGTGTGCATGAGACTTGATTGTGTATTGCATTAAACTCCCACTCAGTTAATTCCTTTAATTGCATCAAATCCTTTTCCACACTCTTAAGTTGCTCATTCACTTCATTACAAACTAAGTTGCATTGTTTCAAAATTTCACAATTTAGGTCATCTTTTAAGATGGAAAGTGTTGTCTGTAAGCGCGGTATGTTAAGCTTCCTGGAAGATTAAAACTGTGTGCTGGACCGAGACTCGAACTTGGGACCTTTGCCTTCTTTGGGCAAGTCCTCTACCATCTGAGGTACTCAAGCACGACTCATGACCTGTCCTCATATCAGCGCACACTCCACTGCAGAGTGAAAATCTCATTCTGGAAACATCGCCCAGGTTGTATCAAAGCCATGTCTCCACACTATCCTTTCTTCCAGGAGTGCTAGTTCTGCAAGGTTTGCAGAAGATCTTCTGTGAAGTTTGGAAGGTAGGAGGCGAGGTACTGGCAGAATTGAAGCTGTGAGGGCGGGTCGTGAGTCATGCTTGGTAGAGCAGTCAGTAGAGCACTTGCCCGCAAAAGGCAAAGGTCCTGAGTTTGAGTCTTGATCCGGCACACAGTTTTAATCTGCCAGGAAGTTTCATATCAGTGCACACTCCACTGCAGAGTGAAAATCTCATTCTGTGATATGTTACTTTGGATTTCTCATTTATCTTATGTGAATCACTGATATGCTATTAGTGTGTTATTTGTTGTTTCTATTTCATTTGTTTAATTCTGATTTAGTGTTTTCTAAACAGAGAGTTAACTCTTTCATGTCATTACTAAATTGCATACGACACATTTTGGGATTACCAGCACATCCACAACATTGTTCGTGGCACTGCAGGTGTACAGTGTCTACAATGATACACATGCAATTAAACTCGGCTCAGTACTGTAACGAGGCTAGCCACGATGCTGTAGTACATAGACAAAGTCTGGTTGTAAAACCACTTGCAGTTTACCCCACAACACGAACACTGCCACCAAAACATTTTGGACACTAATGAACTCAGGTTTTATACAGCTCACCAGTATCTCACTGTGACTAGATGCTGACGAGAAGCTGAATTAGTTTCTAGGTTGGGCTGCATCACCAAAAGTGAATGAGCCGTTGAAATATCTGCCACTGCAGATTGACAAGCCACAGATGCTGTCTGTGACTGCTGCTGTAGACTTGTCATGGTTAATTCAGTTGAAGCCTTCTCGTTGTAGTTGAAACTCGTTTGCTTGTCGACTAGCTAGTTTCTTTTCTATCGTAATTTCAGTTGGAGGCTTTAATAATAATTCATCAACTACTCAGATGTCGTACAAAATTTGTAATTCACAGTGCTATGAGTTGCTTTTGCACTGCAGTGTATTCTTGGCTGTTGACCTTTGCAGCAGACAACAGTTATCAAGTGCAGCAAATCTTTGCACCCAAAAGCCACCAGTCTTTCTCAAAATTTAAGATTTCTGGTTACTGTTCTTGTCCTTTGTGAGTTTTTATTTACTTCGCTTCATATTTGTTTTGGGCTGCTCATCATTCGCCACATTGCTACTTCTTTCTCGTGATATTGGGTACTGTAAAATCTGATTGGGAGCTACAAGTTTCTATTATTCAATCTCGATCACCTTACTATTTGTGCACACTCGTCAATATCTTCTGATTGACCTTTATTTCTCAAAGTGCTGCAGTTACTGCTGGAAGTTAAGAGTGCAATGTAATATCCAGTTCTCGAAATAAGCACAATGCTTCTCACAAGGAATGTATTGTATACTGTAGTCTCATTTACAATGACTGTATATAGCAGATCTGCATCATTTTATTTGGAACAGATATGTCAATAAGAACTGTGTCTAAAAACGGTCTGTATTAAGATTCCAAATGAATAACAGGTCTTCTCTTATCCCTGGGATGTCACAGCCACCCACCCTTCCTTTGAGGCAGGATGACACGGAATAAACTGCCCAACCAGTACGTAACGTGGCCGTCATGGCTTGCAGATCCAAATGTTAAGTTATACTAATTCAGCACAAACATAAACTTTTTGTATTGGTGATTGTCGTCCGAAGGTTCAGTAAATGCTTGCGCAACATATCACTTCATTAAAGTTATATGTTACACTATGGTACTTTAACAGTGGTTTGCAGATAAGAGAAATATTACTTTCAGTACATGTTTATGACTGTTAATGATTTTATTTGCGTTAGATAACAGTAACAGCAGTACACAATATCAGGACACATCTGTTATCTCTAGTCTCACCAAGAACATAACATTGTGGAATTTGAACACATAATAATACATGTTTCATTATAAATTGTCTATGTATTCATTATAATAATGTGCAACCAGATTCTTGACAATGCAGTCATTATCTTGTTCCAGGTGCCACATGTCAGCAAAAGCATAGTAATGACATGTGCCACTTCAACCTCAGAAAATGTTGGGCCCGGTTGTCGTGAATGTGTACTATTGCCAAATAATAGTCCATTTGTAAAGTCAGTTCGATTCTGGCAAAGTGCGAGTTTGGGAAAGGTGCAGTTTAAATGTGGTAGATGTCCATAAAATGTGAGTGTGCAATACATTCCAAAAATTGGCAGTGCAACGTAATTTTCTGCTCACCCACCTCTAGCCTCCCTACATTCGGCTGACCAGGTGCCACTGGACCCCATCCCACCATTCTGAAATTGTCAAATTAAGTCTGCATGTGACCTCAACTACTGTAGCTTCAGCTGAGAATGTAAGATGACCCTTATATTAAGCTTTTATACGACGTAAGAATGTAGACCTTGGGAACAGACTGTAGTGATGAATGATGAATTTGGGCAAAAAATTAGTCGTATGGCCAGATAAATAAGTTATTTGGTTCTAAATTATCTCAAAAGATAAAACATAACTTGTCTTTCACTTGGCTCGTCGGTGTGCTAATAATGACAGTACGAGGACTTAATTTTCCACCTGACAGTTACACAAATTGTCTGAACAGTTAGTGATATAGTAACTCAGAGGCTGATGCGGAAAACTGTCTTATTTGTATTTTTTTTTGTGATGTGCCAGTGTTGTGTTGTGTTGTGTTGTGTTATACTGACACATTTTGGCCTCTTGATTAATCGTACTTACTTTGATTTTAGAATATATCTGTGTAGTGTGCGATGCTATAGAGTGTGGGGTCTCACGGAGGTGGTAAGTGAGTAACGTCTCGTTTGCCTCCAGCCCGAGATGCCACTTGAAGTCGCCATCAAGGAGGAGCAGCCAGACAGTGGGGATGAAGCTGAAAGAGGACACGTGAGTATATCGAAATAAAGTTCCACTCGTACATAAATCAGTGCACTTAGGCACACAGTTAAGTACCGTAGTGCGATACAACCATTGCACCGAATCATGCTCGACTTTGAGCATTTCTGTACAGTTATCTGTGTGCACTTCCTCTTAACCTGCAGTCTGCAAATTGACATAATTGGGCTTGTAAAGTTCCTGGTATTGGAAGTTGTAACTCAGCTTCTTATTGATATCCACCACATATCCTCTCATCTGATTCCAATGACCTAATAGGATAATATATCTTTAAGAATTAGGCATGCACAGTTAAGACAACTCTGACTATAAGAAGAAACATCGCCTTTTGCAAGAGGCACCTTGAAAAAAAATTATTTTTAATATTGTGACTAATCAGAATTACAAACTGTTTTATTGCCAAAGTATCTGCCAAAAAGTTAACATTATTCCTGTTCTATGCTTCTACATTTATTGATTATCTACATTTCAATAATACAAGGGGAAATAAAGTTTTAAAAAAGTTTACATTGATTTTTATGTTCACTCCCTTTTTGCTTACTATCTAGCCACTCATGTGGTATCACTGATTTTAATCACCATTATCTTAATAGTACAATTGAAAATGCAGTGAGTGAAATTTATAATCTTGGTTCTCACAAATATTTGGCTATTTCTTCCAAATATTTTGCAATTTCTGATTTTGGTGAGACCTGAGAACATAGCTGTTTTTTTCCTGAATACATAGCGGATTTTGAATCTATAACAATGTGAGAATGTGACTATTCCTTTGCCTCTCAGTTCCAAACCTACCATCTGCTCTCTGCTCTCTCATTGGCTGCCGGGAACTAGCAATGGACACACCCCTTTTGTTCCCATTGTACCTGACAGCTATCACCTTTTACTCTCTCCTGCATAAATCTATAATATTCTCCAATAGCAAAGTCAGTTCAGTTCTGACTACAAATCAGTTTCAGACAAACTGCAGTTTGAACGCGGTTGACATTCATAAAAATCCGAGGTACCCAGTATATATTCCCGCCGTCAGCAGTGGGGCAAAATTTCCCGCTCATCACCACTTTCCTCCCCACATTCATCTTAGTTCTCAGGTGAGCCATTGTCACTGTTCTCCCTCCAACCATTTCACAAATTTCTGTCAAGTACAACTTTAACGGCTCGAGCAGTTTATGTCACAGCTCGAAAACACATGGGTTCTGCTTGATCTGACGACTTCTCTCAGTACTATTTCTGTAACGCATTTTCACATTATTAAAGCACTATTGATTTTTATAATAAAAGGAACTGTGATACACAGGCTGCAATATCTTGTAAAGTGTCAGTTACATGTAACAACACCAGATACACCGGTGTGTAAAAATTAAGAACGAAAGTAACTATTGTGCGACGTCGCTGCCGAGTAACGCAACTCAGTGAAACTTGCTCTGTATGTAGAATGAACTGTTGCAATATGGTACAGAAGGTAACTGAAGGGAACACCGAATGAGGCAAACAGGACTTGCACTTCTATTACAAGACAGTTATTACACTGAAATTACTGCAATTTATAGATGGCAACACATGCTCTGTACCATGTTCTCATGTTGGCTTCAAGGTTGGTAAGAAGTTCTTGTAGCACAGTGTTCCATTCGTCCACCAACACTACATTTGTCGGTGCATCTCAATGTACTGCAATACGCTACATCTTTGCGACACGTGCAGATGTGCTCGACAGGATTTAAGTCGTGGAACGGGCACGCCAGTCCATGTACTTGATACCCTCTCATACCAATAGTTCCTCCACCTGCACAGTTCAATGCCGTTGCACACAATGGGGCCTGGGCCAAATTCATCCCTGAAAACACACGTGGGGAAGAAAAACTGTGTTACAGTGATACTGACTGACGAGTGTACCACATTCGAAGATTTGGAGGTCAGTGTGCCTGAGCGGCTATACTGTTCCTTACACCGTACACCTGGACAGCCAAAATCATTATGTTTTACAACATTCCTGCGTGCATTACATGGTCCCAGCTCTCACCACATGAGGATACATCTGGAATCACTGTGCAAATTGAATCTGCCTCATCTGAGAAGAGCACACGACTCCAATCCTCATTGGTTCCTCGTTGGTCCAGACCCTATGCTCTTGGCACTTTTACAAATCACTGAACACGGTACCACTCACGATTCGACATTGTTGTGAGACTGTACTCCTTCGCCGTGGGCATTTTTTAAGCATGCTTTCTCGGCACGACTTCATTTTTATGAACAAAAATGTGCAACCACATCAAACAGGACAGGGAAAGGAGAACGAGGAGATATTCGCTCACGTCGAGCATGCGTGGCATGCATCTCGGGGACATACTGCAGCACGTCCCCGTGTGCCATCGACAACTTGAACGTGCCCACTGCGAGAACTCCTAACTGCCAGCGTGTGAGCACGTTGTGAGGAATGCGTTCCCATCCGTGGTGATCACACACCATATTAGCAATCGTGTCCAGTCTTTTGTAATGTTAAGGTTACCACTGATAATGTCAGATTAATATGATTTATTTTGTTTGTTAGGCATTAAATTTTTCACTAATTTTTTCCTTGTTTCATTTGAATGTCACCATCTTGTTCTGAAGCTGCTTAATAGCTGGTAATGTTTTTATCTGGTATTCTAATACATGAAAACAATAGAATTTCTCATTTGCAATCTAGTAATCTCGTAACCAAATGCAATATTGAATTTGGTTTAGAATTGAGTGATATTTTTTGAATGACAGCACAGTGGACAGACGTTTCTAAGTGAGAGGCTAAGGAATGCTGTCACAGCATCAGGTCAACAGAGATGCGACAGCCCGTATATTAGTCTATTACATGACGTAAAAACATCTACTTCATCAGCAATAATTTAATCTGTGAATGTAAGATGACATATTTTTCAAATGACGAATTTTGGTAAAAACCTCATCCTCCAGTACTAGAGGCCACTGTCGGACTGCACAAAGAAGCAACCAAATACAGCAACTCCAGTGATCACAACTCCATGTCTCGAGCCCCTTTAAGCCGTCATGTGGATTGTCATTATATTTAAGTATAATTTTTAACCTTTACGTTTTAATACACACTGCTGCTGCTGTTCCCAGGTGCTCTGGACACATTTACAAGTAGCACTTTTCCGTTCCATCTGTCAGGACATTAGGTCCTCTGTACCTGTTTATGCTTGGCGAAAAGCCAACGCCTCTGTGCTTTCAACAGGTTACGACACGCTGCCATTTGAGAGTGTGCGTGTTAAGATTTGAGACACTTAGGGGCCAAGTAACTGTATTTACATGTTTGGTGTTTGGCAGCTTTCCTACATTTGCCGTGTGCGAGTTTGCTGCTGTAATCCGATTTGTGTCACTATTTCTATCTTCATTTTTGACCGACTAAATGGCATGCCATTGTGACTGTACAGATGAAGAATTTGTGAAGATTCTAACTAGAAGCAACAGCGAGAATGACCTCTTTGCCAGAGATGACTAGCGACAGGAACTCGAAGTAACAGCTGAGCCAAGTATGACGGTTGGTGCGACACTTCCATCTGTCTCTAAAAGAGATGAAAATTCTTCAGAATCTGAAGTTTCTGATAGTGAGAGTGAAAGATTTGTGGAATACACCTAAGGAATTTCCTTTCACAGGTTTGTAGTTGACTTGTGTGTTCATTCAGTTATGCTACACCTCTCACAACTATGGGATGCAATGGGCAAATGAAAGGTTTTGAACATGGTCTGAGAAGTGCTACTGACAGTCCAAAATTTTATGTGCAAACTACACAGAGAACAATACTTGCTGTCAACAACAGTAATGTAAAACTACTCCCATTCTGCTTTGGTTGACACTTCTGTGTAAGTAGTTGTAAGTTGGTGTGTATTTATATAAACATCTCAAAAATTACTGAAAATTGGTTATTTCATTAGGTTTTTGCTAATGTGATATTTGCTGATAACACAATTGTCACAATAAATAGTTTGTATGCACCTTTATACGTAAATTAAAAGTGCTTATTAATGGGTTTTATTTCTTTTGAGCAGATGATACTATGAAATTTTAAATCTTCACCAAAATAGCTTTCTTTTTTTCAGACAACACTAACTACATGTTAAGAGTAAGGAAAATACAAATGGCAGTCTGAATGATAACAACTAGAAAAACATATCCCTTGGTGTAATTTTTTATATTTGCTGGGCGGCTGTTGTCCAAAAGTAAACTGAAGATGCGAGAAACAGTACTTTTAATTTACTCTGTAAATGAGGTGAGCCTAGAGAGGTGCAGTTACCATATGGAAGGACTAAGCCTATCAGACACAATTTGTGGCAATATGACAATTTTCAAAAGTGAATATTATGAAAGGGATAGTTATGTACACCTTAGCACATAGAGGAGATGCAGGGTTGCAGACAGGCACAACAAAAAGACTGTCACAAAATAAGCTTTTGGCCAACAAGGCCTTTGTCAAAAATACCCCCCCCCCCACACACACACACACAAGCAAATGTAACTCACAGACACATGACCACAGTCTCTGGCAGCTGAAGCCAGACTACTGTAGCTTCTGCTGCCAGAGACTGTGGTCGTGTGTGTGTTTCGTCTATTTTTGACAAAGGCTTTGTTGGCTGAAAGCTTATTTTGTGACAGTAAATGTGATTTATTAGTCTCATTACATACATTGTACAGATCATATGATCTGTTGTACAGAAGACACATCAAGTTTAGCAAAAGTATGATGTATAATGATTTACAGAAATTCTTTTTGCACTATTTTAAGAATAATGCCAATAAAATACTACACTGCAATATTTACTATAAATTATCAGTTTACCAATTTCCTTTGTTGTACACAGACAACACCGCAATATTAGGCATAGATTTTTATTGCTCAAAGTGTCAGACTGTCTTCCATGAATTCTTCAATGGTATAGTAACATTTCTGAATTAAAATATTTTTGAGGAAACTTTTCAGCGAACCAAGGTCCATTGTGAACATGTTTATTCCTTTTAATTTGTTATATATATTTTAGCCCAATGTACAGTGTGTCTGAGCATAAAGCTTTAAATGATGTGAAAGAAATTTGAAGTTTTTCTTGTGATGATTACTGTAGCTATGCTTAAAACGGAACTTTTCAACATTATGTTGATTATTATATACAAAAATCAAAATTTCAAAAATGTACAATGATGTAATTGTTAGTATTTTTAATTTCTTGAACAATGGGTGACATGACTCATTTTTGTGGGCAGCACACAAATTTTTAATGATTGTCTTCTGAAGAATTAGTAGCTTTGTACTTCTTCTAGAGTTTCCTCAGAAAATTATGCCATACTGAACAACAGATTCAAAATACCTGTGGTAGACTGCCTTTCTTGTGGCCATGTGAGTGGCACCAGGTAAAATAGACATTGCAAAAACTAGGGAATTTAATTTATTTGCCAGTCTACATGTGTCTTCCAGTTTAATCTTTTATCCAGGCTTAGGCCCAGTCTTTTTGTTGTGCCTATCTGCGACTCAGCATCTTCGCTCTATGGTTAGTAGCAACTATCCTTTTCATAGTATTGTCACATTCCATCTTGGATTTTTTGAAAGTTAGTTATTTTCAAGGAAATGTAAATTACATGTAAACGGTGCATCACTAAAACTCAAACAACTTAAGTTTCATACTACATCATTCTTCTTCCAGCTGTTGTTGGCAATCTTGGGTGCCAGTTGTTCTTAGTAAGCAGCAGTAATCCTTGAGTGGCCTAGATGTTGAAACAGTGCAGAGTATGATAGGACAACAGCATATTTTGATAAATTTTTGTACGTGTGCTTAGCACCAGATGTAATCCGCTTTTCGATATACCGAAAATCCATAGTTTATCCCAGAGCTAGTTCTGCCAAAATATTTGGCTTCAGAACAGTGAAACAAATATTTCAGTGTACCAGCAACGGATTGTCACTGAAAAGACAGCACAGTGAGGACACCCAAACCCGTCGAAAGAGCTCAGTTGCCGGTTTAGGTGAATCTGAGGTGACAGTCGCGATCACTGACGAAGATTATCAGCGCAAGCAAACTGACAGTGCTTATATTTCTGAGGAAGGTCTTTGGAACAGATCCTACACATCAGAGGTAAGAGAAGCAAAACTGCTAGCACAAAGAGAGCGAGTCACTGCAAATTGCTTTTGTATCGATCAAAAAATGATTCTGTGGGGCACATCAGATTCTTTTCTGACAAGATTATTTTTATAGCATATACAAAAGTGAGCCAGAGGAATGACTACTGGCTCTTAATCAACCAGTGAACATTCCTGTGGTTGCTGGAAAGAAATATCCTGCCAGTCTTCACATCAGATGTTTTTTTTAAAAGAATAGAACTGTCTGCATTAGATGTTTTTGAAAGAATAGACACTGTTCCAGAAGAAGTTTATTTGAAAGTTATTTTGGGCAATGTCTGAACTCCATAAGTCATTTAGTGAGACCCCAAACTGTTTGGTACAAAACTGGATGCCAGTTGATTTTGATATGTTTTGGCCTCCTACCGACCCTGGTTTAACCCTCCACTGTGCTGCTTTGCAGATGTGCAGAGCAAAGTTAACCCTGAAAACTGCATTGCAGTGTTGCTTTATAAAACTAATTAAAATAATCTGGCACTAGAACATGCTACCGAGTTGGTGATGCAACAGTGTGTGCTCCTCCGTGTACAGTTTTCACCCTGGCATACATTTCTCTCTTTCGATGGTGACTATTAGTGTCTGTAAGCAAGAACATGTGAACGTAAAAAATATATAGTGCTTCTATATCATTTGAAGAGTATGCTGTTCAGTGTTTGTCAATTCATAAACAAATTTGTCCATTAGAAGCACGTTACTACATAAAGATGTATATGAAACAAAACACATAAATGTGGGTATAAACTTGTTTTGTGTGCGGAAAAATGGGCTTTGCACACAAAATTGAAATTACAAAGGGCAAGAAAAAATCCAGAATTCAGGTTAGGTAATGAAGTAGATATTGGAGCACATGAAAACATTGTTATTCACCTCATCAGGGAAATTCCCGGGGACCAGAACTGCAAGATCCATTTTAATAGATATTATACCTGTATTAATGTAGTTGTGTACCTATTGAAAATTCAATGTGTAAGAATATGCCAGAGAAATAGAATACCAAACTATAAATTTCAAAATGAAAAGGAGCTGAAGAAAGAAGTATGTGGGTATTTTTAGAAATACATTACTACCATTGATAAGTTGGACATTTCCTCCATTTTGTGTAAAGACAATAGTTTTGTCTCTTTCCTGTCCACCTTTGTCAGCTAGGTGCCAAAATCTGAAATGAAAAGGCAAAAAAGAAGATAAAAGACAGAGTGGTACCATGTCCTGCTGCTGTTTCTGTTTACAACTAACATATGGAAATATAGATTTATTAGATATCAGTGTTGGCAGATGTCATATACAGATTAGATCCAAACAATGGTATTTACATTTGTTTTTCCTCTGACTAGTATAACTACAGTGTATTCATAGATTCTCTACAGAAGGGTACTCACAGAAAAAAAGAACATCAGACATGCTGATGCACCATATTGACTAAATTGGTCTCAGAGCAAGAAAGCGAGATAGACCAGCTAGCACAGATCCAGTAGATACTGACAGACTCAAATATAAGGGATCATTGTTACCTCAAAAGGATATAAGATTAGAACCCTTTTAATCACAGGCCAGTGTGGAATGAGAAGAAAACAATGTGCAAATGCCCGAACTGCAAAGGCTTTACCTTTGTCAGGCGTGAGAAGTGCAAACTAAACTTAAAGACAAAAACTGCTTTCTTGCATTCCGTAGTATCTAAAGACATGCGCCATCCATCCATTTTCAATAGTACCATTAATTCTACCATAACTGTTGTTCATTTGGTGTTTAAAACTATGTTTTTATACTTAACAAATGTTTATTAATAATGAAAATTTCACACGGTTTTGTGTAAGTGCAAAGAATCACGTGTGAGTGAATATGATAAGTTTCAGTCACTTGTACATAAATGCAAAGTATAAAAAAATATACTTATTTCCAGAGTGAAGAGAGTGTTATTTTTTCAACATTTTTTTCTGATATCCATGAACAGTTTTAAATACAGAAAAAATATTTAGTGTCTTAAAAAAGAGTGCGAAGTGGAGAGTCAAATGTAATGTAGTTAAAAGGCAGTCCAAAAAATATCAACATTCCATTGTCCGACATGAACTCGGGTAGTATGTTACATAGTGCGTGCACTTGCTTCGAGATAAAAGGAGATAAAGTGAATGATTGTGCTCTGTAGATGTTCCCAGAATATTGTGAAAAATGATTTCTTGTAATATGCAATATTTTGCTAGTAAACCTGTGAGACCATTAATTGTAGCAGATTTAATTTAGGAATCTGAAACCTGGACTTCATGTAAAAGTAAATGACGTGTGTCTATGACCTCCTGGTAGGTAGACCAGTCGCCGGGTACAAGTTTTTATATTCGATACCACTTCGGCGACTTGTGATTCAGGTAAAAATAAAAGATGGATGCAATATTTGAATATAAAATTCTAAGAAAATATAAATGTGCCAATAAGACAAAGCAATAATAATGGTTGGATGATATTAAATAATGGTAAAGTTTATAATTTATACTAATAACTAGACTTAGTTGCAAAGTGGGTAGGGAACGTCATGTCATTAGTGTGTCACTAAACAGGACCGTAAGAAGAGTAGTGGTAAAGTGCCCTTACTTGACGATCGTGTACAAGTTACCTTTGTTCAGTTCAAAGTAATTTAAATAAAACAGAGTGCAAAAATTATTTATGAGAACTGGGCTCAATATTATCCATTCTCCAGCAGACAGCATTCACGGCTTGAAAGACTTACTGTTAGTATATGTCAGTATAAGGGGTGATCAAAGTTTTCACTTTGATGCCGCACAGTCTAGAATGCCGATAAGGCAAAATTACAGTGAACATTGAAGCAATCATTCCACTGATGCACCAGTTTCGAGATACCCGTTTGGTAAAACACCGTGTCCTGCTATGTTAAGTAGTAGTTCTAAAGAAAACTAATAGAGACAATAAATGTCGATTTCGTGGCACGTGCTCTGAGACTGTGTACCGCACGATGTGATATACCGTGACGTCGTCGTGTTGTATTGTACCATAAGGCGCCATGTATACCGTTTGTATATGTATACGTGTATGTCGTCGCTGTCGTCTCTTCTTTTTCTCATCGATATCAGAGCATGAGAAATGTTTATGTTTGTGTTTACCTGTTTGTTGTTGACAACATATAACTACACGGCCACGGTACCACCTGATTCCAGAACAGCTAGCTTAATATAGTATAAAGATAGTGGGTTTCGATGCAGCGTTATTTAACTGTGATTTTATTCTTCACTTAATCCTTGAGACTCTTAAGAACCAGCTACTCTTAATCAGGGCCAAAACTCTACTCGTAACGAGAGCACTTACGACCAGTCTGTCACAATATTAATAATACGTAAGGCTATACACCACTATAAGAAAATATCACTGATCGTGAAATAACAAAATATACGAATAAAGTTCTTGGTATATTTCTTTTTATTCAATCAAATGTTTATTTCGCACCCACAAATCATTCACACTTCGATGTAGAGTGTAAATCTGTGCATGAAAAATAGTACACTGTTTCTGCTGATAACCACGTATGTGCTTTTGGGTTGCGAAAGTGCGCGTCATTTATGTTGGCGCCCGAGTTTAGGTTCGTTCTGCGCATCTGACGTCACAAAACACAGTCAGCCAATGAACAGAGAACGACATTGCCACATCTCGATTGCAGTGCAGAGCATGAACGAGTGTCTTCAGTTTTAGAAACGTTCAGTCATAAATAAAGTAATAGAACAAAAGCAATGTCTTGATAGCAGACATTCTTTTATAGAAAGTTTGGAAAAAGCATTCTTTATACCAATTGCTTCATATTCTATTAATTAATTAAACCAAACAAGCAATAAGACTCCTAATTCAGGCGATAGCAAGGAAAGGTGTTTGTATCACTCTCACGAACCGTTTTTTAGCAAGAACAGCGGTAATTGTTTATTTCCTATTGTACTTCGACGAAGCATGAGTAATTCATAGTCATACCAACAGTGTTTGTCACTATTTTGCGTGGCGTGTTATAGTCCTCATGGCGCTTTGTAGTCGGACGAGGTGCTTTAGTGTAACGGTTAAGGTGTTGGGCTGCTACGTGAAAGGTTATGAGTTCAAACCTTATGCGGAGCTTTATATTTTCACTATTTAAAAACACTATCGAAGTGCCTTACTTCATGAATTATATTCGTTTGAATGCAATTTTTTGAAATTTCTAGTGCTTTGTCTCTTCATTAACCCTTTCGCTGCTGCAGACACGTGCTCGCCGCATTCCGCGCTGTGCGCGATTTTGTCATCACTGCACTGCTCGCCTGTGCAGACACATGGTGTTCCCACTGCTTTGACACACTTATCATTCGATTTCACAAAAACTATTTGGCCCAAAAATTTGATTTTTACACGTCTTCTTGACTGATACCTTCCCCCCATTAATGACTTAATTTTGGTTCGATATTCAACGCAGTTATTATGCAGCATTAAATTTAGTAAACCATTGCACGAAATTTTGAAGAGTTTGTAGAGGTAGGAGTCCATAGCGTATACTTTCCGTATGGTCGATTTTAGTTGCCACAATGTTGAGAATGAAATGTGGACAAGATACCTAAATTTCATATAAAATTTTCTGTATAACTGTACGACATAGGTGTCGTATGTAATATTGAGAAATATTCCATCTTTCGCGCCTGTAATAAAAGTATTATTTACACCGGACGCGTTTGGCTTTATTTTAAAGCACTTCAATCAGGGAAAGGTATGGCACATACACAATGGTACTCATGTTCTCTTTCTTGTTTTTGTTCCACAGTCGCAATTTTACCAATGGTACTGAAATATATTCCTCTTCTGCAACTGTAATAAGGGGCTTATTTAGACCAGACGCGTTTCTCTCTTTTGAAGCATCTTCAGTGGACAGTATTTTGTCTTCTCCATTGCCAAGTCACCTTTCGTAGTTTTGTGCTGTGGTAACACAATATTCAACGTTTGTGTTGGCAGATCAGTGTTTTAGCAAATAAATTACGTTTGTGTGTGCCACACACACAAATTATATTTGACGTAGCTCAGAGCACTTCACTGATAGACGGTATATTCAAGTCCTAATGTTTTTGTAAGTCCACAGTTTTGTTTAATGTATTTTGTCTACTTCCTTTTGATTGACTGAAGTGCTTTAAAATAAAGCCAAACGTGCTCAGTGTAAATAAAACTTTTGTTACAGTCGCGAAAGACGGAATATTTCTCAATATTACATACGACACCTATGTGGTACTTAAATGAGCTATTGTTATACAGTAAATTTTATATGAAATTTAGGTATCTTGTTCACATTTCATTCTCAACATTGTGGCAACTAAAATCGACCATACGGAAAGTATACTCTATGATCTTCTACCTCTGCAAACTCTTCAAAATTTCATGCAATGGTTTACTATATTTAATGCTGCATAATAACTGCGTTGAACATCGAAACAAAATTAAGTCATTTATGGGGGGAAGGTATCAGCCAAGAAGATGTGTAAAAATCTAATTTTTGGGACAAATAGTTTTTGTGGAATCGATTGATAAGAGTGTCAAAGCAGTCAGAACACGATGTGTCTGCACAGGCGAGCAGTGCAGTGACAAATTCGCGCACAGCGCGGAATGCAGGGAGCACGTCTTTGTAGCAGCGAAAGGGTTAATGCGGCCGTGGTGGCTTTACTTCATGAACTGCGCGCTCCCCCCTAAACGTAAGCTTGCGAACTATGCTATACTATGGCGCTGCTTCTATTGGCGCGTGCGTCGTGTGCAACTGGCAACGCAGCAATCTCCCGCATCTAGTTGGGCATGCGCGAGCCGCCAAGATAAAAGAATTGAACTGTAGGCTACTTCGATCAACAGGATTTATATTGTATTTTGAAATTGATCTTTCTATCCAAACTTACGTCCTCCACAATGGCCATCAAAAGTGGAATAACCATCAAATATTGTACCCTTTCGCGATAATTAAGAATTCGCGTAAATTGTATTTTCGCGAGTTTAAAGCAAACCATCGGCAGCGCGAAAAACAATCTTGATACCGCGACACACTCGCGACGCTTACTAGCCTGTCACGAAATTGACCTGCACACATCTACAATTAATTCCAAGGGCATTATTCGCCCCCACGCGATTGTGTGCATCTGAACTTCATCAAATCAATTATTTCTCGACTCGTAATCACAGATCACCGACACTGACCGTTCATAAACGCACAATTAACACACTTTTTTTCTAAGAGTAAATGAATGATGTCACTTCATCTACATAGTTACGAAAATATTATTCCAAAGTACTTCAAACCTTTGTCATTATATTTTAAAGGTAATCAGAAAAATATGATTTATTATCGGAAAATAAAACATAACAGATCGCAAATCGCACGTAACTAAATGTCAGCTTTGCATAGCGTCGGGACTTAAATCACGCAGAACTATATAATGAAATACCCGAAATCTCAATTTCTCCTTACCAATTGATAGATACAAATAAGATATTCAAGAATTCATATATCAATCCCGACCCGTAATGTTATACGGGCCCCTTGACTGTGATGTCTTGAAGAGGAAACCAGACAGAACAGGACTATCTGTTGTGTATTTTGATGTGTACTTGTCCTTGTGAATTCACTCACACTCTGATTCACTCAGTAAGTACATATATGTTACAACAAATTATGATTAATGAGAGGGCCTAGACAAAACGCCCTTAAATAAATTCTAAATCTGTTTATTGGGTTGTATCAGAAACATTTCGAAATAATATCACATATTCACACAACACATTCTCTTGGTCGATGTCCTCAGTTCTCCAACCGACTGTGCAAACCGACTGTGCAAACAGGGATCACAGCCGCTTTCGACATTGACGTCCAAGGCTGCGACCTCCATCAGATTCCATAGTTGGCTGAATACAACCTGGTCATCGTCTTCCTCTCCCAATTCCAATTTCAAATCAGCCAGTCTGGCAGTCCGGTTAGATGACAAATCGGATCTCAATATTGTCTTTGCAGTTGTACAGTATCGCTAATTCATCTCTGATGAAAGCAGTTATGTTGCTCTCACTGCGACTAGATTAGCAACATTAAATCACTATCGTCCACAAACTTCCTTGCTGCATTCACTGTGAGAATCGATGACGTTTATGTCAAAACAACGCGTTCATTAATATTTTGAAGTAGCCTACGTGTAGTGGTTGACAAGACATTGTCACAAGTTGGTATGCATGAACTTTATCTATTGCGTCGCGCACAGAGTAAATATCTCTGGAGTGAGCATTCACATGCACAGAATAGATTGTGTTTCGTCAACATACATTGCCGGCCTGGTCACGTGTTCTCGGGACGTCGTGTGTTTGTCCGCATAGCGCCCTGTATATTTAGAATGTCACTACATCCCTAGTACCGACGGATTCTTTTCGTACGTGTCGTGGATTACTTATATATGTCGCGCAGACATTTTAACAGTGTCCATTTGATACCGGGAATAAAACAGCTACGTATCTCTTAAGGGAAAGTGATATTACATTCTGCTTCTTTGCGATAGGTGTCACATTTCAGATGCACTCGATTTTTTGTAGTTTTCGGTATGATATGGCACTTTATAGTATTACAGAGCCTGACGTACATTTTTTCAGTGATAGTCTTGCAAAACGACTTGACAGTACGCTAGTACTTTTGCAAGTGTCCGAAAAACACCGAATTTGCCACACATTAGCAATTATATCCCCGCTAATTCGTCCTTTTTTCTGCTATTTCTGCATATTTATTTTCTCGTTTTTGCGACCGAAAGCACAATTTTTTTCACTGGTGACACTTTGAAGTATTTATTTAACGCACTTGCTCCCAGTTTATTAAATAAATAGTAGACTGAGTAATGTATATACATAATCGACAAGTCACTGATAAATGCATGGAGGATAGCATTTGCTGAAACAACTAACCACTCCCTTTCCGTTTCCACTAGTAAATTTATGAGAGGAAGCGATTGTTTGTAAGCTTTTGTACGAGCCGTAATATCTATTATATAGTCATAAAATCGTAGAAAAATAGGTCTACAGAGTCAAGCCTTAATTATAATGCGTCTCCGGAATTTTTAAATGTATACGGTCTCTCTTACTAATATGATAACCATAATTAGAGCCACATGGTATGTACCCATGAAAAGTTACTATCCCTCCTTTCTCATATTTTTCTTTGCATCCGTAGCAACAACAGTAATTCATCATCGCTATTACACTACAACAAACGGTGAAACACAACAAAAACTTTTGCTATTATAAACTTCAAACGCTGCAGAAAGCACACACGCACAGCGAAGTCACGAAAACACGTGACAATCCTGGTTCAATGGTGACAACATGTGCAGAACGCAACGCTAACTCCAGAGATATTTACTCTGTGGCGTCGCGCGAAGAGCGCGCTTTAAAGGACCGATCAGCTGTCGATTGTTTACTGTAGCTGAGTATTCCTCAAGAAGCTATTGGATGGAAATCTTCGGTGCTTTACGAAATAATCATCTCCTGGGGTTAATGTACCTTTCGGACTATTACTGACTTCCATGATGTTTTTATTCAGTTAGCTCAGGCGCGTTAGTTGATTTGAATTTCTCCAATACAGTAGTTTGCTAAAACTTCTATGACTTGTGCAATACGGTTAGGTTATTCATTTGCCGTTACAATCGTTTAATTGCATTAACTGTTCACTAACAGTTGCTAGGTAGATAGCGTACGTAATACACTTCGATTAAATCTCATTTCAGACCTTCAACACTCTTCAGTTTATCTCATTCGGCGAGGTCCGTAATTTCTTACATGAAGATACCGATTCCTTTCAATATTTCCTTGCGTCTTTATTTCACATCATTCTTCAATTATTTCTGGTCATTAACCAACATAAACGTACAGTAAAATGTTTCTTAATACAATACCCTAGGCTCTCTTGCTAAATTTCAGTATGTACATTGTTACATATTTCATTGTTGCTAGCTTTTCAAATTAGTACAAACAGGTATTTATTAACAGGTATTTTTACTTTTTCTTCGCGTAATATAATGAAAAAAGTTCGTTTATCCTCATGAGATATTTAATTTTTTTCGTTATCGTGGTCAGTTGCATTTCCCACGTAAACAGTAGCTATTGTCTTTAGACAGTTAGCTTGGTTTGCTTCCTGTTATTACTCCAGTAACTATTCCATGTTACTACATCATTTGTTTGGGTTGCATTAAATTTCCTTTCGTCATTACTTTTTAGCTCACGTGGTTACAGTGTACTTCCGTTTTGCTTTACATACTTATCTATAACATTACAAAATTAATAATTCTTCAGACAATTACTAAATAAAACCTTCTTACGGCTAACATAACCTTTCTTCGTATAACATAAATACGTTGAAGTCCAATGGACCTTCTTCTTACATCTTAACACTACTTTTGAATCATTTTCGTTAAGACTATTTACGTGACAGTTTTTCTTAACAGCCGTAACAAATAGTCTTGGCTGACTAGCTGATTGGGTAAAAATTGTCGAAAAAAAGGAAGTAAACCGATGGTAAAAGACTTTAATTCTTTTCCATTCTTCGGATATGGACATCTGTTAATCGCATACATTTTTTTAGGATTTGGTTTTATCCCTTCAGGAGCAATTGTATATCCAAGGAATTTTAGTTTTTTACGTGCGAACTTGGATTTGATCAAATTTACAGTAACTGTGTACTCTAAAAGTCTTGCGAAAACTCTTCTTAATAAATCCAGGTGTTCCTCCCAGGTTTCAGAAGCAGTTAACAAAGCATCCACATTTAAAGTAACATTATTGAAAAGGTCTCTGCCAAGTGCAGTGTCCAATGCAGATATAAAAACACCACCGCTTATATTCAATCCAAATGGCATGAATTTGAACTGGTAACTCTGGCCTAGAAAAACGAATGCAGTATATTTTCTAGATTATTTCGATATTCTCGTTTGCCAATATGAGCTACGCATGTCCAAGGGAGTTAACAAACGAACACCATAAAATTACTGTATCAATTCCTCTAAGTTCTCGGGTCTGGTTTGTACAGGTATAATGATCTTGTATATCTCTCTTGCGTCTACGCCAATCTGATGTCACCGTTGGGTTTAATTACCGCCAAGAGGGGATTACTAAATTCTGAATCTGAGGGCTCAATAATATCCCATTTTAAAATTTTATTGATTTCTTTTCTTACTACCTCTTTCTTTGTCCAAGGTATAGAATAGGATGTACGACAAAATGGTTTATGCGGATACGTCTTTATAGTGTATTCAAAATCTTTAATCACAACAGGATGTTTACTGAAAACTTGCAAACATTGGTACAATAAGTAGTATATTTCGCCCATTTTGGATCACAGGTAAGCATTCTGACTCCAAAACCTTTTCCCGAAGTGACACTTTACTTATCGTCTCTTCAGAACATTCTATAAGGTAAGTATCATCTACTGTTTCATAATTGATACCGACATAATTCACCATTTAAGTTCAGACAAAATTGATTGGGAACTATTCTGCCATTTATCATTGTGGCTATCAAAATATTACCATTGGAATTAAATACACATTCACCTTCCTTCAAATTAGTGATTGCACCGGTCTCACCTAAAAAGACCAAGCCCCAAATACATGGTACTGTCATTTTAGGAACAACCAGAAATGTGCTTTCTATTTGAGTTCCCCGTATTGTACCATCGACACGTACCTGTTTTAAGACTTTTTGCGCTGAACGCGCCAGACACGGTACATCCTGTGACAGGAAATGTGAGCTCTTTTACCCCTCGGTTATGTGTTTTAAAGAGTCCGGCGTCATGACACAAATGGTCGTGCCAGTATCAACCAGTACTTCAACATTAACGTTATTTGTGCTTGCTGGAATTATTGCCTGTGAATTTTGTCCGCACTTGTTAAAAACATTAGGTTTTTCATCAATTAATTCATCCCTTACATCCATATCATTATTATACCTTATTACATTTAATTCAAAATGATGCTTGCCCTCCTCCTCCTTTCCAGTCATCATAGGAAGGCATTCGGTGACCGGTTCTAGTTTAATCTCTCCTGCTGGATCATTGGTGGTGGTTCATGTGCTTCCACGATCCCAGTATGGTCCGACTTACGATGTCTATCATGTCACATATTTGATGCTCCATCGCCCATTGGTATTGGTGTATATTTTCCATCGTCCCAACCAATATTATGCTTCTTATCTTCCCATGGTCGAATACAATTAGGATCATCCTCCGGATACATGTTACGCTTATTGGTATTACCACTATGCACGTTCACGTCTCCATATCGACGTTTACGATTTGGCTTTATTGCACTATCTCAATTTACTTGGTTAACGGTACCTCCATAGTTACTTTTAGCACAGTAAGTATCTCTTTTATATTGATTATAATTATTATTCTTAATGTATCCATAGGACTGAGATTGCCCTCGATCTTGTGACGTGTGTTGTGACATTCTTTTCTGTATTATTATTCTTTCTTTCTTTTCTCAGACGTTATTATTATTATTATTATTATTATTATTATTATTATTATTTCTTCTTCTTTCTCTTCTCAGACATTATGTCTGGTCAAAAATGGAAAGTGATGCGGACCTTGATCAAACGTGACTTCCTTTTAACTGTACGTTATATGTTACATTGCATTTAGGAACTTTCGGGTAATGAACATGTATCAATAATTACAGATTTCTGTAGTTGTATACATACGTTTGGAATGTAGATGTATTGCGTTGATATACTGGTGGATATTGTGTGGTATGACTCCTGTAGTTGATAGTATAATTGTTATGATGTCAACTTTATCCTGATGCCACATGTCTTTGACTTCCTCAGCCAGTTGCATGTATTTTTCAATTTTTTCTCCTGTTTTCTTCTGTATATTTGTTGTATTGGGTATGGATATTTCGATTAGTTGTGTTAATTTCTTCTTTTTAATTGGTGAGTATGATGTCATGTTTGTTATGTTGTGTTGTTTTATCTGTTATAATGGTTCTGCTCCAGTATAATTTGTATTCATCACTCTCCAGTACGTTTTGTGGTGCATACTTGTATGTGGGAACGTGTTGTTTTATTAGTTTATGTTGTATGGCAAGTTGTTGATGTATTATTTTTGCTACATTGTCATGTCTTCTGGGGTATTCTGTATTTGCTAGTATTGTACATCCGCTTGTGATGTGATCTACTGTTTCTATTTGTTGTTTGCAAAGTCTGCATTTATCTGTTGTGGTATTGGGATCTTTAATAATATTCTTGTTGTAATATCTGGTGTTTATTGTTTGATACTGTATTGCAATCGTGAATCCTTCCGTCTCACTGAGTATATTGCCTTTTCTCAGCCATGTGTTGGATGCGTCTTGATCAATGTGTGGCTGTGTTAGATGATACGGGTGCTTGCCATGTAGTGTTTTCTTTTTCCAATTTACTTTCTTAGTATCTGTTGATGTTATGTGATCTAAAGGGTTGTAGAAGTGGCTATGAAATTGCAATGGTGTATCCAATGTATTTATATGAGTGATTGCTTTGTGTATTTTGCTAGTTTCTGCTTGTTCTTTAATGAATTTTCTTAAATTGTCTACCTGTCCGTAATGTAGGTTTTTTATGTCGATAAATCCCCTTCCTCCTTCCTTTCTGCTTAATGTGCATCTTTCTGTTGCTGAATGTATGTGATGTATTCTATATTTGTGGCATTGTGATCGTGTAAGTGTATTGAGTGCTTCTAGGTCTGTGTTACTCCATTTCACTGCTCCAAATGAGTAGGTCAATATTGTTATAGCATAAGTATTTATAGCTTTTGTCTTGTTTCTTGCTGTCAATTCTGTTTTTAGTATTTTTGTTAGTCTTTGTCTATATTTTTCTTTTAGTTCTTCTTTAATATTTGTATTATCTATTCCTATTTTTTGTCTGTATCCTAGATATTTATAGGCATCTGTTTTTTCCATCGCTTCTATGCAGTCGCTGTGGTTATCCAATATGTAATCATCTTGTTTAGTGTGTTTTCCCTTGACTATGCTATTTTTCTTACATTTGTCTGTTCCAAAAGCCATATTTATATCATTGCTGAATACTTCTGTTATCTTTAGTAATTGGTTGAGTTGTGAGTTGTTGATTTGTTGCTGCCAGTAGTTTTAGATCATCCATGTATAGCAAATGCGTGATTTTGTGTTGGTATGTTCCAGTAATATTGTATCCATATTTTGTATTATTTAGCATGTTGCATAGTGGGTTCAGAGCAAGGCAGCACCAGACAGGACTTAATGAGTCTCTTTGGTATAGTCCATGCTTAATCCGTATTGGCTGTGATGTGATATTATTTGAATTTGTTTGGATATTAAGTGTGGTTTTCCAATTTTTCATTACTATGTTTAGGAACTGTATCAATTTAGGATCTACTTTGTATATTTCCAGTATTTGTAGTAACCATGAGTGGGGTACACTATCAAAAGCTTTTCGGTAATCAATGTATGCGTAGTGTAGCGACCTTTGTTTAGTTTTAGCTTGATATGTCACCTCTGCATCTATTATTAGTTGCTCTTTACATCCTCGTGCTCCTTTGCAACAGCCTTTTTGTTCTTCATTTATAATTTTGTCCTGTGTTGTATGTGTCATTAATTTCTGTGTAATGACTGAAGTTAATATTTTGTATATTGTTGGTAGGCATGTTATGGGGCGATATTTTGCTGGGTTTGCTGTGTCTGCTTGATCTTTAGGTTTCAGATAAGTTATTCCATGTGTAAGTGTATCAGGGAATGTGTATTGGTCTGCAATGTAACTGTTAAATAATTTAGTTAGATGTGAATGTGTTGAGGTGAACTTCTTTAGCGACAAATTTGCTATTTTATCTTTTCCAGGGGATTTCCAATTGTACGTTGAATTAATTGCTCGCGTGACTTCATGTTGCAAAATTATCACTTCAGGCATTTGTGGTATCATCTTGTATGTGTCTGTTTCTGCTTGTATCCACTGTGCATGCCTGTTATGTTGTACTGGGTTTGACCATATGTTGACCCAGAAGTGTTCCATGTCTGTTATGTTTGGTGGGTTGTCTATTTTAATGTGTGTGTTATCTATTGTCTGATAGAATTTCTTTTGGTTTGTGTTGAATGTTTGGTTTTGTTTCCTTCTATTTTCACTTTTCTTGTGTCTTCTAAGTCGTTTGGTCCAATGCTTGTAATTTTTGCTTCTTTTCATATAATTGCTCTATCACTTCTTGTTGTGAGATTTTGCCTAACCTTTTTCGTTTTTTGTCTGATATTTCATTTCTTATAAATTGTGTTAGCTGTCCGATGTCTTTTCTCAGTTTTTCTATTCTGCTCTGTATCCTGTGTTGCCATGCTGGTTTTGTGGGTTTCTTCAGTGTGTTGGTTTGTTTTGATCTCTGCCTAGTGTGTATATTTAGTGTAGTGAGTGCTCCTATATAAACCAGTAGTTGTAACTCTTCCATAGTTGTATTTTCATTTATTTTATTGTGTATGATTGTGTTGATAGTTGTTATTGTTGTTTCGACTTGTGGGTTATTTGGTGGTCTATAAAAGAATGGTCTAATGTCTGTATTTGTGTTTTTGTATTCAATATATGTCAACTGAAATTTTTCTGCTATATCTAACATGTGTGTCACTTCATGTTCTATTTATGCTTGTTCTGGTGGCTGTCTTAAGATTTCGTTTTCCCCTGATTGTTTAATTGATGCGTCATGTTCTTTGTTTGTTTACTCTGGGATGTTTGAGTCCATTACTGTATTTTCTTCTTCTTCTTCTTCTTCTTCTTCTGATTGCACATTATTTTGTTCCAGTATTTGTTGTCCTTGTTGTTTTATGTTTCTAATTCTGACTGGGGTATCCTGTTATTTTTTATTATTACACTGATCTGATCAGCAAAACACCTCTATTTGGATTTAAATCATTTTCCATGTGGCTAGCAGTGTCGTTACCATTGTGGACGGGCATAGGGTTCAAGCGTCGTCCCCGACCATGACAGCGCTTGTCCGAGGCTTCATTAGTTCTGTCCTGAACCAACTAATCACACTAAACGGGAGGTTAGCCCTATTAGTGGTTTGTTCTTTCCGTCGCCTTTTACGACTGGAAGAACGTACCGAAGGCCTATTCTTTTCCTGGACCTCCACGGGATATTATTATTATTATTATTATTATTATTATCATAGTAATAATAATAATAATAATAATAATAATAATAGTAGTAGTAGGATTTCGCTTGCTTCTGCAGCCCACAATGCTGCTTCTCCTGTAATTTTGGATACTATAAATTGAAGGGATACTATAAATTGAAGTCTGTCGTGCTCCGATCAACTGTGCGGAAATATTCTTTTGAAATTATTGATAAAAATTTTCAGGTGGAGATTATTCTTTTCAGTGGAAAATTTTGGAAATAGCCTATTTTTGAAAATACTATTCTCCACCTTTAAGGAAGACACATATCCTCACTGACCAAAAGAATCATATTCTTTCCGAAATGAATCATCGGCATCCCACTGTAGATTTCCATAACATTTACATTTCGGATCACCACAAACTCTGTTGTTTTTCGACTTGCTCTCTGAACGTTCGTCCTCAGTTAACAAATTCTGTGACGATTTTCGTTCTAACTCCCATAGTTTATGATTGGTTTCCTTTTGGCGTTTAGGGAACTCATCAACTATTTTGTCTTTAATTAGCTGAAATTCGCTAGTGAATAGCTTACATAATTCATCATTACTACTTTAGTGTTCATTGGTAGGTAGCCGGCCGCGGTGGTCTAGCGGTTCTAGGCGCTCAGTCCGGAGCCGCGCGACTGCTACGGTCGCAGGTTCGAATCCTGCCTCGGGCATGGATGTGTGTGATGTTCTTAGGTTAGTTAGGTTTAAGTAGTTCTAAGTTCTAGGGGACTTATGACCTCAGTAGTTGAGTCCCATAGTGCTCAGAGCCATTTTGTTCATTGGTAGCTTCTTTTTGATGGGGTTCAATAGGAGTCTTGACCTTATCTGCAATTTGGTTTTTCTTTTCTTCTGCCCGTTCAGATAGATCTTCGTCAAGCCCTTTTAGTTCGATCTACTAAATGTTTGTCGATCCCCTTACGAGCATCCGACTCAAACTCTGCTCTTTGTTTAGAAAGGTCTTCTACCTGTGCGTTAGCGTTGAAATAACTACTTTCACACTTTACCATCCTATCACAGCTCTTCAAAACTATTTCATATTTGTTTTCTACATCAGTGATTTTTTTCAGTAATTTATTCTGTTGATTTCCTAAGGTGTCAGAAAACTTTTAAGTCCAGTTCTCTAAATTTCGCATTTAACTGGGTCTCTCAGTTGGCTTTTAATTCTTTCTTAGTATTTTCCAATTTCTGGTCAGAGGTATTAAGTTTACTTACTAACGAATCCATTTTACCTTCCAACGAACCAAATTTGGCCGCAAATTTTTCGTTTAATTTTTTATTGACCTTTAATTGTTTGTTATCCTCTTCTAGCGAACTAAGTCTTCCATTTATCAAACCCATTTGAGTATTTATTGATACTGACATATCGAACATTTTTTGATTAATATTTCCAATTTTTGGATCAGCTGGGCGCTCTACTTCCGAAACCTCGATATCTTTACGTTTCTCCACATTGCTTATCCTACAGGCCATTCTACTGATAGCTTTAAATCAATAACAGTATGATCATCTGTACATGTTTACTGTTCCATACTAGACTCATTGGAAACATCACCCATATCATCATCACTTTCCTACATCTACAGACATACTCCACAATCCACCATACGGTGCGTGGCGGAGGGTACCTCGTACCACAACTAGCACTTCTCTCCCTGTTCCACTCCCAAACAGAACGAGGGAAAAATGACTGCCTATATGCGTCTGTACGAGCCCTAATCTCTCTTATCTTTGTGGTCTTTCTGCGAAACGTAAGTTGGCGGCAGTAAAATTGTACTGCAGTCAGCCTCAAATGCTGGTTCTCTAAATTTCCTCAGTAGCGATTCGCGAAAAGAACGCCTCCTTTCCTCTAGAGACTCCCACCCGAGTTCCTGAAGCATTTCCGTAGCACTCGCGTGATGATCAAACCTACCAGTAACAAATCTAGCAGCCCGCCTCTGAATTGCTTCTATGTCCTCCCTCAATCCGACCTGATAGGGATCCCAAACGCTCGAGCAGTACTCAAGAATTGGTCGTATTAGTGTTTTATAAGCGGTCTCCTTTACAGATGAACCACATCTTCCCAAAATTCTACCAATGAACCGAAGACGACTATCCGCCTTCCCCACAACTGCCATTACAAGCTTATCCCACTTCATATCGCTCTGTAATGTTACGCCCAAATATTTAATCGACATGACTGTGTCAAGCGCTATGCTACTAATGGAGTATTCAAACATTACAGGATTCTTTTTCGTATTCATCTGCATTAATTTACATTTATCTATATTTAGAGTTAGCTGCCATTCTTTACACCAGTCACAAATGCTGTCCAAGTCGCCTTGTATCCCCCTACAGTCACTCAACGACGACACCTTCCCGTACACCACAGTATCATCAGCAAACAGCCGCACGTTGCTATCCACCCAATCCAAAAGATCATTTATGTAGATAGAAGACAACAGCGGACCTACCACACTTCCCTGAGGCACTCCAGATGATACCCTCACCTCCGATGAACACTCACCATCGAGGACAACGTACTGGGTTCTATTACTTAAGAAGTCTTCGAGCCACTCACATACTTGGGAACCAATCCCATATGCTCGTACCTTAGTTAGGAGTCTGCAGTGGGGCACCGAGTCAAACGCTTTCCGGAAGTCAAGGAATCTGGCATCCGTCTGATACCCTTCATCCATGGTTCGCAAGATATCATGTGAAAAAAGGGCGAGTTGCGTTTCGCAGGAGCCATGCTTTCTAAAGCCGTACTGATGCATGGACAGCAACGTCACTGTCTCAGGGAAATTCATTATATTCGAACTGAGAATATGTTCGAGAGTCCTGCAACAAACCGATGTTAAGGATATTGGTCTGTAATTTTGAGGGTCCGTCCTTCTACCCTTCTTATATAGAGGCGTCACCAGCGCATTTTTCCAGTCGCTCGGGACTTTACGTTGGGCAAGAGGTTCGCGATAAATGCAAGCTAAGTAAGGAGCCAATGCGGTAGAGTACTCTCTGTAAAACCGAACTGGAATCCCATCAGGACCTGGCGATTTGTTTATTTTCAACCTATTCAGCTACTTCAAATGGTTCAAATGGCTCTGAGCACTATGGGACTCAACTGCTGAGGTCATTAGTCCCCTAGAACTTAGAACTAGTTAAACCTAACTAACCTAAGGACATCACAAACATCCATGCCCGAGGCAGGATTCGAACCTGCGACCGTAGCGGTCTTGCGGTTCCAGACTGCAGCGCCTTTAACCGCACGGCCACTTCGGCCGGCTCAGCTACTTCACAACTCCAGGGATATCTATCACTATGACCTCCATTCGAGACTCAAACGACGGTATGTTTGTACGATCCTCCTGCGTGAAAGATTTCTCAAATGCTAAATTTAAAATTTCAGCTTTCGTTTTGCTGTCTTCCATTACCAGGCCAGACTGATCAGTGAGTGACTGGATGGAAGCCTTCGACCCGCTTACCGATTTTACGTAAGACCAGTAAGATCTTTTGCTAAAGTATGACGGTGGTAGTGGTTGAATGCTTCGCGCATCGCCCTTTTTACAGCAGCACGAATCTCTTACTAACTTTTGCCTGTCCTCATTCTCCCGATCTTTCTTGTACCGCGAGTGCAACTGCCTTTGATTCCTGAGCATTCTCCGAATTGCGCTGTTAAACCACGGTGGGTCTTTTCCGTCCGTAACCCACTTTTTCGGCACATACTTGTGCAATGCGTGATTTACAATGTGTTTAAAATTTGTCCATAATTCTTCCACGTCCATCGTACCGAAAGTAAATGAAGTCGATTCATTTACTAAGTGGGATGCTAACAACTGCTTATCTGCTCTTTCTAGTAAGAATACTCTCCTAGCCTTCTTGACCGACTTTTTAACCTTCGTAACCATAGTCGTAATGACAACATCATGATCACTAATCCCTGCCTCAACACTGACACCGTCGATGAGGTCTGGTCAGTTCGTGGCTACCAGATCTAAAATATTTCCATTACGCATTGGCTGTCGATTTAGCTGCTCAAGACAGTTTTCGGATAATGTGTTCCAAAGTAATTCACACAACGGCGTGTCTGTACCACTTGCAATGAATCCATAGACATCCCAGTCTATACTAGGTAGGTTGAAGTCGCCTAATATACCGTGATCCGGGTACTTCTGCGATACAGAATGTAGACTCCCTTTGAATGATTCTAGAACTGTCGCGGTGGAACCTGGTGGCCGGTAATAACGCCCCACGATTAACTTTATTTCCCTTAGCCCTGTTAAACGTGTCTAGATAACTTCACAATCACACTCTACTTCGACCTCAGTAGACACAATGTTTTTGTCAACTGCATTGAAGACACCACCTCCTACGGTGTCTAATCTGTCTTTCCGATACACGTTCCAACCCTCACTAAATATTTCAGACCTTCCTATCTTAGGGTTCAGCCAGGTCTCAGTCCTGAGAATAATTTGCGCGCCACACGCTTCCTGGAGGGCAGTAAATTCAGGAACTTTATTCCGAACACTCTGAAAATTTACTGCTAATACCTTGATAGCAGAAGTGTCTTTACACTGAGCGCGTCCTGATTTCCCTGCCTGCACGTTGACTGGTGAGTGTTCATCAGGACACCTCGCACTACTGCCTAGCCTAAAAAAAACCCTTGTGCACGCCACTAGTACTCTGCTACCCGAGTAGCCGCTTCCTTTGTGTAGTGCACCCCTGACTTATCTAGGGGCGTCCTACAATTCCCCACCCAATAGCGCAAGTCTAGAAATCAGCAGCCAAGACCGTCACAGAGTCGACGAAGCCTCTGGTTGAGACCCTCCACTCGGCTCCAAGCCAAAGGACTCCGATCCACTCTGGGAACGATGCTGCAAATAGAGAGCTCTGCTTGCACCCCGCGTGCGAGGCCAGCGGTCTTCACCAAATCCGCCAGCCGCCTGTACGAACCTCTGAGAGGATCGCCTCAGAACCCAAGCGACAGGCATCATTGATGCCGACGTGAGCAACTGCTTGCAGACGACTGGACTCCCTCTCTCTAATTGTTTCCATAATCGACTGCACATTATCATGCACTCTTGTGATAAGTTTCGACATGATCATTCAGTACTAAAGTATACACTTTTCAATATACGGTATACCAAAATCAGTGGTATCAAAATTCCTTTTTCAATTATAATGTTATTTTATTTATACCTGGTAGTAACGCTTACTTTAAGCTATTATTGAAGTGTACCTCCTTCGTTGGGCTGATTCGCTGGCTGCTACAGTGCTCTCCAGCTCCAGGGTTCGTGAATCCGGATGGCACTCGACTCGATGCAGCAAATCCTCCGTGATCGAGCCGCTCGTTGAGGCGCCACATATACCGTGACGTCGCAGAGTTGTATTGTAAGGCGCCACGTATACCGTTTATATATGTATATGTGTACGTGTATGTCGTCGCTGTCGTCTCTTCTTTCCCTCGTCGATATCAGAGCATGAGAAATGTTTATGTTTGTGTTTACCTATTTGTTGTTGACAACAAACAACTATACGGCCACGGTATCACCTGATTCCAGAACACCTAGCGTAATATAGTATAAAGATAGTGGGTTTCGATGCAGCGTTATTTAACTGTGATTTTATTCTTCACTTAATCTTTGAGACTCTAAGAACCAGCTACTCTTAATCAGGGCCAAAACTCTACTCGTAACGAGAGCACTTACGACCAGTCTGTCACAATATTAATAATACGTAAGGCTATACACCACTATAAGAAAATATCACTGATCGTGAAATAACAAAATATACGAATAAACTTCTTGGTATATTTCTTTTTATTCAATCAAATGTTTATTTCGCACCCACAAATCATTCACACTTCGATGTAGAGTGTAAATCTGTACATGAAAAATAGTACACTGTTTCTGCTGATAACCACGTATGTGCTTTTGGGTTGCTAGGCTACTTCGATCAACAGGATTTATATTGAATTTTGAAATTGATCGTTCTATCCAAACTTACGTCCTCCACGATGGCCATCAAAAGTGGGATAACCATCAAATATTGTACCCTTTCGCGATAATTAAGAATTCGCGTAAATTGTATTTTCGCGAGTTTAAAGCAAACCATCGGCAGCGCGAAAAACAATCTGGATACCGCGACACACTCGCGACGCTTACTAGCCTGTCACGAAATCGACCTGCATACATCTACAATCAATTCCAAGATCATAATTCGCCCCACGCGATTGTGTGCAATTGAACTTCATCAAATCAGTTATTTCTCGAATCGTAATCACTGATCCCGAAGTGACCGTTCATAAACGCACAATTAACATTCTTTTTTTCCTATGAGTAAATGAATGACGTCACTTCATCTATATAGTTACTAAAATATTATTCCAAATTACCTCAAACATTTATCGTCATTATATTTCAACGGTAATCAGAAAAATATGATTTATTATCGGAAAATAAAACATAACAGATAGCAGATCGCGCGTAACTAAATGACGGCTTTGCAGAGCGTCGGGACTTACTCACGCAAAACTATATAAAGAAATGCCCGAAATCTCAATTTGTCCATACCAACTGGCAGATACAAATAAGATATTCAAGACTTCATAGATCAGGCCCGACCTGTAATGTTATAGTGAGGCTGCCTACCTCCAGAGGTGTGCTGGGGGGTTAAAGGGCGCTCAACTACGAGGTCATTAGCGAGAGGTGTGCTCATACCATCAGTGGCATATACGCAAATCTCTCCACGAAGTACCTGAACGTGAACATGAAGCAGTTGTAATGTAATGCCATCCTCTATGACTGACAAATAGACACCGAGCTAACGGTAGCAGCTAACAATCCTGATGCCACTGTACTTCAACTAGATAAAATATTGTGCCTCTCAATCCACATCTCAGTCCAGTGCCATAGGAAACGTAATCAGTAATGCGGCACGGAAGAAAATAAAATATGATGGCCGTTAGCACCAATATACTTTCGGAGATGATCTCTAAAGATTTTTTTAAAGCTCTCTTAAACATATCACAAAAGCGTGGCATCAACTTCTTCAGTAATCTACTCCTTTATCTCTGGTTGAATGTGAGGGTGACATTTAATCACCTTTTCCTTTAGACATCCCCAAGAAAAGAAGTCACAAATGCTCAAATGTGGTGACCACACAGGCAACACCACATCACTCCTCAAAGAGACCCGCTAACATTTTTCTCAAAACATTAAACGAATTTTTCGCATCTGAGCTGTAGCTCCATCCTGTTGGAACCACAAGTCCCCAAATCCCTCTTCTTCAACAATCTCTTCCATTCTGGGCTGCTGAAAGTTTTGCAAAATTGTAGCATAATGTCCAGAACTTACTGTCATTGTCACACATTCCTCCTCAAAGAAGCAAGGGCTTATCACACCGAATTGTTATACGGCACACGGCACTGTTAGCCTAGGGGACCATTGCAGCTTTTCGTGAATAATTCGGAGGTCATTTTCAGCTCTGTATAAAAAATTTTATTTGTTCGTAATCCCACCGACGTGAAAATGTGCGTTGTCGCTATGGAAGAAAGCTGCCCCGAAGGGATCTGTTGAGATTATTGGTCTCTCAGATTGCTGTGGTTGGCACAGTCTGCTGGGCCCAATTCTTCAACCGTCATTATTTTGAAGGGGTCGGAATTGAAATTGTAATGCAGAATTCTCTCGAACTGCAGTTACCTGAAATTCCCAATGCAACAGAATGCCTTAGAGCAGGACATCCTGGCGATTGCTCAACTGGGGCTTTCATCAAATTCACATTTTCTGGTTTTCTGACAGATCTGTGTCAGCCATGTGTATCTCTTCTTATTATACTACCTGTTTCCTCCACCTGCCAAACCCAGTACCGAGCTGTGTTGGCATTAAAAATGGCAATGTTATGCAGAATGTCAAACTGTCTTCATCACAGATCTACTGTTTTCAAACTACACACGAACGGTAAAACCCCAGTGTGTTCCAGTTGAAACGTTGTCAGCTGCTGAAATGGGGTAACCGAAGGAACAAAGGGACACTGTGTGCAGTAGTGAGGGCAGGAAATCGCGTATCTGTTAGAAATCACAGTGATTGAGAAGTCACAGATATCACAACAACAACTTTACAATTTCTAACTGCGATTTCAGTCACAGTTAGCAGTCGCACGTAGCATTTCACATTCAACGCTGTGAGCCATCTGTTGGCCGAATTCCGTACTGCTTTCTGCGATTTCAGTGACAAGAAGAAGACTAGAAGTCGCAAGTAGCAACTTAAAAGCGCAGTTAACAGTGCCATCTCTTGGCCAAAGGCGATTTCTGTGACAAGTCGCAACTAAGAGTCGCAAGTACCAACTAAAAAGCGCAGTTAACATGTGCCATCTGTTGACCGACGTACGTACTTTGTTATGAGAGCCTTGTGCCTCACGAGATCGATGTGCTGTGTGTGTGCATCTGAAGGGCTTATTTCAATAGTGGTACAAGTCCATTTTTGTTTATTTTGAGATACAGAGTCGTAAAGTTAAATGAGCGCTGGAAAATCTGCAGTTGAGATACCAGAAATATTCAAGCATATGGCTTCTTGCTAGAGATGAATCTTTATTTATGTTTGTTTGGATAATTAATTTCAGAAGCATTATAGACAGAAAAGTGGAGGTAATGGACTTGTACCACTATTGAAATAAGTACTTCATGTTATATGACGACATGAACATTCAGCGTCAGTTACGGTTGGTCAAACACAGCTGTGGCTTTGAATGTGTTATATTAATAAAAGGCAACATTGCCTTTTTCTCCTGAAAATATCACGTAACGTAACAAATGTGTTTGATTCGGCTTCCAATATGACAGTTTTGGTTAATACTCCACATGCCTACAGGACTTTGCAATGTTTACACAGCAGAACTCAGACATCTGTATAAGTGTAGTGAAATGAAAACAGTAGTATTGAGTCATATGAATGCCTCACTTTTGTTCCGACACAGTTCAAGACTCGGGAGAAAAGTTTTACACCTGGTGTTCTACATGGCAACTTCACACACAAGAACTTTTTGCCGACACTACTACCACCTACATAAGTAAGCTTTTCCTGTGTTACTTTCAAGTACTGCACGTAAGCTATTCCTGATTTAACTGGAAGATCTGTACTTCCCACTTTCATATCAACAGCCTCAAAATGCATATTCTAGACTTCGCGATATGTTACAAGTCAGTGTCACACCAATATTGTGTAGAAAGGGGGGGGGGGGCAGCATGTCACTCTCCAACAAGTGTTTACCAATAAATAAGTGGCAGAATATTACGGGTATAGGACGGCTTAACATGTGGAAAATGACATTTTCATTATTCACTCACTGTATTTAACATTTATTATTCCTTTAAAATCGCACAACTACTTCAATAAAACACTGTTTAATCACTCATCTGCACACTTATTTCACAATTATGTCACTTTTAAACTGCAAATCCTCTAAGAACTGTCTTGAATCTTCATGAGTCTCTCCCAACAGCCTTGATGTGGATAGATACGTACAGCAAACAGTAATCAGAATCAGAACTGTGTCTGCAAAATCACAAGGATTATTAAACAATTTTTGCTGTCACTAATTACAAGCAATATAATTGACAGAGTAGATTGCTAATATTTGCTGTAATGAAAGCTACTCAATGGGGTATGTTTCACATTTGCAAGAACGATCTTACTGAAGTAATTAAGTCCATCGAAACGCTTAGAAACCAACCTCTCGTCTGACGAAACCGGTCTAAAGACGCAGTGGCAATTTCTCCAGATCTGTTGACAATGATATTTTGAGTTATCACTTTACTGAGTGACTGAAATGTAGTTCTGGTACCTGTGAACACGTAAAACATAATTGCCAATGACAGGTTTGTTGAGATGCAATTTTCTGTGTGGACAGATGTAACTTTCATAAGGTGGTAAGTCGCAGAAATCGCAAGAGTCGCAGAAATAGCAGCGGCGGAGGAATACACGACCTAGGTTCCTTAACTGAGACTCTGGTCGCATTAGGTTCGTTTGACCAGTTGCCAGCGGGCTCACGCGCATCCGCAGTTGACTTGTGTATGACAGTACCTGCTTCCGCTTCCCGCTACTTGAAGTGTGGCTGTTAGCTGTATCGGCAGTAGCAGCAAGCAGCCAGATGCAAACGAGAAAAAGTTTTCTCGCGCGCTGTAGCTGCCAGATTCGCGCATGCGCAGAGTTGTCTGAGTTGTAGTGGGGAGGAGGTTAGTCTCCACATGACCCGTATTTGCGTTAAGTGATTTCACTGTTTCCTCTTCGTTTCCAGATCCCACGTGAAATGAAAACAAAACGGACTTCTGTGGCCGGGAGCTATCAAGTGAGTGCGCGTTCACCGTATGCCGCTGTGTAAGGCATGTGACCTTGAGTGGGACTTAGCCGCAGAACGAGGCTGTGGCGCGCGATTCAAATGGGCTGGGCAACACGCTCCCTAGTATTACTAGGAGCATGTTGCTGGAAAATTCACATCCTGTTGCGCAACGGCGCTGATAACTGGCGCGGTGACGTCTTTTCAGTGGCGTCATCCGGTACTGAGGCAGCTGCAGGCTCATTCGACTCGAGGCAGCCGCAGCGAGCAGACAGCCATGCCGTACCGACGCAGAAGATACATGAGGAGGAGCAGACTTCCAGTTTACAAGACAGTGGACACGTTTTCAATTACACCAAATGAGACTGGTCAACAGGAGCTACTGCAAGAACCTATTACTTTTGTTGGTTGCAAGATTCAATTTTCTTGTACTACAACAGAAGTAGTTAGTGGTAATTCATGGTTAACAATTGCTATTGTGAGAGGTACTGACAAACCTCTTCAAGGATTGGAGGCCTACAATGAGAATTCAAGCCGAATTATTCATTTTAGTATGGTGTACGAAATAACAATGCTCTTTGAGTAGCCTCTGATGCCCTGTTTCTTGTATGGTGTAATGTAAGCTCTCTTAGTGCTTTATACATACGAACATGCAGGCTTCCTACACCACTGCAGCTGCGCACGTGCAATAATGCCATTTTTCTAGCGCTCTCTGGCAACAGCTAAATCGAACCTATTTCTGACAGTCTCCAGATAGTATTGCGAACGGTGGTTCGAAAAACGTTACTTTCAAAGTAAATTTCTTTTTACGCAAGATGAATTATGTTACGTGTGAGAAAGTGCGATGAATTTCTAAATCACAGAGCGTTTAAAACTGAACACTGTGAGGACCAGCCACTTACAAGAATTTCGAGCCCAGTAGACCAGACATTTATGTAATAATTTTAAATTTACTGGCACATTTGTTTGACATATCTTAAAGTATAACGCATGAAAAAAAACAATATTACATGTGAAAGCTTGGCTTCTTTTGTAGCTTGTTAATCTGAGAGACCAATATTATATGTGAAAGCTTAGCTTTTCTTGTAGCTGTACTATATATATTAATGTAAACCGTTAACTTTTCCTCTTTGTGTGTTCGCACTACGGAACAGTGATCTTGCTATTGGCTAACTATAACACGTGTCCTACGCTGTGAATATCTGCTGTTATCGGCTGGCGAGATCACGTGGCATGAGATACGACTGGCTTACAAAAGGACATCGCAATCTCGATTTCAACGCTCCGGAAACTAACGCGCTGTGTTTGATGCAATTCAAACTTGTACTTTCGTAATATGAAAATGTACAGCATATATGTTGCTGCACATCAAAGGTCTTTCCGAAACTTCTCTCCTTTTTTATCATTAAAAGTCTTTCCAAAACTTCTCTCCCCCGTCTTCTCTCTCTCCTTTTTTTTCCGGGAAGTTCTACGCCAGTGTATAAAACATTAACCATTCAAGAGATTGATAAGTTTTACAGTTCGGAGGGAAAAAATCTACGGAACACCTACTGTTACTTAGCACGTAAAAAGTCTATTTTCGCCCTGGAAAAAGCATATTTTTTAAACGGGATATCCAGGAATTTTTTTCCCTTGTCCCCGTATACACCCAGTTTCAGGACATCCCTGTAGTATTGTCCAGTTACTGTTTATTTATTTATGCATTTATTTTATCGGGCAGGATTAGGGTCTTCAGGTCCTCTCTTACACCTAATCAGGCATACTCAGATTCAACAAATTTCAGTTTCTACAGAACATTAAGGACATATAACATGTTATACAGTATTAATGTTAAAGAAAAAAATAGAGATTATAAAAGTAGTACAATGATAATTATAACAATCAAAAAATAATTATAACAATCAAGAATAATAATAATAATGATAGTAATGACTATGTATATGAAAGTAAACATATTTTTCTTTTATGAATGTCAGTCCTATTGCTTGTTGGGAATTTTCTCGTTATATTCTTGCAGCTTGTGAGTTATTCTCATCAAGCAGAGACATAAGACGATAGAATGGGGTGAAAGAGATATAGACGAGGTAGAAAGGTTAGAGGAAGAGAAATAGAATGGTAAAATTCGAAGCTATGATGGAGAGGGGAAAGAAAGGGATGAGAGGGGCACAACAATGGTGGCTATACCGTCCCTAATATGTAAGTCTCGAGTTCCCTCTTGAATGTTGAGTGGTTCTGGATAAGACGCAGATCACAGGGGAGCGCTTTCCATAGTCGTATGGCTGAGATGGAGAATGACACGGAGAAAGATTTTGTGCTATGTAAAGGTACAGCCAAGATGCTAGACGTATCCGATCAGGTATTGCGGTTGTGGAATGATGATAGGTGTTTAATGTGAGAAGTAGGGGGCACCAGTGGCTAAGAAATCGATGAAGTAAGCACATCATGTGGAGATCGCGTTCCTTATGTGGGCGCATCCAACCTAGCTGGGAGTATGAAGGACTGATATGATCATACAACCGTATATTGCATACGTATCTAACGCAAGCATTCATCACTAGCTCGAGGCATCTCGAATTTTCACTATTTGTGCCGTGTTGAACTACATCACAGTAGTAAAGATTAGGCAAGACTAGTGTTTGGACTAATTTTTGTTTAACATGGGTTGGAAATATTTTTCTAAATTTTTGAATTGCATGCAGGGAGGAGAGCGATTTCCGGCAAGCTGTGACTGTTTGTTTTTCCCAGTTTAGGTGTTCATCCAAGATTATTCCAAGGTCTTTTACTGTTTTTTTTGGTATGGTAGTTGGGTACCATTGAAGAGTATTTGAGGGACTGCTTCGCGAAAGTACCGGCTGATTAACTTTAAATGAGATATAAGTATGACCTGTTGTTGTACAACATGCTGATAAACCATTCCATGAATATCAAAGATTGAGATGACCATAACTTTCCCAGCAGAAGCAACCACTTTTGCTTTTTTGGGGGGTTGGTAATGAAGATTTCCACACTGAGCTTTGCTGTTTGCTCTCGGGATCAAAATGATGTAGCCAAGTTTCATCAACAGTGGTTACATTTGAAAGAAACTCCAGATCTTCCTCTAACATCAACTTTATGCAGACCTGCAAGCGAATTAACTTTTGTTCAGGAATTAACAGTCTTGGAACCCATCGCGTACAAACATGCCGTCATCTGTAATTTTTCTGTCACCAACGTGTGGTAGGCACCCAATGAAATGTTTAGTATTTCAGAAAGTGGTCTTCAGGTAATTCGTCGATCCTATCTCACAGTGACAGCAGCGGTGTTGTTTCCTTCCATAAGAGCAGTAATTGGAGCGCCAGGCCCACCTTTCTTTGAAATTGATTGTCTCCCCTCTTTAAACATTTTAAACCATCTTCGAGCTGTGCTGTAGGGAAGAACAGACTCTCCATAGGCCTCCTCTGACATTGTATAGGCCTCAGCTGAAGATTTGTTGAGACGAAATCAGAATTTCAAAGCCGCATATTGTTCCTCGCGTGTTACCTCCATTGCAGCGGTAGGCGATACTTAACATGTCCGACCAACATGTCCGACCCTGCCTGCCTCTCACAGGCAGGAATCGGGAGTCCCTACAATGAAACTACTTCGGCGTGTTTGTTGCACATTAAGCTAACAGAATATCATAAGATTAAATTTTAGCGTGAGAAATTATGACCATAAAAAAATTATGATAATTCTTTATTGAACAGCCCTTGTACTTACCCACAAAATTTCAGCATGCACAGAATGATGAACAACTACACCCTGAAATTCAAAAAGGATGTAGAAACAGCCTATATAAATTCCTTGAAAGGCAGAGAGAAAATCATACAGCCAAAAAATTAACAGGTTGCAAGTGCAGCTAGGGAATGAAACTATGAAGTACGGTAAATGGAAACAAAATGGACTGTTGAAAGAAAAAATTCATGGAAAAAAATAAGACGTCCACAAGAAATACAGAAAATTAAATAATGATGCTTTGTGTGATCTAATAGGATTTGATCACACCTATAAAAATACTAATAATAACAATAATAATAACTGATCGAAGTCAACAATGAAAGCATCTCAAAGTACAAGAAACCAAGACACTATACCAGAAAGCTGCACTCTAATGTTGGACTGACAACCTATAGAACGAGTGCAATTTTTTGAGGAAATCGAAGGTGAAACAGATAAAGAAAGCACCTGGTCCTGGCTGACCAGCAGAACCATGAATGAGGAAAATTGAAGGACTTATTTTTGCTGCAGAAAACCAAGTTATCAGTAGTACAGCCATCAAAGCCAGAATCAAGAAAAGTGCAGACTGCAAAGGAGCTGAGGAAACAATTCACCACATCGTGAGCTGATGCAAAAAGACCACTCAGGACAATTATGAGCAGAGACACAATGCTGTAGTACAAATAATCCACTGGAAATTATGCCAAAGTCATCTTCTGCCTGTAGTAATGACCAAAAGCTGAAAAAGTTCTCAAAAACAGAAATAACAACTTACTGTGGTACTTTCAACCTCAGATCGGATGTCAGAACATGTGATACACCAAACGTCACAATTTTGGAGCAAAAATAACTGCAGATCGTGGACATTTCAACCTCCAGTGACAGCAAAAGCAGTGAGAAAAGAATTGAAAAACTTATAAGACCCGAGGACTCGAAAACTGAGCTACAGTGACTGTGGTGTAAACTGATGAAAGTAGTCCCAGCAGCTCATGGAACACTTCAAGCAGTGCCACAAGCTCTGAGTGGGCACTGGAAAAACAAGGGTCTCGAAAAACTATCCATCCCCAACTACATAAAACCACTTTACTAGGATTTCCACAAATTACCCACTGATATATTGTGCAGTTGGACTAGTTATACAATTAAAAATCCAACATAGTGAACTCATTTGTTGTGTTTACTGTTAATAACGATGATGATGATGATAGTAATAATAATATATACATAATATAACTTGGCACTTTTGAAATAGGAGCAGAGGAATTTGTGGAAGTTGAATGAACTCATTACGGTACAGATTTTTTTTCTTTTGCCAACCTCATCTATGAAACTGCCAGCAACAGCCCATGTTTTTAGGTGGTGAACACACATTTAGGCTCCTGGCAGCCTCAGCCAAAAGTGCCAAGTTATATTGTGGGTACAGTAGGAGGACTGCAAACCCCAGGTTTCACCTTTTCCAGCAGCAGTTCGAAGACTTGCTGACGAAGAGGGGGAAGTTGCCACCACCTTACTGGGGGCCGCGCGTCCTCAGTGTCCGGGCCCCGGAAGACCGACTTCCGAGCGGACACACGGATCTGTACGCTGTGGGCCCACCTCCGAACAGCTACGCGGCCCCGTGCCCTGCGGACCCACCTCCGGAAGGCTACGCGGCTCCACCGCCACCCCCCGACTACTGGGACGCCAGGCCGCACCGACTGCCCAAGACGTACCACTGCCCCTTGTGCGTACGGTGGTTCACCAGCGTGCCGCACCTCAGGCGCCACTACAACACTGCCCTCCACAAGCGCCTCGCCGTGGAGAAGGGGCAGCCTGCTGTGCCTTACTGCAGTGAGTACCTGCCGGACACGCTGCTGGGAGTGTGACGATTTTGGCAGTCGAGTAAAAAACTGGACCGTGTCCGATTTTACCATTTTTGATTTGGGCGTTGCTACTTTTAGCTGAGACACACATTTTTCATAGAAAGATGGGACTGCTGCAGCATTACCTCGTCTAACTAATTAATTAGGACAAGATACAAAACATTCCTGCCATGTCACTGTGTCAGACACACTGATGACGCGAGTTATTCTTTGTCAATTGTTGCGAGTGGAGGGCTGTGCTGAGTGTGCTGTCAGATAATCATTTTTTCGTCTGAGGAAACAACCTCCTGACATATACGGAGGTAACTGGAGCAAATTGAAAACATGAAACAGTGGTAGGGTCCATTTCTACTGCAATATAATTTTCACCTTGTAGCTTTTCTGTCAACGTCAGGATTTTTGAAGTCACCATTTTACGCTTTTCCCTAACCAGTGAACCTCATTTCCCTCACATACTCTCCAATCTTTGCACGACACCATCTGTAATTTTCACTGGCTTTGTCAGAGGCTACCTTGTTTGTCAAAGCTGACGGTTCACTTGTGGCAGGAAACTGAACTCTGCCACAATGAGAGTTAGCCATTTCTCACTTCTAACGATTCAGAAAGTTTGTTACCTGCTGCAGCTGAATATTATTCATCATTCAGACCAATAACCAGCTTAGTTATGCTTGGGATATTTGAAGTGCCGTCCCAGAAAACACCCGTCAGCACTGTGGCGGTTAGTTACTTTGGAGGAGGCTGAATGGATATTACAACACACACAGAATATTAGATCAAAATATAGTTCAATTTATTATAGCTTGAATAAGATGAAATATTCAGTTTTGAAACAATCCATCTATGTGTACTGCTTGTGTCCCTGAACACTAATGTATTTCTCGATACAGTTCAGGATAATAGTCTCTTCTGTCCATGTACAGTTGACTGTAATCTTTGCTACACGGTTCTGTCCGATACAATTCTCGTGCTGCTGTCTCTGTAGTGAGACAATGCTGTCATTTTTGGTGACAATTGCAGAGTGGGCGAGCGAAGCTCTTCTTCGGCAAGAGTGGTGTGCAGAATCTTTTGAGGCCGTGACTACGCCGATGTCTGTCATTCATTGCCGTGTCTGGTAGCAACTGTGCTTAGTTGAGGCTCTGTCATGAGGTACCTACTTTGTCACAGCACCTTGTTCTTCAGAGAGCACCACAACGAGTGTAGTAGTCTCCTTCTGAAATCCATGTTCCCCATCTTGTGATGCTAAATTGAGGGGGCGGAGTTATAACTGGCACAATGTCTTTAAATTTCAGAATATTTGATGATTCTTTCAAAAAGATCTGCTCAGTACTGGAAATTAATTTGTCGACATCCAAAAATGAGCTTTGTATCTCTTATCGCTTTCACGCTATCAAAACCCATGTGCTATGCAGGTCCCATGAAGTGCCACTTTTAAAATTGTGGCAGTCTTTTTTATATAAGGTGCAGCATATGATATGAAAAATAATATATTGTTGTATTGAATTTCTTCAGGCCACAGTCACTGTAATGAATTACTAAATAAACTCTCTGTTTTAAGTGAGAATGTTTTTATTGATTCACTTTCTGATGGATCTAACAACAACATTGGCAATAATGGAACCCGTAGGATCCCTTATCTTTGATTGAAATCCAGATCTTTGTATTTCTTGCTTTATCTTTGATGATTATTGTGACATTCACTTAAGTAACACTTTTTCAAACTTGACTCCCTCGGCACTGATTCATCTGTATAAATTCCAAAAACTGTCCTAACGTAGGATTCTGTAGTTTCCACAAGGAGGGGAGGAGGGGGTGGGTCCTAACATGAATAAAAGTGAAATGCAAATTGCAATATTCAACTCCATGTTACAATTGCCATTGGAAGCAAAGTAATTATCATGCCAGTAGCCCTGGAAAGTGCATTTTTGTGTTTGGCTGTAATGATACATTGAGAAATAAAATATTTCTTTTTGTAATTCACTGACTGGTGACATATTTTGCACTAAAGTATTTTACGTACAGCAGAAAATATGTCTGATCCAAAAGTATTAATGTAACTTTTCAGTTTACTCCACAAACGAAAACTGAATTTAACTTTGTTACTAGCTACCTTCCAAATTGTCATCACAATGAAGTCCAAAAGAAAGATGAATAATGAAGATAGAAACCACGTCTTATCCCCAGCACTCACCGTTCCTTTTGAAGGAGGAATGAGCCAATAGGAAGCCAATAAACACAACTGATAATTAAAATCCTTACCTACTGTTAGCGCTTTTTATGGGACACTGGTTCTTTTTAATAATAAAGGAGTAAATTATGATCAGAATGGCAGCAAAAGTCATTTATTTCACCAGTTAGGCATATATAAAAGACAGAAGGAGGCTACAGAAAACTGTGGCACTTCAATCACAAAGATATAAATTATACAGATTCATGCTTAAATTGAAGATTGATCTAACACATTTAAATGTGTTAGATCAATCTTCTGGTTGTGTTCATTACACTTGATCTCAGAATATATCCTAAGGTTTTACAACAAATAGATGTCAAGGGAGGTGGATAGTCATTTTGCAGATTACATCTGCTACCCTTCTGGTATACTGTTGTGATCTGTGCTGTCTTCCAACTACTGAGCACAGTTTTTTGTTCAAGGTATTGATGGTATATTCTGGTTAAAATGGGAACTGGTTCAGCTGTAGATTCTGCATAGAATTTGACAAAGATCCTGTAGGGCCACAAATACTTGTTTAATTGTAGCGATTTCATATGTTTCTCCATGCCACTGCCGCTAATATCTATATAACACTTGTCTTTCCAATTGTTGCAGTATGTCTGTATCTTCCTTGGTGAAGAGTCATTTGAAAACTGAGTTGAGTATTTCTGCTTTTGCTTTACTAGCCCCAGTCTTTTTCCCTGTGTCATCCATGATTTTCTGGACACTAATTTATGTACCATTTACAGCCTTTGCATGCAACTAGAATTTCTTTGAATTTTGGAAGACATCTTGCAGTATTATTCTGCTACGGTAACCGATAAAGGCTTCATGCATTACCCTCTTCAAAGCGACATGTATTTCATTTAACATCTCTCCATCTTTGGCCATGTGCTTTCTTTTACAGCTATCTTGCAGTTTCTTTACAATGACTGTATACCATGGAGGGGTCCCTTCCATCTTGAACTGTTGTACTAGTGTATGTGTTGAATGAGAGGTATCACATCCTTAAATATAAATGTCAGAGAAAAGATTTTCCTGACAGGGTAGTCGATAAGTGGTGAGCACCCCACTGTTGGGAGGTGTTTTAAATTGTAGGTGCTGATATCAGAGCTAACGATCCAGTGGCTGTACAGAAGTAGGTAGCAGTCAGATGACCTTACCTGCCGAGGCAGAGATAAGAGTTCCATGGAGTGGGGAGTGCGGAAGAAAGAGCTCCATGAAATCTATGAACGCAAAATTTCAAAGATAATAAATCCATTGTGATTCTTAATTATCAAGTTGACTATCAGACCTGTTATGTATGTAGTACAGAGACAGTATAATGAGTTGGTAGCTGTCCTCATTTATCATGCATTGAGTTGTAATTTTGAAGATAATATAAGAAGGTGAATTGTACCTAACTTCTTATTTATGTGATGAACCAGATGAGAATGAGAACTTAATTTTCAGCAGGTTTATCTGCAGTCTGTGAGGAGATGAAGTCTGAACAAAATTCAGGGAAGAAGTCATATAGATTCAGGGTACAACCTAGCTGGATCCTAATTAGTAATTCTTAATGGTGACGGAATATTCACTAAGCTACGTTCATCATCTATAGAAGGAGTGTTCAGGTGGCGACTTATTTACATGTTAGGTACATGAGATCATGTATAACAAACCACCATACAGCCCAAGCCAATCTGGGACGCTTCACGTGCTGACCGTGTGACACAAGATATTGGAGGATATTTGTACTAGCGAACTGAGTTTCTTTTTGTTAAGTTTTCAGTTACATCTGGGGAAGAGTCTGGCGATCGATGGAAGTCTTTGACTAGAAGTTTATGCTTGCCCTCGACACAGTTTCACCCAAACTGTCGCACATGTAGCTTCAATTTCTGTTGTGATGGATTTGCATTTCTTGTCTGCTGTGACAAACACACCACCTCCATCTCCCATTAGCTTATAGTTTCAATGTAGACTTCAAAGTACTCAAAAAATTTTCAACACTGTGAATTTTGGGTTTTACCTAGCTTTTAATAGCTAGTAGTAGGTGAGCTACACTGCTTTTGAGACTGTTTCAAACTCTGGGACCTTTTGTTGCAAATACTTTGTCAGTTGATTAGTAGAATTTTAATGGTTTCGTATGTGGGGGACATTTCTTTGAATCTTACTCTAATACTTCAGGGTCTTCTATGGATGTCAGTGTTCATACCAGATGGAGAGACGCCTGAGCTAAAAAGAAAAATTTCCCACACACCCTTGCCCATACGTACAGTCTACCTGAGCAGCAGCCTCTGATGTGTAGTGCACACCTGACCAGTTTAGGGCCACACTCCAATTCTCGACACTATGACGTGAGCCCAGAAAGTTGCAGCCTAGCTCACAACAGAACCTTTGAAGTCTGCTTTAAACCTTCACGTAGACTCAGAAACAGAGGGCTATGATCAGCTATGATGACAGTCCTGCAGATTGTGAACTTCTTTCAAGCTAAATTACAGCAGTTCAAAAGAAAAACTCTTTTTCATGCTGCACTTTAAGTTTTTTTATTTATTTATTTCGTGCATGTAGACACGCTTTGCATTAGTTATAAGACATCTTCAGTGGTTGTCCTGAAATATTACATGATTTATTCATTTGCGCATACAGGTTATCATTTACACTTATAGGTTATACACTATGTGATCAAAAGTATCTGGGCACCTGGCTGAAAATGACTTACAAGTTTGTGGTGCTCTCCATTGGTAGTGGTGGTATTCAATTTGCTGTTGGCCCACCCTTAGGAGTCATTCCATGTCAAGCGGCCTAAGGGTCCCCACTCGACCATCTCCAATTTCGATGAAATTTTTACGGTACGTACATATAGACATGAAGCACTGCCAAATTACAGATGTGTAAAGGCTCGCTTTTTGACATTGCGACTGAAATGAATAAATGATCAACTTTGTTTTACCATTGTTCAGGATCTAAGAGAACTGTCGTGCTGAAACTTTGTGACCCTGTTCAACTTTTTGGGTACAATAGCTTAGTTGTAGTACAAAAGGTCAAACTATGGTAAATTCATCATAGTGTGCTATAAAAGTGGCTCATAAATCTTCTCATACCAAATTTTGGCTATACTTTATTGCCGTGTATCTACTGAACGAGTAACTTTCTGAAGCTAATACTTTAGTTAGCTGCAGCCTGCCAGCATGTCATAAAGCTCTGTAAGTGGCACCCAGATTGCTCAAATAATAACTGAGTTATCGAAGTTCAAAGTGTCCTAAAAAATTTAATCAGTCAATTTTGGCTCACTTTCAAAAGGTCATATCTCGAAAAGGATCACTCAAATTTGATTTTTCTCAGTACCATTGAAAAGAGCTCACCTTGTTTGATCAGAAAAAGTTCTTTTTATTTTGGAGACTTTGCATTTAAGAAGAAATAAATTTATATTTTCAGTACATTACATTTCTCGACAAGGTCATACTATTGTAAATTCATCATAGTGTGCTATCAAAGTGGGTCATAAATCTTGTCGTACCAAATTTTGACCATACTTTTTGCCTTGTATCTACTGAAAGGACAACTTTCTGAGGCTCATACTTTAGTTATCTGCAACCTGTCAGCATGTAATAAAGCTCTGCAAGTGGCATCCAGATTGCTCAAATAATAATGGAGTTATCTGTGCTCACCTTGTCTGACCAGAAAAAGTTGTTTTTATTTTGGAGACAGTGTCAATAATGCTTAATGTCAACAATGGTGTTTGGTAACATGCTTCAACAATCAGTCTGAAGCACACTGTTGTGTAGTTAAGAGTGTTCAGATGTTGTGTGTGCCTTTTTAAATGATGTAAAATGTGTTGTCATTACTGGATGAACATCTTTTTTTGGCAAGTAAAATTTATTTCAAGGTATGGAGTACCTCTTTAGAAATGTTTATCAGGTTGTTTAATTTTGTATTCTCAAGGAAGTTCCCATTATCTATGATTCTTTAATATTTTTCAGTTGAAAAGATACACCACTTCTACTTTATCTAATATTGAAACAAACGGCAATTGGAAGCATAAATTTAATTGTAGTGTAATGGATATCAGCGAGGTTTCAGTACCATGTATCATTGGCCTTTCAGATAATTCTAAATGTCATCTGAAAACATACACACATCAACAAGGCTTCATTCCAATCAAAGAATTTTCAGTAGAGCAACAGGAATTAATAAACCAAAGAAGTGAGATATGTCTTACTGAAAATTCACAAATATGCTTTCATCACAAAGCAATACTTGTGGACAAATATGACTTTCTACAGAGATCTTGTCATAATCTTTTTGGTGCAAAGAAACATTCTATTAAAAAGGGTTTATGGATTGTCAGTGTGGAAACAGCAAAACAATTGCAAGCCATGACTATGAGCAATGTGAAACCTGGTCAGAAGATCTATCCAATTTAAAGAAAACAATTTTTAGCAAAGAAAGCAAAAAAATCACAGTCAACTTCAAACCAGTCAGAAGATGAAACATATCCAGAAGTATCAATTGATTCAAGTCTAACTGCTTTTGGAGTGTCCCCCTCTAAAATTTCAGACAGTATCAAAAAGGGATGTGAAAGGTTACGCAAAATGAAAAATAAGCGAAGCTCAAGAGGCAATTGCGAATAACTTTGCTGCTGCTGGAGGATTCACCCCAAAAGATCTTCAAGTACCTAATACAAGCAAGACATGTCCTGATTGTGAAGATTATAAGCAGCTGATTAAAGAATTGAAAGACAAGTTGCAGCTGTCAAGGCAGCCTGAAAAATTGCAAATACTAACATTAGTACCACAAAGCTGGACTATAAAAGAGACAATGCAAGAATTTGGTGTTTCAGAGAGTATGGTAAAATCAGCTAGGAAGTTACAGGCAGAAAATGATGCATTAGCTCTGCCAAAGAACAAGTGTGGCAAGAAGATTCCAGATCCCGTAAAAGAAAGAGTGGTAACATTTTTTTTTTCAGAATAAAGAATTTAGCTGAATTTGTCCAGGTAAAAAAGACGGTGTGTCAATTAGAATAGAAGGAAACAAAGATGAGGTGACTTACCGAACAAAAGCGCTGGCAGGTCGATAGACACACAAACAAACACAAACATACACACAAAATTCAAGCTTTCGCAACAAACTGTTGCCTCATCAGGAAAGAGGGAAGGAGAGGGGAAGACGAAAGGAAGTGGGTTTTAAAGGAGAGGGTAAGGAGTCATTCCAATCCCGGGAGCGGAAAGACTTACCTTAGGGGGAAAAAAGGACAGGTATACGCTCGCACACACGCACATATCCATCCACACATACAGACACAAGCAGACATATTTAAAGACAAAGAGTTTGGGCAGAGATGTCAGTCGAGGCAGAAGTGTAGAGGCAAAGAAGTTATTGAAAGACAGGTGAGGTATGAGTGGCGGCAACTTGAAATTAGCAGAGATTGAGGCCTGGCGGATGACGTGAAGAGATGATGTACTGAAGGGCAAGTTCCCATCTCCGGAGTTCGGATAGGTTGGTGTTGGTGGGAAGTATCCAGATAACCCGGACGGTGTAACACTGTGCCAAGATGTGCTGGCCGTGCACCAAGGCATGTTTAGCCACAGGGTGATCCTCATTACCAACAAACACTGTCTGCCTGTGTCCATTCATGCGAATGGACAGTTTGTTGCTGGTCATTCCCACATAGAATGCGTCACAGTGTAGGCAGGTCAGTTGGTAAATCACGTGGGTGCTTTCACACGTGGCTCTGCCTTTGATCGTGTACACCTTCCGGGTTACAGGACTGGAGTAGGTGACGGTGGGAGGGTGCATGGGACAGGTTTTGCATCGGGGGCGGTTACAAGGATAGGAGCCAGAGGGTAGGGAAGGTGGTTTGGGGATTTCATAGGGATGAACTAACAGGTTACGAAGGTTAGGTGGACGGCGGAAAGACACTCTTGGCGGAGTGGGGAGGATTTCATGAAGGATGGATCTCATTTCAGGGCAGGATTTGAGGAAGTCGTATCCCTGCTGGAGAGCCACATTCAGAGTCTGGTCCAGTCCCGGAAAGTATCCTGTCACAAGTGGGGCACTTTTGTGGTTCTTCTGTGGGGGATTCTGGGTTTGAGGGGACGAGGAAGTGGCTCTGGTTATTTGCTTCTGTACCAGGTCGGGAGGGTAGTTGCGTAACCTGTTAGTTCATCCCTATGAAATCCCCAAACCACCTTCCCTACCCTCTGGCTCCTATCCTTGTAACCGCCCCCGATGCAAAACCTGTCCCATGCACCCTCCCACCGTCACCTACTCCAGTCCTGTAACCCGGAAGGTGTACACGATCAAAGGCAGAGCCACGTGTGAAAGCACCCACGTGATTTACCAACTGACCTGCCTACACTGTGACGCATTCTATGTGGGAATGACCAGCAACAAACTGTCCATTCGCATGAATGGACACAGGCAGACAGTGTTTGTTGGTAATGAGGATCACCCTGTGGCTAAACATGCCTTGGTGCACGGCCAGCACATCTTGGCACAGTGTTACACCGTCCGGGTTATCTGGATACTTCCCACCAACACCAACCTATCCGAACTCCGGAGATGGGAACTTGCCCTTCAGTATATCCTCTCTTCACGTCATTCGCCAGGCCTCAATCTCCGCTAATTTCAAGTTGCCGCCACTCATACCTCACCTGTCTTTCAACAACTTCTTTGCCTCTACACTTCTGCCTCGACTGACATCTCTGCCCAAACTCTTTGTCTTTAAATATGTCTGCTTGTGTCTGTATGTGTGGATGGATATGTGCGTGTGTGCGAGCGTATACCTGTCCTTTTTTCCCCCTAAGGTAAGTCTTTCCGCTCCCGGGATTGGAATGACTCCTTACCCTCTCCTTTAAAACCCACTTCCTTTCGTCTTCCCCTCTCCTTCCCTCTTTCCTGATGAGGCAACAGTTTGTTGCGAAAGCTTGAATTTTGTGTGTATGTTTGTGTTTGTTTGTGTGTCTATCGACCTGCCAGCGCTTTTGTTCGGTAAGTCACCTCATCTTTGTTTTTATATATAATTTTTCCCACGTGGAATGTTTCCTTCCATTATATAGAATAGAAGGAAAGAAAGTTTTGATGCAAAAATACCTTCTTCTGAATAATTTTAAAGAAATGTTTGTTGCATATCAACTTCAGCATGGGCCTGAAATTGGATTTTCCAGATTTTGTGAATTAAGGCCAAAATGGTGCATCATTGTGGATGCTGCAGGAACCCACTCAGTCTGTGTTTGCACTTTATACCAAAATGTGAAACTGATGCTTGCAAGCACTCCAATTAAAGAAGATTGTAAGTGTCTGATTGCTAAAACAGTGTGTGATTTGGAATCCAAAGACTGGATGCTTCATCACTGTGAAATCTGTCTGGGAAAAGAACTACTGGAACAGTTTCTAGAAAGTAGTTTTGAAGACAGTGATCCAGATGATACCATTGAGTTCAAACAGTGGGTGCACACTGATAGAGATACATTAGAAACCAAACAGATGACCACCGAGGATTTTATTGAAGATCTGGTTTCAAAAATTGACAAACTTTCCACTCATCATTATATTGCAAAGCACCAGAGCAAGCACCTAAAATGCATAAAAGAAAGCTGTAAGCCAACTGAACTGATCATATTAATGGACTTTGCTGAAAATTATTCCTTCATTGTCCAGGATGCAGCTCAAGCAACTTTACACCTATTTGTTGTGTACTTCAGAAATAACTTGGGCATCAACTACTGTATAATAAACGACAGTCTGAAACATGATGTAATTGCTGTACATGCTTTTATGGTGAAATTAATAGAAGAATCACACACATTTACTACTTCAGTGATGGGTCAGCAGTGCAGTACAAAAACTTAAAAAATTTTCTGAATCCCTGCCACCATCAAAATGACTTTGGAATCTCAGCTGAATGGAACTTTTTTGCTACAAGCCATGGAAAATCTCCATGTGATGGAATTGGGGGAACTGTAAAGTGCCTTCAAAGACCAACTGAGGACCAGATTCTGACACCAACTGATTTGTTTAAATACTGTACAAAGAATATCAGAGGAATCCAATTCATTTTTGTTTCAAAATAAGAAATTGAAACATTAAAAAGTGAACAGGAAGTAAGGTTCAAAAATGGCTGCACACTATCAGGAACAAGAGAGAATCACCATTTTATTCCATTAAATGAAAATCAAGTTTCTGTTGTAAGAGTATCCAATGAAACAAATATTTTTGTGGTAAATGTTGACAAATTCAAGCAACAGTTTCATTCAGAAATATTATAGCTTTACAACTGGGCCAACACATTGCCTGTATATATGATGAAAAATGGTGGATTGGTAATGTGTCTGAAGTTTCAGAAGAAGAAAACGATGTTTTAGTCAGTTTCATGCACCCCAATGGACCTTCACATTCATTCTTTTGGCCAGCTAGGCAGGATGCTTTTTGGGTTTCAAACCAACACATTATTTTTGTCATTCCAGCTCCATCAGCAACAAGAATGGGCCGACATTATAGCTTGTTAGAACCAACTGTAATTGCTATTAGTAACCAATTTCAGCAAATAAATTAATAAGAAATGAAATATTTGGCTTGGGGACCAAAAAGAGTATGACATGTATTTTTTAATGTAGTATAAATGTAATTTTATTTCGTACAACAAGATTTATGGGCCACTTTGATAGCACATTATGATGAATTTACAATAGTTTGACCTATTGTTTTACGAATGAGATATTGTACCCAAAAAAATTCAACAGGATCACAAAGCTTCAGCATGACAAATCTCTTAGATCCTGAGTAATGGTAAATCAAAGTTGATTGTTTATTCATTTAAGTCGCAATGTCGAGAAATGTAATGTACTGAAAATATAAATTTATTTCTTCTTAAATGCAAAGTCTCCAAAATAAAAAGAATTTTTTCTGATCAAACAAGGTGAGCTCTTTTCAAAGGTGCTGAGAAAAATCAAATTTGAGTGATCCTTTTTGAGATATGACCTTTTGAAAGTGAGCCAAAATTGACTGATTAAATTTTTTAGCACACTTTGAACTTTGATAACTCAGTTATTATTTTGAGCAATCTGGGTGCCACTTGCAGAGCTTTATGACATGCTGGCAGGCTCCAGGTAACTAAAGTGTTAGCTTCAGAAAGTTATTCTTCCAGTAGATACAAGGCCATAAAGTATAGCCAAAATTTGGTATGACAAGATTTATGAGCCACTCTGATAGCACACTATGATGAATTTACAATAGTATGACCTTTTGTTTTACAGCTAAGATATTGTACCCAAAAAGTTGAACAGGATCACAAAGTTTTAGCATGACAGATCTCTTAGATCCTGAACAATGGTAAAACAAAGTTGATCATTTATTCATTTCAGTCGCAATGTCAAAACACGAGCCTTTATGAAAAGGTGGCTAGCGGCCCCACCATACTACTTATGAAGCTGTAATTTGGTAGTGCTTCATGTAAGGTCTATATGTACATCCTGTAAAAATTTCGTCAAAATTGGAGAAGGTTGAGTGGGGAGCTTGTCTAAATTTAAGCCACTTGACATGGAATGACCCATAGCCTTGATGACAGCTTCCACTTCAGTCAGTTGCTAGAAGGTTTCTTGGGGAATGGCAGCCCATTCTTCATGGATTACTGCACTGAGGAGAGGTATCGATGTTGATCGTTGATGCCTGGCATGAAGTCGGCATTCCAAAGCATCCCAAAGGTGTTCTATGGGATTCAGGTTAGGACTCTGTGCAGATTGTTGTGTAACCACTCCGCCACAGGCCGTTCATTATGAACAGGTGCTTGATCGTGTCGAAAGATGCAATCACCATCCCCAATTTGCTCTTCAACAGTGGGAAGGAAGAAGGTGCTTAAAACATCACTGTAGGTCAGTGCTGTGATAGTGCCATGCAAAACAACAGGGGGTGCAAGCCCCCTGTATGAAAAACATGACCACTCCATAACACCACCACCTCCAAATTTTACTGTTGGCACTAACACACTGGCAGATGACGTTCACTGGGCATTCGCCACACCCACACTGCCATCAGATCGCCACATCGTGTACCGTGATTCATCACTCCACACAACGTTCTTTCACTGTTCAATCGTCCAATGTTTTCATTCCTTATACCAAGCAGGGGGAGGGGGCGGGGGGGGGGCGTAGTTTGGCATATACCGGCATGATGTGTAGCTTATGAGCAGCCGCTCAACCATGAAATCCAAGTTCACCTCCCGCCTAACTGTCATAGTACTTGCTGTGGATCCTAATGCAGTTTGTCTTCAACTGTCGGCAGTCTCTGTCAGTCAACAGACGACGTTGGCTTGTACACTTTTTGGCTGTAAGTGTCCCTTCATGTTTCCACTTCACTATCACACTGGGAACAGTGGAGCAAGCAATGTTTAGGAGTATGGAAATCTTGCTTACATATGACACAAGTGACACTCAATCACCTGATCACATTTGAAGCCCGTGAGTTCTGTGGAGCACCCCATTCTGCTCTCTCACAATGTCTAATGACTACTGAGGATGCTAATATGGAGTACCTGGCAGTAGGTGGCAGCACAATGTACCTAGTATGAAAAACATACGTTTTTGGGGGTGTCTGGATACATTTGATCACATAGTGTAGATTTAAAACAGTGTGTTCAGGTTTTTATAATAAAATGGAAAAGTACGTACAGCTCAGCATCTAATTCATTATTTCTCAGCCAAACAGCTTTCTCTCAGGTGGCTAACTGGTTAAAAGTTTGCACTTATCCTTTTTCTCAGTGTTTTCCACATATGGCAATTTAACTGCTATTTCTGTTGTATAGTGTCATTTGTTTCTGTAAGTTTTGCCAACTTTCTCAGGTTTTGCTTCCAACAGTTTTTTCTGTGTCTTTGTGTATGCTGATGTAAGTTCTTGGGAGAGAAATAGGCTTTGTGATCATCTGTTGGGATTACTGTCTATTATATGACCAATCAATGTACACAGTGAGTGGGCATTCACATTACCTTGGCCATTTAGTAGTACCTTCCTTTCAGCCTTTCTTTTATATATGTGGTAATTTTCTTGTGAGGTTAGGACGTGCCTTTCATTATTTATTCTATTTTCTTTCTTTCTTTCTTTCTTGTTGCAGGTTTGTGATTATTTTCTCTTAAATTTTCTGCAAAAGTTGAAAGGCTTGTCCCATGTTTCCTTGCTTTGATATGTTCTTTGTAGTGGGTGTCAAATGTTCTGCTGGTTTGTCCTATGTATCTTCCATCGCATGTCTGGCATTGTAGTTGGTATATTTCTGGTAGATGTCTATGTATTTTGTTATTTTTGAAATGTACTTTAGGATTGAACTGTCTGTTTTGAATGCTATGTTTATGCGTTGTCTTTTGAAAATGCTTGTTGATTTACATGTGGGTTTATGCTTGTAGGTCATTGTGTACTATCTTGAATCTTCTTTCTTGTTTTCATGTATTCTAGGTGCCATTGTTGATCTGTTGCTGTGTGTGTTTGTTTGTGTAGCGTTTTGTTGTGCTGTTGTTTCTATGCATAATGTTTATTGACTGTATTTGTTGTTTAACTTTGTGACTAGATTATTATTATTATACCCATTGTTTGATGCTATTAATGTGATGATGTCTAGTTCTTTATGGTAGTTAACTGTGCTGAGTGGTACTGTGCTGAGACTACAAATCATGTATCTGAGCACTGTTGCTTCTGTAAGTGTGTGTGATTTAAAGTAATGTATAATAGTGTCCCTTATAGTAAGTTTATGGTAAATTTCAAAGCTATGCTGATTTTTTTCTTCTTTATGTTTTTTTTGTTTGTTTATTTTGGTTGTTATGTTTTTCCATTGTGAATCTTAGCTTTTTGTGTATTGTGTTTATATCTGAAGGAAACTGATCAATTTTTGCTGGAGGTTCAGCAGTTAAACAAAGGATATCATCCATGTATCTGATCGAATAAAGAATGCTATAATTTTGTGTGATAACGTTTCTAAAAATTGAGTCTTCTACATGTTTAGTGGTAATGTTGCCTAGGGCACCTGACACTGGGGATTCATTAGTTGCCCATTTTCTTGTAAATATTACTCATTATTAAAATGAAAGTAGTTCTGCTCATTTATCAGTTCCAGCAATATCTATATTTCCATGATGTGTTCAGCTGATTGTCCTTCAGGTTTTGTCTGTGATGATATTTTTTCTGCTATTGGTATGTTAGAGTTCATACTTTCTATATCTAAAGAGAATGTTAGCTGTGTCTTCAACGTTTGTATCTTTTATGAGTTGTATATCTGTGAGGTGTTTCTTATAGTTCAGTTTTAATCTATTTTATGGGTTTTGGAAGTAATTTCAACGTGTGTCCTGCAAGTTAGTAAGTGAGAGCTTTTTTGGAGTTCTCTGTTTAAGAGAAGTTTCTGTAAGTGTAAATCTGTTCAGTGTATAGTTGCTCACAGAACACCAGCTACATAGCTCTTTAACGCTCCAGCATCCATTTGTGACATATTAAGAGGGTAACAAGTCAAATATCTACAATTGTTTGCTTTTGTAGTTCACTTCTTCAGTTAGTCTTGGTAGGACAGATAGGATGTGTGCACGCTGTGTGCAGATGCAGGAGAAGCTGGCCGCAGTTCACCAACAGCTGAATGTGGTTTTGGTTACGGTCAGTCACCTTTAGGCTGCTGCCTTGGGGTGTAGCAGTGGCGGAGAATCTAGCACATCACATGGGATACGTCAGGTGTCACTCATTTTGCCCACGAGCTATGCCTCTGAGGCATCTCCTAGTGCACCCAACATGGTGGATCTGCTGTCACAGCAGCACAGCAGGGTGAGTGACGGGAGGTAACGCGTTCACATTGCTCGAGGTGGAGGGCCAATGTGGAGACTGGCCGCCTGGTCTCGCCCGATCACCCTGTGAGTGACAAGGTGGCCACTCCTTCGGCAGGGTTCGAGCAGTCATATGGGGGGGTGGGGTTACTAGTTATTGGGAGCTCGAATCCATTATGAAGCCCCTTAGGCAGATAGCGTTCAGGGCTGGAAAGAAAGCTGATGTGCACTCAGTATATCTGCCAGGGGGCTTCATCCAAGATTTGGAGGCAGCCTTGCCTGTGGCTTCCGAGTGTGCAGGGTGCAGTCATCTGTAAGTCGTGGCTCGTGTCGGCACCGCCGATGCCTGTCGTGTGGGTTCCGAGGCGATCCTCGGTTTGTACAGGTGGCTGGTGGAGGTGGTTAAGACTGCTGACCGTGTGCACAGGGTGCAAGTGGAGCACACAGTTTTCAGCGTCGTTTGCAGAGTTGATCGAGGTCCTTTGGCTTGGAGCTGAGTGGAGAGTTTGAACCGAAGGCTTAGTCAACTTTGTGATGGTCTCGGGTGCAGATTTCTAGACCTGCATTATCATATGGTGATTTGTAGCAATCCCCTTGAGGGAATACTATACACAAAGGAAGCAGCTACTAAGGTAGCAGAGTACATGTGGAGTGCACGTGAGGGTTTTTTTCATCTAGGCAGAAGTTTCCGGTGCTCTGATAAACACTTGCCAGTTGTTATGCAGTAAGGGAAGTCTAATGGTGTTCATAATAAAGACAAATTGTTATGAGTAAACTGTTGAAGTATTCGTAATAAAGTCCACGAATTTACTGCCCTCCAGGAAAGTTCTTGTGCCCAATTATTCTTGGGACCGAGAGCTGGCTGAAAGCCAAAGTAGAAAACTCTGAGATGTTTAACAAGCCATGGAATGTATAACAAAATGACAGATAAGAGGCCATAAGAGGGAGGAAGCAGCACTTGTTGTCCAGGAGTAGCGTCTTTGATTAGTAATCAATACGTTATCCGTTTCGGGTTCAAAACCCGCCACTGCTTATATTTTGATTAATAATCGCCATTGGCAGCCGAAGACATCTGGCATAATAATTCACCCTCATTCTGCCAATGTCTTTGTCAAAGAGGGCGGAAGAGCAGATAGAAGTTCAGGGCACTCTCTTGTCCTTGGGGTGGGAAACTGCCCTCAAAGGCGGAAGAATCGGCAATGATCGACAGCATGAGGATGCAGAAGGCAATGGAAAACATGCATTAAAGACACACAACATGTATCCACAGGACATGTGGCCTGTAATTGAAAAAAGTGTCAAGACGGTCTCTCCATTGGTAAAAGATTCCGGAATAGCCCCCCATTCGGATCTCCAGGAGGGGACCACCGAGGTGGAGGTGACCGTGAGAAAAACATTGAATAACTGATGAAAGGATAATGTTCTACAGGTTGGGGCATGGAATGTCAGAAGTTTGAATATGGTAGGGAAGCTAGGTAATCTAAAAAGGGGAATGCAAAGGTCAATCTAGATATAGTAGTGGCCAGTGAAGTGAAAAGGAAAGAAGACAAGGATTTCTGGTCACATGAGTATAGAGTAAAGTCAGTAGCAACAGAAAATGGTATAGTGGGAGTGGGGATGATTATGAATAGGAAGGTAGGGCAGAAGTATGTTACTGTGAATAGTTCAGTGATCGGGTTGTTCTTATCAGAATCAACAACAAACCGACACCAACAATGATAGTTCAGCATGAGGGTTGGAACTATAGTGGGAACTATTTATTTACAGCTCATACAAAATAGATACTTGTTTCAAAGATTTACTGACCTTAAAAGTAGTCACCAGCATTGTGTATAACTCATTGCCAGTGATGTGGAAGTGGTAGGATACTCTTAGCAGTGCCAATTGTGTTGACAGTTGGCGCGGCATGGTCTATTGCCCGATGAGTTTGTAGCAGTTCTAAAGTGAATGCCGTGAAGTGTTTCCTTCAGTTTAGAAATCGAGTTGAACTCAAGAGGGCTTAATTCAGGGGAGTGCAGTAGGTAGTTTAGCATTTAGCAGCCCCCTCAGTCAAACAAATCAGTAACAGCTTGCACTGTATGTGCTTGAGCATTGTCCTGCAAAATGATGGTCAGGTCCTGCAGAAAATGTCATCACTTCTGTCCCTATGCTGTTCATTTTTGGAACAGAACCTACGACCTGCTTAGAGACAGAAGTGATGACACTTTCTGCAGGACCTGACAATGATTTTGCAGGACAATGCTCAAGCATGTACAGTGCAAGCTGTTACTGAGTTGTTTGACTGATGGGGCTGCTAAAGTGCTATACCACCTGCTGCGCTCCCCTCAATTAAGCTCTCGTGAGTTCAACTCGATTTTTAAACTGAAGGAAACGCTTCGCGGCATTTGCTTCAGAACTGTTACAAATTCATCTGGCAATACACTGTGCCGCTCAAACTGTCAACACAACTGGCACTGCTAAAAGTAGCCTGTGACTTCCACATCACTGATCACTGTCAACGGTAAACACAATGCTGGTGCATACTTTGGAAGTCAGTGAAACTTTGAAACATGTATCTATTTTGTACGAGCTGTAAATAAATAGTTGCCACTATTAAAGTTCCAACCCTCATATATATGCTGATGTCACAAGCTGAAGCTGAAGATGAAGAGATAGAGAAAGTACAGGGTGTTTCAAAAATGACCGGTATATTTGAAACGGCAATAGAAACTAAACGAGCAGCGATAGAAATACACCGTTTGTTGCAATATGCTTGGGACAACAGTACATTTTCAGGCGGACAAACTTTCGAAATTACAGTAGTTACAATTTTCAACAACAGATGGCGCTGCGGTCTGGGAAACTCTATAGTACGATATTTTCCACATATCCACCATGCGTAGCAATAATATGGCATAGTCTCTGAATTAAATTACCCGAAACCTTTGACAATGTGTCTGGCGGAATGGCTTCACATGCAGATGAGATGTACTGCTTCAGCTGTTCAATTGTTTCTGGATTCTGGCGGTACACCTGCTCTTTCAAGTGTCCCCACAGAAAGAAGTCACAGGGGTTCATGTCTGGCGAATAGGGAGGCCAATCCACGCCGCCTCCTGTATGTTTCGGATAGCCCAAAGCAATCACACGATCATCGAAATATTCATTCAGGAAATTAAAGACGTCGGCCGTGCGATGTGGCCAGGCATCATCTTGCATAAACCACGAGGAGTTCGCAGTGTTGTCTAAGGCAGTTTGTACCGCCACAAATTCACGAAGAATGTCCAGATAGCATGATGGAGTAATCGTTTCGGATCTGAAAAATGGGCCAATGATTCCTTTGGAAGAAATGGCGGCCCAGACCAGTACTTTTTGAGGATGCAGGGACGATGGGACTGCAACATGGGGCTTTTCGGTTCCCCATATGCGCCAGTTCTGTTTATTGACGAAGCCGTCCAGGTAAAAATAAGCTTCGTCAGTAAACCAAATGCTGCCCACATGCATATCGCCATCATCAATCCTGTGCACTATATCGTTAGCAAATGTCTCTTGTGCAGCAATGGTAGCGGCGCTGAGGGGTTGCCGCGTTTGAATTTTGTATGGATAGAGGTGTAAACTCTGGCGCATGAGACGATACGTGGACGTTGGCGTCATTTGGACCGCAGCTGCAACACGGCAAACGGAAACCCGAGGCCGCTGTCGGATCACCTGCTGCACTAGCTGCGCGTTGCCCTCTGTGGTTGCCGTACGCGGTCGCCCTACCTTTCCAGCGCGTTCATCCGTCACGTTCTCAGTCCGTTGAAATTTTTCAAACAGATCCTTTATTGTATAGCTTTTCGGTCCCTTGGTTACATTAAACCTCCGTTGAAAACTTCGTCTTGTTGCAACAACACTGTGTTCTAGGCGGTGGAATTCCAACACCAGAAAAATCCTCTGTTCTAAGGAATAAACCATGTTGTCTACAGCACACTTGCACGTTGTGAACAGCACACGCTTACAGCAGAAAGACGACGTACAGAATGGCGCACCCACAGACTGCATTGTCTTCTATATCTTTCACATCACATGCAGCGCCATCTGTTGTTGAAAATTGTAACTACTGTAATTTCGAAAGTTTGTCCGCCTGAAAATGTACTGTTGTCCCAAGCATATTGCAACAAACGGTGTATTTCTATCGCTGCTTGTTTAGTTTTTATTGCCGTTTCAAATATACTGGTCATTTTTGAAACACCCTGTATATGAGGATGTTGAAAGGGTGATGCAGTACGTAAAGGAGATGAGAATCTAATATTCGTGGGGGATTGGAATGCAGTTGTAGGGAAAGGAGCAGAAAAAAATAACAGGAGAATATGGTCGTGGGACAAGGAATGAGAGAGGAGAAAGACTAATTGAGCTCTGTAATAAATTTCAGCTAGTAACAGCGAATACTCTGTTCAAGAATCACAAGACGAGCAGGTATACTTGGAAAAGGCTGGATGATACTGGAAGATTTCAGTTAGATTACATCATGGTCAAGCAGAGATTCCAAAATCAGGTACTGGACACAAGGTGTACCCACGAGCAGATATACACTCAATCACAATGATGAAGAGTGGGCTAAAGTTTAAGAGATTAGTCAGGACGAATCAGTATGCAAAGAAGTGGTATTCGGAAGTACTAAGGAATAATGATATACATTTAAAGTTCTCTAAGGCTATAGACACGGCAATGAGGAATAGCTCTGTAGGCAGTGCAGTTGAAGAGGAATGCACATCTCTAAAAATGGCAGTGACAGAAGTTGGAAAGAAAAACATAGGTACAAAGAAGGTAACCCCAAAGAAACGATGGGTGACAGAACTACTACTTCTGTTGATTGATGAAAGAAGGCAACACAAAAAAGTTCATGGAAATCTTTCTTTCAAATATATCCATTTGCTTTTCGTCAAATTTTGTTAATGCCTATGTTGCAGCACTATGTGTTAGCACCGGCATTACTAAAACATTACATATCGTAACTTTAGTTTTTCCGAACAGAAAGTTAGATTTCAGATGTTTTCTGGAGCCACTGTAGCACTTGCTGGTGGACAATTTTCATTTTTGGATTTCAGAACTGATGTTGTTCTTAGAATGTACTTGTAATTTGAGGTAAGCAATAATACCCGACATCAAACTTATACAAACTCATTTGGATAATCTTCCTTAATTATAGGCATATACTTTTTGTTTGTTTTATCTGTAGGTTCATCTTTCTAGCAGCACTTTCAAGACTTATAGAGGCTTCTTTCATTGCTCTTGGCATTCTTGCAATTATACCAGTATCATTTGCATATCCCAGCACATGAACTGATTTTCACAAGATAGTCCCTCTTTGTATTGATGCTTGCCTCTCTTGTAACATTTTTCGAGTCTAGATTAACATTATTTTTTGTGGTCACAGTACACTGAAACATCTCCTGTGTTTTAATTTTACTCTGGGTGCTTTCCATAGCAGCTTTCATAAAGGCAATCCATTCATTAGGAATATCTAACTTTGCCATTGCCCTTGTTTCAGTACTGTCATATGCCAATCTGAAGTTTATAAAGAGGCGAAATGAGTCAACCCCAAATCATATGCATTTTGCTAGCATTTGCTATATCGTGAGGACCTGATCAATAGTAGATCTTCCTTGATGAAACCAACATTGATAGTCACCAATAACAGTTTCAGCATGGGTTGTAAGCCTTTTAAAAAGAATGTTGCAAAACATTTTACATGCTGTAGGTAATAGGCGAATTCCCCTGTAGTTAGAGCACATTGAAATATTATTCTTAAGCTTCTTTGTGGCTGCCTCCACTTCCTCAGCAGTTGGTATTAGTTCCCCAATTTCTGGGTTCCTTGTATTTACAGAGGGTAAGATTCCTTGGTTATCAGCCTATACCATCATTCAACAGTTCATCAAAGTGTTGAGCCATCTTCTACGTATTGTTTTGTCACCACTCAAAATTGAACCATCTGTATTTCTACACAGGCTATATAATTTTTGAAATATATGTATAATATATAAATACATATTTAATACCTAATGGGGAAAAGTTGTTAGCCAAAATCTCAAAAGTTCTTGACCAGTTTATTTCAAATTTCAAACATTCAGATAGATATAGGCTAGACTTTTCTTTAATATAGGTGGTATGTAAATGTATATATATTACATAAGATGAAATGGTGTTAGCAAGAAGCTTGAAGAGTTCTTGACTGATTTACTGTTTGGCAGCTATGTGGAGTCGGAAGGTTAGTTGAAGGAGACAGGGGAGAGGGGGTAGCGGAATAGGAGAGAAGTTAAAAGACTGGGTGCAATTCCACCTCAAAAACTTCTCTGACCTGCTCACTTCCTTTTCCCACCTTGGAGTACCACTGTCCGCCACCTCTAAAACCACCTCCAAACCTCTTCCTCATCCCTTCATAGCTGACTGCAGACCTACTAAATTCAACTCACCCTCCAAAACTCCCTCTTATCACCACAAACAATCCAGAACATAAACAGACCTGAAACACTGCCATCGGGCTTTCCTCCAGAATCCTTAGATTCACAGAAATATCAGTCCTTTCCAAAGGTCTCACCTTTTGCCCCACTCCCAAATTCAATCATGCAGGACTTGTTAAAGACCTGCACTCCTTCTCTTGGTCCCTATAGTGGAAAAAGTCCTTATTATTTATTTATTTATTGTTCCGTGGGACCAAATTAAGGAGAAGTCTCCATTGTCATGGAACGAGTCAATACATGAAATTATAACATAATATTAGAAACAGATAAAATGAAATATAAAAAACATATTCAGGTGACAAGTCGTAAGTTTAAATAAAGAAAATCAACAATGTAACACTGGAATTTGCTTAATTTTTTAGCTCTTCCAGGAGTTCCTCAACAGAATAGAAGGAGTGAGCCATGAGGAAACTCTTCAGTTTAGACTTTGGTTAGTTTAGACTTGGAGTTTGGGCTACTGCTAAGATTTTTGAGTTCTTGTGGTAGCTTATTGAAAATGGATGCAGCAGAATACTGCACTCCTTTCTGCACAAGAGTCAAGGAAGTGCATTCCACATGCAGATTGGATTTCTGCCTAGTATTAACTGAGTGGAAGCTGCTAACTCTTGGGAATAGGCTAATATTGCTAACAACAAATGACATTAAAGAAAATATATACTGTGAGGGCAATGTCAGAATTCCCAGACTATTGAATAGGGGTCAACAAGAGGTTCTCAAACTTACACCACATATAGCTTGAACAGCCCGTTTTTGAGCCAAAACTACCCTTTTTGAATCAGAAGAATTACCCCAAAAAATAATACCATACGACATAACTGTATGAAAATATGCGAAGTAGACTGCTTTTCGTGTTGAAGTGACACTTATTTCAGATACTGTTCTAATGGTAAATAAAGCAGCATTTAGTTTCTGAACAAGATCCTGGACATGGGCTTTCCACAACAGCTTACTATCTATCCGAACGCCTAGGAACTTGAACTGTTCCGTCTCGCTTATAATTTGCCCATTCTGTCTGATCAAAATATCAGTTCTTGTTGAATTGTGAATTAGAAACTGTAAAAACTGAGTCTTACTGTGATTTAGCAACAAATTATTTTCCACAAGCCACAAACTTATTTCATGAACTACATTATTTGAGACTGTTTCAGTATTACACACAAGATCCTTCACTATCAAACTGGTGTCATCAGCAAACAGAAATATTTTTGAACCACCTGTAATACTAGAAGGCATATCATTTATATAAATAAGAAACAGCAGTGGCGCCAGCACCGACCCTTGGGGAACGCCCCACTTAACAGTGCCCCATTGGGACTGAACATCACTACCACTCTCAATATTGTGGAGAATTACCTTCTGCTTTCTGTTCTTAAAGTAAGAGGCGAACCAATTGTAAGCTACTCCCCTTACTCCATAATGGTCCAACTTCTGCAGTAATATTTTGTGGTCAACACAGTCAAAAGCCTTCGTTAAATCAAAGAAAACACCTAACGTTCGCAACCTTTTATTTAATCCATCCAAAACCTCACAGAGAAAAGAGAATATAGCATTTTCAGTTGTTAAACCATTTCTAAAACCAAACTGAACATTTGACAGCAAATTATGTGAATTTAAATGCTCCAGTAACCTTGTATATACAACCTTCTCGATAATTTTAGCAAACACCGATGGCATAGAAATAGGTCTAAAATTGTCAACATTATCAATGTCTCCCTTTTTATAAAGTGGCTTCACTACCGAGTACTTTAATTGGTCAGGAAACTGACCACTCCTAAAGGAAAAGTTACAGATATGGCTAAGTACTGGGCTAACATACATAGAACAATACTTCAGTATTCTGCTAGATACCCCGTCATATCCATGAGAGTTCTTGGTATTTAGTGATTTAATTATTAACTCAATCTCCCTCTTGTCAGTATTATGGAGGAGCATTTCATGTAACAGTCTCGGAACACTTTTTTCTAAGAGTGCTATATGATTCCCTGTTGGGACTAGGTTTTTATTTAGTTCACCTGCTATATTCAGAAAGTGACACGGACATTCCCACTATGCATTGATTCTATATCCTCGACCTGTCTCTGCAGACCAGCCACTTCCTTTACGACTGACCATATAGTTTTAATTTCATCCTGAGACTTAGCTATTCTATCTGCATACCACACACTTTTTGCCTTCCTAATAACATTTTTAAGCAACTTACAATACTGTTTGTAATTGGCTGCCGCATTTAGATTTTCACTGCCACTTTGCTCTACAAGATATTCTTATCCCTCTAGTCAGCCATCCAGGCTGCCTGTTTGTGCTAGTACCCTGTTTTGAACGTTCTAACGGAAAGCAACTTTCAAAGAGAACGAGAAAAGTCTTGAGAAAAGCATTATATTTATCGTCTACTGTATCAGCGCTATAAACATCTTGCCACTCTTGTTCCTTGATAAGGTTTACAAAGGTCTCTACAGCAACTGGATCAGCTTTCCTAAACAGCTGATGACTATATTTAACACGTGTTGCAGCACAAAAATCTTTTAGAGTTAAAATTTGTGCATCATGATCTGAAAGGCCATTCACCCTTTTGCTAACAGAATGCCCTTCTAGTAATGAGGAATGAACAAAAATGTTGTCTATGGTTGTTCTACTGTTCCCTTGCACTCTCGTTGGAAAGAATACGGTTTGCATAAGATTATACGAATTAAGGAGGTCTACCAGCATCCTCTTTCTTGCACAATCACTTACACAATTAATATTGAAGTCACCACATACAACTAACTTTTTGTATTTCCTATAAAGTGAACCAAGAACCTCCTCTAGCTTTAGCAAAAATGTTGTGAAATCGGAGTCTGGGGATCTATAAATAACAACATTAGAAGTTTAGCTCCATTAAATTTAACCACACCTGGACAACATTGAAACACCTTTTCAGTGCAGTACTTTGAAACATCAATTGACTCAAATGGGATGCCGTTTTTCACATGCATGGCTACTCCCCCACACCGCAAAGAGCTCCTCGAAAAGCTGCCAGCCAACCTGTATCCTGGTAAAGGAAGCCTCTGAATTATCTCCTTATTTAAGAAGTTTTCAGATATACCAATAATTTCAGAGTCAACATCTATAAGCAGTTCACTAACTTTATCTCTAATACCTTGTATATTTTGATGAAATGTACTAATTCCCTCATTACGCGGACATCTAAGCTTTGTCAAAAGTAGTTCCTTTGTTAGAGAGACTTCCCTTAAGCAGGAATACCTATCAGCTGACTTCAATCTAAAAAAGGTGCAGCTCTAACACCCACTACTGCAGGAATTTTCCCATGAGTGATCCCACCAACCCCACCTATGCTGTCACCTATAAGCTTTGCCAACCTCCCCTTCCCATACCTGTTGAGGTGCAGGCCATGTCTAGTGAAACCCGTCCTGCTAATAGACTCCACCGACACCACTGAAATGTGACCCATGCTTTCTGTCATCAGCGCACTCCCAAGTCTCATGTTATTACGCCTGACAGCTGTATTAAGATGAGGCCGATTGTGACGCTAAAACAGTTTCACGAAATGCACATTCGTGTTGCCAGTCTGAGTGGCTTTCTTTTCCAGGTCACCATCTATGTCATACTCCCCATCCCTATCAATACTGTTACCAGCCCCACCCACAGTCACTACCTGATCCTCTTTAGTAAAATTCCTACAAACCCCCCCTATGTTAACAGTCACCTGAGTCAATCCTGCATTAGGCTTCACAATGCTGGTGACCTGGTACTCACTCCCCAGCACTTCCTGCAACTGCTGGCCTACACCTCTGCCATGAGAACTACCTAACAGCAGAACCTTCTTCTACCTCTTCGACTTTGCAACTGTTCTAGCCACCGTAACTACTGAGGTCTGCTGCATACTTCCTACATCTACAGCTACTAGAGATTCCTCTCCACTAGACTCTGACAGTTGGTCATATCTATTGTAAACACCAACAGTAAAACTATCTGTAAATCTTCTTCTCCTAGCAGATCTCTAGCCAACAGCCAGCTCCCATTCCCCAACCCCCTTCTTCCTCCTCATCCTATCTAGCTCCTCCTGTCCGTTTTTCAACTGCACCTGAAGGTCACAGATCTTACGCTCCTGCTCCTCTATCAACTTACTCTTGCTACATAACCTGCAGTTCCAGGAGAGGATCTCACCAGAATGCCCACTGGCTTCCCCACTGCATTCCCCCCAGTGAAAATACTTCGAACAAGTCTCACACCGCTATCCACTACTCACGAACCTACTGCAAAGCACACACTTCTCACTCATGGTAAAATTTTACTTTTTCTAAGTTCTGCTACTACAATAAGAAGATGTTAAAAACCTGACTACAACAATTGCAAACTTACTCTACAAGGGAAGTAACTACTATTATTAACAGTATTAATAAACAACAAATGTGAATATAACAAAAGACTAATACAGAAAGAGAATCAAACGTCTAATGACACAGTAACGAAGCTTGCCACCAACCCTACCAATCAGACCCAACCAAACACCTATGTTGAACCCTGCCTAACTCAGTTCGCTCCTCCATCCAACTGTGATCCACCTCCACTGGCCCCAAGCCACCCCCTGTTAACTTTCCAGAATTTCTTAACCTTGAACCTTGCCTCACCATCATTCGCCATGTCCCTCAACATACAAACTAACCTTACATCCGCAGAAAGAAATGCAGTCGACCATCTAAAAACTGATCCTGACCTTATAATCCTATCTGAGGACAAAGGCTCAATCCCTGTTGTTTTGAACCACCAGGATTACTTGACAGGAGGACTCCACCAGCTGTCAGATAATTCCACCTACAAACCTCACCACAGTGACCCCATTCCAGAAATCCAGCAGGATCTCCGGTCGCTACTCAAATCCTGTAGGCCCATCCCAGAGCCTTTCCCCAGAGTCCATCTTTCTACTTACCCCTACCATTCCCTGCACTCCCACCTTCTACATGCTTCCTAAAGTCCACAAACCCAACCACCCAGGATGCGCCATTGTGGCCAGTTACTGTGCCCCCACTGAGAGAATCTCTGCTCTTATAGACCAACAACTTCAACCTGTTACCCAGAACTTACCGTCCTATATAAAAGATACCAACCATTTCCTCCACTAACTATCTGTCCACAGTTTCTGTCCCTGTCCCTGTCCCTGTCCCTTTACCATATAGTACCCTGCTCGCCACTATTGATGCTTCCTCCCTTTACACTAACATCCCTAATGCCCATGGCCTTATTGCTATTGAACACTATCTTCCGCTGACAGATTCCAAATCGACAACTTCCTTCCTAGTCACCATGACCAGCTATATCCTCATCCACAATTAATTCTCCTTTGAAGGCATTACCAACAGACAAATCCAAGGTACGCCTATGGGCACCATCCTATGCCAACCTATTCATGGGTCATCCAGATAAATCCTTCCTTTATACCCAGATTCCTTAACCTCTCACCTGGCTCTGATTAATTAATGACATCTTTGAGACCTGAATCAAGAGTGAGGACACCCTATCCACTTCCTCCAGAACCTTAACAAGTTCTCCCCCATTTGCTTCACCTGGCCCTACTCAATTCAACAAGCCACCTCTCTAGATGTTGAGCTCCACCTCCAAGATGGCTACATCTGTACCTCTGTCCACATCAAACCTATTAACCTCCAGCTACCTTCACTTTGACATCTGCCACCCGTTCCATATCAAGAAGTACCTTCCATACAGCCTAGCCATCCATGGTCACTGCATCTGCAGTGATGAGTTGTCCCTCTTGAAATACACAGAGGGTCTCACTGAAGCCTTCACAGACCGTAATTATCCTCCCAATATTGTATAAAAACAAATCTCCCATGCCTTATCTTTCCAGTCTCCCAAAGTCCCACCATGATGGAGGAGCATTCTCCTCGTAACTCGTACTACTCGGGACTGGAGCAACTGAATTACATTCTTTGCTACGGTTTCAACTACCTCTCATCATGCCTTGAAATGAGAAATGTGGTGCCCACTATCCTTCCCACCCCTCCCACTGTTGTATACTGCCATCCACCGAACCTACACAATATACTCGTTCATCCCTACACAACCCCTGCTCCCAACCTCTTACCTCATGGCTCATACACCTGTCCCATACATCATCCCACCATCACCTACTCCAGTCCCATCACAAACATCACCTATCCCATTCAACGCAGAGCTACCTGTGAAACCAGTCATGTGATCTACAAGCTAAATTGCAACCACTGGGCTGCATTCTATATGAGCATGACAACCAACAAGCTGGCTGTCCGCACGAATGGCTATCGACAAACTGTGGCAGAGAAACAAGTGGACCACATGGCTGCTGAGCATGCTGCCAAACATAACATCCTTCATTTCAATGACTGCTTCACAGCCTGTGCCATATGGATCCTTCCCACCAACACCAGCTTTTCTGAATTGTGCAGGTGGGAACTTTTCCTGCAATATATCCTATGTTCCCGTAACCTTCCTGGCCTCAAACTTTGTTAACCATTTTCCTCACCCATGCAGCCTCCCTGTTCCCATTCCAGCACTATACAGCCTTCATTCCACCATTGCACCCAGTCCTTTTACTTCACTCCTTTTCCACTATCCCCTCTCTCCAGCTCTCCCGTGTTCTCTGACTAACCCCCCAACTGCACATAGCTGCCTTGCCGTCTCCACCTCGTCCCTGCGCACTCCCTAACAGCACTGCACTGTCCGCCATCCCTACCCTACTATCCCTTCCCCTCCCTGCCCCAGCTTCCTCCTTACCCCCACCAAGTCGCCACTCCCATCATGCATTGGTGCTGTTGCTCACAGTGTGGCTACAGTTGCCTTAGACTGCAGTCGTGTTTGCGTGAGTTGCATGTGTGTGTGTGTGTGTGTGTGTGTGTGTGTGTCATCAATTTTTGATGATTGCCTTATGGGCTGAAAGCTTTAATTGTAACAGTCTTTTTGTTGTGCCAATCTGCGACTCAGCATCCCTGCTATATAGTGAGTAGCAACTTTCCTTTTCATAATATTGTTACAAGTCATACATAGTTACATTATTCATATTGACATGTGTTTTAAGGGATATAAGAATGATTCAATTCAGTTTTAATTTCAACTGATTTCAGGTTCAATGACAAAAATGTTTTTGTCACTGTATCAACCACATTTTGAAGAAGTCAAGAATTAAACTCGAGGTGTAATGGAAGAGTCATGAATTTGATCCTCTGAAAGTCAGTAGGCACCCTTACATACCACCCTTTGGTACTACCCTTTAGTACTATACATCGGGAACGCCTCCAACTCACTCACCGAAGCTCACACCAGCCTGTCGTCTTTATGGGTTCCCGGACATGTCGGTCTCTTAGGGAATGAGGCTGAAGGTGCCACTGCTACAACGTCACTACTTGCATCTTATAACTATTGTCCCCTCATTCCATCTCTGTACAGATATATACAGGTATGTAGTATCACCTGGGCACGAACATGGGTCGTCTCCCCGTGGGAATGAGCTGGAGGAATTTACACCCCTCTGTATGTTTTGGGCAAAATACACTTGCCCCCCAAAGACATAATTTTAGTGAGACTGTTACTGTCCTCAGTCAACTGGTAAGTGGCACCCTCACACCACTTTGCACTTGCTGTAATGAAACCCTGTGTCAGAGTTTTACCACTTACGCTTCGATGCGTGTCTGTCATCTGAGATATCTGAGTTTTCAGCAGATACAGTATAGCCGTAATGACGTGGCGAAGGAGGTTTAATTTTCAACCGTGGCTGCTTGTTGTCTGTGAGGCTTTTAGTGAGTGGTGCCTTAAAAGGGTCGGTTGTACTAATTGTTCATTCCACCTCTTCACTGTGTTTGTCTGTCACAGGTCCTTAACAGTTTGATCCAGCTGCTAATACTGTTTAGGCTTATGTGTGTTAGAAAAATAAATAAATGAAAATAAAAAGGCCCCACAATCAGAGGGGACCAACTGTAGTGATGAATTGATTGGCGTCACGAATGTAGTGTGGCCCACGCCCGAAGTATGTCGAATGTTGCGGCTTGTGATTTGACGTTTCATATTTTAAATAATTCTGTAGGCAGTAAAAAATAGTGAAAAGTCAGCAGTACATTACATATTTGTGCATTCCGAGTTTTAAATTAAAATTTATATGAGATATGAATTTTATTTTGCTTCATATTGATATTGTCAGTATTTAGGGTGTGTGGTTTTTTGGTAGGGGAGTGGGGAGGAGAAGAAAATTACACACATGTGAGGAGACCTCTCATATTAAAAAAGAGGTCACATAACCAAATATGTGATAGTTTGAGAAATTGTAAACTAGGTTGCAAATGAAGGACAAAAGGAAACTTATAAAAATGTTTATGAATGGCATATGCCAAAGGTGGAAACAGCAAGGGAGAGCTGCAGCAGAGCTAAGTGCTAAAAGAAACGTCTTCCTGGGAGAGGTTGGAACTAACAAAGAAGGCAAGTAAACAGCAGCCCTTGAAGTACTAATGAAGGAAAGTGTGTCATTGGGGTTGTTGTTGTTGTTGTTGTGGTCTTCAGTCCTGAGATTGGTTTGATGCAGCTCTCCATGCTACTCTATCCTGTGCAAGCTTCTTCATCTCCCAGTACCTACTGCAGCCTACATCCTTCTGAATCTGCTTAGTGTATTCATCTCTTGGTCTCCCTCTATGATTTTTATCCTCCACACTGCCCTCCAGGACTAAATAGGTGATCCCTTGATGCCTCAGAACATGTCCTACCAACTGATCCCTTCTTCTAGTCAAGTTGTGCCACAAACTCCACTTCTCCTCAATTCTATTCAATACCTCCTCGTTAGTTATGTGATCTACCCATCTAATCTTCATCATTCTTCTGTAGCACCACATTTCGAAAGCTTCTATTCTCTTCTTGTCTCAACTATTTATCGTCCATGTTTCACTTCCATACATGGCTACACTCCATACAAATACTTTCAAAAAAGACTTCCTGACACTTAATCAATACTCGATGTTAACAAATTTCTCTTCTTCAGAAACGCTTTCCTTGCCATTGCCAGTCTACATTTTATATCCTCTCTACTTTGACCATCATCAGTTATTTTGCTCCCCAAATAGCAAAACTCCTTTACTACTTTAAGTGTCTCATTTCCTAATCTAATTCCCTCAGCATCACCCAACTTAATTCGACTACATTCCATTATCCTCATTTTGCTTTTGTTGATGTTCATCTTATACCCTCCTTTCAAGACACAGTCCATTCTGTTCAACTGCTCTTCCAAGTCCTTTGTTGTCTCTGACAGAATTACAATGTCATCGGCAAACCTCAAAGTTTTTATTACTTCTCCATGGATTTTAATACCTACTCCGAACTTTTCTTTTGTTTCCTTTACTGCTTGCTCAATATACAGATTGAATAGCATCGGGGAGAGGCTACAACCCTCTCTCACTCCCTTCCCAACCACTGCTTCCCTTTCATGTCCCTCAACTCTTATAACTGCCATCTTCTTTCTGCACAAATTGTAAATAGCCTTTCGCTCCCTGTATTTTACCCCTGCCACCTTCAGAAGTTGAAAGAGAGTAATCCAGTCAACATTGTCAAAAGCTTTGTCTTAATATACAAATGCTAGAGATGTAGGTTTGCCGTTCCTTAATCTTTCTTCTAAGATAAGTCGTTGGGTCAGTATTGCCTCACGTGTTCCAACATTTCTACGAAATCCAAACTGATCTTCCCCGAGGTCGGCTTCTACCAGTTTTTCCATTCGTCTGTAAAGAATTCGTGTTAGTATTTTGCGGTTGTGACTTATTAAACGGATAGTTCAGTAATTTTCACACCTGTCAACACCTGCTTTCTTTGGGATTGGAATTATTATATTCTTCTTGAAGTCTGAGGGAATTTCGCCTGTCTCATACATCTTGCTCACCAGATGGTGGAGTTTTGTCAGGACTCGCTCTCCCAAGGCTGTCAGTAGTTCTAATGGAATGTTGTCTACTCCCGGGGCCTTGTTTCGACTTAGGTCTTTCAGTGCTCTGTCAAACTCTTCACGCAGTATCATATCTCCCATTTCACCTTCATCTACATCCTCTTCCATTTCCATAAATTATCCTCAAGAACATCACTCCTGTATAGACCCTCTATATACTCCTTCCACCTTTCTGCTTTCCCTTCTTTGCTTAGAACTGGGTTTCCATCTGAGCTCTTGATATTCATGCAAGTGGTTCTCTTTTCTCCAAAGGTCTCTTTAATTTTCCCGAAGGCAGTATCTATCTTACCCCTAGTGAGATATGTCTCTACATCCTTACATTTGTCCTCTAGCCATCTCTGCTTAGCCATTTTGCACTTCCTGTCAATCTCATTTTTGAGACGTTTATATTCCTTTTTGCCTCCTTCATTTACTGCATTTTTATATTTTCTCCTTTCATCAATTAAATTCAATATTTCTTCTGTTACCCAAGGATTTCTACTAGCCCTCGTCTTTTTACCTAGTTGATCCTCTGCTGCCCTCACTATTTCATACCTCAAAGCTACCCATTCTTCTTCTAATGTATTTCTAGCCCCCATTCCTGTCAATTGTTCCCTTATGCTCTCTCTAAAACTCTGTACATCCTGTGGTTCTTTCAGTTTATCCAGGTCCCATCTCCTTAAATTCCCAGCTTTTTGCAGTTTCTTCAGTTTTAATCTACAGTTCATAACCAATAGATTGTTGTCAGAGTCCATATTTGCCCCTGGAAATGTCTTACAATTTAAAATCTGGTTCCTAAATCTCTGTCTTACCATTATATAATCTATCTGAAACCTTCTAGTATCTCCAGGGTTCTTCCATTTATACAACTTCACTAATTCCCACTATATCTAACTTTAACCTATCCATTTCCCTTTTTAAATTTTCTAACCTACCTGCCTGATTAAGGGATCTGACATTCCACGCTCCGATCCGTAGAATGCCAGTTTTCTTTCTCCTGATGACGACGTCCTCTTGAGTAGTCCCCGCTTGGAGATCCGAATGGGGTACTATTTTACCTCCGGAATATTTTACCCAATAGGATGCCATCATCATTTAATCATACAGTAAAGCTGCATACCCTCAGGAAAAATTACGGCTGTAGTTTCCCCTTGCTTTCAGCCGTTTGCAGTACCACAACTGCAAGGCCATTTTGGTTAGTGTTACAGGGCCAGATCAGTCAATAATCCAGACTGTTGCCCCTGCAACTACTGAAAAGGCTGCTGCCCCTGTTCAGGAACCACATGTTTCTCTGGCCTCTCAACAGATACGCCTCCGTTGTGGTTGCACCAACGGTACGGCTATCTGTATCGTTGAGGCACGCAAGCCTCCCCACCAATGGCAAGGTCCATGATTCGTGGGAGGTGGGAGGGGGGGGTGTCCTTGGGGTATGCTGTCCATTATTATTATTAGATTCAAAATTTATTCCAGTGAAAATTAATAATGTGGTTAAGAATCAGTTTCCCCAACAATTTTAGCTGCTCTACAAAAAGGTATAACTTTTTTCTGCCGAAGAAATCACTGGAAGGTAAATTTCAGCATAACTGTAATTTTCTGACATGGAATATAGTCTGACAAATGCAGTAAAAGACGTTTTCATGCATGCTTTTACTGTATACAGGCTATCTGTAAATTCCAACTATCATTTTAAAAACTCATAACTGGGAAACTATTAGAGATAACGTATTATGGTTTGTTGTAAAAAGTTAAGCATCTCCCAGAGTTTCTTCTGTTATACCTGCATTTCATTGTGTAATTTGTACCCAATTCATAAGTCATAGAATGTTGAGGTGATTGTAGAGTTCTGCCAGTGTACGGGTCAACATCACAGGGTTGACAGTTCCGATTGCTTCATCGGTTTGTGCATGGAGGCTAGCAGTGCAAACCACGGACCTTGCCATTGGTGGGGAGGCTTGCGTGCCTCAGCGATATAGATAACCGTACCGTAGGTGCAACCACAATGGAGGGGTATCTGTTGAGAGGCCAGACGAACGTGTGGTTCCTGAAGAGGGGCAGCAGCCTTTTCAGTAGTTGCAGGGGCAACAGCCTGGATGATTGACTGATCTGGCCTTGTAACACTAACCAAAACGGCCTTGCTGTGCTGGTACTGCGAATGGCTGAAAGCAAGGGGAAACTACAGCCGTATTTTTTCCCGAGGGCATGCAGCTTTACTGTATGGTTAAATGATGATGGCTCCTCTTGGGTAAAATATTCCGGAGGTAAAATAGTCCCCCATTCGGATCTCCGGGTGGGGACTACTCAAGAGGAAGTAGTGAAGGCAGCAGAGGATCAAGTAGGTAAAAAGACGAGGGCTAGTAGAAATCCTTGGGTAACAGAAGAAATATTGAATTTAGTTGATGAAAGGAGAAAATATAAAAATGCAGTGAAGGAGGCAAAAAGGAATACAAACGTCTCAAAAATGAGATCGACAGCAAGTGCAAAATGGCTAAGCAGGGATGGCTAGAGGACAAATGTAAGGATGTAGAGACTTATCTCACTAGGGGTAAGATAGATACTGCCTACAGGAAAATTAAAGAGACCTTTGGAGAAAAGAGAACCACTTGTATGAATATCAAGAGCTCAGATGGAAACCCAGTTCTAAGCAAAGAAGGGAAAGCAGAAAGGTGGAAACAGTATATAGAGGGTCTATACAAGGGCGATGTACTTGAGGACAATATTATGGAAATGGAAGAGGATGTAGATGAAGGTGAAATGGGAGATATGATACTGCGTGAAGAGTTTGACAGAGCACTGAAAGACCTAAGTCGAAACAAGGCCCCGGGAGTAGACAACATTCCATTAGAACTACTGACAGCCTTGGGAGAGTGAGTCCTGACAAAACTCCACCATCTGGTGAGCAAGATGTATGAGACAGGCGAAATACCCTCAGACTTCAAGAAGAATATAATAATTCCAATCCCAAAGAAAGCAGGTGTTGACAGGTGTGAAAATTACTGAACTATCAGTTTAATAAGTCACAACTGCAAAATACTAACACGAATTCTTTATAGACGAATGGAAAAACTGGTAGAAGCCGACCTTGGGGAAGATCAGTTTGGATTTCGTAGAAATGTTGGAACACGTGAGGCAATATTGACCCTACGACTTATCTTAGAAGCTAGAGTAAGGAAAGGCAAACCTACATCTCTAGCATTTATAGACTTAGAGAAAGCTTCTGACAATGTTGACTGGAATACTCTCTTTTAAATTCTGAAGGTAGCAGGGGTAAAATACATGGAGCGAAAGGCTACTTACAATTTGTACAGAAACCAGATAGCAGTTATAAGAGTCGAGGGACATGAAAGGGAAGCAGTGATTGGGAAGGGAGCGAGACAGGGTTGTAGCCTATCCCCAATGTTATTCAATCTGTATATTGAGCAAACAGTGAAGGAAACAAAAGAAAATTTCAGAGCAGGTATTAAAATCCATGGAGAAGAAATAAAAACTTTGAGGTTTGCCGATGACATTGTAATTCTGTCAGAGACAGCAAAGGACTTAGAAGAGCAGTTGAACGGAATGGATAATGTCTTTAAAGGAGAATATAAGATGAACATCAACAAAAGCAAAATGAGGATAATGGAATGTAGTCGAATTAAGTCGGGTGATGCTGAGGGAATTAGATTAGGAAATGCGACACTTAAAGTAGTAAAGGAGTTTTGCTATTTGGGAGCAAAATAACTGATGATGGTCAAAGTAGAGAGGATATAAAATCTAGACTGGAAATGGCAAGGAAAGCGTTTCTGAAGAAGAGAAATTTGTTAACATCGAGTATAGATTTAAGTGTCAGGAAGTCTTTTCTGAAAGTATTTGTATGGAGTGTAGCCATGTATGGAAGTGAAACATGGACGATAACTAGTTTGGACAAGAAGTGAATAGAAGCTTTTGAAATGTGGTGCTACAGAAAAATTCTGAAGATTAGATGGGTAGTTCATATAACTAATGAGGAGGTATTGAATAGGATTGGGGAGAAGAGAAGTTTGTGGCACAACTTGACTAGAAGAAGGGATCGGTTGGTAGGACATGTTCTGAGGCATCAAGGAATCACCAATTTAGTACTGGAGGGCAGCATGGAGGGTAAAAATCATAGAGGGAAACCAAGAGATGAATACACTAAGCAGATTCAGAAGGATGTAGGTTGCAGTAGGTACTGGGAGTTAAAGAAGCTTGCACAGGATAGAGTAGCATGGAGAGCTGCATCAAACCAGTCTCAGGACTGAAGACCACAACAACATCAACAGGTACACACAATCCTCAGTATAATTCCAAAGAAGGATTTTAGTGGCGCGACATTCAGGGAGCAGTGGCTGTGTGCCATGGGACGATCATGACCCGTGTGACTCAGGAAACGTGTCTTTCGACACACTTTTCACATTCAAACTTCAATATGGTCGTGAACTATTGTGCTTAAAGATGTTGAATGGCTACTCTTAGCTTTGCTGTGGCAGGAACTGTTAAAGGTTGTCCAGGCAAACATTTTCCATTACCTATTTTCTCTGTGGAGAAAAATGGGTCTGTCACCCCGTTGTGCATTACACTGCACCAGACAGTGCACTTGTGGCCACCAGGGCTGAGCCCACATGTGTCCTGTGTCTTTGCGGAGCCAAAATCCTGTACCGAAAGTACTTCTGAGCCATCAAGGGCAGCCTCGCCTGTTGCGGCAATGGTCAGTCTTCCTGAGAGGACTGGACAAGTGCAGAGGTTGGGGTTGGTTTTCATTGGGAGCTCCAATGTTAGGCGGGTGATGGGCCCCATTAGGGATATGGCAGCTAAGGACGGGAAGAAAGCCAATGTGCACTCCATATGCATACCAGGGGAAGACATCGCAGATGTGGAAAGGGTCCATCTGGATGCCATGAAGGGTACAGGGTGCAGCCAACTGCAGGTGGTGGCTCCTCTCGGCACTAATGACGTGTGTCACTATGGATCGGAAGAGATTCTCTGTGGTTTCTGGCGGCTATCTGAGTTGGTGAAGACTGCCAGTCTTGCTAGGGAGATGAAGGCAGAGCTCACCATCTGCAGCATTGTCAACAGGACCGATTGCGGTCCTTTGGTACAGAGAAAGTGGAGGGTCTGAATCAGAGGCTCAGACGGTTCTGCAACCATGTAGGCTGCAGATCCATTGACTAGCACCATAGGGTGGTGGGGTTTCGGGTTCTGCTAAATAGATCAGGTGTCCACTACACACAGGAAATGGCTGTACGGGTAGCAGCGGCTGTGTGGCGTGTACTGGGCAGTTTTTTAGGTTAGACAGTCTCAAGAAAGATAAAAAAGACCTCCAGTCTCAAAGGTTACAGGGCAAAGAAATGACAAGAATCGACCAAGCAACAGTCGGTATTGTAGTTGTAAATTGTTATAGCTGTGTTGGAAAAGTACCAGAGCTTCAAGCACTGATAGAAACCATTGAAGCTGAAATCGTTATAGGAACAGAACGGTGGCTAAACCCGGGGATAAATTCTACCAAAATTTTTACAGAGGTGCAAACCATGTTCAGAAAGTGTAGATTAAATAAAGTAGGCGGTGGTGTGTTCGTGTCTGTTGGTAGTAGTTTATCTTGTAGTGAAGTTCAAATAGATAGTTCCTGTGAATTACTATGGGTAGAGGTTATACTCATCAGCCGTACCAAAATAATAATTTCCTCCGACCCCGACTCACATGGTATAATAGCTGAACGGTTCAAAGAAAACTTGAATCTCATTACAAATAAGTACCCAACTCATGCAGCTATAATTGGTGGAGACTTCTACCCTAAATTTGTTGGCGAAAATACATGTTCAAAGCCGGTCGTAGACAGAAAACATCTTCCGAAATTGTACTAAATGCTTTCTCTGAGAATTACTTTGAACAATTAGTTCATGAGCCCAGACGAATTGTAAATGGTTGCGAAAACAAACTTGACCTCTTAGCCACAAATAATCTTGATCTAATAGAGAGCATCAAGTCAGATAAAGGGATTAGTGAACACAAGGTTGTTGTAGCGAGGCTCAAAACCACATCAACAAAATCCACTGAAAACAAATGCAAAATATATCTATTTAAAACAGCAGATAAAAATTTTCTTGATGCCTTCCTAAGAGAGAGTCTCCATTCCTTCCAAGGTAATTATGTAAATGTAGACCAGATATTGCTCAAATTCAAAGATACAAAATAGATATCAATAAATAGATTCATGCCGCATAAGTTAATAAGAGACGGGACTGATCTACCATGGTACACAAAACACGTCAGAACACTGTTGCAGAAGCAAAATCCTCAAGACTGGCTAAGTTTCACGGAAGCTCGAAATTTAGTGCGGACGTCAATGTGAGATGCTTTTAGTAGTTTCCGCAATGAAACATTGTCTCAAAATATGGTAGAAAACCCAAACAGATTCTGGTCTGATGTAAAGTACACCAATGGCAAAAAAAAAGTCAATACCATCACTGTGCAATAGCGATGGAAATATTACCGACGATGGTGTTACTAAAGAGGAGTTACTAAATACAGTTTTCCGTAATTCCTTCAAGAAAGAAGATGAAGTAAATTTTCCAGAATTCGAAACCAGAACAGCTGTTAGTGTGACTGACATAAAAGTAGATGTCTTAGGTGTTGCAAAACAACTCAAATCGCTTAAGAAATGCATGTCTTCCTGTCCAGATGGTATACCAATCAGGTTCCTTTCAGAGTATGCAGACACAATAATGCCTTTCTTAGCAATCATATGCAATCGCTCACTTGACGAAAGGTCTGTTCGTAAAGACTGGAAAGTAGCACAGGTCACACCAATATTCAAGAAAGGAAATAGGAGTAACCTATTGAATTACAGACCCATATACTTGATCTCAATTTTCAGTAGGATTTTGGAGCATATACTGTATTCTAACATTATGAATCACCATGAAGAAAATGACTAATTGATACATAACATATTCAGAAGATATTGTTCTTGTGCAACTTCCCATGATGTAATAAGTGCTGTCAACAAGGGATCTCAGATTGATTCCATATTCCTAGATTTCCAGAAGGCTTTTGATACCATTCCTCACAAGTGACAATCAAATTGTGTGCGTATGGAGTATCATCTCAGTTGTGTGACTGGATTCGTCATTTCCTCTCAGAGAGGTCACATTTCGTAGTGATAGACAGTAAATCATCGAATAGAACAGAAGTGATATCTGGCGTTCCGCAAGGTAGTGTCATAGGCCCTCTGCTGTTCCTGATTTACATAAATGGTCTAGGTGATAATCTGAGCAGCCCCCTTAGGCTGTTTGCGGATGATGCTGTAATTTACCATCTAGTAAAATCATCAGATAATCAATTCCAATTACAAAATAATCTAGAGAGAATTTCTGTATGGTGCAAAAAGTGGCAATTGACACTAAACAAAGTAAAGTATGACGTCATCCACATGGGTACTAAAATAACTCCAATAAATTTTGGGTATATGATAAACCACACAAATCTAAGGGCTGCCAATTTGACTAAATAAATAGGAATTACAACTTAAATTGGAAAGACCACAAAGATAATATTGTGGGGAAGGTGAAACAAAGACCGCACTTTGTTGGCAGAACACTTAGAAGATGCGACAAACCCACTAAAGAGACAGCCTACATTACACTTGTCTGTCCTCTGCTGGAATAATGCTGCACGGTGTGGGATCCTTACCAGGTAGGATTGATGCAGGACATCAAAAAAGTGCAAAGAAGGGCAGCCCGTTTCGTGTTATTGCGCAGTAAGGGTGAGTGTGTCACTGATATAATATTCGAGTTGGGGTGTCAGTTACTGAAACAAAGGCAGTTTTCTTTGCGGCAAGATCTATTTATGAAGTTTCAATCACCAACTTTCTCTTCCGAATGTAGAGAGAAATGATCATCATAATAAAATAAGAGAAATCAGAGCTCGAATGGAAAGCTGTAGGTGTTCCTTTTTCCCGCGCACCAGTTGAGGGTGGAATTGTAGAGAAGTTGTATGAAACTAGTTTGATGAAACCCTCTGCCAGGCACTTAAATGTGAATTGCAGAATAACCATGTAGATGTAGATGTGGATCCCAATCTTATGTCGATTCACTTATCCATAAATGTTCAATGGTGCATCTTCTGAAAAGAGGCACTTTATCGGGTAGCCATTGTAGCACATATGGGGGTCATCACACAACATGTGAAAATGTACTGGAGTGAACAATTCTTTGGCTACAATGCTAACAGTTAACACGTATTACTGAAAAGGTGTAGCTGCTTACTTAACACTAATCAGACAGTTAATTCAGTTACTGCAATTCATGTGATGCATGACGAAATGACATCTGGTGGCTACATTGAAATGTGGCGAGCACTCTATCGACTCTCGATCACCGAATGGCAGCAAAACACACACAGATAAAAGATACAAAAATCATTCTTTCCTTCTCATCCCATCTGGTAATTCTCCACTGAAATATGGTTCTGGGTGACTTTCCCAAAATCTACCCCTTTCCCTAGACCTCTCCAGTCCTTCTCCTTCATTTCCTCTTCCTTCCCCTTCAATCCTCTTCCTTCTCCTTCAACCTTCTGCCTGAAGAAGGAGCCACTGGCTCTCCCTGAAGAAGGAGCCACTGGCTCTAAAAGCTCACCTAATTATAATCTTTTACATGGGTGTGTGTTCTGCCATCACTTGGCGAGTTCGTTTTTTTATGTTGTCAACAATTGATTGTTTTCATTGATATATCTGTAAAATTTGTGCACCACTGCATTACACTTTTTTCCCTACGGTTACTTCCCATACTAGTGTCGATAAATTCTGCACTATGGGGAGACGTATTGTGCCTTCTCTAGGTCTATCAGCATTTTGATGCACTCCAGTATCAATTTTGCTGCAAAAGGCAAGGAAAAAAATCTTGAGAGCTGCTAAACATCTTACAGTGAACTATGGTAGTCTGTCCCTTGTTATGATTTCTTGAAATGATAGTTCGGCTTTATGGAAACCCTGTATTCTAATAGCAGTACCTAGAATGACACTTTTCTTGATTCTCTATTGTGTAGCATAGTATTGTAAACTACTCGGAGAGAGATAGTTAAGGAGAGAGGAGAGGCAGGCAGGAGGGTCAGGCAGCTGTGGCTTCGGTAATTCTCCTCTGACCTGCGGTCCCGAAATCTACCTGTTTTCCTAGGCCTGTCCAGTCCTTTTTCTTCATACCTCTTACCTCCCCTTCAACCATCTTCCATCCCCTTCAACCCTTCTGCCTGAAGGAGGAGCCACTGGCTCCAAAACCTCACCTAATTATAATCTTTTACGTGTGTGTGTTCTGCCACCACTTGGTGAGTAGATTTTTTTTATCTATCCAAGTACCTTATTTTGTCAACAGTTGACTGTTATCTTGTTTATGTCTCAAAAATTTTTGCACCCCTGCATTACACTCATTTTGCTGATGGTTACCTCTCGTACTAGTGTCGATAAATTCCATTGTACTGGATGATGTATAATGCCATCTCTCAGCCTATCGCCATTTTGATGTACTCCCATGTGAAATTTGCTGCAAAGGACAAGGAAATAAAACCTTGAGAGCTGCTAAACATCCTACAATGAACTGCCTGCCTGCATAACCTAACCTAACCTAACCTTACCTAATGCTTGCTTGCTTGGATTCTGGATAACTTGAATAGAACATTTGTAATCTGCAGACTTCTTCTTGAAGATCACTTCTAAAATTTTTGGATTGTTAAAGTTAAAGATATACAGATATAGACATTTAAGATCTTGAAAATGGCTCTTAAACTCAATGGAGACTTCATCAATATTTGAAGGAAGTTTTGAAAATTTTACTTCCACATATTCTTGCTTCACTTCACAGAAATGATACGCAACAACACAAGAAATGATGAAAATTTTTCTGATGTAGTTACAATGCAAACTAAACTTACACCGGAATCCATTAATATCTGTAAACCTACAGGTGTCAGAAATAGTGCATTCCTTTCCTTTGCAAATACAAATTCATATTATTGAAATGATTATTAAAATCAACCAGAAATGCTATTTTTGACAGTAAAAAGTGAATCTTTCAGTTTATATCAAGTTTTACTTATTCATTCAGTAACACACTTCCTTTTTATGCAGATACAGACAGAACCTCGCAGTTTCCCCTCATTGAAAGAACAGAATCCCAGAACTGCCAAAAGTTGTCATTTCAACCAAGGGCTGTACCTTCTCCAGATTCTTTTGAATGCTGCAGTAAACTATCAGTTTATGCACTCAATGAAAATGTAGATGATGATACGTACATGTATATGTGAGAAGTGTTGCAACTGAAAAAATTATGTGTTTCTGGCCAAAAAACCTTCCTTTAACACAATGTTGTGTTGATCGTGTTCATTTTGTGCTCCACAGCTAAGTAATGTGTATGTTAATAGAAACCACTGCCAATGTATTTAAGATACATTTGTTACACTGCCCACGGCTTCTTCCGAAATGAATATCTCCCTGTGAGAGTTTACCGGGAGGCTTTGTAATTATTTTTTTCTCAGAATTAGTTACATAGACTGCTGGTGAACTCTGTCACCGGAAAATGTACATTTAGGAAAAAAGCTGGTTGTGGTGGAACATAGGTATCTGGAAAATAGCTCTCATTGTTTTATTAATATTTGTAGCATTATCTGAGGACTTGGAGACCGTCACTTAATTGAAACTGGTAGTCTGCAAATAAATATACATTACATACTGCTTCCACAATGCTGTTCTTTGAATCTTCTCTTGCTGAACAGAGTGCATAAACCTTCGTGCTTACACATTGGTATAGCAATTAAGAGGTTTTTATGTAACAAAACTGCTTTTTTATATGATAAATGTACATTTTCTATCAGTTGACCTGTAATAGCCCTAAGATAGAACTCACTCTCTCGCACACAGAAAAGTCGAGGCGGTCACGAGCTGCCTTCCTCAAGACCCTCCAGGCTTCAGGGGATGGCGGCAACTCTCGTGACAACACCGGAGAGGGCGGCAGGAAGCCGCCAGAACTGGGAGCTTGTGCACCGGCACTGCCACTGCCAGGGGCACAGAGATTGCTGCAACCACCACCACAACCACAGCCCCAGGGGCCGCCTCCGCCACCGCCACCACCACCAAAGGTGCCACCACCATCACTGCCGTCGGGCATCAGGAACACATCTAGGGCACAGGTGCGCTAAAAGGCATGCTGTAAGCAAAGTCTAGGATGGAATAATAACAGTATCGAAAGGGTAGACGGCTACTCACCATGCAGAGGAAGCGTTGAGTTCCAGACAGGCACAATGAAAAACACTGCTAAAATATTTAAGCTTTCAACGAACGTTCTAATTCCAAAATAGAAAAAACACACACATACGTTCACACAAGCTTAGCTCATATGTGCATAACACATATGGAGGCAACATAGGACCACAAACTACCGTGTCACAGTGCTTGTTTGTGTGTGTATGTGGGGAGGGGGAGGGGGGGGGGGGGGAGGAATAGAGAAGGTTTAGTAGGTCGGTCTGTGGTACAGAATGGGTGCTGTGCTGGAGTGGAAGTGGGCGGCGGGGTAGGTACATGGAGGACAGGGATTGGCAAATGTTGAGACCTGGGTGGTATGGGAATGAAGGTCATCTTGTAGGGAGAGTTCCCACATGCACAATTCAGAAAAGCTCGTGTCGGTAGGAAAAATCCAGATGACGTAGGCTCTGAAGCAGTTATTAAAGTGAAGCATGTCATGTTGGGCAACATGTTCAGCAGCAGCAGCATGGTCCAGCCATCTCTCGGCCACAGTTGGGCGGTGGCCATTCTTGTGGAGAGACAGCTTGTTAGTGGTCATGTCCACATAGAAGTGGCATAGTGGTTGCAGCTTAGTTTACAATGCTTTCACAATTAGCCCTGCACATGACAAGACTGGAAGGGATGGTAGTGGCTGGATGTATGTGACAGGTCTTGCCTCTGAGTCTGTTGCAGGGATATGAGCCATGAACAGGGGTGGAGTAGTGATGGACAAGGATATTGTACAGGTTTGTGGGTGCCAGTATACCACTGTGAAAGGGTTGTGGAGGATATATTTCAGGGTATGACAGGAGATAGTGTAAACGCTGTTGGAGAATGTGAGTCAGTTGCTCCCATCCTGGATGGTACTGAGTCACAAGGGGATTGCTTCTTTGTCGCAGGACAGCGGGTAGGTGAGAGGTGGTAGATGGCCGTAGAAACGAGACAGGGGAGATCTGCTTCTGGACAAGATTGGAAGGGTAATTTTGATCTATGAAGGCCTCAGTGGGATCCTTGGTATGTTTTTTCTTGAGGGTCTGCTCATCAATGCTGCTGCGACGGTCATGGGGGCTAGGCTGTATGGAAGGGGCTTCTTGGTATGGGATGAGTGACTGCTGTCTTTATATTTACTTTTCTCTTTCATCCCAATATTGTTTTCATATCGATTTAAGTTTATTTTTGTCTTTCATTGTAGGTTCTATTCCCTCAGGTTTCACTTTTCTTTCCGTATACTTAATCCGTCTGCTCCTTTTTTATTTTTCCTGTGTATTTTTATGCATTTTTTAACTTCCATTATGGATTCACATTGTCTCTATCTACGTCAGTACAGAAAAGTTTCCCTGTTCCTGGCCAGAACTCAGGCCCACATACTATTTTGGCATTGTTACGTAGCTCGTGCAATCCCACCAAATTACCTATCTCTGACTGCAATTCCTCCCTCGAAAAGGATCTCTCTGTGTTCAGATATTGTCAGTCCATAGCCCTCACCAACCTAGTCTTGCAAAACCGATTAAATCAGTCTCAAACCTCACTTGTGACACCTCCTCTCCACTTGTAAAATTATCGTGATCTACAAGCCCAAATTTCTGTATTCCATTTTTCGTACTGAAATTCATGTGCTCTGGGAACTAGAGCAGCATGCATAACACCATCTCGAAGAACTTTTCAACCTGTGCACTTCCTACTCCTATCATGCACAATCACTATCCATCACCTCTACAGGAGCCTCCACCACATCTTCTCATACATGACAAACCCTGTCTTATTGACCTTTACATTTATTACGCCCTCAGAAACTTCCTCCCACTAGCATACACAATCCAAAACCCAAGGAGACCCAAAACAAAGACATGAATGTGTCCTACAAAATCCCAGTCCTAGAGAAGTATTAGTCCTTCCCAAAAGCCGTACCTTTTGCCCCTTTCACAAATTGTCATGCTGGGCTTCTCTCCTTTCCCCAGTCTGTACAGGGGAAACACATTTTTGACACCAACCCAACCAATCAGACTCAATCCAAAACTAATATTGAACCCTGTGTCACTCAGTTTATTCCTCCATCCAACTGTGATCCTATCCCACTGCCCTCCTGTTAATTTTCCAGAATTTCCTACAGTTGAACCTTGTCTCAGCATCATTTACTGAATCCCTCAACATGGAAACCAATTTTACATCTGCAGAAAGAACTGCAAGCCACCACCTAAAAACTGATCATGACCTCCTGCTGACAAAGGCTTCATCCTAAATGGGCTTGCTGATATTGAACACTACCTTTCCCATTGCCTAACTGACTCCAGTTGTACAGTCTCCTTCCTGGTCACCATGACTGGCTATATTGTTACCCACAATTACCTCTGCCTTGGAGGCATAACCTATAAACAAATCTGTGGTACATCAGTGGGCACTCATATGGCAACCTATTTGTGGGCCATTTACAGGAATCCTTCCTAATCACTCTGAATTCCAAACACCTCTCCTGGTTCAGGTTCATATCACCTTTGTGATAAGGGCCAAAGGTGTGGACTCTGTCTCAACATTCCTCTAAAACCTTAGTACCACCTCCCCCATTCACTTCATCTGGTCGTCCTCAACCCAGCAAGCCACCTTCCTCAGTGGTGATCTCCACTTCAAGAGTGGCTCCATCAGCATCTCTGTCCACATCAAACTTACCAACTGCAAACAATATCTCCATTTCAAAAGCTGCCACCCATCCTAGTCCAAGAAATTCCTTCTGTACAGCCTAGCTACCCCTGTTTATCATATCAGTAGTGAAGAGTAGTTCCTCTCAAAATATGCCAAGGGTCTCGCTGACGCTTTCACAGACCAAAATTACTGTATCATCCTTGTCCAGAAACAGATTTACTGTGCCTTGGCTCTCCAGTCACATACTACCTCCCACATACCCACTGTGTGGCTGTAGAGGAACACTTCTCTACTGACTCAGTACCACACAGGACAGAACTGACTCAGTACCACCCAGAACTGGACCAACTGAATCATATTCTCCACCAGGTTTTCGACCATCTCTTGTCATGCCCTGAAATGAGGAATATCCACTCCACCCTTCCCACAGTGGTATTTCACCAGCAACCAAATCTACGTAATATCATTGTTCGTCCTTATTCCACCCTTCCTCCTAACATTTTGCATCCTGGCTCATGTCAGTGGAATAGACCTAGATACAAGACCTGTCACATATATCCTCTCACAACCATTTACTCCAGTTCCATCACAGGCATCTCCTACCCCATCAATGGCAGGGCTACCTGTGAAAGAAGACGTGATCTATAAAATCAGCTGCAACCACTATGTCACTTCTACATCAGCATCACAACTAACAAATGGGCACCTCCAAACTATGTCCAAGAGATAGTAGAGCCAACCGACTGCTGAATATGCTGTCCAACACAATATGCTTCACTTTAATGACTGCTTCACAGCCTGTTGTGCAGCTGGGAACTCAGTAATAACCCTCGTCTCGGCCTACAGCAATTCCTGTCCTCCACCTACCTGTCGAATTCCCTGCCCCCACTCCAGCACAACACATGCCTTCTATCCCACCATCCTTCTATCACTCCTCTTCCCCTTCCTTATCCCCACCTCACACCCTATCTGACTGGTGCTCACTTCAGACATGGCAGCATTCTATGCCCAGTGCCTGGAAAAATTGGTCGTGTGAGTGCTTGTTGTGTGAATGAGCATGTATTTTCCATTTCGGAAGGAGTAGTTTGTGCAATAAGTACACCAAACTACATGCAGTTTATGGATGAGTGTAAAAATAATCCTTAACAGCCACTACACTGAATAATTTTATTTTATTTAATCAAACAATGTAAAATCCAGGATGGAATGTTGATAAAGGCCATTGGCTGAAAGCTTTAAGTGTGAAAATCTTTTTGTTGTGCCTATCTGCGACTCAGCATCTCTGCTATACGGTGAGTAGCAACTTTCCTTCTCATAATACTATTATTTTATTTAATCTCATTTACTAGAGGATGGTAGTACGACCTTTCTTCCTTTGGTACATCCCAGAATTGTGAAGTACAATGTATGATCTGAACAATGTACGGGGTGATCAGCACATCACTTGCTTCGATATTTATGATGTCTATTATATTCAGTGATGTCGCACATGTTGTTTATAACTTCTCTCAGAGTGGTTGCCCAGTCCAGTAATGCATGCACAGACTCATTTTATCACATTTCAGATCATTTTGAGGAGCATGTTTACACTGATGTTGTTAATCTCTCTTATTATGTCAGTGCCAGTGTATGTGGCTTTCCCGGCAGAAAGAAGTCTAGAGGTATTAAATTGGGACAACATGAAGACACCAACTTTTAACAGATGGTTTGATTGCCAAAAAATTTGCTTAAGAATTGAATTGTTTCATTAGACCTATAAAAAATGGCATTTCACTGCTGTAAATGACAATAGTGTTCACCTGCTTCAAGAAATGAAACAATCTGTGTAGCAGTGTCTCAGTGCAAGTCACTGTTTATTGTTGCTTCAAAGGATGTAGGGCACGCCATTTGGCAATGTGGTGTGGTGTACTGTACTCCAGTTTTCTGATGGTGAGAGGCATTTTCATGAAAAATGCTTGGATTTATGGTTGACTAAATTCTTGTACTCCAGCTGTTCACCTAACCAGAAAGATGAAGCCACACCTACCCAGTGAAGAGAACACAGTCCAGTGCTGTGAAATCACAGATGTCGAGAAACGACTGAAACTGTGTGCAGTACACTAGATACTTTTGTTTATCGGTTCCCTTAATGCCTGAACACTACAAAAATAATTTGTCCGAATTCAACTTCTGCACAGGTTCTGAGCACTGCCTTACGAAATCTGAAATTGGACAGATATTCTCCTCAAAATTTCTGAAGAGGAATGTAGCATCATGTTCTGTAACTAGCCAGTTTAGCATTTACCAAAATGGGTGGCCTACTGTTTCTCTTCTCATCTGCAACTGATCTGTGTTCACAGAAACAGGAGGTTAATCTCATCATTTTCGAATTGTTTGGTACTGCAGCATCTCCGTATTTCCCACAGGAAGTCAACCCGTGTGTACTGCCAACTGACAAAATACTATTCCACAATGAAAACCTGTCACTCTCAGGAAAACAACATTTTTACTGAGCAATAAATTGCACAATACTAACAGATATCACTTGTCCCATACCCATTACAGTGGCATCTTTGTTTGCTGTTGTCGGTAATATCTGTGATCAGTTGATGAATGGTGCCTCCCAGTGTACACAGGAGCTCTACTTGTCATCTAGGCTGGTCATTGACGGTGTCATCTATTGGTCTGAAGATAGTCTAGTAAGACTGAATCTAGTAAACGTAATGGAATAAAATGTCATTTGTCATTGAGACTGAGTATTTTTATTAAAATACCTATGGTGCTGCCCTGCATTGGCCAGTCACACATCAGCAAATTTTTGGTGGTATTATGCCCTTTGCTGCTTTGATACTTCCTATAATTACACATTAAAGTAAAGTGAGTCACTTGTATCATTTAGTACATACAAACATATCACATTATTTGAAGTGTGAGTGCAAATGTGAAAGTTTTCAATCACACAGAAGATGAACACTTTGTAGGCAAGTGAAGATAACCATTAACAGTTTATTTAATCTCATCAGAGATTGTTTTTCACGTAAATCTAAGTATTATATTGAAACAAACACTGGAAACTCCAGGTAGGAATATTAACAATGTAGGAAAAGGTAGATTGCTACTTACTATAAAGAAGACACGTCACGTTCCAGACGGGAGCAATTAAAAGACACTCACATATACGTTTCGGCCACAGCCTTTGTCAGTAAAGGACACACAAACACACACACACACACACACACACACACACACACACACACACACACACACACACACACACACGCACAAGCAAACACATCTCGCACACACCTGACAACCAACTCCAGCATCTCAGGCCAGCATTCCACCCCGAGATACTGGAGTTGCTGCCAGGTGTGCGCAAGATGTGTTTGTGTTTGTGTGTGTATGTGTGTGTGTGTTTTCTTTACTGATGAACGCTGTGGCCAAAAACTGTATGCGAGTGTCTTAAATCACGCCTGTCTGCAACATGATGTGTCTTCTTTATGGTAAGTAGCAGTCTATCTTTTCCTACATTTTAAGTATTATATTATTCATTTAGTGCTAGTAGAGAAACTGAAGCAAGTGTGACAGCCAGAAAATAGTGTAGTTCTAGACAGTAGGGTCATAGCTCAGAAACATGTCAAACTAAAGTAGGAGAATAGAATAGATTGTGGTGAGTGGTGACAGAGGCAGGTTACAAGGTTGTAACTTGTCTGGAAAATCAGGAAATCTCAGGTATAATTAATTTACTGGAGAAGTCAGGGCATTCTGAAAGACCCTGGGCGTTCTGAGAAATAGGGCGGGAGAGTGTTAATTGGCAACATGCACTGAATTATTGTAATGTTTGTTGCTCAATTGTGGCATTCCAGGCACACTCGCCAACTTTGGGAATTGTCATTGTCTGTGAGTTGTTGGGCTGGAGAGGTGCTTCCCATTGCACAATTGTGTGTGTGATGGAGAATTTATCTCATAACTGTAAACTCATAATTGATTCAGACATGAAGCTGGTTCCCCATTTTTCTGCCTGAATCTTTCAAAGTGGAATATATTCACTTTTACATTTTTCTGCTGGTTCATAATTGACTGAGAAGTGCAAGTGTGTTCTTTTATTTTATGACATATATAATTTCCAGTAGCCACCAGAAAGATCGCGGGAGGCACACATTGGCACGGCGCGTCACGGACAGTAGTTTCTGCAAGTAAAGTCCCGTCCACCAGAGGGCACGCGAGAATTGGGCCGCACCCTCTGCCGGCAGAACAACAACAACTCAGGCAGCACGGGCCGTGCCCATTCAGTTTTACATCGGGCATGCCTAGCAGACAGTTCCCGGTCTACACTATAGTGCGACAGACAACGTGAACCGTGTTAATACACAATTGGCGACGAGTAGGGTCGTTCTTTTGCGTGTTGTGTCGTTGTTCCAGTTTCGCAGCTTATCCATGGCATGGAGGATTTAGTGCGGGTTTTGGTCGAGCAGCAGAAGGAGCTCATGGCAACCGTGAAACAAGTGCTTCTGGCATTGCTCTCCACGCAGTCTTCTCCAGCGCCATTCCCTCCTCCCTTTCCCCTGTATGACGAGATGACGGAGGATTGGGACGCATATGAACATCGCCTTCGGCAGCATATCCAGGCATTTCATGTTGCCGATGCGGAGGTATGTTGTGCTCTTTTCTTGTCTTGGATATCTCCCTCGCTGTATCAAGTTTTGCGTCAGCTAGCGCCGTTGCAGGAACCCTCGTCCTGGTCTTTTGACGCATTGTGTTCATTGCTGTCTTCATATTATCGCTGCCGCACGCATGTTGTGGCGGCTAGGGTCGAGTTCTATCAATGCAAGAAACAGCCCCATCAGTCTTACTGGGCGTGGGCCGCTACCCTGCACGGTCTTAGTCACAAGTGTCATTTTGTCACGGAGCAGTTGCAAGAGTCGTATGCCCACGTTATGGTGCGAGACGTCGTTGTTCGTTCGGCCCCTGATAGGGAGGTCCGGCAATGGGCCCCGCAGTTGGAAGACCCTTCCCTTGAGGAAGTCCTGTCCATTGCTCAATTGTATGATGTCTCTCACACCGCAGGTCAACAGTTGGAAGCGTGGTGCGACATCGCAGTAGTTCAGGGCGGCGCGTCCGCGTCCATTGCGTCCGGGGTGGACGACGTGCGAATGGTACAATCCGGCCGTTACAGCCACTCCCGCACGGCGCGTAAACAGAGTTCCGGCCGCCAGCCCCTGTTACTGTCCTGTGCGTTGTGCTATATACATCATGATCGGTCGGAGTGCCCCCAGCGTTGAGCCGGTTGTCACAAATGTAATAAAAAAGGACACATTGCTAAGGTTTGCCACTCAGCCTCAAATGAATCAAAGGACGCAAGTACAGAGGACATGGACGTTGACATTCAGGAAGTTTCATCGGGCCAGGCTCCCGACACATCGGCACACAAACTCTTTATCGAGGTGTCAGTTCGGTCGCGCCGACTACAACTGCAAGTAGATACCGGCGTGGCAGTTTCCTTGTTGAATGCACAAACTTACTCCGACCTTGGGTCATCCCCGTTAGCGCCAGTTTACTGGCGTCTCGATGGTTATGGTAAACAGTTCATTCCCCCACTGGGTCAATTCACTACCGACGTTCCTTGCAAATCAGTCACTCGGCCTCTTACTTTTATTGTTGTCAGTGATGCGAGCTCCGCTAACCTTTTTGGATTGGATGTCTTTCAAGCTTTTGGTTTTTCTATCGCAGACACCATACAGTTGGTCTCCGAAGACGTTCCCTATCAATCATTGGAACCTTTGACCTCTGGCTTTAAGGATATCTTTGAGGAGGGCCTGGGACGTGTTTCAGCCTTTGCTCACTTAACATCGGCTCTCCCGCATTTTCTACGCGCGAGGCAGATCCCCTTGGCTCTTCGCCCTCAGGTAAAAGCAGAGCTAGACCGGCTGACAGCCCTCTGAGTCATTCTTCCCATTTCTTCTAGTGAGTGGGCTTCGCCCCTCGTTATTGTCGGGAAACCCTTGGGAAAATTACGTCTTGGTGGCGATTTCAAGGCCACCATTAATTCCCAATTGGTGGTGGACATCTATCGCTTGCCTCGTTCTGATGAATTGTTCTCCGACGTGGCAGGAGGCCAATATTTTTCGAAAATCGATCTTTCAGAGGCTTATCATCAGATACCACTTGATGAGGACTCCAAATGGCCGGTGGTTGTCAACACCCCATTTGGCCTTTACCAGTACCAGCGGTTGGCCTTCGGAATATCCAGTGCCCCAGCGATATTTCAACATTATCTTGAGCACATCACGTCGGCAATCCCTCATTGTATTAATTACCTGAATGACATAATTGTCACAGGCCGCAGCACGAAGTTTGGTCCGAGGTATCGTCGACCTTGCGCGGCCCACTTCGCTGAAGGAGTTACAGCTTTTTTTAAGCAACATTGCCTATTACCACCAGTTCATTCCCAGGGCTTCCACCATAGCCTGCCCTCTGTACTGCCTTCTGTACAAGGGAGTTCCTTTTGATTGGTTGCCTGCATGCGAGCGAGCATTCATCTCTTTGAAGGGTCTCCTCACGTCAGCGCCTTGGGGTGGGGGCGGTCCTGGCCCATCGCAATGTGGATGGTTCCGAGCAGCCACTGGCGTTTGCATCTAAAACTCTTAGTCCTGCGCAGGCCCATTACTCCCAGGTGGAAAAAGAGGCTTTGGCCATTGTCTACACTGTTACCAAGTTTCACCCTTTCCTGTATGGCACGAAGTTTCAGTTAATCACTGACCATAAGCCATTAATATCGTTATTTGGCCCCGCCTCTCAGATTCCGCCCGGATCCTAAGTTCGATCGGGAGGAGATTGTGTGTTTTCATTTGGATGTGGCGTCCCGCCAAGCGGTTGATGGCTTCCCGATCACTAGTTCTAGAGTCGCCAGGGAAACGGCAGCTGACCCAGTTCTCTGGCAAGTGGTTTGCCTCATTCAGCAGGGGTGGTCGCCCCGACCTCCAGGCCGGGCCTCGTACCCTCTTCGTAATTATTTTGTTCTACAAGACTGCCTCTCAGTCTTGGCAGGAGTTCTCCTTCTGGCTACTGATGATACAGCTCCTCATGTGGTTGTTCCTGCACGTTTGCAAAGGGAGGTCCTCATGTTATTACATGAGGGGCACTGGGGTGTTTCCCGTACCAAAACCTTGGCTCGCAGACATGTGTACTGGCCCAGCATTGACAGAGAAATTGAGCACTTGGTGGCCGCCTGTTCCCAGTGTGCGAGCCAACAGGCCTCTCCCAGGTCAGCATTCTCTTCATGTCCGCCTGGAACCCAGGCATGGGAACTTGTTCACATAGATTTTGCGGGCCCGTTTCTCAATGGCTTTCAGCTCATTGTCATTGATGCTTATTCCTGATTCCCATATGTGGTTCACTGCTCCTCAACCACTTCAGAAGTTGCAGTCGAGGCACTCGCAAAAATCTTTTCTGTGGAAGGTCTGCCAGTCACCCTGGTATCGGACAATGGACCTCAGTTTATTTCGCAGACCTTCCGGTATTTTTGTAGGTGCTTCAGTATTCGGCACGTTTGCTCTCTCTCCTTTCATCTAAAAGCAAATGGGGAAGCCGAGCGCATGGTGTGCACATTTAAGATGCAGATGAAAAAGTATGTGCACGAATTTCCTGCGGAGGAGGCATTGACGTTTTTCCTGACGGCATACCGGACCACACCGATGGGAAAATGCAGCCCCGCAGAGCTCCTCCACGGGTGCCAACCTAGGACTCTGCTGCACCTCCTCTGGCCTGGTCCTCGCCAGTGTTCGCAAAATGGGGTACCCGGCTTTCCACCGGGTATGTCGGTGTGATTACGTGGGTTTGGTCGCAATCCACGTTGGGTACCGGCGGTGGTCCTGCGTTGCAATGGCCACCGGCTCTATACCTAGCAGGTGGGGGACCAGGAGGTGCGTTATCACCAAAATCAGCTACGTCCACGTTTGGGTACCCACCCTCCGACCCCTCAGGTGCCGTCTTCACATTGCCGGCACCCGTGTTGTTTTCTCAGGGGACGCTACCACCCCTCCCACCTGTGACTTTGCCACACTGCGATGGTTCTCAGCCTTGGCGGCCTCCAATAGCTCCAGCACCAGCATCGCCATCGTTAGAGATGCCCCAGCGAGAGCCGACCCCCTTCGCAGGCCCGGTTTCTCAGGAGGCTGGTTCACCTGTGGTCGTGCCTTCCCCATCGTCCCTGCTGCTGGGTCTTGCCCCTCCCGAGGTGGAACGGGATCCGGAGTTCAACAGCTTGTCGCCCATTCTGTCCCGGGCTCCAGTGGTGGGACGACGGGAGCGTCTTCATGTGGCTCACGTTTAACCGTATTCGAAGGTTCTGGCTCGAGGTTTGGCAGATCCCCCTGACTCCAGCATTCCAATGGATGTGGAGGTCATCGCTACTGCACAACGCTCCACCTTCCGACGCAGTGAATCACAGTGGCTTCACCCCCCGAAGGAGTAGGAGTGCAGTAGCCACCAGAAAGATCGTGGGAGGCACACATCGGCACGGTGCGTCACGGACAGTAGTTGCCGCAAGTAAAGTCCCGTCCACCAGAGGGCACGCGAGAATTCGGCCACACCCTCTGCCGGCAGAACAACAACAACTCAGGCAGCATGGGCTGTGCCCAGTCAGTTTTACATCGGGCATGCCTAGCAGACAGTTCCCTGTCTACACTATGTGAAGTGCGACGGACAACGTGAATCTTGTTAATACGTAATTAGACATCCTTATCTCCACACAGGCATTTCATCTACCAGCACTGAATATTCAGTTTTGTGTTGCTTTTTACTAATTTCAATGCAATGTAGTACTTTGCCGCCTTTCTTATATTTCGCAGACTTTCTCAGGATGTCATGCTTCAGTCAAGAATGACCGTAGTGTGGAGAGCATCTAGTTTGAAAAGTGATCTCTTTTTTGCTGCCAAAATCTGTAGATATCACATTCTAGTGACATCATTTTTAAGTTTACTTGCCCATATATATAGGGTTATCACATAATGACATGGCATGGCACGGAATTGCGTAGAACAACTTATAATTGTTGGTAAAATTTGATAGTTTGGCTGTACCTGGAATAATCTGTGTTAGGTGATGTGGCAACTCAACAAATGGAAACTAGTAAAGAAAAACTTGCTCTCACATACGACAAAAAACTGTCTCGACTATTAATAGACTGATTTTACTTTTATTGTTTACAATGCAACAAAAACCACATGCAGCTTATGCCTTCATTCTCAAGATAACCACTGACTGCTCATGGTTGGTTACTGTGTTGTGAAATATGGTGCGATTGTGTCACAGATGGTATACAAAAAGTAAAGCCTCAATTGTTCACAAGTGCCTCTGAGCTTTCAGAAGAAACTGCAGTTTTGAAGAAACTGCAGAGAAAACTGCAAACATACAGAAGATAAACTTTAAATTTAGTGAGTTGGTTTCCCTGTATATCAGGAATCACCATAGCCATTGTCATGGAACTTTAACAGGACGTTAAACTCTATGATCTGAGTCTACTGAGTTACACTAATTGCATTTCAGCCACTGCTTTCGGAAATATAATTTTTTAATTAAATGGTTAAAATTTGTTTTTGTACATTATCCTAAATAGTTTTAATTATGCATAACATTATGTTCTTCTTTTAGTTCATTAGACTCAGGATATGCATGTTATTACTCCCTGAAAATCTGAATACTGTACTCAAAGTGGTTTCTAACAGAAAATGTAAATTTTCAGGAACGGCTTCTAAAGTGCGCATCATATATCTTGGCGGCCGAGTTTAGGTTCGTTCTGCACATCTGACGTCACAAAACACAGTCAGCCAATGAACAGAGAACGACGTTGCCAGATCTCGACTGCAGTGCAGAGCACGGACGAGTGTCTTCAGATTTAGAAACGTTCCGTCATAAATAAAGTAATAGAACAAAAGCAATGTCTTGATAGCAGACTTTCTTTTATAGAAAGTTTGGAAAAAGCATTCTTTATACCAATTGCTTCATATTCTATTAATTAATTAAACCAAACAAGCAATAAGACTCCTAATTCAGGCAATAGCAAGGAAAGGTGTTTGTTTCAATCTCACGAACTGCTTTTTCGCAATAAAGAACAGCGGTAATTGTTTATTTCCTGTTGTACTTCGACGAAGCGTGAGTAATTCATAGTCATACCAACAGTGTTTATAAGTAGTTGCGTGAGGTGTTAGACTCCTTATGGAGTTTAACTATTCGATGAGCTGAGGTAGCGGAACGGTTAAGGTGTTGGGCTGCCAAGTGAAAGGTTATGAGTTCAAACCTTGTGTGGTGCGTAAAATTTTCTTTATTTAAAACCAATATTGGAGTGCCTTACTTCATGAATTTTATTCGTTTGAATGAAATTTCTAGTGCTTTGTCTCTTCATTAACTTTTTCGCTGCTGCAGACACGTGCTCCTCGCATTCCACGCTGTGCGCGATTTTGTCATCACTGCACTTCTCGCCTGTGCAGACACATGGTGTTCCCATTGCTTTGACACACTTATAATTCGATTTCACAAAAACTATTTGGCCAAAAAATTTGATTTTTACACGTCTTCTTGACTGATACCTTCCCCCCATAAATGACTTAATTTTGTTTTGATGTGCAACATTAAATATAGTAAACCATTGCACGAAATTTTGAAGAGTTTGCAGAGGTAAAAGTCCATAGCGTATACTTTCCGTATGGTCGATTTTAGTTGCCACAATGTTGAGAATGAAATGTAGACAAGATACCTAAATTTCATATAATATTTACTGTATAACAATATCTCATTTAATTTAAGTACCACATAGGTGTCATATGTAATATTGAGAAATATTCCATCTTTCGCGACTAATAAAAGTTTTATTTACACATGGCGCCTTTGGCTTTATTTTAAAGCACTTCCATCGGTGAAAGGTATGGCACATACACAATGGTATTCATGTTCTATTTCTTGTTTTTGTTCCACAGTCGCAGTTTTACCAATGGTATTGAAATATGTCCCTCTTCTGCAACTGTAATAAGCGACTTATTTAGACCAGACGTGCGTCTCTCTTTTGAAGGACTGTATTTTGTGTCCTCCATTGCCAAGTCACCTTTCGTAGTTTTGTGCTGCGGTAGCACAATATTCAACGTTTGTGTTGGCTCATCAGTGTTTTAGCAAATAAATGCTGTTTGTGTGTGCCACACACAAAATTATATTTGACATAGCTCTGAGCACTTCACTGACAGACGGTATATTCAAGTCCTAATGTTTTTGTAAGTCCACAGTTTTGTTTAATGTATTTTGTCTACTTCCTTTTGATTGATCAAAGTGCTTTCAAATAAAGCCAAACACGCCCAGTGTAAGTAAAACTTTTGTTATAGTCGGGAAAGGTGGAATATTTCTCAATATTACATACAACACTTATGTGGTACTTAAATTAAATGAAATATGTAGGTATCTTGTCCACATTTCATTCTCAACATTGTGGCAATTAAAATTGACCATCCAGAAAGTATACTCTATGGACTTGACCTCTGCAAACTCTTAAAAATTTCGTGCAATGGTTTATTATATTTAATGCTGCATAATAACTGCGTTGAACATCGAAACAAAATTAAGTCATTTAGGGGGGGAAGGTATCAGTAAAGAAGATAGGTAAAAATCTAATTTTTGAGCCAAATAGTTTTTCTGGAATCGAATGATAAAGTGTGTCAAAGCAGTCGGAACACAATGTGTCTGCACAGGCGAGCAGTGCAGTGACGAAATCGCCCACAGCGCGGAATGCAGGGAGCACGTCTTTGTAGCAGCGAAAGGGTTAATGCGGCCGTGGGGGCTTTACTTCATGAACTGCGCGCTCCCCCCTAAACGTAAGTTTGCGAACTATGCTATACTATGGTGCTGCTTCTATTGGCGCGTGCGTCGTGTGCAACTGGCAACGCAGCAATCTCCCGCGTCTAGGCGGGCATGCGCGAGCCGCCAAGATAAAAGAATTGAACTATAATGTTTCAAAAGACTTTAACTCACTTAATTTATGCTTTTTTTTATTTTTAGTCACTGAGAAGCACCCTACACCATACTGTATATGATCCTCTTGATATTTTTCTAAGTTGTTTCTTCTTTCTGTACTCCTTAGTGGCCAACTGTGCTGTATACTTTGCTTTATCAATGCAAACCTTGTCCATCTGTTCAAGTTGTCTGATACAGTTTGTTTGCTCCAGGATTAATTCCCATATGCTGTAGCACTTTCACCCTACCAATGTTGCCATCATTAAAAGCAATAACAGTATGACTGACCCTGCACTTCAGTGTCTTCATTCCAACAAAGACCTTTTTTTGGTAAGCGAGTCCATATAAGATTATTGAATGACTCATTGGGATTTTGAATCTGACCATGCAGACACTTCTTCAGTAATTCAGGATTTGCCAGTTCTCTGTAAATAGGTTTTATGATAGCCATGACTGCTGCTGGAATGAAATGTTTATGGCTGTTTGAACTGTTTGAGTACTGGGCATTGCTGTAATTGCACCATGAATCAGGTCGAGGAGGGCAAAGGTGGTGTACTGGTTTTTTGGTTTTACCATCAGAAATTTTCTTGTTTCTCAAACTTTGTTCCCACTTCCTCAACCTGGTGCCCATCCTCTTCTGGACATGATGAACACATTCCAGTTTTGTGATAATCTTCTCACCATTAGGCTGAGCGGCTACTACACTGTTATATGCTTTTGAGTCTCCATCACCTAAGAACTTAGTGTAACACACTCCCCTTTCGTTCACAGATCGACTAAAAATTTCAGTAGCTGCAGAGGCTTCCTTACCACCACTTGTCCCTTCATAATTTCTGTCAGAGATATGCCCTTCTTCATTCCCTGATTTACACTTATAACAATGTTTGGCTAAGATCTGAAAATACCTTTCCACTATCCACACTGGTCACCGTAGCAACAGACTTCTTAGAACTGTAGCCGCGCTTCTGCCAAGTGCCGAAAGCTACTGGTATGTCAGTTCATTTTATTTCACTTTATTTCAACAGCTTCGTTTGCAGCACCATTCATTGACTCAAATGCAAGAGTGTCCACAGCAGCTCCAATAAATCCTGCATATTTGTCAATTTTGTAGGGATATTCATCACGGCACACATTGTTTCTGCGGCAGTGTGTCCTTTGCCAATAGCTCTCAATCCATAAAACCACCAAACATTTACTTCAAAATAATTATCTTTACACTTACCAGAATTCCAAAATTAATTAAAAGTTTCCTGACTAGTCCATTTAATACCTCACTTTCTTCAAGTAAACTAACTGGCCCTCCACATATTTTACAACACACACATTCATCTAACACCCTTGTTAGGATGTGTAAATCTATCAAAATACAACCTAACCTAACCCCCCACTTACATCACTTTCATTTTGAGAAAACTGTGTATCACAACATTTTATTTTAATCTTTTGCCGGATGCTAACGAGTTTGCCTGTATTTCATTGTCAGTAACTTCACATGCCACATGTTGAACACAGTGTTTTCCTTTATTCAAAAATCTGTTACCATGAAATTCACGGTTCTTAAAAACACTTTGTTTTGGCATCATACTTTACTTTTTGAGAGATTTACCAATCAATTTGTCAGTTTTCCTCCGAAAAATGTTAGAGTGGCTGGTGAAAAAGACAAGTGTCAAAATGCACATCTACTCTGATGCTGAGGTAGTTTGCCCTTGAGGTAGTCGTGAACATCTGAAAAAAAGTCTGGTGGAGCATTGTCTTATTGCAAAATGGTTTCTCCTCTGTTTTGCTGTAATTGTGGCATATTCCAATGCTGCAGCATATCCAGGTCCACAAAATCAGTCACATTTGTCTCTGAAAAAAGAGTCTGTAAAGTTTTGAAGACCAAATGGCACAAACAAATTAAATCTAGGTGCATCACAAGTGTGTTCCACAATCTCATGTGGATTTTTGTGCCCCAAAATGTGCATGTTATGATGGTTCACCTTTCCAGAAACACAAAACATGGTTTTCTCATTGGAAACCAGCTTGTCTGAAAAAGCCTTCCTCCAGCAGTCACTGCAAGTAATTTTGAAAGTCAGAAGGAAGATCACTATCCCAAATAGCAATGGCTACAGCTGGTACGGCTTTACATGCAAATGTTTGTGTAGAATGTGCCCAACGGTAGCTGCAGTTATGTGCTCTCGAATGTTGTCGACTTTCAGGGCTCCCGGCAAACGATAGCGACACACCTGTGCTGGTGGTACCAGCCAGCACATCTTCTTCACAACATATAAGCAGCGAGACACACAGAATATGTCGTACTGTCTGTGAATTGTTTTGTCTATTGGAGCTTTCACCTGACATTCGGTATGAGAACATTACTGAACCATCACAGAGACTCAGATTTAGCAAATTTGAGGACATGACCATATGCATCACTCTGTTACATGCCGTTTTCTGACATGCTTGCCCACTAGTCGTGCACTCTGCAATCGGGCCACTGCCCGTGTTACGAATCGAAACTCAGAGTGTCTATTTTCTGTACATCTCGAATTTTTTGCAGTCTTGTTCTGAAACTCAAGAAGTACTGACAAGTAAACCTGTATGACAAAACTTGGATCACATAAGTTGCTACTTTATATTACTAACAAAAATATTTCTAACTTTTAAGTTACTAATATGATAAAATGTTTGTCAATATCAGGTGGGCCCACCAACACTGCAGCAGCCACAACTGATGCCAGATGGAGGCAGAGCACCGGCATACATGCCACAGCCTTTCTGCTCATACGAGTACGAGTGGCAGCGACACAATGTGCCCAGGCTGTTCGGGTCCCAGTGCTGCCAGCCACCGTGGGTACCTGATGGTCCACAGGACAGCCTCGCATTCCAGATGAGATGGGATATGATACACTCCCAGCAGCAGCAGCAGTACCTGTACCAGCACCGAGTGTACGAGCAGCAGAAAATACGGCACCGAATACAGCAGGAGGAGCAGCACGACCTCTGCCTGAAACACCTTCAGCAGCAGCAGCAGCAGCTCGTGCATCCTCGTAGGTCAGGCGACAGCTCACAGTCATTGTCTGTACCGACTACAAGTGTTACCAGTTCTGCAGTTACTGTCACGCCTGACAGTAGTGGTACAGGCGGTACTGCGCGAAAGACCGTCTCGTCTTTCCCCGCTGATGACACCCCTTTCAGGAATGGCAGACAGAATGCTTACCGGATCGTGCCACAGATGGTCTGCGAAAGGAATTTACGTGACAGTGTGAGTCGGACCCGTCCGCAGTCTGGCATGCCACAGTCGATGCCCGTCACGGCCGGTCAGTGCAGGGGCGAGGCAGTTCTTCTCCCCCGACACATCGAGAAGCTGCAGTCTCAGTACCCCGGCATCACAATATGTGCAGCCGAGTCGAAACGTTCTCCTCCTCCAACTCCCGCAGTTATGGCGACGGTCGCCTCGCTGGATGGCTCCCCCGAGTCGGCACACGTGTGTCCCGTCTGTGGTGTGTCCTTCGACAGCAACTCTACCTTGCGGCGGCACGTCGTCATCTCCCACTCTGGCAGCACATACTTAGAGTGTGAGCTCTGCGGGGCAGTGCTCCCCGGCCTCACGACATACCGAGCCCACCTCCTGGAGCACGGTGCTGGAGCCGATGCCGGCAAACGGCACTCTTGCGACGAGTGCCCCAAGAGGTTCACTAACAGAGCACACCTGGCCCGCCACAAAATGTTGCACTCTGGGGAGCGGCCATACGTCTGTCACGTCTGCAGCAAGGGCTTCATTCGCAAGGACCACATGCTCAAGCACGCCAAGGTGCACGACTGCCGTTGTGCCTTCTGCGTCCCCGGTGCCATGTACGATTCCGCGTGAGTCATTGTGGCTCCTGTGTTGTTGTGAGAACACTTTTTCACTCGCAGTAATGTGTTTATTTTGCACTGCCGATTGAGATAGTCCTAAAATGATGTCTGGGGTTCCCATATAGTTCACCAATAGAGTCACAGTTCCCATATTTTTTCAAGCAATATAAGAATACTTTGGAAACATTGCATAAAAAATCTAGGGTACATGAGTCAAACTCTGTACGTGATTGTATATTCAGCCAGAGAGAAACACTACAAATATTTTTTGGACAAAATTGGACACATACAACATTAATGGTGATACAACTCGTATATCAACACATGTATTACAATGCTGTTCATGTTGCAAATGCGAATAATTTTCGCTTGCCTTAGTTGTTGTTGTTGTTGTTGTAATCTCCAGTCCAAAGATTGGTTTGGTGCAGCTCTTTGTGTTGCTCTGTCCTGTGTGTCTCTTTTTCGCTTCTGTCTAAACACTGCAACTCGCCACACACTCTTCTGAAGTGCCACAATCCAAAAGCTTTCATTCTCCTCTCATCTGATTTTTTTATTGTCCACACTTCACTTCTGTTCAAAGCTATGTATTAGTCTTTTTCGGAAATGCTTTTCTCACTGTCACTGCCATTCAGCATTTTAGACAATATGTGCAAATATTCACTGTACAAATACAAGTATCGAACTAAAGTGTATGAAGCAGGCTTTCCACAGGAAGTAGGTACAACTGCTTTATCTATGTATACATCTTAAGGAATCAGCTCAAAATCCACATTCACAGAAGAATTCATAATTACTGAACTAAACTGTGCCAATATAGGATTACCTACTATTTTTGATGTATCAAGTGCTGCGATTATAGGCTCTATTTTAGTTTGAGAGCGTGAAAACTTTATTAGTTCTTGTTTGTGGGTGAGACAAATGTATCATAAGACTGTACATGATGACGGTGCTCATAACGTTTGTTTTATTTGTACCATCAGGCTGTTCGCTAATGCCTAATGAGCAAAAAATACAAATTGCCCATAAAATTAAGTGTTTGTTTCAAATAAAAAAGTGGCTGATGCGTGTAACTGGCTTCCTCCGAGAAGCTCACTATAGTTCTCAACGTGAACAGTAAAAGAATTGAATAAACCTGTCAGTCGACAATGGAGTGTGCAGCATTTTGAAACTGCCTGGCATATTAAAACAGTGCACCAACTGGGACTCACCCTTACCATGCCGTGTTCTTAACAGCTGAGCTAGCTGGGCATGACTCAAGACCTGCCTTCACACAGATGTACTTCCAAACTTCACAGGAGCTCTCCCACATACCTCATTGCTGGGCTAGCACTCCCAGAATAGAGGAATGGCTGCCTGCTGCAGCTGAGGGTTTGGATCCCAGTTGGTGCACAGTTTTAATCTGCCAGTAATTTTATTAGAAGGATTCGGCGGCAAGCTGACATGGTTCATTCGATACCATTTCTCAGCACTGCTGTGCTATCGAACTTGCTGTATAGAGCCTAAACACATGGTATACAAGATGCCCACACGAAACCACATCGATTCCCATATGCAATTTTTAAGAAATTTGTGAGGGACAGATACTGCAGTTTGCAGCACCTGTGCACGTGAGCACATCTGGTGTAACAGAGGCTCAATATCTGTAATTCTGTGGAGATCACTGAGGTTATGTGCAGGTGATGCATACCCAGTTGTCTTCCAACTAATCCCACAGGGAGAAATCTGGAGGGCTCGTGTCCTGAGATCGCCGTGGTGCAGCGTGGCGGAGTTTGAAATTCCATCTGCTGTTAAACTATTGGTTATTTTCATCACATTCAAAATTCATACGCTCATTTCGCACGCACAGTAGCCAGAAATCTGTCCAAATCCAACCCGAGTTAAACGTTTCCACAGTCATTAAATTCCGCCAGTAACAGGCGTTATTACATTCAGTCCTTCTGGTGGATTTAAAAAAGGAAATTGCTTGCCAAAAATTCCCAGTGATTGAATACTGAAACATGCCACAGATACTATGAAGGCCAAATTTTCACACGCGAATATCATTCCAACAACACAGTTCTAAAACTTTCAAACTTCACAAAACTCTCCGTAACTACATCAGCGTTAGTCACGACATGTATCAAACGCGAGGAACTCAGTATTCCTTCATTCTACACATTGTTTTGACTCTCACTAGTAACATGACCGTCCGTGTTCAAAGCTAGCGAGAAACTCCCTTCTTGCAACTTCACTCCCAGTATAACTATCAGATAATGAGTGGGAACCACAGTACTCACTGCCATCGAGAATGCTCACTCATGATCATACTCGCACCAAAACTGGCCTGCACCAATCCTTAAATACAGAGGCATCTACGTCATCCTGATATACAAATATTAAAATAATGTTTAATAAATGAAAATGAAAAGACAATAAATCTGGAAATATCTTGTAGATACAGATAATACTCCAGCTGACTTTGTGACAGCTCTGTTACAATAGCAATCACACCTCGACATACGTCATCGGCAGTGTGGGTAAGTTCCCTATGTACATTTTCCCACGACAGGCTTGACAAACTCTTGCAGGTTACTTAAGATGGCATATAATGCAACATTAAAATTTCACGAATGTCCCATGTACACACTCTCATTCACTCACATATACTCCCACGACAATCGTAGACACCAATAATAATTTTGTCTCATCTTTAAATTACAAAAACGAAAAATAATCAAAGTTTTAATATTAATTAATTGATTCTGCACCCTGTGATTTATGTTTATGTTTCTAGATAATACCAAAGGATAAACTATTTAATTTCCTAACTGAATTTAGTTTCCTAAGTGTCAGTTTTTTACTTTTTTAGCAATTTCTTATCTCTGAAACTATGATAGTTATAAAGCTGAAATTTGAATGCAATCTTCTCCTGAACGTCAAAATGTAGTGTACCAATTTTGAAAATGATTGAATAATATTTAATATCATTTATTTAGGTTCTTATTGGTGGTGAATGTACGCGTCCAGTAAGAGACGTTAGATAGCTTTCCCACAGCAGGTAGTGACAGATGCGCTTGTGTCTCCCGGTTAGGCTGGCAGATGTCAGCCCCTGATGTTACATGCAGCTAGCTACCCTAAAACAAACATTCGCTCAGAACAAACTTGCGACACTACATACCCCCTAAGAACCTAAAATCTCTCCTGAGCATATTTTATGGTTCTTATTGCAGACGAGTTTTATTTTTTTATTATTATTATTATTAGTTGAATCTTTAAATACCACTACACTGTTAATCAAAATTTGTTTTCCTCAATTAACCAAATATCTAAGCTACATGACAGTATTATACACGATTACATCGAATATAAAGGGCTAGTACTGAATGGCATACAATCAAATTAATTTACAGAATTTCCATCTTTTTCTCATATCACATTTTTCACACAAAAGGTCCTTACTCTTTCATAATGAATTCAAGCAAAGACAATCAATTAACATTTCGCTCTATCAGTGTCCAAAAAATTGACTACAAATATAATTTTGGCACTGTGGAGGGTGTCCTTTTGTATCGCAGAATATATTCACTTCGATATGGTGGTCGTCTCTTTACCTAACATTTCTCTGACAACACGTTGTGGTTCTGATAACTGTCTCCAATGAATAAAATGGGTGCGGATCACTTCTATTCAAAACTTTCATATGGGTCACACCATGGGCTCGTCACTGGGATACAGCGTCCAGCTCTGTCTCAAACCAGGTTCCCTCTCAATCTCGTATCAGGTTCTGTCATATTTTCATACCTGTGATATACAGTATGGCTAATAGTCCATTCTTAATCTATACAACCTACCCTAACACATACATATACTCCAATCAGCAGTTGCTGCTCTCAAATTCAATAGCGCAGAACTTCAGAAAAAAAAATTCCGAAAACTTTACTGTCCTCCACAATTTACTTCTTATTCACACAAAAAATTTCTTTCCCAGACAAATTCATATTACACTGCAATTTAACATTTTCTTTACAGTACCTACATTTGATACTAATCCTCTCAGTAAAAACTGAATTAACTGTCCCTCAAAAAAAATCAAGAGTACCCCAAAATTGGCACCATCACTAAATTCTTTTTTCATTATCTGTTAACGATTAAGCAAATTACTGTTACAAAATCTGTTGCTTCATAAAAAAACACTCTTTCGTAACTCTTTTTCAGAAAACCAAATTTACACCTTCACACAAATAAGCTATTGTACACAAAGAACAAAATAATACAACATCATAAAATATCCTGAAACGTTATCTCCGCCACCATCTGCAACACCCCCCCCCCCCCCCCCCACACACACACCCTTTCAAAAAATAAAAAAAAAATAAAAAAATAATCATTAAACATTATGTAAAGAAATACAAAATCATTAAGCACTGAAAATCATTCATTCCACCGCCAGCAGTCCTACATCTCTTTCTATACACATCTTACCAAAAGAGAAAACAGTTTTATCATGTTACTAAAATTTACTTATGCCTGCTTCAGTAGCTTTGTGACACATCTTACATAATACTATATACAAAGAATATCTATTCTGTAGAGTAGTCCTCAGCAAAATCTCTGAAAAATATCCTTGACAGTTTCTGTGGCTCTAGTAAAGTCTTCACATTATACACATATTACATAAGGAATACACTATTATTGGCAAAGAATACAAAAAGTTCATGTAGAAAATTTGAACACAGCTCATACCACCTCTGTGGCTCTGCCCTTCTCATACATAATATTCAAGAAAATTAAAAAAAAAAAAAAATCCTTATAGAACAGTACTGATACTGTTAGCCAATTACTGTGGCTCTACATTACACATAACTGAAGCTAACTCCAGTCAACTTCTGTGGCTCTCAAAGCATCTCTAACACTAGTCAGTTACTGTAGTTCTTCATCGTTCCATGATTAAATTACAATATATATACAGTACATACAAAAAAGGTCCTTATAGAAAAAACATTAAACTCGACTCATATCAACTTATGTGGCTCTCCAACACCTCTATTCACAATATTCAAGAAAACATACCTTACTGACAATATTAAATACACTTTAGTTAGCACTGTTACCTCAGCCCCCTCTTTTACTTTCAACAAGTCGGTAACTAGATGGTATTGTCAAGGATCCATACAAGGGCCTGTGCAAGAATAGGAAGACCGTCTAAGGACTCTGTCAGTAGTTTAAGTGTTCACATCACTCAGCAGGTCCGTAACCTGTTGGTAGTGCTGAGTGGTAATACAAGAAATTGCAATGGATAGATAGATAGATCCTGACTCCCAAAGGTAGGAGGGAAAAGATGCATAGATTAAAGAGACAGATAGGCCACTGGTTTACGAAAATGAAAATTGAAGAAATAAACGATCAGCTGAACACTCTGCAGGCACTAACCACAACGTGCAAGACACACAGCCCTGGAGTATTGTTTAGGAATGTCACTTTGTTCTTCGTTTACACTTGGTCTTTTTCCAATGAATGGAATAACTACAGGTTTTCCACTGATTCTTATAGTTGCATCATTGGATCCAAAATTTACCCATCCTTCATATTTATGCAAGAATTCAGCACCTACCAACATTTCCACACTGAGTCCATTTATAACTAGAAAATTCTGTTTCATGGCTTCCCCACTTACAGCTATGGGTAATAGGACTTCTTGTTTAACTACTTTCTTAGTTTTTCCAGTAGCTATAATAATGTTTAAACCACTCACTGGCATTACAACTGTTTGTTTGTTCTTTGGGAGAGCATTTACAAAATTTTGTGATACAGCACACACTTCCGAACTGGTATCAGTTAGACAAGGAACCTTTTCTCCAAACACTGTCACCTCAATTATAGGTTGACAAATATATTCTTTTCTGACTACAGACTCGGGTTCGTCTAGTAAATCCCACACTACTTCACGCCTATCAAAACCTACCCCTTCTGTGGAAAGTACACTTACCTTAACTGGGTCCTCTTTCACTTCATTAGTAGTGGCAACTTTAACTATCCTGTCCACTCTTGATAAATCAAAATATTTCTCTAGCTTCTGACCCTCTTTAATAACCTCTAATTCTGCAACCCTCTCCAAGGTGGTGTAAGAATTTTCAAAATCATTTACTCCTTCCTCTTCTTCTGACCCCTCTTCCTCACTATTGGAAATTAGTTCATTCAACCTATATACCACCTCCTTTACACTATTATACTTTTCCTTGGGTACCTCCCCGACTATTTCCCCGATAATAATGCTACTTCCACCATCTCTAGTAGGCCTCTCATCTGTTTTGCAGTGCTGATTCACCCCCACCTCCTGATCTGAGTCTTCACTTTCTGTATTTAGTTCCTTCTTAATATGGTTCCTGCGATCTTTATTTGAGCTTTCCATTTCACAAAAGACTACTGCATTTACTGAATAACCAAATTGTTTTACGGTGTCATTCTCCTCTACCCTTCTATTTTCTATTATGCTACTCCCACGCTGTTTGGTACGTGCCTTCTTAATAAAGGGCGTCACTAGTGGGTTTAACTTATGTCATTTCAGTCTGCAAATGCTAGCGCCATTGCAGACTGCTGAACAGTTTTCCTCCTGTGTGATGTCATTGCCTCTGATGTTTCTGTCACCTGTCGGGCCGCACCTACCCATTACATTAGCAGACTGCAGCTGACAGCAATCAAAGTATTGTACTCGGTCGTTGAACCTATTTCCAACATAGGCCCCTCTGCCCCCCCGATATCTGCCTCTATAACTGTTACCTCTTTGACTGCCTATTCTGTTTACATTGACTTCGGCTGTGTTGTCATTTGATCTAACGGAAGGCCTATACTCTCTTCTGTTATTTTCCTCTTCTTTTAAGTTTTCTACTCACACAATGTAATGAATAAACTGGTCAGTGTCATCCCTAGGTGCCGAAATGATCTTATTTCGCCAGCTCAAGGGCAATTTTTTTTCAATACCCATGATTATCTGTTCTGTCTCTACTTTTGGATTTAAATACGATAAGGTAGTTACCCACTTTTGTACGAATCTTTTAATCTTATCACTCTTGGAATCATATTTTTCCCCCGACCAAAATTTATTCAACACTTCCAGTTGCCCCGACCAAAATTTATTCAACACTTCCAGTTGCTTCCTCTTTCCACAATATTCTTCAAAAAATGTCTGTTTGAACTCTACTAACTTATCGTATTTATCAGAAGCAAAATTCCCACAGATTCTAGCTTCTTCCCATTAGATTCAGATGTGATGAATCCAGTCTTTTGCTTGTCATTCCACACTTTAGGTAACACATCTTCAAAATCACTCCAAAACTCTTTAGAGTGAACATTCTTATTTGGATCAAATTTCAAGAATTGGTGATGTGTTACATAAGCAATTTCAGATGAGTCTACTACCCCCTTAGTCACTACACAGCCACTGTGGTTGTTAACATTTTTCTCTACTCACGTTAGTCTACCCTCATGCTCACACAATTGTTCATTCACACTGGTACTAAATTGCTGGATATTAGTTTCTATGTTAGTAATTTTACTAGCCACTTGCATACCAACCTTTGCACACAAATCTTTGTCTTCTTTGATTTTACTTGCTAATACTGTGTGTCTTTCTTCACATTGCTTTTCTACATTATGAACCTGTTCATTAACTTTGTCTAATTCTAAATGTAACTGTTGCTTTGACTGTTGGTTGTCCTCAGCAACTTGTACAATCTGTGTAGTTACTTCACTTTTCACTGTCACAATAGCAGTATTACATTCCTGTCTGACCTGATTAATGTCACTTTTAACATTATTGCTGAACAAAGTCATATCATTTTTCCAAGTACCCTCAAATTCGAAATTTTATCTTCCATTGTGGATTCCATCTCAGTTGACAAATTATTGAACCCTTGGTTAACCTCCTGCATTAACCCATCTACTTCAGTGTGTAACTCCTTTATTTACATACCTAATTTATTCATTTTAGTATCAAGGTCATTACCCATTTTATTAATTTTGGTGTCCGTATCAGAACTTAATGACAATTTTATATCTTAACCCATCTCCTTCATATGTTTGAGAATATTTACTGAAACTCTCTCTTTTGGTTCACAAGCCACTGACCCTGGTTCCTGTTTCATTTCTTTAACCATAACGGGTAGATATGGGACACTGGGTTCCGACACATTTTGTTCACTATCAGTCCCACAATTAACATACAGTGAATCTGGCAAACTATCACTAACATTTGCTTGTGACACATCAAAACTGAAATTACCAATCATGGAATGATTCTCATCTTGTACATTCCCCAGATGTACCCCTAGTCTCTCCTTTATTATCGCCTGATTATTTTCAGCCATTCTGCAAAGTTTCTTGGCACACACACACAAACCTCTAAGTAGAACACTACTTATCTTTTGCCTCGTCTGGATGACTGCATGGCGAGGTGATACCGCGGGTCCGTTCTCCAGGACTTGCTTCAACCGATCCAGTTTATGGGCCAGCACTCCCTACACAGCTGCCAACTGCTCCGTCTACCAGTTTGCTGCTGTAACGTGGCGCCTGTCGATCTTCAGTTGTCGGCACGTAGTCTGCTTCTGCAGACTGTCAGTTGTTCTCGCTGCCTTGTACCTTCACTGGTAACTTCGCACACAAGTTCCTTGCTGCTATGCTCCAACTACCATTCATTAGCACACTTGTCTATTGTCTCACAATGGTTCCTTTATCACTCGCATGTGAATACTTTATGAGTCCATTTAAACACTGCTGCTTTTTTATGAAGTTCCTACCCACCCGAACTTTACTATAGTCTTTCCCAACCGATGCACCAATTGCGGCATGGCGGGGTTTGAAATTCCATGTACTGTGCAGGCTGCAAGTTAGAAATTCACCAACCTCAGAACAGTGTCTGCTTGATGTCTGTTCACTCGGCAATGTAGATACTTAAAAGATGATGTAAAAGCAACATCTAATATCTACAATTTCTGAGGACTTGCAACTGTAGTAATGAAATAAAGTTCTGTGTAAAAGCTGTAAATAAAAAATTTATTGGGCGGTAAGATAATGGATTGGCTTCTGGAAAATAATGCCTGAAATTTCCACACAAAAATGTTTATTTGTTCTTGTAACCAAAGAAATGGTACTATTCAGTTCACATTTAAACTATTGGTTATTTTGGCCAAGTTCACAATTCATACACTCATTTCACCCGCACAGTAGCCAGAAAACTGTCCAAATCCGACTCACGTTAAACAACATTTCCACAGTTATTAAATTCCACCACTAACATTAGTTATTACATTTGGTCCTTCTGGTGGATTTCAAAAGAGAAATTGCCAAAAATGCTCAGTGGTTGAATACTGTAACTTCCAAACTTCACAAAACTCTCCGTAACTACATCAGCGTTAGTCACGACATGTATGAAACGCGAGGAACTCAGTATTCCTTCATTTTACACATTATTTTGACTCACACTAGTAACATGACCGTCTGCACTCAAAGCTAGTGAGAGACTCCCTTCTTGCAGCCTCACTCCCAGTATAACTATCAGATAATGAGTGGGAACCATCGTAATTCTGATTGGCTACCAGTACTCACTGCCAATCAGAATGCTCACTCATGATCATACTCACACCAAAATTGGACTGCACCAATCCTTACGTACAGATGCATCTACGTCATCCTGATATACAAATATTAAAGTAATGCTTAATAAATGAAAATGCAATAAATCTGGAAATATCCTTTAGATACAGACTTTCTGGCTGCCCTGTTACAATAGCAATCACACCTAGACATATGTCATCGGCAGCGTGGGTAAATACCCTATGAACATTTTCCCACGACAGGCTTGACTAACTTTTGCAGGTTACTTAAGATGGTATATAATGCAACATTCAAATTTGATGAATGTCCCATGTACACACTCTCATTCACTCACATATACTCCCACAATAATCTTAGACACCAATAATAATTTTGTCTCATTTTTATATTACAAAAACGAAAAATAATTAAAGTTTTAATATGAAAATCTCAATTAACTAATTTTGCACCCTGTGAGTTCTGTTTATGTTTTTAGATAATACCAAAGGATAAACTATTTAATTTCCTGACTGAATTTAGTTTCCTAAGTGGTAGTTTTTGACTTTTTAGCATTTTATTTTATCTCTGAAACTATGATAGCTATAAAGCTGAAATTTGGATACAATCTTCTCCTGAATGCCAAAATGTTGAAAATGATTGAATAATATTTAATATCATTTATTTAGCTTTTTATAGGCAGCGAATGTACGCGTCCAGTAAGAGACATTGAATAGCTTTCCCATGGCAGGTAGTGACAGAAGCGCGTGGGTCTCCCAGTTAGGCCGGCAGATGTCAGCCCCTGAAGTTACACGCAGCTAGCTATCCTAAAACAAACGTTCACTTGGAACAAACTTGCGACGTTTCTTCACCACATCCTATCTTTCCCCACTCGGATGTTTGATCCAGGAAATTGTGAATGTGTAAACTGCAGTGCATTGGTGCACCATCCTGCTGGAGGATCACATTTGGCTGGAATGGAAGAAGCTGAGGGACAGCAAATTTCTGAAGTACACTCAGATAAACAGTTCTCATTACTATTTCCTTGCTGCAGAAAAATGGTCCAACTGTACTGTCTTTCATGAGTGCATGGCTCAGATTCATCTTCTCCTGTCTATGACACATTCTCAGAAACTGTGGGGGGGCTTTTGGAAGCTGAGATGTGAATGTTGTAACGATTTACGGAAATTTGCTTCGTCGGAGAAAATCTGCTTCCCATATATTTGGGATGTTGTTTGAACTGGTGCAACATCTAAACAGCAAATGTGAATAGCCATTTTGCTTCGATGCTTGCACAATTTGAAGTCCGTAAGTGTGCAGGTAGAGTTTTTTATGCAGCCCCTCACAGACTACTGAGTGAGGGGTGTTTAGCTCTCATGAGGCTCGGTGCACTGACTTTGATGGGTTTCTTTGGAAGGTCCCTTTCTAACATTTCACCAGATGTGCCTTTTCTGCTGGAACCTGAGTTTCTTTTTACTCTCAGTGGTACAAACTAAACATATCGAGCATCAGTTATCTTCACGTCTGGCAGCTCCCTTTGAAATCCGTGACAAAACTTTCTTTGAATGCAATGTGCAATTCATTTCTGCATGCCACACCACGATCTTGAGGTGCAGTCATTTCTGGTAATTATTCAGCACCTGAAACAAAATTAAAAGAATTTTTCAGAGAAAGGTATATAAGGTATATAAGACATTTTGAGTTGCTTTTAATGATGCTGCAAGTTGTGCAAGTATCTCTGCCTCATAGTTTTATTTATTTATTTTTAAATAGTAGTTGGAAATCAGTGAAATTTCATGTGGACACCCTGTATATCAAATTTTTGCCACTGGAGAATGTACCAAGAAATGGAACTGAGGAAGCCTTTGAAACACACAGGGTGTGACAAAACTCTTATTTGGTTGTCTGGTGCATATTCTTCCACGCACAGTGGTGCCGATAGTTGCACATCTCTGCCCTGAGTGTCTAAATTAAAACAGTGTAAATGCTATACTTGATGCAGTCCTAGGAGAAAGAATTTAAGTGTGTAACATCTGGGGCGTGTGGTTGTCACAGCAGGACAGGCTCCTCCCGTCCAGAGCCCTAAAGAAATTGGCACTTAGTACGGTGGTACATGGAGGCATTACTTTCCCAGTAATCGAATTACACCACACAATAACCTTTGTCTATACTCATCTATACTTGTATTAGTATTGATTTTAATTTATGCTTGAATTTTTGTTATTGTTACCTGTAGCAAAGGTTTCTTGTCCAATACAATATCCTATAACACTAAGATTCTCTTTAACACTACGAAGGTATTGGTCCTTTCCTTTATTCATGTCGCAAGTACTGTTCAAAACAGATATCGAATAAAAAGAATATTAAATGTACGTGAATAAATTAATCGATTGACAGTTTATAAACTAAGAAATTAAGACAGAATGATATAAAGTGCTACACAGAATATAACTGGACATAATCAAATATGTACACTGAGTACAATATTTATATGAGTTGTGGCCAGTATTTCACTACTGTGATGTGCACCGCCCCTAATTGTGACTGGGTGGCAATTCTTCTGCAGTTTTGGTACATTCTGAATGACTGGGATTTTCTGCTTCTGTAGGTCGGCCCTGGATTTTGTTAACTGTGACAGAAGTGGAGCAGCAGACTGTAAAAAACACTTCCTGGACTTTGGACAAGTTGATGGTGGCCAATGTTTGTAGAGGAAATAAGCCAACATGTCCCAGACCTTTTGTGTCTGTGTGTTAGCAGCCACTTCACATCTGACATTGTGCAGGGTGAATATTACTTCCATGTATACTGTGCGTATGTTTCTTGCCATCAGCTATTAAAATGCAATAGCTGCAAATCTGATGCAGTGTATAGGGATTTAACACCAGGTGTTTTTCCTTTGGATGTCAATGAAAAGATTAAATAAAAAATAAGGGGGTAATGAACATCCTTGTCTTATTCCTTTTCTAATTTGATCGAGGCAGAGTTTACACTAAAATCTAATTTTAGATATTCTGTGTGATGAATAAATGATTAACAAATGTTCGAGAGAGCTGATCTCAAACTAATTACTAAAATTTTTATTGCGCAGACTGCAGTAAAATGCTGTTCCTCCCCTATTGTTAATAAAAGGAAAGGGGGAAAAAGACCGTAAACACACTGCAGCGAGCACCGCAATGCCTCAAGGTGGCCAGCCCCGTGTGTGGGCTAACTGATTTCTGCTGTGGATCCTCACATTAGTGTTTGCAGAGCACTTGTAAGGAGTACAAAACATTGGGCCCAAACTCACCACATTTAACACATTTGTAACTTACTTCCTAACCTCCACATGAATGCGACACATGGAGCGACAGATGTGCATCTGTATGCTGCAAACCACAGCAGAGGGTACTTCCCATTATACTAGTTATCGGGTCATCTTCAGGAAAAAAGACTGCTTAAACGCCTCCATGTACACTGATCTCCTCTTTGTGGTACCTGAGGGAGCAATAGGTTGACAGTTATCTTGCGTTGCTAGATTCTTTGCTCAGAGCTGGTTTTGTCGAAACTATGTACGTAGGATTTCTCGGGACAGTTCGTGTCTATCTTCGAGAGGGTGCCAGTTCAGTTTCTTTGGCATCTTTGTGACACTTTCCTGTGAATCAAACAGATCTGTGACCATTTGTGCTGCCCTTTTCTGTATCGTTAAATGTCCCACATTAATCGTGTTCGGTACAGGTCCCACAGACTTGAGCGACATTCTACAATGGGTCACGTGAGTGTTTTCTAGATTGACTTCGTTCCCCCAGTACCCTAACAATGAACCAAAATCTGCTGCCTGCTTTACATATAACTGAGCATATGTCGTCATCCTGTTTTGTATCCCTATGAAGTGTAACAGCCACACATTAGTACAAGTTGACCCAATTCCGATTGTGTCTCATTAGTACTGGAGTCGTACGATACTATGTTTCTTCATTTTGCAGCATGCCCAATTTTACATTTCTCTACATTTAAAGCAAGTCGCCAACCTTTACACTGCTTTGCAGTCATACCTAGATCTGACTGCACATTTTTGCACTGAGACAGCTTTTACTCCACTACATTTTCTCTGGACTGTGTGGCCTTCATGATTGCAGAATGTTTGTTCAGTTATTTCCCATCACTCTCTGTTCCTTTACACCAGTGTCAATAAATAACACATAGGATATGAGCTCTTCCCTGAAAACACACTGACTATTCACAAACCAGCAGTGGATATCTAATTTAACTTTCAAACTGCACCAAGTTCCTACATTTTTTGTTAGGCTTTTACCTACTTTATACTGAAAGACTATGCTTCTCCAATAATGCTTGTGTGAAATAGTGCTGTGTTACTTGTAACTGTTACTTGTCGATGTGCTCTTTGCACCACTGTATTTATGGGAACACTTTCCATGCCCACTCTTGTATTTGATATTAGTTTGTAAGAAAATGTATTACACAAAATTTCTTGGAATGTAAAGAAGTGAATGAAATGAAATGCGAGATGTGTAAGCTGTTATTGTAAATGTTGTAGTGATGAGGAGTGTAAACATATCATTGTGAAGAAGTTAAAATTGTTTTCCTCTTATGCAGGTCACATTTGCCTGTTTGTACTGTTCAGTTATAAAATAGTTCGGAGGAGGATTCAAAGTCTGATATGACATGTTGACTGTTTTTACTTTACTCAGGAACTGCTTATTTATCAGCAAAGCTTTGACATTGAATGGTTGATTTTTTAAAATTCTATGTGAATTTTAGGATTTACATTGAAGGGGTTGATGGAAGATAGTGATAACCCTCAATTTAGGAAGGATTAGTGTGGACATGTTATCTATTGTATATACAAATGCCTCAAACTTGTAACAACTAAATTACAGATGAGTGACTAGTAAGAACTGTCTTCTATGTAAATTGTTTTGTACTACTGCAGTTGAATACTTGTTTTTTTTTTATTTTTTTTAAACTAGCTTGTTTTTTTTTTTTTTTATTTTTACTTTGTATATAACATGAAATAACTGAACATGCGCTCTTATGGGTTAGTAATTCTTCTGCTGATCACTTCAGTTGTCTGGTGTTTTATTGTTTATGATTTCATTTTTAATAGAAAGAGCATAAGTGGTGGTAGAAAAGAAACATAAAACACTTTTACATATATTGTCTATGGGTGTTGCTTGTCAGCAAATGTATTATATTGACTTTCTTTTAAAAAAATATGTTAACTTAAATGTTAGAAATTTTTGGATTTTTCTTTAGAGTGCATCAAGAATGAAATTGTCAGTTCTATAAACACAGTGTAAAGTGGATGTTAAGACTGGTACTGTGAAACCAAATTCCTGTCAGCAGCACATCACAGCTTTCAGTTGGAATGTTACTGTATTAGTTGAGATTATTAACTTGTGTTGCGTTTGGACTTGTGTACCAATACAGAAATTGATAGAGATTAGTCCAACTGTGATGAAGTGATGGTATGAAAAAAACTCAGGTAACTGGATGATGAACCAAGTAATTGTTTGTTTAGTTTCTTATATTCTTGTACAGGTTTCTGTGAGGTTAGAAAACTCTAAGTGGATGTATGTTGAAAACATTACTCCCACTGACAGTGATGAAAGTGAAAAGTCATAGGAATTTTTTTCTTTTCTTTCATAATGAAACAATTTTAATCACAACATATGTATGCCTAGAACAGCACTGGCTCCAAGATGCCAGAGATATATTTCAGATTTGATTCTGTTCTTGTCCAAAACAGTGTTATGTGTAGATAAAAGATAATTATGGTGTCGAAATTTGAAATACATTATTGGATGTTACTGTATGTAACTTACATCCCACAATATTTAACACTGAAAGTATATTTTTGGGATGTTTATACATTTTGTGTTAACTTCTATTAACAACATTTGGAACTTAAAGACCACGGGTGCAGTTAGCAAACCAAGGTAAGTGTAAAGACTAATAGAAAGGAACATGGGCTGCCATGAGTACCTCAGTACCGGATATGTGAGGAATGGGTCGGTGGTTGTTGGTTTATTCGTCCAGGGATCACTTTTTCGAGGATGTTGGATACACCATGGTAGTACAGGTTCTCCCCCATCAGTCATCGACTTTGCGCAGAACCCAGTCATCGATTTAGCGCAGAACCTCCTCATTCCTTCCCTTATCAGTCCACTTAATTTTCAACATTTGTGTGTAGCATCACATCTCAAATGCTTTGATTCTCTTCTGTTCCGGTTTTCCTACAGTCCATGTTTCACTACCACACAATGCTGTACTCCAGACGTACATTCTCAGAAATTTCTTCCCCAAAGGCTGATATTTATTATTAATAGACATCTCTTGGCCAGGAATGCCCTTTTTGCCATTGCTACTCTGCTTTTGATGTCCTCATTGCTCCGTCCATCATTGGTTATTTTACTGCCTAGGTAGCAGAATTCCTTAACTTCATCTATTTCATGACCATCAATCCTGATGTTAAGTTTCTGCTGTTCTCATTTCCGCTACTTCTCATTACCTTCATCTTTCTTAGATTTACTCTCAATCCATACTCTGTACTCATTAGACTGTTCATTACGTTCAGCAGATCATGTAATTCTTCTTCACTTTCACTCAGGATAACAATGTCATCAGCGAATCATATCATTGATATCCTTTCAGCTTGAATTTTAATTCCACTCCTGAACCTTTCTTTTATTTCCATCATTGCTTACTCGAAGTACAGATTGAACTGTAGGGGCGAAAGGCTACATCCTTGTCTTACACCCTTTTTAATACGAGCACTTCATTCTTGGTCGTCCTCTCTTATTATTCCCTCTTGGCTGTTGTACATATTGTATACGACGACTCTCTTCCTTATAGCTTAGCCCTACGCTTCTCAGAATTTCAAACATCTTGCACCATTTTACATCGTCGAATGCTTTTTCCAGGTCGACAAATCCTATGAACATGTTTTGATTTTTATTTAGTCTTGCTTCCATTATTGACCGCAATGTCAGAAGCCTCTCTCGTGACTTTACTTTTCCTAAAGCCAAACTGATCATCATCTAGCGCATCCTCAATTTTCTTTTCGATTCTTCTGTGTGTTATTCTTGTCAGTAATTTGGATGCATGACCTGTTAAGCTGATTGTTCATACATTCTACACACCAATGTGAATAGTCATTTTGTTGCCACACCTGCAATGGTCTTAGAAATACTGATGGAATGTTATCTATCCCTACTGCCTTATTTGATCTTAAGTCCTCAAAAGCTCAGTTAAATTCTAATTCTAGTACTGGATCCCCTATCTCTTTTAAATTGACTCCTGTTTCTTCTTCTATCACATCAGACCAATCTTCCCCTTATAGAGGCTTTAAATGTATTCTTTCCCCCTATCCACTCTCTCCTCTGCTTTTAACAGTGGAATTCCCATTACACTCTTAATGTTATCACCCTTTTAATGTCACCGAAGGTTGTTTGGACTTCCTGTATGATGAGTCTGTCCTTCTGACAATCATTTCTTTTTTGATGTCCTCACATTTTTCCTGCAGCCATTTCATCTTATTTTCCCTGCACTTCCTATTTATTTCATTCCTCAGCGGCCTGTATTTCTCTGTTCCTGAGTTTCCCGGAATATTTTTGCACCTCCTCTTTTCGTTGATCAATTGAAGTATTTCTTCTGTTACCCATGGTTGACTTCTTTACAGTTACCTTCTTTGTACCTATGTTTTCCTTCCCAACTTCTCTGATGGACCTTTTTAGAAATGTCCATTCCTCTTCAACTGTACTGCATACTGAGCTATTCCTTATTTCTGTATCTATAGCCTTAGAGATCTTCAATGGTATCTCTTCATTCCTTAGTACTTCCATATCCCACTTCTTTGTGTATTGATTCTTGCTGACTAATGTCTTAAACTTCAACCTGCTCTTCATCACTACTATATTGTGATCTGAGTCTGTGTCTGCTCCTGGGTACACCTTACAATCCAGTATCTGATTTTGGAATCTCCATCCGACTGTGATATAATCTAACTGAAATCTTCCCATATCACACTACCTTTTCCAAGTATGCCACCTTCTCTTGTGATTCTTTAACAGAGTATTCACTATTATTAGCTGAAACTTTTTACAGAACTCAATTAGTCTTTCTCCTCTCTCATTCCTTTTCCTAAGTCCATATTCACCTGTAACTTTTCTTCTACTCCTTCCCCTACAACTGCATTCCAGTCTCTCATGACTATTAGCTTTTAATATCGCTTTACATACTGTATTACCCTTTCAGTATCCTCATACACTTTCTCTACCTCTTCAAACAGTTTACAAACAAGAAAAGTCATGTAAAGAGTCATTTACCTAGTTACAGGACTAGTTTGAGCACAGGTCTCTCAAACTTTTCGTGACACCCTCCAGTGAGCCATTCATACGGACCATTATCGTATACATGCAACTTTCCATATTACTCCTATTTCCTATTGGATATTCTAGGTGGGATTGGCCCAGTGAAAACAGTCTCCTTTGTATACCGACTTCATTTTCCTAGTAGTGACAATAAACCCTAGTCTGCAAGCTTGAGCCTACGTGAGAGCTCCATTTCATATATCCTACAAATTGTATTTGAACAAGTTGACTGATTCTTACCATGATCCATGGGAATTGTAATTGGACGACTACAGTACACTGTAGTGGTTAATAAAAAAGAAAAGGTTGAAAATCTGGGAAGAAATGGTGAATAAAAAGGGGGTTTTAAAATCGTAAATGACCGTGAAAAAGGGAAAGAATGAAATGCAAATCGGACTTCGTGATTCGGAAAAGCTATTGTTGGGGTGGTCCTTGTGACATTTTTGAGCAAAAGTTAAACCTATTTCCACTACAAAAATTATTGAAAAAGAACAGAGAATAACAAAATGTAACTGACAGGGGGAAGTGGCGTAGATAAGAGTTCATCCTTTACCATGTTAACATGTCTTCTTTCGTGCGGCGTCCAGGTCTTCAAAAATCTCCTACTTCATTTCTGCGTGAAAAGTCTGCTCCGAAATCTTGCAATAAGTTTCATCGTCCTGGAATTTCTAATGTATACAAAACCGTCTTGATATTAAATGCAATTTATCTTACGTTGCTTCCGTCCTCCAAATGTCATAACAGCTTCCGCAATATGTCTACACATTAATAAGTTTATTTTCGTCTTCATCAGATCACGTCTGCATTAAGCTTCCGCTCTCAAGAGACAATAAAGAAACGGATAGGAGAAAAAGAGTTACAATTTTAGTATTTTCTCTGCCGTCGAGCGCTCATACCGCTTCGACGGTATAATTTATGTCTGAGGGAACGAGTGTAGCGCGGCGAAATTCAAAGTCCAGCTACATCGCCCCCTCGACTGTCACGCTAAAACATTTAGTGTGGCAGGCTAGCAAACAATATAATAGATATACCTAAATGTCAATATATACATATTTTCGTAGGAAAGGCCACGTGCATTCATAGGGAATAATCTTTGTCAATACTTACTTTCTAAATCTATATACTAAATACAATTGTTACAGTTTTGATCCTTTTTACAAAATTAATATACATATATTTACATATAGTTTGTTTGAGCAAGCTGCTCGCCAGCGCAGTTAATGTTGTGCGCTTCCAGCGTTGGTTTCCCAGTGCATCTCTGGCAGCACGTAGTCTTTGCGCATGCGCAATAGCATCATTTAATTTCGCGTGCGGCAGTTTCAAAATCGCTGCGTTATGAGAGTCTTGCACAGTATTCACTTTAATATAGTGTTCATTACAAGTTGTTATTCCAGCATAAATGGCGTGTTAAGTCCGGTGACACCATAAGATTGAGCGTGTGCGTGATCTGAAGCAATGTCCACGTCTTCTGTTACGATACAACACTCCAGGTCCTTGTGCGCTTTCGTGACTATTGTTCCCGGGGCATATATGGTCGATGTAGTTTTTAGCCTCCATATCGCCTACGACAGGTGCTGAGTTTTTTTTTCCTCCAAAGCATCTGAAGGCCGGCCAGGAACAACGGCGTCGATGTTCGCGAAGGTAGGTGTTTCCATCACGTTGTTTACACTTGCCAACAAACGTTCATTTGCAGTGTGAAAATCCTCATTATCGTCGAAGTAAATTGCAGTTTATATCGGTTTACAAACAGTTATTTGGTTTATGCACCATAAGTTTCACAAATAACAAAATTCGTCGTTTATAACGTTCACAGTTTGCAACAATTTTTTGCCATATTTACATTTTAACAAAGTTCACTGTGTCCCAGCATGTTTACATCGTTAATTATGAAAGATTATTCTTCGTTGTCACATTTCAAAATATGTTGACAATATGCAAAGTTTTAACACGTATACAAATACATATAAATTTACAAGAATATGCATGTGAAATATTTACACTAAAAATTATACTAAGTTCCATTGGCTTTCTTTTGTTGGTGTTTATGGTCATTTTGATATTCTTCATTAAGGTTTGGGCGTGCCAGGGGATATCAGACTTAATATTTAAAGCATGGGCTTTCCTTCATTTATTATTTCTTTCTTTCTTTTGATTCCATATCTGGCTAGTGGTTGACCAGACTTGTAGTGCCATACTTAATTTTCTTCATGTCTTTTAATTCATACCTGAAAGTTTACTGTCACACAACATACTCTTACATTCCATAAACAAACAATACCCAGCTGCAGGTGGTGGTAGGATAATGGAGAAAGAAAGAAAGATAGACTGGAAGAAACTATTCACTACCCATAAACTATCAAATCCTACAGCTAATACATATAAAGAGAACATAATACATTATAACGTTTGCATCACCTTCAAGGGGTGTGTGAAAGGAGGTGCTTACAATTTACTAAATCATGGGTAAATGTAAGTGTCCTTACGTCAAGTCTGTGTAGTGTAACATCATGACAGATTCTCTGTTTCAGGGTGTATACGACCCGGGAAAAACCCGGGAATTTTTTCATCCGGTAGAAGACCGGGAAAAACCCGGGAACTTTTCGGAATTCCGGGAATTTTTCATTGTTTTAGCTTTCAGTTAAATTTTTGTAATTTTGACTGCAGAATTGATTCTCTAGCAAAGAATGTTATTGTATCCCGCTACTGGCGAATGATACTGCAGCAATAAAATATAAACGAGAGGGAAAAAAATAAAACTTTAGTGGCAAAGGAAATGTGCAATTTACAACAACAAAACATCGCGCACGCACAAGCGTCTGCAAATAGCAAAAATATGTCAAAGGCCGTAGGCCGCAGACTAATTCTTCGTAACAGTAAACTGCTTGCTATGAGCATGACATCACAACTGTTCACATTAGATTCGTTTGACCAATTGCCAGCGGTCTGTTGCGCACGCGCATTTGACTCGCATATAAGCAGTACCTTCTCCCGCTACTTGAAGTTTGGCTGTTAGGGGTGTATCGGTAGTAGCAGCAAGCAGTCAGATGCAAACGAGAAAAATTTTTCTCGCGCTCCGCTAGCTGCCAGATTCACGCTTGGACAGAGTTATCTGAGCTGTAGTGGGGAGGGGATTAACCTCCACGTGACCCGTGTTTACGTTAAGTGATTTCGCTGCTTCTCTTCGTGTACAGCTCCCACGTCAAATGAAAACAAAACGGATTTCTGTGACCGGGAGCTATCAAGTGAATTAAAATACATTCACATAATTATGGAGGGCAAAAATGTATTATTAATTTCAATTTTATTTTATTTCCAAGTTAGTAGCAGTCAAGCATTAATCGCCTTGCAGAACAGTGAAGTTATTTTTGAAAGTTTGCTAAAGAAATTTGGCTCCTAGCGTTAAAAGGTTTTTGCTTTTCACATTTAACCAAATATAACATTGATGATGATAATTTATGGCCATGTTTGCCGACAAGATAAAGAATGCAACCTTTAACACTAGATTGCGTACTCACGGCAGTTCTCCTTTGCCGTTTTTTGGTACGACTTGGAAAGAGAGAAAAATTAATGAATGATCGACGATGCGTCGCTTCTCGATTGTGTTCAGGAGACGTACAGATTGATTGCGTGAAAATAGTTTCTGAAATGACCTCTTAACCCGGATTGCTTTCACGCAATCAGACTCTTCAATGAAATTACCTAAGGGACCTATTTGAATAATAATAAAAAATTGGAAATGAATGCAAAACAGTGAAATGTTGTAAAAAAAGTTGTCAGATCGGAAATTGAACACATTAATGGTCTCCCAAATACAATCGAGACACCGCGATAAAGAGCGAACCTCCAACAAAGTTCATTTAAACATAAACATTATTTGTGATTAATTTAAAGAAAAGAATAAGCATAGATTTTCTGTACAGTGAAGCATCAATATATTCTCAAAGAACAAAGGCGTTAAACTATGAACATTAACAAATTTACAATGAATACAAAACTTACATTTTTATGTTTTTCTCATACATGGAGCAGTCCAACAATCGCTGCTTTTGTATGTGTGATATTTTGTAAAAATTAAATGTCCTGGCGTGCGCGTAAGTATTTTTTATCGTCACAAGGTTTACAAAAGCGTTTTTTTTTTTCTCTTGGTGATAACGTGGTTTTTCACACTAAATGAAATACAACTTGTAGCGGTGCTACACAACACGTCTTAACAAGTCGGCGACCAAACATCAAAGGTAATGAAGTACATGTTAACATATTGGCGACCAGAAGTACAACTAACTATATAGACTCTAGAATTTTCCTAACAAAAGATAAATTGTTCTTTCTTCTGTTTCGCAGCTTCTTGCTATCAAGCGCTGCGGCAATGATGTTTAATATCTGCGCCCAGCGAGTCATAGTGTTTAAAAGTACCTTGGTATAGGCGCACGTTATAAACAGATTTCGTTTTTTTACTCTCGCGTTGTCATGCTTAGTATCATTACAAACTACAGCTCGATGGCTGTCCTTTTCTCATATGCAAAATGTCTGAAATCCAATAATATCACAGGCTTTATTAATCTTTCCGCTGAGGCAATCATTTTATTTGAAACGAAGTGTTTCTTTCTACCGTATTGGCTAGTTCCAATTGTTCGCTGAATTTCAAGTGCACATTATCATCTTCTGCCATATATGGCATTATGCCATAATAAAGAACCTAAAATGAGATCGTAGAGTACTGGTACTACAAGAAAATTTACATCCCAAAAACCACACTGAAAAGCTTAATATCAGATGGGACCTACTTCATTGTGAATCTGGAAAAAGCCAATTTGCACTTCAAGCCGAATTATACATTTTAGTATGGTTTACGATGGAACACGTGAGGCAATACTGACCTTACGACTTATCTTAGAAGAAAGATTAAGGAAAGGCAAACCTACGTTTCTAGCATTTGTGGACTTAGAGAAAGCTTTTGACAATGTTGACTGGAATACTCTCTTTCAAATTCTAAAGGTGGCAGGGGTAAAATACAGGGAGCGAAAGGCTATTTACAACTTGTACAGAAACCAGATGGCAGTTATAAGAGTTGAGGGACATGAAAGGGAAGCAGTTGTTGGGAAGGGAGTAAGACAGGGTTGTAGCCTCTCCCCGATGTTATTCAATCTCTATATTGAGCAAGCAGTAAAGGAAACAAAAGAAAAATTTGGAGTAGGTATTAAAATCCATGGAGAAGAAATAAAAACTTTGAGGTTCGCCGATGACATTGTAATTCTGGCCGAGACAGCAAAGGACTTGGAAGAGCAGTTGAACGGAATGGATGGTGTCTTGAAGGGAGGATATAAGATGAACATCAACAAAAGCAAAACGAGGATAATGGAATGTAGTCGAGTTAAGTCGGGTGATGCTGAGGGTATTAGATTAGGAAATGAGACACTTAAAGTAGTAAAGGAGTTTTGCTATTTGGGGAGCAAAATAACTGATGGACAAAGTAGAGAGGATATAAAATGTAGACTGGCAATGGCAAGGAAAGCGTTTCTGAAGAAGAGAAATTTGTTAACATCGAGTATAGATTTAAGTGTCAGGAAGTTATTTCTGAAAATATTTGTATGGAGTGTAGCCATGCATGGAAGTGAAACATGGGCGGTAAATAGTTTGGACAAGAAGAGAATAGAAGCTTTTGAAATGTGGTGCTACAGAAGAATGCTGAAGATTAGATGGGTAGATCACATAACTAATGAGGAAGTATTGAATAGGATTGGGGAGAAGAGAAGTTTGTGGCACAACTTGACCAGAAGAAGGGATCAGTTGGTAGGACATGTTCTGAGGCATCAAGGGATCACCAATTTAGTATTGGAGGGCAGCGTGGAGGGTAAAAATCATAGGGGGAGACCAAGAGATGAATACACTAAGCAGATTCAGAAGGATGTAGGTTGCAGTAGGTACTGGGAGATGAAGAAGCTTGCACAGGATAGAGTAGCATGGAGAGCTGCATCAAACCAGTCTCAGGACTGAAGACCACAACAACAACAACAACAACGAAATTCCGATGCTCATTGGAGTATCCTCTGATGCCCCGTTTCTTGTATGGTGTAATGTAAGCTCTCTTAGTGCTTTATACATACGAACATGCGGGCGTCCTACACCACTGCAGTTGCACGCGCACGGTAATGCCTGCTTTCTGGCGCTCTCTGGCAACTAGTAAATCAAACCTATTTCTAACAGTCTCCGGATAGTATTGCGAACGGTGATTAGAAACGCGTTACTTTCAAAGTAAATTCCTTTTTACGCAAGATGAATTATGTTACGTGTGAGAAAGTGGGATGGAGATCCAAATCACAGAGCGTTCGGAACTGAACAGTTTGAGGACTAGCCACTTACAAGAATTTCGAGCCGAGACATTTATGTCATAATTTTAAATTTACTGGCACATCTGTGTGATGTATCTTAAAGTATAACACACACAAAAAAGATCAATATTAGATGTGAAAGCTTAACGTCTGTTGTAGCGTGTTAATCTTAGAGACCAATGTTATATGTGAAAGCTTAGCTTTTCTTGTAGATATAAGGTACTGTGTATATTAATGTAAACCGTTAACTTTTCCTCTTGCGTGTTCGCGCTATGTAACCAGTGATCTTGCTATTGACTGACTGTAACACGTGTCCTATGCTCTGAATACCTGTCATCGGCTGGCGAGATCTCGTGGCTTGAGATATGACTCGCTTACAAAAGGACATCGCAACCTCGGTTTCAACGCTCCGGAAACTAACGCCCTGTTTTTGGTGCAATTCAAATTTATACTTTCGTAATACGAAAATATGCAGCGTATATGTTGCTGCAAATCAAAGTTCTTTACAAAACTTCTCTTTTTTTTTCTTTTTTTTTTAAAGTCTCTCCAAAACTCCTCTGCCCGTCTTTTCTTTTTTTATCGGGAAGTTCTACGCGATTGTGTAAAACGTTAACCATTCAAAGGATTGATAAGTTTTACAGTTCCGAGGGAAAATCTACGGAAAACCCATTGTCACTTAGCACAGAAAAAGTATATTTTCTTCCGGGAAAAAGCATATTTTTTTTAAACGGGATATCCGGGAGAAATCCGTGAATAATCCTGGAATTTGTTTGCTCGTCCCCGTGTACACCCTGTGTTTGTGTTCTGACTGTTCATATGACTAAGTGTATTATACATTAACAAATCCTTGCATGAGTAAATCACATAGCTGCTCAGTACTTCCTCGATATCTCCACTTCTTGTGGATACCGTCTATACAAATGGAAAATATATCTCACAGAGATCGTCTCTCTCATAATGTGTATTATATAATAACAAATCAAATTTCCTCTCAAGAGTTCAACCATGAACTTGCTTCTACTTTAGTGAAGGTTAAACATCATCTATGTGGTGTATATATATCATTTCTTTGTATAAAACATAAATAAAGAACATAGTATTATTGCAATTGACAGTAAAATGTCTCCTTCTCAGTGTCCGTTGCTCGACATTGGTTGCACGGGTGGTCACTGCTCCTTTGCACTTACCTTGCATTACCTCAAAAGCCAATTGTTGTCTTCAAAGTAGATGTAATTTTGTCATCTGTTCGCTTAAGTGTAAGTGTTGTAAGATTCGCAAAACGGCCTTAATAACTCTCCTATCTTTTGCTTCCTCAGGGTTTTCTGTTGTTTGTAAGTATAATAGAGGCTAACATGGCACTAAATTTCACTTTCGTAAAAAAAAAAAAAAAATTATACAAATGTATTCACATGAGGGCTGTGTAAAAACTATATTTCAACTTAAGTTCCTTAAAATATCATTCTCCTGTCTGAACACGAACTATAAATGTTTTCTTCCACAGAGTGGCTTAACAAAACTTAATGAAAGGTTACTAAGTTACACTTCTGATACAAATTAAAGCTAATGTGGTTCCAAGTTACATTCTTATTACACTTCTTTCAACAGCTGTAATCATCATTATGTTCACTCTGCTTTTCTTGCATTCGTTCATTTTCAAGGGCACTGAAAATAGGTTCACATTTAACGTCTTGTGCTCACGTGTTCTAACTCATCACAAATGTTTTCTTTCAAACTGAAATTCTTATGTCATCTTAAAACATATTCCTCATCAAACATTAATATATCACATACGTGGGGCCATTTGACACTTCCATTCTCATAAAACTCCAATAATATTTTCCTCAAATAATCTCTTGTCTCCATCAACTACTTCACAGTAACTTACCTTCTTATATTAACTTAAAAATTAACTAATTCATTCTTACATCCTCATTCATTCTGCTACATACCCATGTCATTACTGATCTCAATAGCTATTATCTCCTGTCATTAGAGAGCCTTGAAATAACTAACTAGTTGTTGATTCACCCTATAATTTACAATTAACAACAAATGTAACCTGTGTAGATCTCATTCCTATATGAATATCTTTTCTCATTCAGTAAGTGTACTCACCTGGGTTTACATTCTCTTCATAATTATGTGTACAAGTGTAACTGCAGTATATAATTTCCATAAATTATCGTTTGTGTTCTTTAGCTGTATAACTTAATGTTCGTGTATTCAATACAAATATTTATGATCTCGTTTTCGCAGTGACTTGCTCATGTTCAAATTAGTTGTCACTATATTATGTTGTTTTAGTGCACAAAGGGTTTCAAATGTCTGTGGGGATGCAGCCCCCTCAGCTTGTGAGATAACGGGTATTCTAGGGAATAACAACCTGGGTGAGGTATGCTTGCTATTCTGAATGGACCTGAATATAATAAATCCTGCTCAATCTCCAGATAGTCTGAATCTTTAAGTGTTAAATTACTTACACTAACTATGGTAGCATATACCAATTGAAATTGACTTACTTCGTAATGTTTTTGTCGTGGTTCAATCGTCTTGTTAAGTTCAACATTAATTAGTTGTTCTACAGGTAATTGACATATGCCATTACTTAAATCTATGATTGCTTTGTGTTCGTTCAAGAAATCCATTCCTAGGATGAGCATGTCTACAATCAGAAAATTACACTTGAACTGTGTATTGGAAAATGTGAAGTTAACAAGGGCTTGCATGCGTATGTTCTTAGATTTAGTACCTGTGGCACTAACCACGTGGCAATAATGTACAGGTAAAGTAGGTATGTTTATAATTTGTTTCAATTCATTATAGACTGCGGTTGACATCACACTTGCAGCAGCACCAGTATCGAATAAAATTTGTACATCATAATCGTTAAACTTAATCCATGCCGTAGCTTGTATGAATTCTGTAACACAACTGTCTGATTTAATGTTTTTGTCGTCGGTTAATTCCTGTTCTGCTGTCATTTTGTCATCGTACCTGAGGGAACAAATCGTCTCAGCCGTTGCGCTCTTACACCACCTCACGACCGAAGCACGAGCGCTCAGGTCGGTCGTCGACTGTTTTCCGTCGTCTGCTGTGTTTGGGCGGGTTCATTGACCAGCTCCTCCACTATGTTTACATTCCGGCCGGTTGGCGCCCACGCGTCAGCTGATGGCGCGCCGCAATTATTATTGCTACTTCGTGGCGGGGAGTGCATAACTGTACTGGGGAACGGCTGCGGATTCCGTGGAGGGTTATGATTTGTCATGCGTGAATTTTGTGTGTTCCACATATTCTGTCGGTGATTGTTGGGATTGTTATTGTTTTGGTGGTAATTATGTCTGTTATATGGCATGCTCCTGTCAAAGTAGCCCGGGTTGTACCGGTCATTCTCACGTCTCCTATTGCTGTTGTTGTTGTACTGTCTGTGATTTTCATTTTGCTTGTAGTTACTATTTTGATATGAGTGATAATTATTGTTGTTATTACTATTATTCCACGAATTTCTGCGGTTGTTCCTACCGTCATACACGTTTCCATTTGAATATGTTTCGCGTGCAGGCATCGTATAGTCTCGCGGTGCGGACGGATGGTTCCACCAACCACCGTCCCTATGGTTCCTTTTGGGTGGGTGCTGATTTTGGTTACTAATATGAGTAAAATTTGAATGGCGTGAATCGCCTCTGTAAACTACGTCCATTTGATCTATGAAGTTTAAGAAAGTCTTAACGTCATTCTCCGGTACTCCTATTAATCTGTCTCGGTATGGAAAGGGTAAGTGGCTCTTTAAAGTGTCAATTATCGCTGGCAAGTCGGCTGGTTTGGACCAGTACAGTGTCTTGTCTAGGTATCTCTCAAAGTATTGTCTTAATGACTCTTTACTAGGGTCATAGGTCTCGGGGTTGCACACTTCTCTCCTTAGACTCTGTTGCTCATTCTCGGACCAGAATTCGTCCAAGAAGGCTTGTTCGAACTGTTCAAACGTAAAGGCGCTGCAGTCTGGAACCGCAAGACCGCTACGGTCGCAGGTTCGAATCCTGCCTCGGGCATGGATGTTTGTGATGTCTTTAGGTTAGTTAGGTTTAACTAGTTCTAAGTTCTAGGGGACTAATGACCTCAGCAGTTGAGTCCCATAGTGCTCAGAGCCATTTTTTTGTTCAAACGTAAGGCACCGCCGCTTCATAGCGGCACCGCACTTAGCTGCTCGTCCTCTCATGAGATTGGTGACATATCTGATTTTATCGACTTCTGACTAACTACGTGGAAAAACACCGTCAAATGAACTAATAAACACAATAGGGTGGACTTTGTGCTTGTCCTCGCTGGAAAATGTCTGGAAATACCCATGCCTTCCAAACGTGTCATCGGCAATGCCGGTTGGCGTAACTGTATTGACGTAGTTCGTGTCACTTGCTACTCTAGGTGTCGTACCGTAATATTGCTCGTTTGGTGGAAAAGAAAGCGGCACATTGTAATTTTGACTTTAAATAGGTGATTCCACAATGGGTGTTCTGTCTGTGTCATTAGCTGTTTTGTCGTTCCCTGACGATGCGTTTGCACCAATCGCCAAACACGGCACAAAATTGTCTCGTAATTTTGTCACTTCGTTTTCTACGTGTTTTGTCTCGTCTTTAACATAGTCGTCACACAATTTACATTCATGTACAATTCATTCGGCCATGTTGGTGTCGTTGTTTAGCGACGCGAGGTCCGCTCGATCTTCTAATTTCTCTATCTTTTCTCTGAGGTGGGTTTGTTCCAGAACTACCAGTGTGAGCTGTTGGGTAATATTTCCCACTTCTTCAGTCAGCTTTTCTCGGGTGGAGCTAGCTGAAGTGTGGGCCTGAGCTAACTCTTTCACACGGGTGTTCACTTCCTGCTGCACATTAACTATTCGAGTTAACTGATTCTCACATCGGGTGATATTGTTTTTTGTTTCCTGTGTGAATGTAACCCAAGTTTCTTCCTGTTTAGTGACTCGGTCGGACAATGTCTCAAATCGCTGGCTGAGCTGTTGAGTGGTATTATTTAATTCTGTCATCTGTTTTGTCGTTCGTTCGAAATTTTCGGTCATAGTATGGTTTAATATGTCAATTTTCTGACTAACGTCTCGTTTCATGTCTGCAAATAACTCTAATAGTCGGTCCAGTTTGTCAGTTTCCTGTGTCCGATTTGTGTCACATTCCTGAATTTGTCTCATATTCGGTTCTGACATTGATGTTAACAATAGCGCTGACCGTCTAGTCTCGCGTCCATTCCACATTTCGTCATTTAAAGTCGCCATCTGTGTATTATCACAAATGTTGCAAGTTTGAGGCAAAATCATTGCATTGATCTGTGAACTGGTCCATGGAGGGCTTGTTGGTTGAACGATGAATCTACTTCACTTAACTCATTTGCCGAAACTATCTCTACCTTACCGCGTTCCATTGTAATAGGATGTATAATCGTAAGTCAAAAAGGGAATAATATAAGTCTGATTAATAAAGATTTGACTCAAATTTAGGTTGAAATATTTTCTCGTCAATGTAAATGATTGCTCTATTGCAAACAATGGTTGAGACAGCAGCAGCAGGGTGGACAAAACTTTTCGTAAGAAATGACTGTTTGGCGGTCCACTTCACGATCTTCATATGCTACAACAATACTATAATTACCACAAACTACAATAGAGATAGATAATTTTGGAATAAGCTAGAAGAAAACTACAGGATGTGTGGAAAGGGATAAATGGATTCTGCAGTTGGCTATTGAATGTTTGAATGAAACATAATTGTGTGACTCACCATTAAATTAGTGCTAACATTAGTGCCTAAAAGCAACTTGCGCGTAGCACACTTCAACTGATATGAATTTGGGTTGTTATTCCAACCCCCTCTAGATCTCACACATGAGAAGAAGAGTTCAATATGATTTTGGGAAAACTTATATGTCAATAAATGTTGCAGAGGAGAATTTTCCCTAGTCATTATTTCCAGTGCAATGGCTTTAATCGAATGCATGTTCAAAATTAAGCAAAAGGCACAAGTATTTCTCGGGTGCTGCAGGAGAGAAACCATTTACTTTTAAACGTCTTACATAAGACTCTGTCCGATGAAAAATATCAAGTCAATATGCCTGATTACTGAGTTTCAGGCTGGCTTTATATCCTGAAGCTAGAGGCTTTATGGAGTTAATGACATAAAAAATTCTATCTATAAATCTCAAAAACTCCACTGTTGCCTCACTACCGTGGAATCTGGGATTGCCAGCTCTTCTCAAAAAATCTACAGTATCTGCAACACTAGAACTGAGTGTTTGAACTGCTAAGCTGATATTCATCTTTTTATTAACATAATTAATATGTTGTCCTGACAACTTGCTAGCAAATGTCATGCCTTCCTCAATTTGCAACTCATTTAGTTCTTTTAAGTACTACACTTAATATGGCCATTTGTAGACTACACCTACTTCTGCTAATGCATTTCGGGCAAGTTTCACTAAATGACACATATCCAAAACACAGTAAACATTGTGGTTTGAAACTGGGTGAAGGAACTGAGAAGAAAAAACGTTTTGATTAAAAATTAATACTGCATCCCAATGAACGAAGAGTACTTACATTTGTCTTTGTGCCATTGCAAGTGACTGCCCAAATTCTGATGCCTGAATTGCTTAGCCTCTGCAGAGCAGAGTTTATTAACTTCGCCTGCACACTACCATCAAAGCCATTCACTAAAAAAATACGCTACAGGACATTTAAAGTTACCTTTTATGGACACAAGCATAAAAACTAATGCCTCTGAAGCTTCTTTCACTTCTTTTGACTGTTCAACTTCTCCTTCAAAATCTACAAAACCTGTATACCTCTTAGTTTCCTGGTCCCACACTACCTGTTTTCTAATTGCCATACTGTCTATTATGAGGCTAGAATCTTTAAATTCAGTCCTCACTTGATGGTTAAATTCAAAGTACCTGAACACACCACTTAAAAAGCCAGGATCACAATTCACAGTCCCTGCCCAACGAGAAATCAGTGATTTGTGAGGCAGAGGCATTAATGTCTGTAAATATTCATACGCCTTAGGAGAGTAAAAATACACTGTCACTGCAAACATTTTAATGTCTGTTTTGTACCTGTTTCCCTTGGATGACACACAATTATTCAACAAATTGCACACTAATTCCACCTGAGTCCCTGTTTGTTGATTCAGGAATTCATGCAGCTTCTCTGTTAGATGACCCTTCTTTTTCAGAGCACTTATGATGTCTTTCATTGAATAGTTTTTCTTCTCTCTTCTCCTAATTTTTCCTGCAGGCTCTTGATTTTTCTACTCAGTGACTCCACAACATCTGGTAAAAAACTGCATGTGTCAGTGGCGTTGTCAATCATTTCTATTTGTGTTTGAGATTCACATTCCTTAGATGTTTCACAACTCTGAGAAAACTGAAACAAGAATAGAATACAAGTAGTACAGGCATGAAACAAAGTTTGGCAAGTACTTATTTGAAAACATGTTTGTTTGAAAACAGAAACAATGTTTATTTGAAGTGACTAACCTGTTAAATATAATCATGAGTTTCTACAGTAGGCTGTTCAGTTGTTTTTCTAATCTGTCGCCTTGGTTGCTTTTCCTTGGGCATTAAATGCGTCGGAAACGCTAACTGTGATGGCACTGCATCAGGCTTGAGATGCCATCTCGAAGTACCAAGCCTTACTAAATAATCTTCTTCCAAGAAGTCATCTCCACACAAGAAACTAGCCCTTGTAGGCGTGAAACCTTTGCGTTTAGTGGCAATGACCCACTGTTTCAGCAAATCGCCTTTTTGCAGAGGAAACCTGTCCAAAACAGAAGACACATTGTATCATGCAAGGCAACGACCAAGATATTTACGAGATTATTGTCATTTCTTGACATTCAATTATTAACTGTGGAAAGTTAAATTACTTTCTTTGTTCCACCGTTTCGTACAGTTGTATGCAGAGCACGAAATAACCATTTTACACTCACAACATACACTTCGTTAACACCAAGAGAAACTTTTTGCCTAACTAAAAGATGGCGGACGATATAAACAAACACTCCTGAGACGGCACGGATAGGCACTATGTTCAAAGATAGTACATGTACAACCAGTTAGTATGGAGATCACTGGAATTGAGCAAGTAGTGATGGGCTAAACTGCGTTTTTCCGATATCAGTGATTTCTGTGAATGCTACTTTTCAGTATCTGTTATTCTTAACTGTGATTTGTCGCAGTTAAGGAACCTAAGTCGCGTATCCCTCCGCCACTGCTATTTATGCTACTTCCGCGATTTCTGCTACTTCTGCTATTTCTGTGACTTCTGCTACTTCTGCGATTTCTGTGACTCCTGCGATTTCTGCGACGTACCACCGTAAGAAAAAGTTACATCTGTCCACACAGAAAATTGCATCTCAACAAACCTGTCATTGGTAAGTATGTTTTACGTTTATTCTTCCGTTGGCTTTAATTTTGTATTAAAGAAACAACTGTGAAAATATTAATAGTGTAATTAATATGTAAGTAGCCGCACAGTACCGTAATAGTTCGTGTTTAGAAAATGAATTCTAACATATTGTTATGTTCATAGGTACCTGAACTACATTTCAGTCACTCAGTAAAGTGATAATTCAAAATATCATTGTCAACAGATCTGAAGAAATTGCCAGTCTTTAGACCGTTTTCGTCAGACGAGAGGTTAGTTTCTAAGCGTTTTGATGGACTTAATTACTTCAGTGAGATCGTTCTTGCGAATGTGATATAGCAAATATTAGCAAATGTGATATAGCAAATATTAGCAATCTACTCTGTCAATTATATTGCTAGTAATTAGTGACAGCAAAAATTGTTTAATAATCCTTGTGTTTTTGCAGACGCAGTTCTGACTGATTACTGGTTGCTGTACATATCTATCCACATCAAGGCTGTTGAGAGAGACTCGTGAAGATTCAAGACAGCTCTTAGAGGATTTGCAGTTTAAAAGTGAAATAATTATGAAATAAGTGTGTGACTGATTAAAGTGTTTTATTGAAGTTGTTCTGCGATTTTAAAGGAATAATAAATGTTAAATACATTGAGTGAATAATAAAAATATCATTTTCCACATGTTAAGCCGTCCTATACCCGTAATTTTCCGCCACTTATTTATTGGTAAACACTTGTTGGATACCGACGTGCTGCCCCCCCCTTTCTCCACAATCTTGGTGTGACACTGACCTGTAACATATCCCGAAGTCTACAATATGCATTTAGAGGCTGTTGATATGAAAGTGGGAAGTACAGATCTTCCATTTAAATCAGGAATAGCTTAAGTGCATTACTTGAAAGTGACACAGGAAAAGCTTACTTATGTAGGTGGTAGTAGTGTCGGCAAAAAGTTCTTGTGTGTGAAGTTGCCATGTAGAACACCAGGTGTAAAGCTTTTCTCCCGAGTCTTGAACTGTGTCGGAACAAAAGTGAGGCATTCATATGACTGTTTTCATTTCTCTACACTTATACATATGTCTGAGTTCTGCTGTGTTAACATTGCAAAGTCCTGTAGGCATGTGGAGTATTATCCAAAACTGTCATATTGGAAGCAGAATCAAACACATTTGTTACATTACTTGATATTTTCAGGAGAAAAAGGCAATGTTGCTTCTTATTAATATAATACATTCAGAGTCACAGCAGTATTTGACCAACCATAACTGATGCTGAATGTGCATGTCGTCATATAATATGAAGGGCTTATTTCAATAGTGGTACAAGTCCATTACCTACACTTTTCTGTCTATAATGCTTCTGAAATTAGTGATCCAAACAAACATAAATAAAGGTTCATCTCTAGCAAGAAGTCATATGCTTGAATATTTCTGGTATCTCAACTGCAGATTTTTCAGCACTCATTTAACTTTACGACTCTATATCTCAAAATTAGCAAAAATGGACTTGTACCACTATTGAAATAAGCCCTTCATATGCACACACAGCACATCGATCTCGTGAGGCACAAGGCTCTGATAACGAAGTACGTACGTCGGTCAACAGATGACACTAGGAAAAGTATGTTAACTGCGCTTTTTAGTTGCTACTTGCGACTCTTGGTTGCGATTTGTCACAGAAATCGCAGTTTGACTCGGTAGCGAATAGCGTAATATAAACTTTGCTCCACAGATGGCAGTGCTAACTGCGCTTTTTAGTTGCTACTTGCGACTCTTAGTTGCGACTTGTCACGGAAATCGCAGTTAGACTCCATAGCGTACCGCAGAGATGGGCGTAGTACGAACTTTGACCCACAGATGGCACTGTTAACCGCGCTTTCTAGTTGCTACTTGCGACTCTTAGTTGCGACTTGTCACGGAAATCGCAGTTAGACTCTAAAGCGTACCGCAGAGATGGACGTAGTACGAACTTTGGCCAACAGATGCCACTGTTAACCGCGCTTTTTAGTTGCTACTTGCGACTTGTCACGGAAATCGCAGTTAGACTCCTTAGCGTACCGCAGAGATGGACGTAGTAGGAACTTCGGCCAACAGATGCCACTGTTAACCGCGCTTTTTAGTTGCTACTTGCGACTCTTAGTTGCGACTTGTCACTGAAATCGCAGAAAGCAGCGCTAAATTCGGCCAATAGATGGCTCACGTTTTTGAATGTGAAATACTACTTGCGACTGCTAATTGTGACTGAAATCGCAGTTAGATTCTGTAAAGTTGCTACTGTGATATTTGTGACTTCTCAGTCACTGCGATTTCTAACAGATACGCGATTTCCTGCCCACCACTATGAGCAAGTAATAGAAATTTGTCTTCTCCCTGCGGGAATGTTGCTGAGCTACGCAAGACCCTGCATTATCAAAAACTTTAATCGTGGTAAACAGGAAAGCTGACTGCAAATCGTGGCTGCCTAAATTATAAAACTCATTGAACACTTCTTCTTCCCATTCTTCGTTAATGTCTTTGTGGCCCTCGTACCGGCACGAACACTCACTGATTGTCCACAATTCCTTTCGAGGTACAAGGTTACACTTACGGTTGGAATACTCTCGACCTGGAGCTCTCGGCTCTTTCCTGACGTTACAAACCATCTATCTTCGTTTGTAAGGCGCTTCTTTCCTCGGCTCCATATCACGGCATCGTCGTTTGTGTCTGGCACGTCCTCTGGAAAAGTTGTTGCTGCAGTCGTGATCGCTCATACTTCTCCTGGCACTTCCCCACTGTATGCAAACATCTCTGTAATAAAAATATCCATCCCTCAACGTAACATTAACTACACGACAGTAATGGTCAATTTGGGCATTGGTATCCACAAGCGAAACAATTGCACTACACAACTCAGCGGGCGGAAAAACATTGTTGTACACATAACATTAAAAGTGATCGTTACTCGATTACACAATATAGCAACAAATAAAGTATTGCTTGTATTTCATTGTGTTTTCGTATGGAAAACAACTTGCATTTTGTGAACAAAGTCACCGTTCGAGATACCTCTGGACGTCTATAAATACATGTTAGTGTACATTCGACAATGTTATCCGCAAATGAAAGAAAGGAACACAACAACTACTAACCTTGCACTTGCTCCTCCACGTTTTTCACAGAGGCTTCCAAAGAATTAAAATTGAGCGTAAAGGAGTGACTTTAAGACCTGAAAATTTTCTTGAAAATTAGTAACTGGCTCTCTGGAAACGGACTGTCACTCAGTTTAGATAAACACAACACTTCCAGTTTAGTAATGCCTGACTGCACCATGAAATATAACAGGCGTTCAAAAAGAAACGAGCCGAATGCTGAAATGTGCAAACTGGTGACAGGAGGATAATACCGTGGTGTGTGTAACGAGGAGTGTTTCCGACCAGAGTGTGGAAGTTTGCACCCCGTCGCTGGAGGGCTACCTATGAATTACAATTTGGAAAGACAACATATATAATATCGTGGGGAAGGCGAAACAAAGACTGCGCTTTGTTGGCAGGACACAGAAGATGCGACAAACCCACTAAAACAGATCATGTTTTCGTGCGGCCCGCGACCCCCCTCGGCTTCGCACGGGTAGCATTAGTTGTCTACTTGCCTGGCGTAGCAGTGTTTTGTTTACGGAAACTGTGTAGAAATGTGATTGAAGTCGGGGAAGTAATTAGGTAACTGAATACCACCCACCACTTTGATTTAACGCGCCGCTTGCCGGTGTTCCGCACCGCTGAGGCCTGCCAGCCGACAACGTGAGCCGTGCATGAGACGCGCCGCTCGTTTGTCGGCGGGCTCGTCCAGCAGCCGCCTCATTGTTGGCTTTGTCGTGTCAGTTTCGGTGCCCCTGAGCGCTCGTCGCGTATTCAGTGTATTTGTGCTCATATTTGGTCATATAATTATTAGTGGAATAAATAATGTCTGATGTACCCTCAAGAACAGTGACTAAGAGGAAAATAAGTGAAGAGAAAACAAGTTTCCAAGAAATATGGGAAGAAGAGTTTTGCTTTGCAAGAGGACACAAAGGAGGTACTGCTACTTGCTTAATATGCCGGGATAGGATTGTGGGACCGAAGAGACAATTTATTTCGCCACTACACAAGTAAGCACAAGTTATTTACAGTAGCTTTTCCTTTGAATTCAAATGAAAGAAAGGAAAAATTTGCTCATCTAAAATCTACCGTTCGTCGTCAACAGAACATTGTCAGCAGCAGTTGGGCAAAGTGAGGCTGTCACAAAGAGCACCATGCCAAGTGTGTAATATTCTGGAAAAAATATGAAAGCTTTCACTGATGTTGAATTAGTGAAACAATGTATGATGACTGTTTCTGAAACTTTGTTCCAAAATTTCTCCACCAGTAAATAAATAGCTGAAATAAATAAGCTCACACTTTCAGAACCTACCTGTCGACGTTGTATAGAAGATATTTCAAAATATATGTGTGAAGCAGTAATTAAGAAAGTCAAACTATGCAAATGCTTAAGTGTTGCATGTGATTCCAGTACAGATTTAGCTTCGTTGGCTCAGTTTTCATTATTTGTGCGTTACTGCACAAATGATGGGGTAATAGAGGAAGATTTTTTAGCAATTATAACCATGAAAGGTCACACAAAAGGAAGTGATTTTGGGGATGCACTTAAAGAATTTGTAAAAAAAAGACTTATCTATGAGCAAATTAATATCTATGTGCAGATGGTTGTCCGTCAATCACGAGCGTCAACAGTGGTTTGATAGCTCTGATTAAGAAGGAATGGAATTTGCCAAATTTACTCTCCATTCACTGCTTACTGCATCAAAAAAGATTGACATGTCAAATTTCAAATACCTAATTGAAGAATATTATGCAAACGGTTATCAGCGCTATAAATTTCATTTGTGCCTGTGAACTTAATCACCGAAAATTTAAAGAACTTCTGCAGGAATTGCAAGCTTCTTACAGTGACGTTCTCCTACATACTGCTGTCAGATGGCTAAGCGAATGAAAAGTGCTGGAACGGTTTGTCAATTTGAAATCTGAAATGATTTTATTCTTTCAACAATGTGGCGAAAATTATCCTGAACTTGATTATAATGAATGGTGGATACTTACAGCTTTTTTGACCGATACTAGAGAAAAATTCAACACACTTAACTTGTGATTACAAGGACCAAACAAGGTAATTGGGCAAATGACTAACGAAATATTTGCATTTGAAGATAAATTGCAATTATATATTAATGAACTCAAAGTAAAAGATCTGTCTAATTTCCCAACTGTTGCTATGCTCCGATCAGGCTTAACTATCGCCGAAACTATATACCAAAACATGAAAGAATATTTGGAAGAAATAAAAAGATTTGCAGATGTTAGAAATTCAAAGCTGTTGCATTCTCCTAGAGAACCTTTGGCATGTTAGACATGATGGTCACAAATTATTCAGCCAATTTGGATTTCCTAAAACTAATTTGCTAAATGAAATAATCGAAATTCAGCATGACACACAGCTTAAAGCTCTGTTTATAGAACATCGTGAAACACAACAGTACACTGAATTTTGGAAATGTGTGCCTAGCAATTCTAAAAATTTGCGAGACTGTGCACAGTTCATTTTAACACCATTTCCTTCAACTTACCTTTGTGAATCTTCATTTTTAAAAATGAAGTACCTGAAAAAAAAATCGTAATCGGTTGTCCAATCATTTAGAAGACGCAATGAGGATTACATGCATCCCAAACGACGCAGATATACACGACATTGCCAGAAAGTTCAACATCACAAGTCACATTAATGAAAAATTATATATTTGTATTTACATTTGTTTTGCAATTATAATGAGTAAAAACCAGATTCGATAAGAGACCTGTAGCATTCTTATATAACCTGCTGCATGTGCAACTGTCCTTTTCTTATTTTTTTTAAATTTCTTTTTTATTTCTACATTTTTGAAAGTTTGAGATTAATGCAATTGTAATAAAGATTTTGTGGTCATTTGAATAATGTTATATAATATTTTAATAATACATCTATCTCATCTTCCATGAAAGTACTTTAAAATAAATTTGAGGAACAAGATACACTGATCCCAGATTTGTTTTTGTTAGTGGCTCAAAATTACTAATGATTCCCTTCCTTCCCTTTCACCCTTCACATGCTCCTGCCTAGCTACAAGAATATTGTAAGATTATGCAGGTCGTGAATTTTATTTTCACAGAGATAATTAAACTGGAATGAATTAGTCAGAGACACTGTATGCTTTTTTCCAGTTTATTGAAATTTGATCAGCAGCATTTTATGCAGTTTTCAACACTCGTAAACATGGTGACACTTATTATGTGAAAGTCTGCGAATGGCACATGTTCACATTGACTCATACTACCACAACGATTATTCCAGTCGGTCTCAACGCTTGACTCCTGTGAAGACTGACTAAAAACGTAATTGTTGACAACGTGATACAACTATTCGTATGTCTCCTACGAATATATCCCTCATACTCTAATAGTTGTCAAACCCGCGGGCGGGTATTTAAATCTTTTTCCTGTATTGCAGGATTTCAGGGTCATAAACATGGCTCATTGTTGTCAGCAACTGCAAAGCAATGTTATTTGGCAAAGGAGTCACATACATCCAACAGTTGCGAGTGGTATGTTTCCGAACGTACTATTTCGTTTTAACAGGTGCTAATAGTTACAGTTTCTGAAGAACGATAAATGATGTATATCCAAATCTGGTAAAGAATAAATGTTTTGCAGCTGTCGGCTGCACCTGTCTCCTGCTTCAAATGAAAAACATGCTGGAAGAATTGTACGTAGAGCGCGTAAAGTTGTTCTATCACCTTTACAGGTTCCACTTGGTACAGGGGCAGATAGATTTGTCGTTGCAGTGGGAGGGGACGTAATAATGGAAATGTTTTCTTGCTTGTTTCTCAGTGCTGACAACAAATGGGTGCGTGTGCCTCGTACCAATTACCTGCTATTATATCAATCTTAAATGAAAGTGCTTTGGATTCATGAATACGCATTATAGAGATGGACGACAGAGAGTGAGGGAAGGAAGAGACAGAGTAACATAAGATTGGAATAAATACATCTAGCCAATGCCAGGTACCTCATCTAGTATGAAATAAAATTAAGGCTGTTGTAATTCAGTTAAGTGAGTTGAAGAAAAATGACTTTCAAAACATGTAGAAAACAAATTAAAACTGTGTGCCCGACCGAGACTCGAACTCGGGACCTTTGCCTTTCGCGGGCAAGTGCTCTACCAACTGAGCTACCGAAGCACGACTCACGCCCGGTACTCACAGCTTTACTTCTGCCAGTACCTCGTCTCCTACCTTCCAAACTTTACAGAAGCTCTCCTGCAAACCATGCAGAACTAGCACTCCTGAAAGAAAGGATATTGCGGAGACATGGCTTAGCCACAGCCTAGGGGATGTGGCTAAGCCATGTCTCCGCAATATCCTTTCTTTCAGGAGTGCTAGTTCTGCATGGTTCGCAGGAGAGCTTCTGTAAAGTTTGGAAGGTAGGAGACGAGGTACTGGCAGAAGTAAAGCTGTGAGTACCGGGCGTTAGTCGTGCTTCGGTAGCTCAGTTGGTAGAGCACTTGCCCGCGAAAGGCAAAGGTCCCGAGTTCGAGTCTCGGTCGGGCACACAGTTTTAATCTGCCAGGAAGTTTCATATCAGCGCACTCTCCGCTGCAGAGTGAAAATCTCATTCTGGAAACATCCCCTAGGCTGTGGCTAAGCCATGTCTCCGCAATATCCTTTCTTTCAGGAGTGCTAGTTCTGCATGGTTCGCAGGAGAGCTTCTGTAAAGTTTGGAAGGTAGGAGACGAGGTACTGGCAGAAGTAAAGCTGTGAGTACCGGGCGTGAGTCGTGCTTCGGTAGCTCAGTTGGTAGAGCACTTGCCCGCGAAAGACAAAGGTCCCGAGTTCGAGTCTCGGTCGGGCACACAGTTTTAATCTGCCAGGAAGTTTCATATCAGCGCACTCTCCGCTGCAGAGTGAAAATCTCATTCTGGAAACATCCCCTAGGCTGTGGCTAAGCCATGTCTCCGCAATATCCTTTCTTTCAGGAGTGCTAGTTCTGCATGGTTCGCAGGAGAGCTTCTGTAAAGTTTGGAAGGTAGGAGACGAGGTACTGGCAGAAGTAAAGCTGTGAGTACCGGGCGTGAGTCGTGCTTCGGTAGCTCAGTTGGTAGAGCACTTGCCCGCGAAAGGCAAAGGTCCCGAGTTCGAGTCTCGGTCGGGCACACAATTTTAATCTGCCAGGAAGTTTCATATCAGCGCACTCTCCGCTGCAGAGTGAAAATCTCATTCTGGAAACATCCCCTAGGCTGTGGCTAAGCCATGTCTCCGCAATATCCTTTCTTTCAGGAGTGCTAGTTCTGCATGGTTCGCAGGAGAGCTTCTGTAAAGTTTGGAAGGTAGGAGACGAGGTACTGGCAGAAGTAAAGCTGTGAGTACCGGGCGTGAGTCGTGCTTCGGTAGCTCAGTTGGTAGAGCACTTGCCCGCGAAAGGCAAAGGTCCCGAGTTCGAGTCTCGGTCGGGCACACAGTTTTAATCTGCCAGGAAGTTTCATATCAGCGCACTCTCCGCTGCAGAGTGAAAATCTCATTCTGGAAACATCCCCTAGGCTGTGGCTAAGCCATGTCTCCGCAATATCCTTTCTTTCAGGAGTGCTAGTTCTGCATGGTTCGCAGGAGAGCTTCTGTAAAGTTTGGAAGGTAGGAGACGAGGTACTGGCAGAAGTAAAGCTGTGAGTACCGGGCGTTAGTCGTGCTTCGGTAGCTCAGTTGGTAGAGCACTTGCCCGCGAAAGGCAAAGGTCCCGAGTTCGAGTCTCGGTTGGGCACACAGTTTTAATCTGCCAGGAAGTTTCATATCAGCGCACTCTCCGCTGCAGAGTGAAAATCTCATTCATGTAGAAAACAGCTGTGATCGTGTCTCACATTATATAATACATTTAAGTATAAGTCCATTTGCTGTTATTAACCATCTGTTCACAAAGACAACCCCAGCAACATTTCGTCGGGCAATTACAGTGTTGCAATTTACGGATCATTGAGGGTGGCAACAATCCGAAACAGAGAACATTCTACGCGTAGTGGTCCGAATGGTATCGACTTTAACGATAAGTGCTAGAAAGTCAGTGGTAGTAAACCTCTCGCGTCTTTACTATAGCTAGTCTATTGGAGCTTCATAACACACCATTTACGTGGTTTGCCAGTTAATAAAGAGACCTGGAAATCTGCAGCCCGAGGTCTCACACCATGTTGTTAGTTCTGGCCCTTGAACAAAAAAGTTTGACGACCACTGCACTAAAGTAACAGCCTCCATTACACTTGTCCGTCCTCTGCTGGAATATTGCTGTTCGGTGTGGGATCCATACCAGGTAGGATTTACGAAAGACATCGAGAAGGTGCAAAGAAGGACAGCTCGTTTCGTGTTATCGCGCAATAGGGGCGAGAGTGTCACTGATATGATACGCGAGTTGGGGTGGAAGTCACTGAAACAAAGACAGGTTTCTTTGCGGCGAGATCTATTTACGTAATTTAAATTATCAACTTTCTCTTCCGAATGCGAGAATATTTTGTTGACAGCCACCTACGTAGGAAGAAATGATCATCATAATAAAATAAGAGAAATCAGAGCTCGAACGGAAAGATTTAGGTGTTCCTTTTTCCCACACGCCATTCGAGAGTGGAATGGTAGAGAAGTAGTATGAAAATGGTTCGATGAACCCTCTGCCAGGCACTTAAGGGTGAATTGCAGAGTAATCAGGTAGATGTAGATGTAGAGGGCACGCGTGCACGTCACGTGACTATACAGAGCTATCAGCAGCATGCATCAATCGTCCAACGCTGCCAGCCTGCAGCACGAGACAACAGCCAATGTCCAATGTTACTCGCAGACCTTGACCACCCTTTGCCAAGCGATCGAATCAAAACAACCAGGCAATCTCACCCGCTGGGTCATTCTGCTCCACGACAATGCAAAGTTTCATACGGCCAACACAGTCACGGCACTCCTGCAGAAATTCAAATGGGAGGTTCTCTGCCACCCTCCATACAATCCGGCCCTCTCACCCTGTGATTACGCCATTTTTGGTCCCCTTAAAAAGGCTCTGAGGGATAAACGATTCACCTCGGACGATGACGTCCAGCTGTATGTGCGGAACTGGTTCACATCGCAGCCCCGGGAATTTTGAGAGTCAGTCATTCGCTACCGTGTGTCACAGTGGAACAAGTGTTTCAGCCGCCAGGGTCAATACTTCTAACATACAGGTACTGGTTTCTCTAATTATGTCTCCAGCTCGTATTTTTTTTTTAACGTTCCTTAGATCATGTGTGTGAGTAACTCAATAAGTGAAACAGAGTAATCTAGGGTCTTAACTGTTAATAAGGACTCAAATTGGAAGTCACTTTTTACAGATCTTTTTTTCGTACTCTGCGATATCTTGTAACTGAGGGACAAATGTTTGTTGCACAGAAGCATGTAGTGTGGATCACGCGTGGCTTCCACTCTAAAATATCTGCTAGACAGTTCTTCGAACAGTGGGGCATATTCACAATGCTGACATTCATATGTATTATACTGGAACGAGCAGAAAGGAGTGACGTGTTCAGCCGTAAAAATCTTTCAACACAGAATGTAATAGATAATAAAATTAACTTCAAACACTGACTGAAATTATATCTGCTTGACAATTCTTCCTCCTCAGAAGAAGACATTCTGAATTTGTGTTATTATGGGTGTTTTTAAGGGAGAGCAATGCACAGAAATTAGTTTTTGGAGCAAACACAATTTTCTTTCTTCTTTTTATCCACACGTTTGCTCGAGTTACACACTCTCTCTCTCTCTCTCTCTCTCTCTCTCTCTCTCTCTCTCTCTCTCTCTCTCTATATATATATATATATATATATATATATATATATATATATAAGCCAAAGACCAAAACAATATTCAAAACTTCCACCAAGAGCACATTCAAGTGTTCACCATTTTGTTTTTATGCCTTATAAACAATGACACGGTGCAAGTTAAAACGTACCATTTCAAAGTGAGGTCAATCTTCTCAATGGTTGCAGACGACAACTGCAAAAGAAAAACAGATACAAAATAGAAAAAGGTACAAAAGCCACGCTTGTTAACAAAATACATAAAATAAAAAAGTGTGTTTTCTAATTTGTGAATACTTTTCTCAAAGACAAAAATTTTGTATATACAGAAAGTAAACAGAAATTTTCCTGTGATTTAATAGAAACAAAATAAATAACCCACTAATATTGCTGTAATTTCAGAGTCTGGATGAAAAGGAGGAGGAGAAATTGTATTTGCTAAAGGCAAAACCATCCAAAAACAATTGCAAATTGTGTTTTGCTAAAGGTGGACCCCACTCAAAAACATATGTTATTACTTGGAAGCAAACGTGGACGCAAGAATGAGATTCACCCTCAAGATGAAGAGTGGACATAGTTAAGTAAAAATGGCTGCAGGGACATTAAAAAAGAAGCAGTTAAATAGTATATAGCTCCAGGCTTTGCAGATGTACTGTTACATAATTGAAAAACAGACTCCCACTATATCATAACAAGAGATGGGAATTATGACCTATGGAACTTGAAAATATCTAACTAGCTACAGATAACTGCATCATCTGAAAACATCTAGGCTACAGTAGCTATTCACGTTATCTGCCCAACATGAGCACCAACGGTCCTGACACTCCCCAGCGAGTGACTAACTTTTGTCGATGACTATCTGAAATGGATGCTTCCTCTTTACCAAGAAATTATCAAAACAATCACAAATTTCGCTTGGTACCTCATATGATTTTACTAGTGTCAGTATGTAACTGAGTCCACCTTTCAGAAGTCAAAAAATTGGTGAACCTACCTGACTGCATTGGTCCTTGACTTCCATGAAGTCACGTGAGCAGAAGACTAATGGGGTTTGGCACAACTGATGTTTTCAGAATCTAAGCAGGTTGGCGTGGATGAGGTCATTCTGTTCTACAGTAGATACATAATTGTGTTTCAGTTCAGAACAGGTTTTAACACGTATCCTTCTTGTAGATGGGTCTGACCGGTGCTTCCTTTCCACTAATATGCACACTTTATTGCTTAATGAAGCTGGAATATATTACATTCAATATAGAGACTAATTCAGTCACAGTTCTGTACAGATTCTTATAGCGATTGCATCGTACTCTGGGGTTGTTCAGTATTAGCGATTTCACCTGTTTCTCACACGCCACTTTACTACATTGCACATATTTGCAGTTGTGGAACTAAATTTTTTGTGAGAGAGTTCCCTGTAATATTATGCCGAGGTAATCACTGAGGGATTCACACTGCACTTTCGACTGCCGTGAGTATGTACCTTTTAGTGTGGTACTTACCATTTCTTTACAGAGACTGAATACTGTGGAGCGCTCCTCCCATCACAAACTATTCTACTAGCTACATATATGTCCAGCGTCTGGTCAACTATTCTTCCACACTTTAAGCACAATTCCTCTACCAGCTTTTGCCTACAGCTTAAGTTTTTGAGATCAGCATTCAGATATGACTACTGGTTGTTTATCTAGTTTACTGAACATGTAAATCTTCCAACTTTTTAGTTGCCCTTTCGTACTTTGGCAACCATTGTTACTACAATTTCCCCTTGTTTCAATGAGGACCTCGTCAAAGAAGTCGGGTTCATATTTTGCCAAATATCTAAAAATTTCTGAATCACCTGTTTGAGGTGGTTTTCAGAGAAACCATTTAATTCTGTTTCGTAGGATGTTATATCATGCCCTACTCTTAATGGAACTGCAATTATTTTATTTCATTGTTGAATAATTATAATCTCTCCCAATGAAACAGTTTGAGAATAAGTCATTTTTACTAAAAGGTGAGCTCTCTCTCTAAAGTTTTCACCTTATCTGGTGTGAATCTGGTGTTGTTATAAGTACCTAAATGTGAGTAAATTTTTGAGAGCCATAGCACTTGCACGATTTCTCTCCCAATATTTATTCAGTAAGTAGGCAAACATTTCACTGTTCAACTTCCCTTATTTCATTCCCCTTTAGTAAGAACAGTGAGGAAAAAAGTCCTATTTTTCCACTTGGTATTTGCTGTTTTTTCCGCTTGTGAATGGAGCTGATTCTTGTTTTTCCTGCTCCCCATTTTCTTTGGGTGTTAGTTGTTCTACCTGATATTTCTTATTAATTATAATAGATTCTTGTCCATATAAGGTTTCCAGTGTTATACCACGGCCACACTCTTACAACACCTTTTGTAAGTTATGCCATTTCCATCTTCTTTAATCTTGACTTAAGTTTCCAGTCACAGAGATGTTCGTCTTTTTTCTTTGCCACGTCAACAGTGTCTTTCTGGGCATTGCCTCCATGTCTGCTGCAAACTGTGCGCGTTTTCTCAGATAAGACCTCCAGGAATGTCTCTGTTGGTTCTGTCTGAAGATGATCTGTTTAGCTGCTATGTCAAAATAGTTTTGGAGGTAGGGAGGGAGCCGTTTGTGAGAGCTAGTCAGTTGTCAGGTTCCTGCTCTTAAAATCTAGTTTGTCTCCATTCGCACCGTTTCGCCACACAGTTCTCGGCACCACTTGTGAAGGACCTTCTGTGGATTGCCACTGAAGAGAAGAGGTGAAATTCCATCTTTTCATAGATGAGTCGAAAACAAGTCTTAATGGTGTTCTGCTCCATAACGGAAATAAAATACCCTCTTTTCCAGTAGCTTACGCAAGCTTGATCAAAGAGAATTATGAATTCGTACAAAGCATGCTAAATTCATTACAATACAATGAATACAAATGGAAAATATGCGCAGATTTCAAAGTAATTGCTATGGTGCTGGGAATGGAACAAGGCTACATGACGTACGCCTGTTTTCTTTGTGAGTGGGATAGTCGAGACATAAATCCTCACTACGTAAAAATGAAATGGCTTGGGCGGAGATGAAAAGTGGGCGAAAAGAATGTACAACGTGAAAGTCTGGTAGCTCCTGAAGACATATTACTTCTACCGCTTCACATCAAAATTGACCTAAGGAAACAATTCGTAAAGGCCATGGATCCAACAGGCAGTGGATTTGCATATCTAGCTACCAAATTCTTCCATCTTTCAAAACTGCAAAAATAAATGAAAGTGTATTTGTGGACCCAAAAATCAACGAGCTGCAGAAAGATTCAAATTTTGATACTGACAAAGAAAAGACAGCATGGGACTGTTTCAAGATGATTTCAGAAAACTTCCTTAGAAGAAGAAGAGCTACTAATTACAAAACAATGGTGAATGACATGACCAAAGCATATCAAGATCTGGGCTGCAATATGTCTTTGAAGGTACATATGATGGATTCTCATCTGGACTACTTTCCAGAGAGTTATAGTGACATATGGCGAATGATTCCATAAAGACATATCTACCATAGAAAGACGTTATGAAGGGAAGTGGGTACCTTCTATGTCAGCAGATTATTGCCGGAATATCATTCGATAGAAGAAAGATTCAAAATACAAGAGAAAAAAGTGATGTGACTTACAATACAGTGCCTCATTTTTTGTCAATTTCTGTAATTTCTCATGCGAAATAAATACTACAAAGTGTATACACAAAGATTACTGTCTTATATGTTAGATGTCACCTTCTATTAATGTGATAAACTCATAACACCATAAAAACGTGAATTCGTTTATCGAATTTCACCCCATTTTTGCAACACTATATCAGAAATAGAAAAAAGAAATAAAGTTGTGATTACTCATAAACTACCCCTGACAGAAAAAAACTAAAACGGTTTTGAATCCAGCGCACGAAGTACAACTAGGGTCACAATGTATTTTTTCAGAAACAGAACAAAAGATTTTTTAGAACAGTGAAATCTGCACTGCTTGAAAGACATTCATTTGTCTCCAAGCGCTGCCAATATCAAGTTGCCCCTGGACGCGATGTATTACGAAAGGCTTGTGTTTACTAGGAAGTAACTTCTGTAAGCAGTTGCTAAAGTGTTTACATTAGAACAAAATCCTATTGAAGTTTACTTGTTCAAGTCACTGGGGCAAGTTTATGAACTTTCTGCAATTACTTACTGCAGAAGTGCAGTTCGTTATTATTAATCGTGACGAAACCCCAAAATAAAAAATAGAAAAAAAATGTTAGTAGAATACATATTGATGTTACCGAGAAACACTATTCAATTAACTAAAATCAGAGTATTTCACGTAGATTAAAAACTTCGAGGATGTCATTTGCAAATCTCTAACATTTCTAGTCTATTGTATAATCAAATACTCGATAACAAGGTAACAAATATGCGGCGATGTATCTCACCAAGAACTGCCTTTTAATTACTCTTCTATTTTTTCAAGCAGTATTTACTACTTTTACCATAAAATGTAATGCATTTATGTGTAATGTAAAATCACCTAAAATTTAAAGATGTCTATACTGCCTTTCTGCTTTACTTTGTGGTGGAACTAATAGATGGGTAAACCCATGTCGTACTTACTTGGCTGGTGCTCGAATTATATATGGTTTACAGGTTTCATTGGTACATTTGTTTCCGCCCATCTGTCTTTGTGCCATTCCCATTTCGTCACTGACATTTTCGCATCGGTACTGAACACAACTCTTGTTATGTTTTTATTTATATATTTTATTTATCCATCTTTAAACATTTACATGCAATCGATGTCATCATGAGTAATATACAGTTTACATATTAAGAAATATAACTATTGTGAGGCAGCACACAAAGCTAAAGTATACATTTTAAAAGAACATAATAAAGGAATACATTTTATACATAAAGATGTCCCACATAACTAAAGTGTGCATTTTATAGAATGTGCATAATAAAAGAATACATTCCATACATAAGGATTTCTCCACATGTTTAACAGTTAAATGTGGAACTACAGAGACAAACAAAGCTTAGGAAGAGGTACAAACAGAGTTGCAAGTTGTTTCGTAAGTCAGGTCTATTTTTGGAGAGTTTTCAAATTCTTTAACACTGAAAAAAGCTTTGTCTTTCAGCCATTTTTTAGTCTTACTTTTAAATATATTAAGAGACACAATGTGCCTGCACAGGTAATGTGTTGATTGGTTGGTTTGGGGGATGAAAGGGACCAGATAATGTGTTGAAAAGCCTTATTCCCATGTATTCATAACTGTCTTGTGTTTTATTGAGTCGAGTTGTTGGTATGTTTATCTTAAATGTTTGACGAGTGTTATGATTATGAACTGTTGTTGTATTTTGTGTACAAAAGCCAGCCGTATATAAAAAGAGAAGGTACCGTCATTATCTGTAATTCTTTGAAGTATGACCTACATGATATGTTATTTTTGGTAATCCCAGAGATGCTCCTGATGGCTTTCTTCTGCCAAATAAAAATTTTCCTGTACCATGGAGAATTACCCCATAGAAGAATATCATAGCTAATATGGCTTTCAGAAACACAGGTGTGTAATTTTTTTCAGTAGATAGATAACTCACGAAAGCTTTCGAGATATGTTGTCTATGTGACTCTGCCAGGTTAATTTCGTATCTAAGTATATGCCAAGAAGTTTGGTAGCAGTGTACTCAATATCAGCATTGGATAAGCTGAAGGTTATATTTACAGTTTTTTCATAGTTAATAGCTTAGTCATTGGCTTCGAACCACATATTGGATAATCTGAGAAAATCTTTACTTTGTTCCTTCAGTTTAGTTATGTCCTTCCTTGAAATGATGAAAGTTGTATCATCTGCGTAAAGCACAGATTTGCATTGCATACTGCTGGGCAGGTCTTTGTAAATATTATAAACAGTAATGGCCCAAGCACTGATTCTTGGGGAACACCTCTAGTGACATGCAGTAATTGTGACTTTTGATCGTTGTAGCTTACAGTTCGCTTTCTGTTACTGAGATATGATTTAATGAGGTAGAGTTACAGATCCCTAATGCCATAACACCATAGTTTTTCCAGCAGTATTGTGTGGTTTACAGAATCAAATGCTTTGCTTAAGTCCACTAGTGTGGCTTCAACAGATAATTTGGATTCAAAAGAAGATTGAACAATAGAAACAACATTTTCAACAGCATTAATTGTTGATAATTGGCCCCTAAAACCATACTGAGACTTAGTCAGTATAGTGTTTTTTGACAAATGCATGTTAATTTGCTTTTGTGTACAATATTCGTTAATTTTTGAAAAAATAGGTATCAGAGAAATTTGACGATAATTATTAGTACAGGATTTATCACCCTTTTTGTGTAATGGAATTACTACTGTCTTCTTTAGACATTCTGGAAAAATACCACTGTCAAATATCCAGTTTATGAGTGTGCAGAGAGGGAATGATAGCAAGTCGATTATTTTTTTAATCACAAAATTTGAGAGGCCATAAATATCTTCTGATCCGGAGTCAGTTAACTTTGCCACTGATTTATCACTTATTTCCACATGTCCCCAATTACAGGATGGCACGGTATCAGCAAAGTTTTGCAAAAACTGGTTTATATAAGTAGATTGTGAATTTGATTTTGAACTCTTCTTATGAGGAGATGAGGGATTAGGGTTTGCTGCATTGATAAAAAAGAGTTTAAATTCATCTGGGGTGGCATTAAAATCAGTTGTAACTTTTACACTATGACTACTCGTACCTAATTCTGCTTTAATGACCCTCCACAGAGCCATACACTTATTATTGGAGTTTTTGATGAAGTTATCATTTGCTCTACATTTTGCTAATCTGATTTGTGATCTATAGTGTCTCTTGAGGCTAACATACGTTGCATTGTCAACACTACCATTTTTTACCTTAACATAGCATATCAAAACCATTAACATTAGCTTCTGTAAATGTGGTGTGAGTAGTGGAGTAGTTCGACTATGCTTACGTGCCATAGTTTTGTTTCGTTTGGTAACCATTGGACAGGAGGTATTGAAAATTTCAGATAGAGTACTAACAAACCTGCTACAAGCCTCCTCAACATTGATGGAAGCATATATTATATTATTCCAGTTTAGTACCTTCAGCTTATCCCTGAAGCTATTTAAGCTTTTATCATTTAATAACCTGATATACTGGGTTGGTTCATAATCCTCCATTGTTTCATTAATTGTTAAGTTTGCCCATATACTTTTGTGATCTGTCAGATGCTCGACATTAAGGAGTCCCAATTTAAAATCATCTTTATGTATATTTGTGATAAAATTGTCGAGACAGGATAGTTGTCTTGTGGGACTATAATTTGCATAGAAGAGATTATGGGATCTTAGCATGTTAAGCAAATTCGTATTTTTGTGTGTTTTTACCTTACATCAAAATTTAAATCTCCTAAAATTACTGTCTTGTGTTTGGTATATTTCTCTGTACGGTGAATAAGTTTATCTAAACGCTCTACAAATTGATCGGCATCACTTTCAGGAGAATGGTATTTTGAAATAACTGTGAGTTTTAATGTTGGTAGTAGCATGACACCAACTTCAAGAATGCCTTTAACACATATGCCCACAACATCAAGCACAGTGTATCTTAACCCTAGGTTGTCACTAATATATATTGAGGAACCCCCATAACCTTCATTGCGTCTGCAGTAACTTGTAATTAAATTAAAACATCTTGGTACATAGAGTTTTATCTCTTCTTCTCTCAACCAGTCTTCACTAATACATAATACTATTCTATTGTTTCCATTCAATACAACACCAAGTTCATCAGCTTTATATTTCAGAGATGTAATTTTTATGAGCATGAATAATATTGATTTTTCACAGCAAGAGGGAAGATGTGTGGTGTCTCGGGCCCAATTTGATGCACACATGGTGGTTTGCCTTTCACTGGCCCTCATGTTTGGTGTGGTGATGGTGTTATGTTTCGTTAGCGGCTGGACTTCCTTGTGGCAGGCCATAAAAAATCATTGCTTCTCTGTGGTATTTTTTTGGTTCTGTTTGAGACTCGGGTGGCAGACTTTTTTATTTCACTTCCTGCATAATTTATCTGGCATGGGGGATTTGATATAGGCCTACTTGATAACACATTATGTGTGATGGCTGATTTGATGCACTAGATAACACTTTACTATGGGATGGAGATGATACAATACTTACTGAGGTTTCTGTCTTCTTATCTGCTAATGGAGGTGACATTTTTATTGTCTGTTTCTCAAGGTTCTTGTTTGTTTGACATGTTACATAGTTTATGTGGGCAGGCTGGGTGGAGGCACTTGATAACACTTTGGCGTAGGATGGAGGTGGTGATACAATACTCACTGTGGTTTCCTTCCCCTTTTCTACCAGTGACTGCAGTGGAATTGCTACAGTTGTTGTTGACACCATTTCTGCTTGTGTTGCTTGTGCTGCTGCTGTTATTGGTCTTCTTGCTTGAGCTGGTTCAGATGCTGCTGGTTTTGCTGGTACTGCAGTTGTTACTGAATTTGATTGTAATGCTGTAGCAATTTGTGGTTCTGCAGCTGCTTTAGTTGTTGTCTCCAAGACAGATTCACTTCCTGCATGGTTGCTTTCAGTAATGTATTGGTAGTTCATTACAATGGCTGGTACTGACTCATAGATACTCTGTTTTTCATATGTTTCTAACGTTTCGTAAATTGCTTTGCACAGAGATGACTTGCCTCTTCTATTCCGGTGCATGCCATGTTTTGTAAAGCTGCATCTATCCAGGAAATCGACTGATAGAATCTTATGTTTGGGTACACTTTACACACTGTTTGTATCTGTTTATTTGCTTCCTTAATTTCGGCGTTCACACATGAAGCAGGTATGAGGTCATGTCTATGTGGTATACCAATAACAGTTACGTTTTGGTTCTCTATCGAACTGAGGGCACTTTTGAGACTGATAATAGCGTTAGCTAACTCGTTACAATATACGTCATTTGCTCCTCCAATTAATATAACATGACGATTTTTTCTGTCTTGTTTGTCCAGTAAAACGTCCCTAATAATTTCCCGCATTGGTGCTCCTGGTTTCACATGACTGCATACTTTCAGATCGTAAGGGTTTCATAGTACTTCCACCAGTCCGCTTCGTGGCTATCTGAGTAGATATTTAACTCAGTGAGATTTCCTGAAGATTTCTTATTTATTCTTGGAGACAAATATTTCACTTGGGCACAGATTTTCGCTTCGCTGGTATAAATCTGTTGAAATTCATTGATCTCAGGGTGTTTTCTATCTGAGCCCTGTCTTTGTAGTTCATTAGTTAATGAACTTATTATTATTTTTGCTTCTTCCAGTTCGCTTTTATATTTTGATATATCAGGCTGTAGGTCTTCTTGTGTTAAGGCGTCATATTTACGTTTTAAAATGCCGATCTCAGTTAGCAACGTTGCAATCACTTCACTTTCGCATTCTGCACTGATCAGTTTTTTTTACATGTCCAGTTTGAGAAAAACTTCCACAAAATGACAAATTCGGCAAGTACTTGCAGCAAGATGCAAGAAACTAGAACGAATTTTCACCCTACAGCGGAGTGTGCGCATATTCGTAACTTCCTGACAAATTAACCCTTTCGGTCACGAATTGTTTTTTCCCTGAAAAAAATCATGGTTTTGGTATCCAGTTCTTCAAATTTAAATATTATTTTTCGGATATATATAATATTACGATGTCCCCCCCCCCTCACCCCCCACCCAAACCAAAGGGGATACAACGCGTCCCCAAATGAGGGCGACATTGTGTTCAAGTGGGTGCAGTATGCGTTGAAAAGTATTTTATTTCACCAAAATACATAAATTACATATAGCTTAGTTAACGATTTTATATATATAAACTATGGTTTTACACTTGTGAAGGATGATAATTCACGAAACAATTTTTTTGTACCCTGACATAAGTGAATGTTACACAATAAAATTTGGTTTTGCCTTTGCAACCTGGTTTCTTGCATCTGTCAAATGATTTTTTGCCACTGACCACTGGAAGATGCCCAACGTTGTCCAAACGAACTTCAGCTTCTTGACGAACTTCCTCAATGGATCGTTTTGAAGTACTTGAACTCTCACTAGTGGGACGCCCCCTTTTCTTGGCAGCTGACTTATCTATTTTTGTCAGTACTTTGGCCACACTTGTCCTAAAGTGGAGCACATCAAGTGCCTTATTTTTAGGAGCACGTAATTCTGATGCGTTTTTCGTGTGCTCAATCCATGCATTTACACATGCAATATTAATTGTATGAGCAAACATGTGTCCACTTTCAGGTTGCAAAACCGGCCTTAAACCGTCGAAAATCGTGTTCGGTTTCAAAACTGCATGTTGTCTTCGGGTGAAAAGTCTACTTAATTCCCTATTAGGCGCGGCTGCCACTCTGCCATCTCCGGATGCAATACACGTGAACAGACATCACACTTACCAGTCTGGCCATTCAAAGCTAGCTACCTTTCAGTCTCTTACGATGGAATGAATACTTTTCTTATGTGAGAAAGGGTTGTAGCCTATCCCCAGTGTTATTCAGTATGTACAGTGAGCAACTGTGAAGTATGCCGATGACGACGTAACTCTCTTGGAGATGAGAAAGGGCTTCGAAGAGCAGTTGAATTGTATGGTTACTATCTTCAAGAGAGGTTATATGATGGACATCAACAAAAGTAAGACACTGCCGAGGGAGTGTTGTTGAATTAAATCGGTGGTGCAGAGGGGATGGAACACTAAACACTATGTTATTTAAAAGTACAATGACGAAGAACACTAAGGAGGCGCAGAAGAGAAAGTGGCTCACACCCAAAGTCGGCTGCATCAATCTCTTTCAACTGCAAACTTCCTTCTTTTAAATCATGCCTATTAACGTCCATCCTGTCCGAAGATACCACGTTTTCTACATTCACTTACAGTGTAGAATCGTCTAGGCATATGTAGTTCGATAAGAGACCAAACGTGTGCATGTTTTCCATGGCAGCATACCTTATAGGCGATTATACTAGAACTGTAGAATAGCTCTGAAAACATTTAGTTTAAAACTGGCTTCTGAGTTCCGGTTTCAATCTTCTTCTGGTGTTTCAGCTACAAAATGTTTTCTTTTACCTTTATGTTTACCTGTGCCTCGAATACAAGCCAAGTGATACTGGAGTATTTTCTTATGCTTTGCAACTTTCTGCGTGAATAATATCCCAACTGTTTCTCAGATTACTTAATTCTTTCACTAGACTTCTAATATTGCCACTTTCAACATTTACTGTGACTTCACTTGCTTGAAGCACAGTGTTACGTTCGTTTAATACAGGTTAATACTTTCGAACAGTGGTGCTACAGGAGAATGTTGAAGTTCAGATGGGTAGACCACGTAACTAATGAGGAGACACTGAATAGAATTGGGTAGAAGAGGAATTTGTGGCACAACCTGACTAGAAAAAGGAATCGGTTGGTAGAACACGTTCTGAGGCATCAAGGGATCACCAATTTAGTATTGGAGGGAAGCGTGGAGGTAAAAAAAAAAAAAAAAATGGTTCAAATGGGTCTGAGCACTATGGGACTTAACATCTGAGGTCATCAGTCTCCTAGAACTTAGAACTACTTAAACCTAACTAACCTATGGACATCACACACATCCATGCCCGAGGCAGGATTCGAACCTGCGACCGTAGCAGTCGCTCGGTTGCAGACTGTAGCGCCTAGAACCGCAGGCCACCCGGCCGGCCGTGGAGGTAAAAATCGTAGATGGAGACGAAGAGATGAATACACTAAGCAGATTCAGAAGGATGTAGTTTGCAGTAGTTATTCAGAGATGAAGAGACTTGCACTGGATAGGGTGCATCGAACCAGTCCCTGGACTGAATACCACAACAACAACAATAACGACTTTGTCCTACACGGAAGACAAGACACACTGAATTGATTTCAAATACTTCTGAATGGTCTTTAGCACAGTAAGTGTCTCTAAAGTCAAATTGAAGTTAAAAGCAAGTTCAATGGTACTTTGTAATATTGCCAAATGCTTAGCAAATCAAAGCACGACATCTAACCCCGCAGAGGGAGACTCGATATTTTCTTTTAAATTTACCTTATTTGGCGACTAGAATTAAGAAAGCATATGTTTCTGAAACAATTCCCAAAAAAAGTGACTACATCTCAGAAGCTCTCCACACCATGGGCGCCACGAAGACGTAATGTACGAGCACAGCAAGGAGAAAAAATTGCAAATGAATTTTCTTTTAATATATGCTGTTTAGCTTCCTCATTACCGTTGTCGAAACTCTGCCCACGATGGTCTGAAAGCTGTAAGCCATAACGTTTTAGCTCACCGAGAATCATTTTGGCAGCTGACTGACTCGTTTTGTTGTCAGTGTCAACAAAGTCGAGAACATACTGTCTGAGTCGTTATCGATTTTCTTCACTGATGGCAACTATGCGCAGTGTAAAAACATTTTGCTGAAATTGGGCTTTATTGCCAGTCGCATCTACACCAACTGCTTTAGTCTATACTACTGTATAAAAAACAGTTGTAGTTTTATGTTGTTACAAAAATAAAAAAAATTCTTGATCGATTTTCTGCAGATTTCTTCGTGATACCCTAATAAACATTCAGACTGACAGACACTAGAGGAAGTGGTGGTAATATGGCCCCTGCAACAAATATGCCCCCCCCCCCCCCCGGTTAATATCTTACGGACATTTAGCTGAACTCTAGTACTGATAGGTGGAACTAATCTACTAGTATCCTCACTGGCCTGTAGGAGCGCTGGAAGTAAGTCAGTGTAGTGGTTGAGTGACAGTGAGGTTATATTTTTGAAGCTCCTCTTCAAAACTTTGAGAGGTATGTGAATTTCACTTTATTAACATACAATTATTGGTTCATATGTAGAAGTAAGCAACAGCACCATGCATACAACCTAGAAAGTATTGGCAACACTTTCAAATAAATTAAAATGTGTGATATTATTTCGTTTTTAAGTTGTTTACACGAGTTTACAAGGCGTAGGTGACCGTAATATGGCCCCCATTGGTGCTTGTAATGTGGACCCCGGTGACCATATTATAAGCAGTCTGTATTTTTGTTTCCAGATGCCTAGGACTAATCTGGCACCTAAACCAACCTACAAGAGGCAGGTGTGGGATGAAAACAAAATGCGAGAGGCAGTGTCTGCTGTCGTAGGCAAAACGATGGGAGTTAAAAAAGCATTGAAACGTTTTACTGTCCAAAAACCAACTCTGCATCAGTATGTTTGTGAGGCTAATACCTCACAAGTGGCAGATGTTGAAACTAAAAAGCTTGGAAGAAGGAAGAAAACCAGCTCTACCTGCAGCCCTAGAAAGTGAACTAGTGGATTACTTACAGTATATGGAAGTCAAATTCTATGGTTTTACTCGTATGGATGTTCGAAAAATGGCCTACCAACCTGCAGTTAGGAATGGAATTGCAACAAACTTCAGAAATGAAATTGCAAGAAGGGCTTGGCTTGATCATTTTCTTCAACATCATCAATATAAACTTTCAATTAGAAAGCGTACTGGAACGTCGTATGCTCAAGCAAAAGCCTTTACCCATGAGAGAGTTAACTCAATCTACGACTTGCTACAATCTGAATACCAGAAACAGAAATATCCAGGAGATCGTGTATAGGAACAATTTTAAATGACAGTTTGAAAGCTTCTTGATCGATTTATTTCAAATTTTTGCACAATGCTGTAATAAACATTGTGATGGATACAGGTTACATAATTTTTCAATAGATTTAACATATAAATATCTGTCTATAGTTACAGTATAAAGCCAAGTCGTTGATTAAAGTTGTTACCAAATATCTGGAAAAGTATTTGGCTGATTTACTTCAAATTTTTCGTGATACTCTAATAAACGTTAAGACAGACAAATGCTACATATTTTTTAAATATGTGTGGTACATAAATATGTATGTAATACACTGAAGCACCAAAGAAACTGTTATACGCATGTTCATTCAAATACAGAGATATGTAAACAGTCAGACACGGTATTGCAGTCGGCTATGCCTATATAAGACAACGAGTGTGTGGAGCAGTTGTTAAATCGGTTACTGCTTCTACAGTGGCAGGTTGTCAAGATTTAAGTGAGTTTGAACACGGTGTCATAACCGGCGCACGAGCAATAGGACAAAGTATCTCCAAGGTATCGATGGAATGGGGATTTTTACGTTTGACCATTTCACGAGTGTACCGTGAGTATCAGGAATGTGATAAATCATCAAATCTCCGACATCTCTGTGGCTGGAAAAAGCTCCTTCAAGAATAGGACCAGCGACAACGCAAGAGAATCGTTCAATGTGATAGAAGTGCAAACCTTCCGAAATTGCTGCAGATTTCAGTGCTGGGCAATCCACAAATTTTTGCATGCAAACCATTAAACAAGACATCATTGGTATGGGCTTTCAGAGCGAAAGGCCCACTCATGTACTCTTCATGACTGCACGGCACAAAGCTTTACTCCTCGTCTGGGCCGTCATTGAACAGCTGATGACTGGAAATGTGTTGCCTGATCGGAGTTGCCTCATTGGACGAGTCTCGTTTCAGGCAACTGTTCAAACTGGTGGAGGCTCTGTAATGGTGTGGGGCGTGTGTAGTTCTAGTGATATGGGACGTCTAACAGGTCTAGATACGACTCTAACAGACGACATGTATGTAAGCAACCTGTCTGTTCACCTGCATCAATTCATGTCCAGTGTGCATTATAACGTGCTTGGGCACTTCCAGCAGGACAACACGACACCCCACACGTCCAGAACTGCTACAGAGTGCCTCCAGGAACACTCTTCTGAGTTTAAACACTTTCGATAGCCACCAACTCCCCAGACATGAACATTATTGAGTATATCTGGGATGTCTTGCAATGTGCTGTTCAGAAGAGATATATAGAAGATCTGAAAAGTTCTTGAGCGATTTGGTTCGAATGTTTACATGATGCTCTAAACGCTAACATACCTTCAGATGGACATAGGCTACATATTTATGTAACTTGTGTGGTGTATAGGTTTATATATAATACATAGAGGGGAAATATTGTTAGCATAAAGGTCAAAAAGTTCTTGACTGATTTACTTCAAATATTTGTATGATACCCTGATAAAACCTCAGATGGACATTGGCTACATAGTTTTTTTAAGACATTGGCTACATAGTTTTTTTAAGACGTTGGCTACATAGTTTTTAAAAATATATGGTACATAAATATATATGCAATACATAAAAGTTTTGACATTGTAAAAATCTCAAAAAGTTCTCGAATGATTTATTACCTGTTTTTACATGATAGCCTCGTGGTGCAGCCGCGTGGTCTAAGGCTCCTTGCCACGGTTCGCACAGCTTTCCCCATCGGAGGTTCGAGTCCTTCGGCGGGCATGGGTATGTGTGTTGTCCTTAGCGTAAGTTAGTGTAAGTAGAGTGTAAGCCAAGGGACCGATAAGCTCAGCAGTTTGGTCGCATAGGAACTTACCACAAAATTGACATGATACTCTAACAAACTTTTGGACTGATAATGCCTCCATATTTTTTTTAACAATTTGTGATAAATAAACATATATGTAACGCGTAAATGGAGGAAACATTGTTGGCAAAAATCTCGATAAGGCCTTCAGTAGTTTATCTGAAAATTTTACACAGTGGCCTAACATACATTTGGACAGTCATTGGATGTATTTTCACAATATATATGTAATACACAAACGTATTCTTAATATATAAAGGGAAAACGTTGTTAGCAAAAATCTCGAAAAGTTCTTGAGAGTTTTATTTCAAATTGTTGCATGATACTCTGCTAACATTCCAGCAGACATATGCCGTATATTTTTTTAAACAAGAACGTACAGATTTTCTGTAAAACCGACTGCGAGAAAGGAAATGCTGCGCTGTAACCCAGCGTGTGATTTCGTTTCCTTTCTCACAGTCAGCGTTAACTTCGATATCAGGGCATTTCATTTATTAGTCAAATTGTTTGTTCCACATACACTGCCAGAAAAAATTAATACCCCCCCCCCCCTTTTAGATGTTTCCAATTCAGTCAGAACATATTGCTACAACGGAGCTTATGGAGTAAATGAAATGATTACATTTGTGTCAGAGCTGTCAGTTAGCGAGTTCCAAGAGTCACATCTCATCCCAACACGTGCTCGATTGGAGACAAGTCCGGAGATTGTACCGGCCATGGGAGCTACTGCACGTCTTGCACAGGACGTTGAGTGTGGGAGAATGTTACCTGTTGGAACCACACATCACTTTCCTCTTGTAAGAATGGCAGAAGAATGGGTCTACCAACATTCTGCACATACCAAGAATTGGTTAGCATCTGCACTAGAAACAACAAAGGTGAACGAGAGTTGTACCTTATCGCACCCCAGACCATATGGTTTAAGCGGGCGAGGGGCAGTATGCCTTGAATGAATGCACTCTAAGAGACAGGACTCATAGATCTACAACAGCAAAAGCGCATAAGACAGGGCAAGAGAGAGGGACAGAATGGACAGAGAGAGACGTGAGGACGGGATTGAGAGAGATTGTGGGGTGGAGGAGGAGGAGGTGGAGAGGGGAAGTAGATGAGGTGGGCAAAGTGAGGGAAAGGAGATAGACAGTTATAAGTGCAACCGTCTGACTAACAACGTACCGGTTCTCTAAGGATCCTATCCTACGTGCTGTCAATTAAGAAATCCTCGACGTCATCTTCCCATCTTCCTGACCACCCAGACACTGTCGGTTTAGCGACTGTGACAAAGGAGTCTGTCCCTTTTTCGCAGTATTGTCTTTTTCAGACTTATCTTTCGTTTCTAATAACCTGGTAAAGCACCGAAACACTTTTCTCCTTCTGGTTCATTCGTTTCCATTACATGATAACTTAAAACTGTGTGATGTAGCTGTACGAAAACGTACCTCCCTGCACAAACACAAAATAATGCAGAGCCTGCAGCATCCTATTCAGTTGGTCTGACTGCAGAGCTCACACTGCCCCCCACGTCACTTCGCATCGTGCCCCTTCAAAATATTCTCTAATGCATTTCACACTGGGCGTCCCGTCCCATTATCTCATGTCACTGCACTGTCCAGGTTTATCGGGTAGTAAGTTTCGACAGCTGACGTCATCTGTTTGTTGTTGATCACGTGACCCCCGAGCCTCCCGGTACACGGCTACGTCCAGATCTCCATATTTCGTTTCGTTGTGGTTTTTGTGGTTAGTATCAGTTTTTGTTCGTTATTTGTTACAAATTGTTTTGTTTCGTTATTTCTTTTTGTAAATTTATAATAAATTACAAAAGATTAATTGAAGCAGTGAGGTAGCAGCCTGAATTGTGCGACATGAGCGAACTAAGTTACTTGCTATCTACTATATTTATAAAGTGTATTTTTACACATACTGGTCCGGTATTTAATATTTTACAATGAAATGCATTGCAGTATGGCTGCAACTTGAAGTGGAAGAAGTACGGCGAGTAGAATCAGATGAATTAGTAGGATGTCAGGCATTTGAGGCGTTTCTAAAGGAAATGAACTGAAATGTTCGGACACTGCAAGCTGTTTGTTTAAATATGTTTTTGTGGCAGGCTTATTTATTCTTAAGCAGCTCTCTGGAAACAGTTGTGCAGGCACCAGTGGTCAATATTCGTGTAGCTTCAGTAGTTAACCCCTGCACAAATAACTATCAAAAGCCAAACATAAGATATAAGAAAAACGTATAAATCTTGAAGGGGGAGGTATTGACGCAGGAATGACTACTCCACAAATATTTACACTGAACTAGCAACTAAATTTTACCTTAAATAAACCAGTTTTTCCGCGATGTGATGGCAGCTCATAACACTGTGTTCATTTTAGTAATTCTGTGTGTAGTCTGATGTAATACAAGAAAAAACTGATACTTTGACTCCTTAAAATATAAAACGGAGATGCAAAATTTTCCTTCCATACCACGTATTGATATTTTCGGACCCGCACACTTTTTTTGTTGTTTTGCACTTCTGTCTTCCTTCTCTACTATGGAAGCTATCCTTGCAAGCTGAAAACTATTTAAGTTCAATAAACGTCATTTTCGTACAAATGTCGACTCCACTCTCAACGTAAATAAGCTACCACGCTGTGTATGTCCACTTCGCACACAAAAACAGTTGAAAATAAAAGTTGCAAGATCGCAAGTCCGGTGAAAAAAAAAAAAACGGTTGAGGACAGCCATTCGAGTTGAGATCACGTGACTCGAACTGACGACGCGCCGTGCCGTGACGTGGCGAACAGAGCGGCTGTGTGGGCGAGGGTGTTGTAAATTGGCCTCAGCTGGCTCAGACGCACGCTTACCGTGTGCATCGCTCGCAGGAGGCGCCGCCCGAGCTACAGATTGCGCCCCAGTCTGCCTCAGACGCTGGGCCCGTGTTAGCTGCGGGACCGCACAACACAGAGTCAGTGTGTTGGATTCAACAGCAGTTTCAAATCCTACTTTGTTCTCCGTGCTCAGTCATTTGCCGGAAGTCCGTGCCCATTTTCCCACCGCAGTTCCTGATCTGCAAATATTTCAACTTGTATCCCCGGGCATCTGATCTAGGAGTTGGATGACGCACGATTATGGCTCTAACACGAACAAAGGAAAACTTTAAAAAAGTTATTATGAAGTATTGTTCTCAACGATACTGATGTAGGTGTTGGAGAAACCGCTGGGCATCTGTTTTATTTCTTTATTACAAAGTTTTTAGCTTCTGTTCGAGCTTTAAAGCTGGTACATTTCAAGTGTTACCTTTATTTCTTTATTCTAAAGTTCTTCGCTGTATAGGGACTTTCGAGTTGCCGTAGGTACATTCCAAGTGCTGTGTAAGCACGCGGTAGAAGCTGAGCTCAGCTGGCGACACTGGCACTAGCGGCCCCTGGACGCTCAATAATACTACACAATATTTTCCGATGTGCAGTAATGTTTACCATCTAGGAGAGAAACTGACAGTTTACGCAGTATTGCTGAGAACATCAAAAACTTCGGAAATATTCTGCCGTCCGTGGGCGGTATTGACCATCTTCTTGACATCCTCTCGCGCCCTATGAAAGCGATGAGGTCAGGTTCTTGTGTCGAAACTGAGTTCAAAATAAGGCGAAGGAACACTGTTATTAGAGTGCATTGAAACATTTAAATCTTTGCTGGCGTTATGGAATATTAAGGCAAATGAATAACGAATCAGACGATTAAGAAATGTTAATAATGATGACTCGCATGATTTGTTGCTCACAAAATATAGACATTGGCTACGAAGGAGGACTTTTTTAAAAAATTAATTAATGCAAAGTTATAAATGAAAGCGTTTATCTGTGCATGTGCATCACTTGCTCGAATATAATTGTTTAGAGCATGTAGTATTGCGCGACACGCGTCCTAACTGAGCTTCCAGGCGCCACTGAAACTCCAGTTGTAAATTTCAAGTCTTCGATGGAATCCCCAGTAACAAAGTATCGTAGCGTAATAGATACACTGTAGCTTCGTTGAACTGCGTCGCTTATTGCATTGTGTAAGGGTCTTTGTAAGAGGGGACGTCAATCAGTGGCTGGCAATCTTCTTTTCGCTCAACGCCTCAGTTCTCTCTGCAGTTTTCCTGTGTTCGTCGGTGATCTTTGACGCTCCTCGGACCGGTTTTTCGTCCACCTTTTTTTCTGCTTGGAACAGAGTATAGATTTTAAGACAGGAACAGAAGTATCGATTTATTTTCGCCAGATTTATTATTACCTTTAATTATATTCAGAGAGACGTTATGAGTGGCAGGTTGTGAGTAATACGCTAAGTTCCCTTATTACCACGCTCAGAACTGCTTCTTTCTCCAAAACTCAACAGAGTTTGTAAATGTTTATGTCACTAATATTCTAATGCGGTTGAAATTGTGACAGAATCATAAAACGGCAAATGATGGGAAGACATCTCAATAGTTTATGAAGATACCCAGTATTGGTATAAAAATAAAGTAAAACTTCTTCACATATGTTGTTCCAAACCCATAGTAATTGTTTCAAAAGCTACTGATGACGCTAAAATATCACATCATTTCATTGAAAATCTGTGGTCACTCTAATATCACAGTAAACATGGAAGTTTCACATATTAATCATATGACGAAATACTCTTCTAACCAGAATGAGATTTTCACTCTGCAGCGGATTGTGCGCTGATATGAAACTTCCTGGCAGATTAAAACTGTGTGCCCGACCGAGACTCGAACTCGGGACCTTTGCCTTTCGCGGGCAAGTGCTCTACCAACTGAGCTACCGAAGCACGAAGTTTGGAAGGTAGGAGACGAGATACTGGCAGAAGTAAAGCTGTGGGTACCGGGCGTGAGCCGTGCTTCGGTAGCTCAGTTAGTTTTATTTTAGCTGTGTCGCTGGTTCGGGACGAAGCGCCTTATAAGTAATAGATGGCAATATCCTTCAAAGTTTAAAGAAAAATTCACTACGTTGGCTACATTTGATACGCAGTGACATGCGAGCTAACATGCAACAAAAGCAAATTCATAGCAATCTCTGCAAACTTTAGGAAATTGTAGCAGTACAATATCGCTATAAATATTACCGTTAACGAAATGATAGGCGGTTCATCACGAAGCTGATAAATGAAGGTATAACATGTGCGATAATAATTTTTTCCCAATAGTTTCTTTACAATCGTTTGAGAAGATCGCAGGTTGGCTGGAGGGAGCGTGGAGTTTTGTTCGGTCTCGAGGGTTGCGTTAACTGGGGTTGTCTCGGTGCCCCCACCCTGCCAGCTGTGGCGTGCACGGAGTCCGGCCGGGCGCAGCCTCTCCAGTCTGGCCTTCGTGGTCCCTACGTTGGCAACAGCAGGATCGTTATGCGATCAGCCTCAAATGCCGGTTCTCTAAAGTCTCGTCAGTGCTCCTTGAAAAGAGCATCGACTTCCCTCCAGTGATTACCATTTCGCTTGCCGAAGAATCTCGGTAATACTTAACCGTCTCGGGGCCCATAAGCAATCCACGTCTCTAGGCCCCTTTATCCTTTTCCAACTTCCTAAAATATATTTTTTCTACCCCAAAGCAATTTCATTCGCAGCACGCTGTTTTTTCTTTTCATTTTTTTACAGCGTTAAGAAGGTGTTCCATCACCCTATCTAATAACAAAAACTAATGACAAAATTAATAACAAAACTGAAACAAATGAAAGGAAAATATGCTTAATTGTTTACAAAATCGTTTTGTAAATTACAGTATAGTTATATGTTAAGTCTTCTTTGTTCGTTATGTACAAAATCGTTGCATTTAATCTGAGACATTGATGACGAAGATAGTTTTGATCAGCTTTAATTTCAAAAAGTGACGTTTACCTGTGGCGGTGGTTATCTTCAGACATCTATATATTCGCATTACATTCGGGAAAGTTGATTGTGTCATATTACTAACCATCAGTATATATGGTTACTCGTCGAGTGCAACTTTATCTTTTCCGGCATCCTCTAATTGTAAGACGAAGTACTTGAACTGTACCGTCTCGTCTATATACTCAGGATCAATGTCCTCGGAATAACGTTCCCTATGTACAAGCCTCCATAATTTCATCATCGCAAACTGCCGAGAAATCTATCAGAAGTGCAAACAGAGACTTAATTTCCCCAGTAAGCTTCTAGTTGCCGCGACAATTCTGTACAGAGCAAGTAAGTTCCACTTTTTAACTTCTCTGTGCCTCTATTCACAGCGTCTTCTGCAGATTCGCCATCATGCTGCCTCTGCCTTCTTTGCACACAATCATTTTCATCACTGTATTGGATATCAGTTTTTTTTCATTTATCTTCATCTCGCAATTGCCAAATAATTCTCTCTGTGAAAGTAAAAAATCTAAAAGCGATTTTAAAAGATCGACTGGTGTTCCAAGTCGAATGTTTTTTTAGAGGTATACTGACACCATTGATTTGATCTAGTATGGCAGCCCAGAATACTGCCATTATGGCATTTTCTATTCTTTCCAAGTCCTTTAAGAGACATCTGGCCTCCTGAATCACTTGTGATGTTTCATCATCAGCAATGGACTGGAAAGCCTCCTGGAGAGAGCTGAAACACCACTCGCCTCGCCCCTCGCACACCGCTACTCTTTGTACAACTAATGGCCAGTATTGCTCACGTCCATCTCCTTTTTCGAGATCTTTGAGTATAATTACCCAGCGAGGAGTTGACTCCCTGTAAAAATCCGAAGAATGAGATTGCTCCAACGCAGCTCTTCGCAGCACACACTCCAGTGCACATAGCGCGCAGTATGCGAAGTGATTCATTTTCATAATATGCGCCTGTACACAATTGTAAGAACCAGAGATATCTGATGCAGCATCGTAAGACTGGTCTCTCAAATTTTTTACATCGGTGCTTTATTGGTTTAAAAAATTTAGAATTGTGGTGGCTGTTTCTTCCCCGTTGTGGCTTTCTTTAGGAATAAATGCAAGAAAACTTTTTGCTACTTCTTCATTTGACGTGACGTATCTCAACATTACGGTCAACTGATCAGCATGAGATACGTATGGTGTCGAATTAATGCTTATTGTGAAACATTTGGCTTCGACAGTTTCATTAACAATGGATTTTAAAACCTTATTCCCCAATATGTCAATAAGTTCCTCGCAAATTTTTGAAGACAAATAAGATTGTTTTCCCTTGCCTACATTGCCGTATTTGACTAAATGCGAACTAAGGAACAGCTCTTATTCTGCGATTAGCTCTAAAATCCCCAATTAGCTGGTATTGTGTTAAGAAGCGGAATCTCTTTATCACCACGAAATGCTAATGATAAATCACTGAGACCACTATCAGTAAAACTTTCATCAAATACTCTCTTTGTTTGTTGGATCAAATTTCTAGTGAATACGTTGCCTTCTAGTCAGCGTATGTACACACACTCGCTTGTCAGTGCGTTACATTATTCTCATGCGACTGAATTTGATGCGACGCATTTTTCTAATCAGAAAATCCAGTTTGAAACTGTGACTGACTTTGAGCTTCATCAAAAAGAATACATGGGAAATAGTACACATTCCAATAGACATCTACATCTGCTTCTATATCGATACTCTGCAAATCACACTCTTACGTGCCTGGCAGAGGATTCATCAAATCACTTTCACAATAAATCTCTATTATTCCACTCTCGAATTGCACGCGGAAGAATCGAACACCTGTATCTTTCCGTGCGTGCCCTGATTTACCATACTTGATTATGATGACTCTCTTTCCCTATGTAGGTCGCACTCGGTGGAGAAAGATGGTAGTTGAAATTTGGTGAGAAGATCCTGCCGCAACGAGAAACGCCTTGTTTTAATGACGGCCATCCCAGATCCTGTATCATTTCAGTGACACTCTCTCCCCTATTTCTCGGTAATAGAAAACGTGGTACTCTTCTTTGAACTTTGTCGATGTACTCTGTGAATCCTATCTGCCAAGGATCCCAGTCCGCGCAGCAGTACTCCAAAAGAGCGCAGTTGTAGGCAGTCTCATTAGTAGATCTGCTGCATCTTCTACGTGTTCTGCCAATAAAACGCAGTCTTTGCTTCGCCTTCCCCCCAACATTTTCTTTGTTCGTAATTGTAATTACTAGGTATCTAGTTGAATTTACGGCCTTCAGATTTGATCGATTTATCGTGTGACCCAATTTTAACGGATTACTTTTAGCTCTCATGGGGATGACCCCACATTTCTCATTGTATAGGGTCAACGACCAATTTACGCACCATACAAATGTGTTTTCTAATTCGTTTTGCAGTTTGTTTTGATGTTCTGTTAAGTTGACTACACGATAACACTACCTTGTGGCACACCAGAAATCACTTCTGTATAATTTAGTGACTTTCTGTCAATTACTACGAATCGTTACCTGTGACAGGACGTCACAAACCTAGTCGCATGACTGAGGCAATATGCCATAAGCACCCAATACATGACCCACTATCGTTTAATTTCATCACCACTTACACGTGGCGAAAGTTTCAAAAAAAAGTTATCGGCTTGAAGCAGAAACCGACATTAGTTATAATATCTAGTACATCAAAAATCTTGTATTTCGTTGGTAATATTTTGCCACAAGGCATGTCTGCTTCAAGACGGACAACGTTGTTATGTAGTAACTGGACCTCGGCCTCCTCACTCTCTGGAGTGGCTGATGCCGGCCAGTCTGTTCAGGACATTCGCAAGGAATCTCCTCTGACTCCAGGGCCACCGTGTGGTTGGCAGGCGTACTTGCAGACGTGTGAGGTGGATTTTCCGTTATTCAGTGACTAAACCCAAGTTGGAACAGGTTTTGTGTCTTCTATCACTGTGATGCTTATTTTATTGCTCTTGCCCTTTTTAAAGATTTTCCGAAGAACTTTGGTGTTTTATATTTATGTGAGTATTGGAACAAGACCATTACTGCCCCAAAGTACCGTTATCCAAGATGGCGGCGATGACATCATCCAAGATGGCGGCGATGACAGCATCCAAGATGGCGGCGATGACGTCATCCCAGATGTCGGCGAGGAAGTCATCCAACATGGCGGATTTTGGCGGGCATTTTGAATTTTGGTGGGAAAGTGCCACACCCCCCTCGCCCAGAATAATGGCAGGAAGTTCAAATTCCAACAGGATAATGCGTCACACCAAGAGAAACGGCGGGAAAGATGTACTTGTCTCTATTATTTAACCAATTTCAAGCAGATGTGTTCTCCACTGGGTCTGGACTCCAAACATAGTTCGTATCGCCAGAGCGCACTCTCCTCACATCAGATCATGATGCAAGTACCGCTATTCAAGACGGCTGCACCTGCTGTATCCACGACGAGCTCCAGAGCTCAAGTGGCTTAGTCCGTATCATGACCAGCAGAGGACACTACCAAGACGTCACGTGATGACGCAAGATCGTCTGCTCTCTCTCACGCATGCGCGTTATAACTGGACAGGCGCCACACCGACGGTCCGCGGACGCCCGACCGCTTACGTCACACACTCTCAGCTGCCACCTCCATATACGCGCCGGACTTAGACTTCTGTAAATATGCTAACACTCAATCATATTCAATAACTCAATTTACAATTACAATATTCAATGATCAAATTAGAAGTTCCACATTTTCCCACTATGAGCACGGCGTTCAGTCATGACTGAGGACACCCCGAGCCCTAGAACGCTGCACCAATAGTCACATGACCCTATGTAAGACAATTGTGAGAAAGAATGGACACTTGTAGTAACCTCAGCCACCCAACTGCCACCTACTCCTAGAAACCGGTGCAAACTTCGAATTCTGGCAGTAAAGAAAGGTCACTTGTACTTTTGCTACCAACAGAAGAAAATTGTTGCAAACGAAGCTCACCACTACTACTAACCTAAGTCACCAGGCCGTCACCTCTTCCTAGGGGAAGGACTCAGCCCACACTAGTCTGATGGAGAGAGGAAGGAGTGTATTTTATTTACTTGGGAGCAATTTATTTAGGGATGGATTATATCTATCACAGAACACAGGCTCTGACATGGCCCACATCATACAGACCTGCAAACTACTCCTACATAACACACTCTTGCTAATTGTAAACGGTCAAAAATAACACATTGCACAGCCTACAGTCATGTGAACCACTGATAAACAATGCAGAGCATGTACGTCCAGATAGCCAAACAACTCCTAAATTGACAAAACAGTAATCCATACAAAGGACTCAGCTTGCTAATTGTCAACTGTCGAAATCATACACCAGGCTTTATTTAAACAATTAGAGGTAGCACCACCACCAAGTGTATTCGTCACTGAGTCCATGGCCCAACTGACTTAGTTCATGTCGATGCCACTAGAGGACACTGTAGTGACGCAAGTACCATAGTCTAAGATGGCGCCACCTAGTGGGTTCACCACGAGCTCCAGACCCCAACTGGCTTAGTACATTTCCTCGCCATCAGAGGATGCCACAGTGACATCAACTGGTGACGCAAGTACGGTTATCCATGATGGCGGCAGTGTGTTCTCTATGAGGTTTAATAGTACCACCAGCAGAGGATGCTGTCATCCGTTTCCTGACGTAAACCAAGCTGGTGAGGGAAACGACTCAGCCTGCTCTGTGCTGCTGGGGAGAGCAACGAATTACTACACTCTATTTATTTTCGAACAACTTATTTAGGAATGGATTATATTTATCACACTATCACAAAACACGCAGTAGAATGTTCACATATTGTATTTTAAAGTTAGTGTGGCTTACACTATGTGAACTGGGTATATAATCCATTGTGAAGTTACTATTGTTTATGTTATGGGATGACTAGGAAGGATCAGTGTGTGTCCTATCGTGAGTGACGTGTAGATTGAGTACATGGATAACGGTGAGCGATTTTTTACGTGGGAAATTATATACGCATTAGACACTGAGCTGCAGTCGTCAAGCGGAGACATTAACTGACATTGTCTGGTGCTAGAATGTAGCAGCAATGGTAATATTTAAATCTAGTTACACTGGTAATTGTCTTCCTCTCTTCCAACATTCTTGTTAATCTGGTATGTATTGGATAATGTGTAGGCAATTTTGCGTCTTTAACTGTCAGTGCAATTTAGCGATCGGTGCAAAATAAGAACAGAAAGACTTGGAAAGAAAAAGTGGATCGTGCTTCGATACCGGCTGTATCACTAATTCAGGGGGTAAATTCGACAAGAGTGGATCAGAATGCTCGATTGATTGTGGTGGGATATAGGAGGGAACATTTGCGCATCTTGAGAGCTGGAGGGGTACACCGTTAGGAGCGTTGGGAAGAGTGGATTTTATGTTATTTTCGTAAATAGGTTCTGTTATGGGCAGAATTTCCGTGCACACAACCTGAGACATTTAGAAAGCGAGCGTTAACTTCACTACTGGCCATTAGGGAAGAAGATGCTGTGATATGCAAATAATTAGCTTTTCAAAGCATTCACACAAGGTTGGCGCTGGTGGCGACACCTACAGCGTGCTGACATGAGGAAAATTTCCAACCGATTTCTCATACACAAACAGCAGTTGATCGGCATTGCCAGGTGAAACGTTGTTGTGATGCCTCGTGTAAGGAGGAGAAATGCGTACGATCGCGTTTCGAACTTTGATAAGTCGGATTGTAGCCTATCAGGATTGCGGTTTATCGTATCGCGACATTGCTGCTCGCGTACGTCAAGATCCAATGACTGCTAGCAGAGTATGGAATCGGTGGGTTCAGGAGGGTAATACGGAACGCCGTGTTGGATCCCAACGGCCTCGTATCACTAGCAGTCGAGATGACAGGCATCTTATCCGCATGGCTGTAACGGATCGTGCAGCCACGTCTCGATCCCTGAGTCAACAGATGGGGACGTTTGCAAGACAACAACCATCTGCGCGAACAGTTCGGCGACGTTTGCAGCAGCATGGACTATCAGCTCGGAGACCATGGCTGCGGTTACCTTAGACGCTGCATCACAGACAGGAGCGCCTGCGATGGTGGACTCAATGACGAACTTGGGTGCACGAATGGCAATACGTCATTTTTTCGGATGAATCCAGGTTCTGTTTACAGCATCATGATGGTCGCATCCGTGTTTGGCACCATCACGGTGAACACTTATTGGAAGCGTGCATTTGTCATCTCCATACTGGCGTATCACCCGGCGTGATGGTATGGGGTGCCATTGGTTACACATCTGGGTCACCTCTTGTTCGCACTGACGGCACTTTGAACAGTGGAGGTTACGTTTCAGATGTGTTATGACCCGTGGCTCTATCGTTCATTCGATCCCTGGGAAACCCTTCATTTCAGCAGGATAATGCACGACCGCATGTTGCAGGTCCTGTACGGGCCTTTCTGGATACAGAAAATGTTCGACTGCTGCCCTGGCCAGAACGTTCTCCAGATCTATCACGAATTGAAAACGTCTGGTCAATGGTGGCCGAGCAACTGGCTCGTCACAATACGACAGTCACTGCTCTTGATGAGGTGTGGTATCGTTTTGAAGCAGCATGGGCAGCTGTACCTGTACATGCCATGACTCAATGCCCAGGCGTATCAAGGCTGTTATTATGACCAAAGGTGGTTGTTCTGGGTACTGATTTCTCAGCAGCTATGCATCCAATTTGAGTAAAAATGTAATCACATGTCAGTTCTAGTATAATATATTTGCCCAGCTTATCATCTGCATTTCTTCTTCGTGTACCAATTTTAATGGCCAGTAGTGTATTTCTTGGACATTATACAATATCCGAGAGGTTGACTTGTGTGTTATTTATTTTTTTTACAGTGACATATGACGTAAGAATAAGGTTGAGAATGTTTTAGATGGTGAGTCATCACACAGACATTTCGCGGTGAGGCGAGAGCCATGCTGGGTAGTTAAGTATGGTTAAACGTGTGTGTGTGTGTCAACAGGCCGTGCCTTCAATGGCAGAGACAACTGGCTCGTGGAGATAACTGGCATATGAGACTGGCGTGAGCACTGCTTGGAATGCAACTTCCAGCGGTGTTCGGCGACGCTGACTCAGGGCCCGAGCTGTGGCTGCCTCACCTCGTGAGGGTTGGAGCGCGCGCGGACCAACTCTTCTCGCGTCATCGAATGCGTCTAGGTGAACACGTATTTGGATAGGAATTTCACAGGCGTGATGTATGAATGCGGCTGTCGCCACCCCATGTTTGCGGAATCCGAGCAGGGACCTGTACGCGGTTTGACAGCTGACTTTGCGGGGGACAGGATGTGGTGGAGGGTGCTTGTGGGCGTCTGTTGCGTTATTTTGCGAGTGGCCCTGTAGTCTGTTCTACGCGTTATTTGGACAGTTTGCGGGTACAGAGCGAGTTTGTAGTTATGTGCACTGCATTATTTAAGACCAGTTTGCTATTGTGTACTGAAATTAGGAGTTGTTTCGGCGTCTGTGGGCTGCGCAACACGACTCCACGCACATCTGGGCGGGTGTTTTGTGGCAGTGTAATTATATAATACATGCCTAAATAAGTTGTTCGAAAATAGAGTTTAGTAATTCGTTGCTCTCCCCAGCAGCACAGAGCAGGCTGAGTCGTTTTCCCTCACCAGCTTGGTTTATGTCAGGAAACGGCTGACAGCGTCCTCTGCTGGTGCTACTATTAAACCTCATTGAGAACACACTGTTTGCCGCCATCATGGGTAACTGTACTTGTGTCATCAGTTGGTGTCACTGTGGCATCCTCTGATGGCGAGGAAATGTACTAAGCCAGTTGGGGTCTGGAGCTCGTAGTGAACCCATTAGGTGGCGCCATCTTAGATTACGGTATTTGTGTCACTACAGCATCCTCTACTGGCATCGATATGAACTAAGCCAGTTGGTCTATGGACTCAGTGGCGAATACACTTGGTGGTGGTGCTGCCTTACAGTTGACGATTAGAAAATAGAGTCTTTTATATGGATTGTTATTTTGACAATTTAGGAGTTGTTTGGCTATGGACGTAAATGCTCTGTATTGTTTATTAGTGGTTCACATGTCTGTAGGCTGTGCAATGTGTTATTTTTGACCATTTGCAATTAGCAAGAGTGTGTGTAGAGTCTTATAAATGAGTCATGTAAGAGTGGTTTGTAAGTCTGTATGCTGTGGGGCATGTCAGTGCGTGTTTTCTGTGATACATATATGCCATCCCTAAATAAAATGCTCCCAAGTAAATAACGTACATTCCTTCCTCTCTCCATCAGCCTAGTGCGGGCTGAGTCCTTTTACCAGCAGCCCCTAGGAAGAATTTTTGTCGTGGCAGCTTAGGTTAGTGGGGGTGGTTAGCTTGGTTTGCAGCAATTTTGTTAGGTTGGTAGCGAAAGCGCAAGTGACCTTTCTTTAGTGCCAGAATTCAAACTCGGCGCCAGTTCCTAGGAAGAGTTGGCGGTCTGGTCCTTGAAAAGTAGTTGAAACTAGGTAGTTGAAAGTGAAGCGATCCCCTTTTATTAGCTATATGACAATTTAGGAGTTGTTTGACTATCTTGACATAAACGTATTGCATTACTTATGAGTGGTTCGCATGTCTGTAGGTCTTGCAACAGGTTATCTTTGACGGTTTACAATGAGGAAGAGTGTGTTATGTAGGAACAGTTTGCAGGTCTGTATGATGTGGGGCATGTCAGAGCATGTGTTCTGTGATAGAGATAATCCATGCATAAATAAATTGCTCCCAAGTAAATAAAGTACACCCCTTCCTCTCTCCATCAGCCTAGTGCGGGCTGAGTCCTTTTACCAGCAGCCCCTAGGCTGAGGTTGCGCCCTGGAGGCTTCTAGGTTAGTGGTGGTGAGCTTCATTTGCAACAATTTTCTTCTGTTGGTAGCGAAAGCACACGTGACCTTTCTTTACTGCCAGAATTCAAACTTGGCACCGGTTCCTAGGAGGGGAGGTGGCGGTTGGGTGGCTGAGGTTAGTACAAGTGTCCTTTAGTTCCCATAATTTTCTTACGTAGGGTCATGTGACTATTTGTGCAGCATTCTAGGGCGGGGAGGGGGGGGGGGTGCTAGGTCATGACTGAACACCGCGCTGATAGTGGGAAAATGTGGAACTTCTAATTTGATCATTCAATATTGAAATTGTGTTGGAATTATTTAGTTAGGTAATTGATAGGTTAGATGCGCGATGTGAGTATTAGCATATTTACAGAAGACTATGTATGGAGTTGGCAGCCGAGAGTGTGTGACGTAAGCAGTGAGACGCCCGCGGGCCGGTGGTGCGGTGCGTGTGCGGTTACAATGCGCGTGTGAGAGATAGAGCAGGCGGTCTTGTGTCATCAAGCGACTTCACGGTAGCGTCCTCTGATGGTCACAGTATGAACTAAGCCACTTGAGCTCTGGAGCTTGTGGTGGATACATCGGGTGCAGCCATCTTGAGTAACGGTAGCTGATCTCGACCTGATGTCAGGAGAGCGCCCTCTCCTGACGAGAATATGAACTAAGTCAGTTGGAGTACGGAGCTCATGGTGAACACACTTGCATGATAATGGTTAAATAATAATCAAGACAAGTCCATATTTCCTGTCATTATTGTAGGTGTGCTTTATTAACATGTTGCATGATATTGGTTAAATAATAATCAAGTCAAGTCCCTTTTTCCCGCCATTATCATAAGTGTGCCTCATTATCATGTAGGAATTTGAACTTCGCGCGATTTTTATTGGGGACGGGTTTAGGTTAGTGGATGTAGGCCAAGTGTACAATCTTACATCATGTGGTGGATACACTGGGTGCAGCCACCTTGATTGACATCACGGTCGCCATCTTGGATGATGTCACAGTGGTGTTCCCTGGTGGTGATGATATCAACTAAGACAGTTGGGAGCCGGCTGGGGTGGCCGAGCAGTTCTAGGCGCTTCAGTCTGGAACCGCGCGATCGCTACCGTCGCAGGTTCGAATCCTGCCTCGGGCATGGATGTGTGTGATGTCCTTAGGTTAGTTAGGTTTAAGTAGTTCTAAGTTCTAGGGGACTGATGGCCTCAGAAGTTGAGTCCCATAGTGCTCAGACCCATTTGAACCATTTTGAAGCCAGTTTGGCTCTAGAGCTCATGTAGAATACACATGCTTGAAACTGGTTAAATAATAAAGACAAGTACATTTACCCGCCATTTTTCTTGGTGTGATGCATTATCCTGTTGGAATTTGAACTTCCCGCCATTTTTCTGAGTTAGGGGGGCGTGGCACTTACCCTCCAAAATTCAAACTTCCTGCGAAAATCCACCATCTTGGATGACTTCATCGCCCCCATCTTGGAAAATGTCATCGCCACCATCTTGGATAATGGTACTTTGGGGCAGAAATGGTGTTGTTCCAATACTTACATGTACCTCTGCTGTACTGTCCCTGAAAGAAAACGTAAGTAATCACATGATCAAACTCGGGATCTGAAATTTATAAATATCTTCAGACAAGTAAGCACTCACATATTTATTTAAATAAAACTAACTGAACCCAAACACTTACTTATCCTATACATTTTAGCGCTACATCATTTATTATTTTTCTGCCATGCTATTAGGCGATTGAAGAGAAAATGAAAAACGGCAGAAGATGAAATAGTGACAGTTTCTGCATTATCTACACAAGAAAGACTTTGGCACTTCACACTCATCATAGAATAACTGACTGATGGAAAAAAATCACAACACCAAGAAGGTGTTGTGCGACATAAATTAAAGTTGGTAGGCGCGTTGTTACATCAGACAGATGGTGTCGATTCAAATTTTGTAGCAGTCGCAAGAGAGTGGCGCTAGTGGCGCCACCATGAGGATGCAGATCAGGTTAGCTTTAAATGCGTGCTGTAACGGTCGTGAGCGTTAGTTGCTTTTGAGACTGTACGTGGTGAGTTCATGTTACTTTAAGGCGACAAAGACGTCATTGTCAGCGCATTAGCAATTTGAACGAGGTCACGTAATAGGGCTACAAGGAGCTGGATGTTCCTTCTGCGATACTGCAGAGTGACTTGGTAGTCACTTTTTATTTTATGCTTAATCTAACATAACGCAACGCGTTTCGAACATGTTCTGTTCATCTTCACGCCTTTATACATACATACATAGAGAAATGTTCTTTAAAAATAAACAGTCTTAAACTAGAATGAGATTTTCACTCTGCAGCGGAGTGTGCGCTGATATGAAACTTCCTGGCAAATTAAAACTGATAGAGTACTTGCCCGCGAAAGGCAAAGGTCCCGAGTTCGAGTCTCGGCCCGGCACACAGTTTTAATCTGCCAGGAAGTTTCAGTCTTAAACTAGATTAATCTAGAACACTTTGTCCATTGTTTTTTTCTGTAGCTGCTGGTGTGGCATTTGGGGGCAAGGAGAGGGGCAGTGTATGGCTAGAAATCGAAATCAGTGATGTCTTCTTACACCATTGCACATGTCAATCAACAGTTCCGCCATAACACCAGTGGTGCAAGTGAAGCAGCAAGATGATGAAATTGTAAGTGATCAACTATCATATAAAAGCCTTTCACCCTGTTTTCGTAACACATATCTGATGCAAATCTATCTGCATCCTATACAGGCTGTGATGTACATAGACAACCACAAAGAAGAAAACCAGCAGAAGACATCACTGATTTCGATTCCTAGCCATACACTGCCCCCCTCCTTCCCCCCAAATGCCACACCTGCAGCTACAGTGAAAAACTATGGCCAAAGTGTTCTAGATTAATCAAGTTTAAGACTGTTTATTTTTAAGTTACACTTCTCTGTGTATGTATAAACCCCTGAACATGAACAGAACATGTTCGAAACGCGTTGCATTATGTTAAATTAAGCAAAAAATAAAAAGTGACTTGCAGCAGAGACTTGAAATAAATAATTATCCCACACAGCCATTCTGGCTGAAAATAATTAAGATACTAGATTCTGTGAAAGATTTGTATTTCCAATTGTTTCTCACACTTATTCGCTTCCGTAAATTTTCATTGTCTCGTTTAGTTCGTCCTTTTGGAAGCACACTAGATTTAATATTTTGCCGCCCTCGGCAGTGGCACGGTTGGCCCCCCTAAAGCCGGCTCCGGGTGCGCACCCGTGGTTTGTCTGTACACACGGACACACGGACCAGTCAGTGCAATAGGAAATTCCCATCTGAGCTGCAATTATTGATTTCGAAACACAAGTCAAGCAAGCTGCTGAGTAACAGCATTTTGAAGCCTTTTTGCCAGTTCGACGTGTACAGGCGGGCTATTTGACAACATCACTATTACAGCGCCACTCGCGAGTGTCGGTTACGAGAAATCGTGAGCACCTGCTGTCTGCTGTGGCTGGGTGCTTGCCACTCTGTTTGTAAACGAGATATGTGTGTATCTAAGGATATTTAGAAACATTTCATTTCAGAAAAGTCGTCCTGGCACTTGAATTTACATCACACAGTAGCAAATGTCTCTTTTTCGGAAAATCTTTCCGTGCTAGTGACTCTTAGCATTTCATATCCTCTCAACTTCAGCCGGTATCAGTTAGTTTGCTGGTTGAACATCAGAATTCATCTGTTGTGTGTGATTCCCTAATCTAATATAATCAGCAATGTGTGATTTCATTCAGCTACATTTCATTACTCTTGTTTATTTTTCTTTATATTCATCTTATAACCTCTTTTCAAAATAATATCTTCTCCGTTCGATTTTTCTTCCAACTCCTGTCTCGTTTCTAACATAATTACAATGTCGTCGGCAAATCTTAACGTTTTTATTTCTTCTTCTCGAATTGTAATTCCCATTCCGAATTTATCCTCGGTTTCCTCCACAGCTTGCTCAGAAATAGCCTCTATAACGAGGAGAACGCGGCAAGTGACGCCGCTCGACTTCCCAGGAACTTCGCTCAGTGGGAGAGGGGTCGAAATTAGCGAACACGTGTCTCGGTTTACTGAGGAGGTACGCTACGCGCCTTTTACCGTGCTCTGACCTTCGCAGCAGTGGTGCCCCCGTGGTTAGCACCGTGGCTTCTTAATTTTGCGCCCCGTGTTCGAAACCCGATTACACTTCTTTTTTTTAACAATTATATTGACCAACTACGATCACGTTAACAACTTCAGTTCCTCTTCTTCCTTTGTTGTTGTTTCCTATTTTTCCAGTATTCCCTTTCTCCCCATGAAGTCTCTTCCTTTCTTCTGTCCATGCTGTTCCCGATTTTTTATTTCTTCTGCTTTGAAAGTCTCCCAAATTTAGTATTTTATTTTTAAAACGTTTCTTCTGCTATTTCTGATTCTTTGAAGTTGTTTCTTTCTAGATCTTTCCTTACTTCTGTAATCCATGCTATTTTCGATTTCTTCTTCCAGAAATAGAGCAGGTATTGTAAGTCTATTTCAATCCATTCGGTAGAGGTGTCCGAAAAAGGTTAATCTTCGTTTGGCCACTACTTCACATGTTTTCTTTATATTTTTGTAGATCTCCTCATTACTTCTTATTTTCCAACCATCTGCAGTTTTCATTGCACCCATTAGTTTTCTAATAATCCTTCTTTCCAGTACCTTTAGTTTGTCCATCTTACAGTTTATCTTTAGGCATTCAGATCCATATAAATATTCTGGTCGTACCACTGTAGTGTAGTGTTTTAGTTTCGTTTTTCTAGATATACATTTGTTGTCAATATTTTTGGTCAAACCATATGCTCTTTGCACTTTGTGAATTCTTACATCTACTGCAGATTTTTCTAGTCCATTCTGTTGTATAGTTTCTCCAAGATATTTAAATTTATTTACTCGCTCTATTTTACCTATTTCTGTTTCTATGATTCTTGGCGTATTTTTTATATTTGTCCTCAATTTTGTTTTTTCAGCTGAAATTTTGAGACCAGTTCTGTTTGCTATTTTGCCAGGAGGTTTATCTGAATAACTGCTTTTGTCAGGTTTTACTGTTTTTATTTATTTTATTTTTATTGTTTTCATTTATCTGCCCATGTTCGTAGAAGGTTTCTACAGGAATGTTTCTTATCAAATTAGTGGATACAAGGACGTTATTTTAATTGTAAAGGTACAACTGGATTTCAGAATGAGAGCCGCGCATTTATTATACGTGTACGTATGGCGCCAGTGGCCTCGTCGCAGTGGCAACGCCAGCCCCCGTCAGACCACCCGAGTTAAGAGTTCTCGGGCTCGGCTAGCACTTGCACGGGTCACCGTCCGGGTGTGCCGATTGCTGTCGGCAAGCGCGGCGCACTCAGCCAGCCCTTGTGAGGCCAACTGAGGAGCTACTCGACTGAGCAGTAGCAACACTGGTCACGAGAACTGACCACACGCTCTTCCGTATCCGCATCCGGTGATGCCCCAGGGCTGAAGATGACACGGCGCCCGGTCGGTACCGTTGGCTACTCGAGACCTGTTCAGGCGGTGTTTGTTTGTTTGTTTGTATGGTATGTTACAATTGAATTGAATGAAATTTTATTGTCGTTTAGCTCTTACAGCAATGACAAAGTCAAGTTACATATATACAAGTTATACAGTATATGTACATGGGTTGAAGATCAATATGTCACTATTGGTTTTCCATAGAATACAATATTTAAAATCAAATAATATGAAAACATTGCATCATAAATTACTGATTTAAATAATTTATGCTGTACTCTCCAAACTGGTACCACTATGATATTTTACAGTCATAAAACTCCTGAAGTGAGTAGTATGGATTTCCAGCTAACCAACTGAGTAATTTCTCTTTATATAAATCAAATGGAACTTCCACCTATTCTAGTGGAAGTTTGTTAAACATCTTCATACCCACCACTTCGTAGCTATTCAGTGACTTGGATAATCTGTAGTAAGGTATGTCAAGATGGCTATTATTTCCGGTTCCATGAGACTTTACATCTCTTCTACACTGTTATTCTCATAAGTTGCTCTTTATATGCAGTAGGGCAGTGTAAATATACATGTTTATAACAGTTAATATTTTTAAGTTGATAAAGAGTGATTTGTAGTGGGCCTGTTTTTCACTGTCTATGATAATTAGAACTACTTTCTTCTGAAGTACCAAAATGTCCTGAACCTGTGAGCTATTGCCTCATATTAAAAGCCCACAAGATATAATGCTTTCAAGAAAAGCAAAGTAGGCCGATCTTACATAGGCCGCAGGTACATGGTTTTTTAAATTCCTTAATAAATACACCACTCTAGGCAGCTGTACTAATGTATTTAATATGTGGCTCCCAAGTCAATTTACTATCTATACCTAAGAACTTAACACTATCCATGAAGTCTGCTACTGGCAGATCTCTTAAACTAAATACAATCTTTTGAGTTTTACTCTCATTAAGCAGGAACCCATTAGCTCGAAACCAGAGTGATGCTTGTGATATTGTGTCATTTGCCACAGTTCGGAGCATATCTATGCCTGAGCTGATATTAAAAAAAATGGTATCATCTGCATAGAGAATGGAGTGAGTATTTATGTAAGATGCTAGATCGTTTGTCATTAGTATAAATAGCAGAGGTCCTAATACTGAGCCTTGTGGCACACCACACTTAACTTCAGCTAGCTGTGATCTCTGTTTACCAATACAAACAATTTGTTTACGGTTGCTCAGGAAAGATTCGAAAATGTTGTCAACTTCACTGTTTGTGATTCCATAATAAGCTAGCTTGTTGAGGAGTGAAATATGCTCCACACAATCGAAGGCTGTGTTAAGGACACAAAAGGTAGCCTGAGCAAAATTTTTTCCTTCATAAGCATTAAGCACTTTTTTAATCAGGGAGTCAATGGCATGGACTGTGGATTTGCCCTTCCTAAAGCCAAATTGTACCACAGTAATAATCTTTTTACATGTAAAATAATCACACAACTGGGTGTTGATGATGGATTCCAAAACTTAAGATCAAATAGGTGTCAGAGATATTGGGCGATAGCTAGGTGGGCAATTTTTGTCTCCTTTCTTGTAAATGGGCACTACCCTGGATAATTTTAATACACCTGGGAATACTCCTTCAATTAGACATCTGTTTATACATTTAATAAGAGGATATACTGTGTGCCCAATTATCTTTTTTAACGTATTACAAGAAATACCATATATAACTTCACTATCGGAGGGCCTAAAATTATTTACAATAGTTACAATTTACATCTGGTGTGACCACTGTTAAAAGGAATTTATCTTTCAGGGTGTAGTCTACATTATGGCATTTAATGAGATCAGCTACAGTTTCTTGCGGCCTCCCAATGCTTTCCCTAGTTTGGTTAACAGATTTTATACAGTAGTTATTAAATTCATCTGCTGAAATTTCTACCTCAGCTTTCTGCTTGCTTTTGGCCACGTAATTTATTATAGTCCATGCTTTTTTGCATTTATTTTTTGATGACTCAATGCTGACTAGGTTATGGTGTTTTTTGGCCTCATTTAAAGCATACTAACATTCCTTTCGTGCTCTTGAGTACCTTTGTTTAGCCATATCAGTTTTCTGAAGTCCGTAAGAATCTCCATACAAAAACAACCTCCTTTTCATATTGGCTAGTTGTGTGGTATACCATGGATTCTTATCCCTATGTCTATTACTGTTACTTTTAGGATTAACTTTGCATTTGTGTTGAGGACAGTTGGTCTTGAATATATTTAAGAAAGAATCATAAGATCTATCGAACAATGTATTGGCAGAGCCCTGGGTATTATTGTTAAACATATTTGACCAGTCATAATTACTGAGTGAGACCATGAAATTAGACAAATTTTCTTGCGTTATTGGTCTTGTGATGACTATTTTAGGCTCTTTAAACTCCTTATAGTCCATATTAGGCCTCTCTGCACCTATTTTTACCCAAACTGAGTCATGGTTCGGGAAATCGAAGACAGCTACATCCGAAGACAGTAACTCTCTATTGACATTTGTTAGTTTGCAGTTCCTAAAAATGAAGTTGAATTGTCGTAATAGGTTTTTAAATTCAGTTACGGTGTGCACGTCTTTGTTTACATCAAATTAGGCATTGATGTGACCACCAATCACTATACTATATTTCTTTCACTGAGGACTAAGAAAGAAATTTAGTAGAGTCTCAAGTTTTTCTAAAAATATTAGTGGACTTTCGTCTGGTGATCTATAAAGAGATACAACAGCAATTTTTAGATGATCCAGATATACACCTGTGGCTTCAAAATGTGTCTCACTGCACAGAAATCCTAGATCTAGTTTATTACTACAATTTATTAATTCTCTCTTAACGTAAATTGATACACCTCCATGAATATGCTGGTCTCTGCTAAAGCTGTTTGCTAAGTGGAAATCATCTAGTACATGAAAAGATATTTCATTTCCTTTACACCAGTGCTCACTTAAGCAGAGTGCATCAAATAAGTTCTCATTTGCAAATTCGTTTAAAATTACGTGTTTTCCACTTATACTTTCAATATTGAGATAACCTATCTTGAGAGACAAAGTTGGTAAGTAATTTTTTTTATGAGGGCAGTCGTCATTACTGCTATATTTCTCTTTAATGTTACCGACATTTATTATATTAATCTTTAATCTGGTCGTCCAGTGTGAATGTGGGCAAACCTGTTAGTCTCGGCCCTTCTTTGCTACCTCTAAAAAAGGGTTTTCCGAAATCTAAGTGATATTAACTCAGAGCTATCGATTTTTGCTATGTCTAACTCATTGGCTACTTTCATAATTTCATTACATACTACTTTCCAAGTTGATTCAGATGGAGACCATGAGCAGTGTGGAGTCTTGTACCTGAGTTAGTTATGTTTACAAAACAGACATTTTTAAAGTATTTACAAATTTTCTTCATTTCTTCATTTACACTTCTCACTTCAACATTCACAGAAGACCAGGATGAAAGATCATGCCGACATGGTGTTGAAAAGATGAGGATTTTCGTATTTTGTAGTTCCTGCAGTTTCTTCTTAAATGATAAGTAGAAGTCTTTTCCTTCATTTCTCGCTACGTCATTTGATGAAGAACCTGCTACGACATCTTTAAATTTTGCACTAGGTTTTATTGTGGCTGAGATATGGTTGCCTGAATTGTTCTCATCTATATCCTTTAATTTCCGTCCTTGATTGTCTACATATAAATGTATTTTCACAGGCCATATTTTGATATTTTACTTCTCATATTCTTGTATTTTATTCCTACGTTTATTCTTTAGGAAGATTTGGTGCATTCCCTCGCTGATACCGATCGAACAAACGTTCAGACCACAGATGTTCAGAACACAACGAACATCGCGCGAAGGCCGGTTTGCCACAGTGACATTTCTTCGTGTGAATCTCACCCGGGATGAAAATTCATTAACACCGGTGAAGATTCCGCGCGTTAGCAATAATATCGCTGCGAACTGCGCATAACGGATCACTTTTCCAAAAAATGGCGCTTGCAACAGCCTATGACTCGAGAGACACTAGAGGAATTTCACCGAAAACAATTTTAAATAATTTCTCATTTTTTAAAATTTATTCGTGTGACATACAATTAATAAACGAATAAGGACAACGTTATATTAATATAGGCTGGAAAACTTTCGTGTAGTAATCTTCACTGAGATCGGTATATAAATGAAAGACTAAGATAAAAGTAGCAATCGGGTTTCGAACAGGAGGCGCAAAATTAAAAAAAGAAAAAAAAAAGAAAAAGAAACGCCGGACGCTAACCACTGTGGCACCGGCACCAGTTCGTCTGCGTGCAACGACCGGTGAAAGGCACACAGAGTACCCCGAAAACTCTGACCGCCCTCTTTTCAGAAACTTTAGAGTATCTACGGATAAGCCGGGACAGATGTTCGATTATTTTGATCCCCCCTTCCACAGAGCGAACTTTCTGGGAAATCGGGTTACGTCGTCACATGCCTTGTTCTCCTAGTAAGTCTAGAAATGCTGTAAATGTAGGCTTCAGTATTTCAGATTTATCTTCAAAGAAAACCTGTATGATCAGTATTGTTCCAAGCCGTCCTACGATTCTCCAAAGCCAAACCGATCCTCCCTGATGCCGTCCTTTTATCTTATTTATTGTGTAGCTACCAGCTGCGGTGCTTCAATGCGCCATTTTAAGGCCTTAGTTGATGCTGAAGATGTTATCCCGATCCATATATACGATGCATCAGTGGGCAACATAACTGGTTAACGTAGACTACCTGTAGCTGTGATGTTGTCTCTCAACTCGTGACAGTAGTGGTTGGAGAGACAACATCACAGCTACAGGTAGTCTACGTTAACCAGTTATGTTGGCAACTGATGCATCGTATGCATGGCTCGTGCCGCGCATTCAGCATCAACTAAGGCCTGAAGATGGCTCACTGAAGAGCCGAAACTGGTAGCTAAACTACAAATAAGATCATAAGGACGGCTGTAGGTGTTTCATTTTCTTAGAACGGTGAATGGCCGTGTTCCCCAGACATCCAGTCGAAAGGATGGACATACAAAAAATTCCCTGATGTTGGTCGCTTCTGTAACTAATTTGTGTCACTATTTTACAACTCCGACTTATTAAACTGATAGTTCGGTAATATTCACACCTGTCAGCTCCTGTGTTAATTGGAAATGGAATTATTACGTTTTTCTTGAAGTTTGAGGACATTTCACGTGTCTCGTATATCTTGCAAACTACGTTTTGTCATGGATGGCTCTCCCAAGGATAACAATAATTCTGAGAGAATGGCGTCTACCACAGGGGATTTGCTTCACATTAGACCCTTCAGTTCTCTGTCGAATTCTCCTCGTAGTATCATATCTCCCGTCTCATATTCATCTATTTCCTCTTTCCATGTCTTCAAGATTCGTTCTTTCTATAGTCCTTTTATACATTCTTGCCACCTTTCAGCTTTCCCTTCTTTGCTCAGCACTGGCTTGCCATCGGATCCCTCGATGTTTGTGGAGCTGCTGTTTCTTCCTCCAAAGGTCTCTCTTAATTTTCCTATTCCCTGCATCTATCTTTCCCAAAGTCACACACGATTCTACACTTTTGAGTTTCTCCTCTAACCACTCGTGCTTAACCATTTTGCACTTTCTGTCGGTCTCATTTTTTACACATCTATATTCCCTTTCGCACGACTCCGTTGCTGCATTTTTATATTTTCTCCGATCATCTGTTATATTCAATATCTTCTGTTATCCAAGAATATCTACTGTGCTTTGCCTTTTTCCCTATTTGACCCCTTCTTCTCTTCACTATATCATCTCAAAACGTACCCATCATCTTCTATATATATTGAAAGGGTACAGTACCGCCCGGCATTGGAAATAGGTACAACATTCTTCGTTATTCTTGTCAGAACAACATATTTTTTATAATAATAATTCAATTTCACTAAATACACCGAAGCCGGCTACCAGTGTAGGAAAGGAGGACTATTTATTTATTTAATTGATCACATGTCTACTCCCATAAAAGAAATCTCTACATCCAGTTGGTGAGATCTGTGAAATGAATGTGTGTATGGTCGTCTGCTAACCACAGATAGTGAATGTGCAATATATGATCATCTTTGAGACGGTCCTTTGGTCACCTTTGGTGGAACAAAAGAGATGAAATTTACCTGAGCTTTGAGCGCCTGAAATGTGGCTGACCAATACGGTAGCATGGTGCTTTCCCACCTCAGTGGAGGTGCGAGATTACCTGAAGAAAGGCCATGTTTCAGCACTCTGGCGCTGGATCTTGTGTTGGTAAGACCTTTCTTAGGTGTGCTCCGTAAAGACAAAAGAGTGGAGAGAATGGTATGCAAGTGAAATACTTAAGAGTAGTTTGGAATAATTGTTTCTCTATTTAAGAACTTTTGGGGGCAGAATTAAATGACAGGCAGGTAATATTAAGGGGATCGTAGTAATCTTCAGAAGTGACCAACGGTTACAATGAAACCACGTGTAGCAATAAGTTGAAATACTTGTGAGTGCTAGTACTAAGTTGAAATACTTCCGAGTGCTAAAGTTCAGCTGAATTACTGGCGTGTGTACTATAAGTTGGAAATATTTAAGAAATGGCGTGCCGGCCGGAGTGGCCGTGCGGTTCTAGGCGCTACAGTCTGGAGCCGCTACGGTCGCAGGTTCGAATCCTGCCTCGATCATGGATGTGTGTGATGTTCTTAGGTTAGTTAGGTTTAATTAGTTCTAAGTTCTAGGCAACTGATGACGTCAGAAGTTAAGTGGCATAGTGCTCACAGCCATTTGAACCATTTTGAAATGGCGTGTGCGAGACTTGAAATTAGAGACGAGCACTTCCACGTGGTGAGTACTGTGTGAGTCTCAATTTGTGTATGAGACAAAGGATAAAGAGAAGTACTCGTCCAAGGTATCAGTTGAGGACTCGCGTGTGTGACGAATATGATCTTAATATTACTTTGCGTGTTATGTTTCCGTGTGACGCTAGATTCAAACTCTGACAATCTGAGAGAGAAGCAAGGTGAGTCAGCCGTCCATCCAGCAACGCCACTTGGCTTCCATTGCACATAAAGACGTGCATATATCCTCCAGGGTTCGTAGTAGGAAAGAAAAGTTACGAAGTGGGGCAGTGTCATGTGAAACTGGGATGATACTAATTGAAGTGGGAAAAATGGTTCAAATGGCTCTGAGCACTATGGGACTTAACTTCTGAGGTCATCAGTCCCCTAGAACTTAGAACTACTTAAACCTAACTAATCTAAGGACACCACACACATCCATGCCCGAGGCAGGATTCGAACCTGCGACCGCAGCAGTGGGAAAGCTGAAAGTGAAGTGATTCTAACGTTGTGACTATTCTTTGTGATGTATTCTATGTTGCCAGTGTGATGTATTTCATGTAATTTAAGTATGTGTGGTTTGCATGGGAGAGTAGCAAGATAGGTTCAGAGGCAGTGGGTTATGCATGTTCCTTTTTGTACCGCTCTGTCTGGAGTAAATTTTCGTGATGATGGGTGTGAGAGTCGAAGTGTGAGGTATAGAAAAAGTTCCACCATCCTATCCAGAAAGTGCACTGTAGCGTTAGATAATTACGAGACCATAAGATAGAGAATCACCAATGTAAAGCCATGCCCACTGGGCGGAGTTTCTCATGTGTAATTGTTGTATGAAATGTAATGGTGTGTTTAGTTTATCTTTGAATCATAATAGAATTTTTCGGAATAAAAAAGATAATGAAAAGAAAAAGATTGGTGGCCTTGTTCTTCGAATAGTGTGTAGTAATGATATCCAGAATTTATAATTTGTGCGCCATTCATATTCAGTGCGATGGACACGTGTTGAACAAAGCCGTTGGGTAAAAAAGAAAATGTGGTATTGGCAGAGCGTAGTGAGCAATTAGAGTTGTGCAAATTCCTAACAGTCAGATGTGCGTTATCCGTTTCCGTTGCGTAATATTCAAACAGAAGAGTAATTTGTAGCTTAATTGTGGGTACTAGAGCTCATAATCAGTCATTGACGGTTTGCGAGAAATAAGAATAAATCCATTCGCTTGGCAGACCACTCATCTTGCAGGCCTGACTGCTTGATCCCACAGTATGAGCAAGGCCTGTGGGTGCCTCTCAATATATTTGCATATCTCACGCAACTATTGCCTAGTTTTTCCTTTGAAATTATGAACAACCTGCTATTGCTTGACATTTTTCAGGTCCCATTGCCTTAATTTTGTACCTCTTTGCTATTACTCCACCTTTAATCTGCATTTGATAACTAATAAATTATGTTGGCATGCGCGCTCCTGCAAAGATTTGAGCATTAAAATTTGGTTTCTGTGTCTCTGTCTTACCATTATAAAATTTCCCTGTATAATTCTGGTGTCTCCAGGTCTCTTCCAATTATGTAATTTTGTGCATCCTTAGTCTGCCGGTAGCGTCTTTGATTAGTACTCAAAACGTCCTCGGCCCCGGGTTCGAACTCCACCACAGCCAAAATTTTGAATAAAAAATACTTCCGGCATGATAAGTCACCCCCATTCTGCCAACGGCCTTGTCAAAGAGTGCGGAGAAGCGAACAGAGGTTCAGGGCGCTCACTTGCCCTTGGGGTGGGAAACTGCTCCTAATGGCGGAAGGATCAGCAATGATCAACGGTACGAGGAGGCAGAAGGCAATGGAAAACACTGTATTAAATAAATATAACGTGTATCCACAAGACATGAGGCTTGTAAATGAAAAGTGCCGTGATGATCTCGCCATTGGCAAAATATTCTGGAATAGTCCCCCATTCGAATCTCTGGGAGAGGACTGCCAAGGGTGAGGTGAGCATGAGAAAAAGATTGAATAACCAACGAAAGGATAAAGTTCTGTGAGTCGGGGCGTGGAATATCAGAAGTCTGGATGTCGTAGGGAAGTCAGCAAACCTGAAAACGGAAATGCTAAGGCATAGTCTAGATATAGTAGGGATCAGTGAAGTGAAATGGGAAGAAGACAAGGATTTCTGGTCAGATGAGTACAGGGTAATATCAACAGCGGCAGAAAATGGTATAACGGGAGTAGGATTCGTTGTGAGTAGGAAGGTAGGGCAGAGAATGAGTTACTGTGAGCAGTTTTGTAATAGGGTCGTTCTCATCAGAATCGACAGCAACCCATACGGACAACGATAGTTCAGGTATAGATGCCGATGTCGTAAGCTGAAGATGAAGAGAGAGAGAGAAAGTGTATGAGAATGGGTAAATCAGTACGTAAAGGGAGATGAAAAAGTAATAGTCGTGGGGTATTGGAATGCGGTTGTAGGGGAAGGAGAAGAAGAAAGGGCTACGGAAGATTATGGGCTTGGCACTAGGAATGAGAGACTAGAAAGATTGAGTTTTGCAATAAATTTCGGTTAATAATAGCCTATACTATATTCAGGAATCACAAGAGGAGACGGTATACACGAAATAAAGTTTGGGAGATACAGGACGCTTTCACTTAGATTCCATCATGGTTAGACAGAGATTCCGAAGTCGGATATCGGATTGCAAGGCGTACCCAGGAGCAGATATAGTGTAGTAGTGATGAAGAGTAGACTGAAGTTTAAAGAGACCAGTCGGGAAGAATCAATGCACAAAGAAGTGGAATACGGAAGTACTACGGAATGAAAAGGTATGCTTGAAGTTCTGTAAGGCTATAGACACGACAATGAGGACTAGCTACGTAGACAGTTAAGTAGAAGAGGAATGGACATCTCTAATAAGGGCACTCACAGAATTTTTAAAGAAAAACATAGGTACAAAGAGGTTAACTGCAGTGAAACCATGGGTGACAGAAGGAATACTTCAGTTGATCAATGAAAGAAGGAAGTACAAAAAGGTTCAAGGAAATTCAGGAATACAGAAATACAGGTTACTTAAAAAAGTAATAAATAGGAATTACAAGGAAGCTAAGGTGAAATCACTGCATGAAAAATGTGAAGAAAACGAAACGACTGTCGGAAGGGCTGACTCAGAAAATGTCAAAACAACCTTCGCTTGGGTATAGTATCCTCCTACTTCTGGTCAGTTGCAAATAAAATTGTCAACAACCTTACAGGGAGCGTTGGTCAAAAACAATGTGCGGACATCTTTCAGTCTCCGATCTTATCCTGTAAATGCAAGGCTAGTCTGTGACTCCCATCCAGATAGGGAGAGATAGCTAATCGTAATCGTAAATTCTGCACTCCCATCGAACTGCTAGAAATACGTATACAACTTCACTGCACCGGTATAGGATGGTCTACTTTATATATATATGTATATACACTACTGGCCATTAAAATTGCTACACCACGAAGATGACGTGCTACAGACGTGAAATTTAACCGACAGGAAGAAGATGCTGTGATATGCAAATGATTAGCTTTTCAGAGCATTCACACAATATTGGCACCGGTGGCGACACCTACAACGTGCTGACATGAGGAAAGTTTCCAACCGATTTCTCATACACAAACAGCAATTGACCGGCGTTGCCTGGAGAAACGTTGTTGTGATGCCTCGTGTAAAGAGGAGAAATGCGTACCATCACGTTTCCGACTTTGATAAAAGTCGGATTGTAGCATATCGCGATTGCGGTTTATCGTATCGCGACATTGATGCTCGCGTTGGTCAAGATCCAATAACTGTTAGCAGAATATGTAATTCATGGGTTCAGGAGGGTAATACGGAACGCCGTGGTGGATCTCAACTGCCTCGTGTCACTAGCAGTCGAGATGACAGGCATCTTATCCGCATGGCTGTAACGGATCGTGCAGCCACGTCTCGATCCCTGAGTCAACAGATGGGGACGTTGGGAAGACAACAACCATCTGCACGAACAGTTCGGCGACGTTTGCAGCAGCATGGATTATCAGCTCGGAGACCATGGCTGCGGTTACCTTAGACGCTGCATCACAGACAGGAGCGCCTGCGATGGTGTACTCAACGACGAACCTGGGTGCACGAATGGCAAAACGTCATTTTTTCGGATGAATCCAGGTTCTGTTTACAGCATCATGATGGTCGCATCCGTGTTTGGCGCCGTCACGGTGAACACTTATTGGAAGCGTGTATTCGTCATCACCATACTGGCGTGTCACCCGGCGTGATGGTATGGGGTGCCATTGGTTACACATCTCGGTCACCTCTTGTTCGCACTGACGGCACTTTGAACAGTGGAGGTTACGTTTCAGATGTGTTATGACCCGTGGCTCTATCGTTCATTCGATCCCTGGGAAACCCTTCATTTCAGCAGGATAATGCACGACCGCATGTTGCAGGTCCTGTACGGGCCTTTCTGGATACAGAAAATGTTCGACTGCTGCCCTGGCCAGAACGTTCTCCAGATCTCTCACCAATTGAAAACGTCTGGTCAATGGTGGCCGAGCAACTGGCTCGTCACAATACGACAGTCACTGCTCTTGATGAGCTGTGGTATCGTTTTGAAGCGGCATGGGCAGCTGTACCTGTACACGCCATCCCAGATCTGTTTGGCCCAATGCTCAGGTGTATCAAGGCCGTTATTACGGCCAGAGGTGGTTGCTCTGGGTGCTGATTTCTCTGGATCTATGCATCCAAATTGCGTGAAAATGTAATCACATGTCAGTTCTACTATAATATATTCTTCCAATGAATACCCGTTTATCATCTGCATTTCTTCTTGATGCAGCATTTTTAATGTCCTGTAGTGAATATACTGGTACACTTTGGTGTATATGTCCAAGAGTTACCCATGAACTGATGTACTGCACAGTTATGTAACTACATCTGCAATCCAGTATATGGTACTTGCAAAGAAGTGGAGGATTTGTTTAGTGATGATACAGAAACTGGGAAGCATGCTGCTGTGTCATTAGTTGGCGCTGATATTACGGAAAAACTGGTAAAGTTGCTAAAACTGATCGCACTGTCAAGTGTAGTGCTTATTGCAGCACATCGTCCCATATCGGCCGTATCTTTACCTTACGATCTGCCCACTGGTATGCCGTTGATTAGCACATATCGATTGACTGACACCACTTGTTTGAGATGGAGAGTCTCTCTCGGCGAGTACAACACCTTCCGGGGACAGCCAGCACCGTAACACTGACTGGGTACATGGGTTTGATATGACTACTGCCCCATCATTGTGGAAGATGGCATTAAATGTGGAGTTCATCATCTTCGGACAATTGTTTCGAAACGTTCCACAATGCCACAAACTCTTCCAGTTTCCATATGTTGTGACGTCTTCCACATTTCTGTCAGTAAGAAACACCATCTCTTTCTTCTCTTTCAACCATACCATGCGTTATGGGAGCATAGTTTACATCAATCGCGCTGTGCCCAGCTTTCTGTGATGGGCAATCGGTCGAAACGAATTAGTGTCGGTTAGGGAGCTGACACAGACACGAAGTCGTGGTGGAAAAACAATGTATGGTCATGTACACAGGTGAAGTCATACAGTGCTTCTGTGTGTTATAACAAAATACAATGTATCAAACCGCTTATGAAAGAACAACTCAGGAACCCTCTCCTTACGATTGATAGTCGATATGGTCTTCCTCCAGCAGAGACGACAAAACTTTACACAGGTCTGTGGAAACAACTTCTATCACTAGTCACCTGTTCCAGTGGACCAATTAATGTATATTTAATAGGCTCACCACTTATGGTCGACGTAAATACAGCGAAGATTAAATAGTTCACGGTTTTACTCTGTTGGATGTTAGAAAAATAACCAGGAGAGAGAGAGAGAGAGAGAGAGAGAGAGAGAGAGAGAGAGGGAGAGATAGACGGTGAGACTGTGCTGTCGACGAAAACTTGGACAACATTACACTGTCATATCTTGCGTAGTAACCATAGAAACAAGATGAAGGAGATTTGGACAGGCAGAGAGTGATATTTATAGACCATCATTCGATAGTGATGAAATGTAGGTGTTCTGCTTCTGAATTCCTTTGTACAGCCTGTGTATGCTCTGTATTTGCACAGTTTGTGTATACTCCGCACGTTTGTAAATTTATTCCTGTATGTGCTATTTTTGTCGTTTTGATAGCTCTCTGTCTGTCAGCCTTCTAACTAATGTAACAGTGTTGTCGGAAGGAGACTGTATTTCGAGAGAAGTAGTAAGGGTCTGTGACTTGGGAGCGGACATCTCTTACTCGTCGAAATCAGCTGGATTCAAATGCTATACATTGAAGAGTGGAAGATTCGTGAGAATACAGTAGGTAAGTGATACTCTGACGAAAGTGGAGTTAAGAGGCGAGCTCTATATAATTTCTTCTATGTACTGTGGACAAAATATTACAACCTCTCACATTCATCTCACGAAGGGACTGCAATTAGAAAATTAGGAGATCATACGAAGATTCTTGCCAAGAGACTATCAACAATACAAGTTCAGTCTTTTGTTTTCTCGACAAATAAGAGACAACGTTCTTCTTTGTATTTTGTGCGCCTATAAATGGATGGACTAACATCTTAATAGGTATACTAAATGCACGTCTAATGCTTACTTCGCAGTCCGGCTTAGGGCGTGTGGCGGCCTCTCGGACACCGATCAGCGCGTGCGCACTCTATGCCCCGGACAGGAAGGACAGATTATTCCCAGGGGTCATAAACCACTTAGCACAACCATAGGTTAAGTTCATAAATCAATCAAGTCTGCCCCTGAATAAATGCTTGCTTCCGATATATGCAATCCACTATGTGGGGTGATATGAACATCACGATATTACTAAAGTAGTGGATATAGATTTTGAGAGAAACAAAAATGTCGATATTTCGACGAAATGTTCTGGGTGAGTTTCTCTTAGTATTAAAAAAAGCCTTAACAGTGTTAATTCTATTCGCCAGAACTTGTAAGCGCGGAATTAAATTTTCAACTAGCAATCGAAAAAATCGCGGGATGAGTTGTACAGAATTTATATTTGGTGAGATGAATGGCAGCTATCTCTAAATGCAGAAAAATATTAGCTAAAGCAGATGAGTAGGAGTAACAGTTTCGTAATGTTCGAACAGTGTTAGTGGCGTGGTGCTCGACACAGCCAGGTCGTTAAAATATCTGGACGTAACGTCGCAAGGCGGGACGAACCGAAGCGAGCTCGCGAGGACGGTAGTGGAGAAGGCAGATGGTCGACTGCGATTTATTAGGAGAACTATAGGAAACTGTGGATCTTCCGTATAGCAGGCCGCATGTAGAGCACTAGTGCAACTTTCTTGAGTACTATTCGAGTGTTTGGGATCCCCACCAGGTCATATGAAAGGAAGACATTGATGCAATTCAAAGGTATGCTGCCAGATTTCTTGCTGGTATGTTTGGTCAACACGCAAGTACTATGGAGGTGCTTCGTAAACTCACATGTGAGTCCCTGGAGGGAAGCCTACGGTCTTCTCACGAAGCTCTGCTGCGAAAATTTTGGGAGCCGGCATTTGAAGCTGACTGCAGAACGATTCTGCTGACGCCAACGTACGCGTAAGGACCGTGAAGATGAGATGAGAGAATTCAAAGCTCAAACGGACAGTCGTTTTTTCCTCGCTCTGTTTTCTTGTGGAAAGGAAGTGACTTGTGGTGGTACAGGGGACCCTCCGCTTGAGGAGTGCTGCGTAGATGCAGAGGAAAAGTCAAGCTGACTCGAGATTCGAATCACCCCGGCCGGCACCTGATCGTCAGAAATAGGCAGCGCACCCGTGTTGTCGGCACACTGTTTCTTGATTTAATCAAATAGCTAGGAGCTTGGCAATTTTATTTGTCTGAACACTAAGTAAATATTATACATCATTAAGGACGAACCCAACGAGGCGCAGGAGTGGAAAGAACAAATCTTTGCAAACCCAAAACCCATTTGTCTCAGGCGCATGCATCGAATCAGTAATTTTGAAATAAATGAAGCTGTTATCAGTGACTAAACACAAATGACGTTTGCGTGGGCCACAGGTCATTCTATTCATCTCTGCATTCCGTTCTTTTATCGAACACATATTTCCTGATGCGCAGTGATACTGAACGTGTAGGAATGACACAGTGGGGTTGGACAATAATACTGAGAACATAAATTTTTGTAAGTACATTACACTGCCCGGAAATATTGTGCTGTCTATGGGCAGTATTGACAATATCCTAGACAGTCTCTCACGTGCTGCGAAGAACAAGGAGGTTAAATTAGGTTTATCGTTGTTGTCGAGTGGCAAATGAGTTCAAAACAAACCGAAACAGCACTATTAGTAGAGTGTACTGAAATATACAGAGTGGTCCATTCACAGTGACCGGGCCAAATATCTCACGAAATAAGCATCAAACGAAAAAACTACAAAGAACGAAACTCGTCTAGCTTGAAGGGGGAAACCAGATGGCGCAATGGTTGGCTCGCTAGATGGCGCTGCCATAGGTCAAACGGATATCAACTACGTTTTTTTAAAATGGGAACCCCCATTTTTATTACATATTCGTGTAGTATGTAAAGAAATATGAATGTCTTAGTTCGACCACTTTTTTCGCTTTGTGATAGATGGCGCTGTAATAGTCACAAACCTATAAGTACGTGGTATCACGTAACATTCCGCCAATGCGGACGGTAGTTGCTTCGTGTTGATGTATGGCTATTGTGATCAAAATGCCCAACGGGCGTGTGCTATGTATGCTGCTCGGTATCCTGTATGACAACATCCAATGTCCGGACCGTTCGCCGGATATAGTTACGTTATTTAAGGAAACAGGCCGCGTTCAGCCACATGTGAAACGTCAACCACGACCTGCAACAAATGATGAAGCCCAAGTAGGTGTTTTAGCTGCTGTCGCGGCTAATCCGCACATTAGTACATCTACATCTACATCTACATTGATACTCCGCAAGCCACCCAACGGTGTGTGGCGGAGGGCACTTTACGTGCCACAGTCATTACCTCCCTTTCCTGTTCCAGTCGCGTATGGTTCGCGGGAAGAACGACTGTCTGAAAGCCTCCGTGCGCGCTCTAATCTCTCTAATTTTACATTCGTGATCTCCTCGGGAGGTATAAGTAGGGGGAAGCAATATATTCGATACCTCATCCAGAAACGCACCCTCTCGAAACCTGGCGAGCAAGCTACACCGCGATGCAGAGCGCCTCTCTTGCAGAGTCTGCCACTTGAGTTTGTTAAACATCTCCGTAACGCTATCACGGTTACCAAATAACCCTGTGACGAAACGCGCCGCTCTTCTTTGGATCTTCTCTATCTCCTCCGCAAGACCGATCTGGTACGGATCCCACACTGATGAGCAATACTCAAGTATAGGTCGAACGAGTGTTTTGTAAGCCACCTCCTTTGTTGATGGACTACATTTTCTAAGCACTCTCCCAATGAATCTCAACCTGGTACCCGCCTTACCAACAGTTAATTTTATATGATCATTCCACTTCAAATCGTTCCGCACGCATACTCCCAGATATTTTACAGAAGTAACTGCTACCAGTGTTTGTTCCGCTATCATATAATCATACAATAAAGGGTCCTTCTTCCTATGTATTCGCAATACATTACATTTGTCTATGTTAAGGGTCAGTTGCCACTCCCTGCGCCAAGTGCCTATCCGCTGGAGATCTTCCTGCATTTCGCTACAATTTTCTAATGCTGCAACTTCTCTGTATACTACAGCATCATCCGCGAAAAGCCGCATGGAACTTCCGACACTATCTACTAGGTCATTTATATATATTGTGAAAAGCAATGGTCCCATAACACTGCCCCGTGGCACGCCAGAGGTTACTTTGCGCGAGAACCGGGAATCTCAAAACCGTCGGTGTTGAGAATGCTACACCAACATCGATTGCACCCGTACCATATTTCTGTGCACCAGGAATTGCATGGCGACGACTTTGTCATCGTTCCGTGGCAGAACTGTACACGACGTTCAGATTTTTTGCATGTGTTCTATTTAGCGACGAATCGTCATTCACCAACAGTGATAACGTAAACCGGCATAATATGCACTATTGGACAACGGAAAATCCACAATGGCTGCGACAAGTGGAACATCAGCGACCCTGGCGGGTTAATGTATGGTGTGGAATTATGGGAGGAAAGATAATTGGCCCCCATTTTATCGATGGCAATCTAAATGGTGCAATGTATGCTGATTTCCTACGTAATGTTCTACCGATGTTACTACAAGATGTTTCACTGCATGACAGAATGGCGATGTACTTCCAACATGATGGATGGCTGGCACATAGCTCGCGTGCGGTTGAAGCGGTATTGAGTAGCATATTTCATGACTGGTGGACGTTTGACGGTTATTTCGTGAGTTTTGGCCCGGTCACGATCAATGGACCACCCTTTATAGGTCATTGCTGACATTTCGGGATATTAGGGCACGTGAGTACAAAAACAATGATAAATGATTCGCCACGGAGAACAAAAAGTAGAGGCCAAGAAGGAAGACGTTTTTTAAAAAAATTAATTAATGCGTAGTTGTAAGTAAAAGTGTTTGTAGATATTTATCTCTGCGTGTAATTACTTATCCGAATATAATCGTGTACTGAATGTTTCCATAGCTATGTCACAAATAGTTTGAGATGAAACTGCTCTTGTGAATTTCAAGTCTTCGAACGAATTGCCAGTAGCAAGCTAACGTAGCGCAATACTTGCAGATAAGCATCTCCAAATGTATTATTTTGTTTTCCGATGGTGGGGTTACGGGCATCCGTAGAAATTTATCCGAAAGTGAGAGTGGAGCGGGAATGCCCATGTTTGGGGACGCCAGTATACGGGAGAATCATTTCCAGTAATGTATGATATGTAGGGCCATCAACACACAAGAAGTTGTGATTTTTTTTTTTTTCAATTCAGCCTAAATTCTCTGAACATGTTTTCGTGAGTGATTTTTCACGCTCCTTGAACCAATTTTTCGTCCACTTTTTTCTGCCGTCAAACTAGGCGGAAGCTTCTTTATCGACCAATATTGCGAACGGCAGTACTGGTGCGCAGCGCTACTGGGCAGTCTGTGGGGAGCGTAACACGCGAGGCTCACTTGTAGTCCAACACTGAGTGCGGGGAATGCCAGTAGTACCGTGTGTAAAGTCGTTGGTTCAAAAGGGTGACGACATTGGGCAATCAAATGTAGCAGTAATAAAAAGAACGTTCCAGGGTTACAAAAAATGGGTCTGAGCACTATGGGACTTAACATCTATGGTTATCAGTCCCCTAGAACTTAGAACTACTTAAACCTAACTAACCTAAGCACAGCACGCAACACCCAGTCATCACGAGGCGCAGAAAATCCCTGATCCCGCCGGGAATCGAACCCGTGAACCCGGGCCAGGTTTACAGTTCTACAGGTTTGCTAAGGTGAGATGATGCAGGAAAACAGCATGTTCTGGGATTGGTTAGGTACGATTTTTTTGTAACCGTCAGACATTTACCGAAGAGTAACAATTTCTTTTCAAGAAGAAGAAGTAGATGGTTAGCAACGGAAGTCACGACGAATTCTAAAGTCGGGTTTTGTTGGCTGCACTTCGAAATAATCCCGTTAAGTACGCGCTAAATAGGGAAACTGTATGGAATGCAGTTCCTACATTATTTAACGTGGGCGATCTTCCACTGTAACTGTAACTGGAGAGAAAATTATTACACACACGTGATAATAAAACGACGAATATCTACAACCAAACTGTTCTCGGAATAAAAAAAAATAATAAAAAAAACATTCTGAAACGTTGTTGTTACATCAAATCGACAAATCAGATTTTTTTTCTTTTTTTTGTGCAGTCGCCTTTTTAAGAGAAAGTAATTACGTGGAAGAAATGCTTGTGAATTGGGAAGTCTAAAGATTTACTCATTGATACAACTTACTAGAGTTCATGCAATGTTGTTGTGTCACAAAGAAAGCGTTATGATTAGAACAGGCAGTTACAGAAACATAAGCGCCTCGTAGATGGAATTTGAGTTTATATTTTGCCGTTTTCAGTGGGATTTCGGGAATATTTCTTTTGGAGACATTGTAGTTTGGCTCTCTTTACATTTATTTTGCGATTATTCGGGCGTCTTGGTATTTTAGCACGGCCTGGCACGCAAAAATACGACTACTATTTCGGGATCAACTACATGTAGGATTCAACCTTTAACGTCCATGGTGCGGTATGACAGACAGCTAGCGTTTATTGTTACTGGAGAGTACAGCGTGCTCCGGTCGTTCTTTCCCGACGCTGCCGCGGTTTCCTCTGGCAGCAGACCTGTAACACGACAGCTCCTCCTGCGCTAGCGCTAGCATCACACCGGCTCTGGGATTTTGCGTTGTGGATTCAGCAGACAGGTCTTCGTCTGTTGTTGGCCTTTAACGGATGCTGAGTTTAGGATACTCTTTTAAAACGGTTTGAGGACAGATTGAGAAGCGATGTCGGAACAGATAGTGACAAAGAAACTGAAAGTGAAGATAAAACATTATAGTAACGGTGTGAAAGTGAATAGGAATTTCTTTGCCACCTGTGAATTCCCCGAATGAAAAGAGTGATCAAAGTGATGAGGACAGAAGTGTACTGACTGAATGTCCTCTATAAATGCATTAACTCGAAATAAATATCGTCGGTCGTCGAATGGCAAATTGCGTTTTTCCTCACGTTGGACTGAAGTGGGGTGAACACGTTTGTCCTTCTCAGTTCCGACAACCACGTTACCCAGGTGAAGCTCTTTAATTTTTGAACAAGCTTGTAGATTCGTTGGCGACACCACAGGTAAAAAGCGAGCCAGGGAGTGTTACACATCCCGTGAGCTTGGAGCGTCCTTCACCGAGTTTTGGGTGTAGCAGAACCGAGAGTAGAAGTCGTCGTAGAACAGTTGCAAGAACGCACAACGTGCTCCACCTGTGACCTAAAAAAGAAGAGAAAGGCGTATTATATTTGTTATTGTCGCAAGAAGCCAATCTGACATGAAATCTCGAGAAAAATTTCTAGCGAGTGCAAAGAAAACCTCTGGGAAGGAAAGTAAACACCTAAAAAGTACGAGTGTAATTTTCATTTTTTGAGTGTTTTGCGGGAGTTTTTAATGTTTTTATTATTACGTGTGTAACAGACAACAAATATCGAACTAAAAGTAAAATTTGGAGTGCGGGGTATTCGAGTGTTAATAGCATTAATATTATCGTGTAATATTATGTCAATTTTTCTCGTTATCCATTTAAATGCGTTTCTTCATGAAAGTAAACTTTAAAGTTAACTCGAATATAATTGTTTGTGCCTTATTAATGTAACCTTTTACATAAAATCTGAACTGTTCGACTGAAATTGCTGAATGCAAATTATATGGTCATCTGGGACACAGTGTGACCAAACAAGTGACCTGGGAAGCTGGCACACGTGAGAACGGCTCTCCTGCCCGCTAGGGTCGCTAGTGTGAATCCGAGTGTCGGCCGGCTACGACTTGGAAGAGCAGCGGCTGTCGGGGCGGCTCGCTCCTTGGCACGGCTGCTCTCGACAGGCGCCGCGCCGCCGGCACTGCGTGCACGCGCCGCCCTGTCGCGTCTCCTGTGCCTCTGCAGCCACAGCCGCTCTGGCTGCCTGTTGCGCTCGCGCCACGTGGTGTGTGCGTGTGTGTGTGTGTGTTCCTCCTCATCCCACACTGAGGCTACACCGCGCCGCCATTAAGAGCCCGCGGGCGACCGCAGCGGGGCGCCGTGTTCCTGCATAAACCATCCCCACCCCCACACCGCCCACCACTCTCTCTTATTTTTCCGTCACCTCTTCCCGATGCGGTCATCGCCGTTTGACCCGCAGAGACCAGTAGGGGTTCCGGAAATAGGTTCGTGGCCGCAGGTCGGTGACTCGGGAAAAGAGTTGTGCAATGCGACAAACGAGGTTTTCGTATAGAACTAGGGGATACTTATTTCAAATGAAGCAGTCGACATGTAACAAGCATTATTACAGATCGCCTATGACAGTGATCGTCAACCGGCGGGCCACGGATCTCAGCCGTATTTTACACTGAAGCGCCAAAGAAACTGGTATCGGCATGCGTATTCAAATGCAGATGTATCTAAACAGGCACAAGACGCCGCTGCTGTCGGCAACGCCTATACGACACAACAACTGCCTGGCGGAGTTGTTAGATCGGTTACTGCTGCTAAGATTTAAGTGAGTGTAAATATGGTGTTATAGTCGGTGCACAAACTATGGGACACAGCATCCTCGAGATAGCGATCAAGTGGGGATTTTCCCATACGATCATTTCACGCGTGTACCGTGAATATCAGGAATCCGGTAAAACATCGGATCTCCGACATCGCTGCGACAGGAGACAGATTCTGCAAGAACGGGACCAACGACGACGGAAGAGAAACGTTCGACGTGACAAGAGTGCAACCCTTCCGCAAATTGCTGTAGATCTCAGTGCTGGGCCATCAACAAGTGTCAGCGTGCGAACCATTCGACGAGCCATCATCGATATGGACTTCGGGAGCGAAAGCCCCATGCGTCCACCCTTCGCGACTGCACGACACAAAGCTTTACGCCTCGGCTCGCCTGGGCCCATGGTGTCAACACCGACACTGGATTCTTGATGACTGGAAACACGTTGCCTTTCGTCTCAAATTGTGTCGAGAGGATAGACGTGTACGGCTATGGAGACAACCTCACGAATCCATGGACCCTGCATGTCAACAGGGGACTGTTCAAGCTGCTGGAGCGTCTGTAATGGTGTGGGGCGTGTGCAGTTGGAGTGATGTGGGCCCCCTGATACGTCTAGATACGGCTCTGACAGGTGACACGTATGCAAGCATCCTATCTCGTCTCATCACCTGCATCCATTCATGTCCACTGTGTTTTCCGACGGACTTGGCAATTCCAGCACGACAATGCGACACGCCACACGTACAGAATAGCTACAGAGTGGCTCCAGGAACACTCTTCTGCTGGCCACCAAAATCCGCAGACTTGAACATTATTGAGCATATCTGGGATGCCTTGCAAAGCGCTGTTCAGAAAAGATATCCACCACCTCGCACTCTTACGCATTTATGGACAGCCCTGCAGGATTCAAGATGTCCGTTCCCTCCAGCACTACTTCTACATCTACATCTACATCCATAGTCCGCAAACCACCTGATCCGGTATGGCGGAGGGTACCTTGAGTACCTCTATCGGTTCTCCCTTCTATTCCACTCTGTTATTGTTCGTGGAAAGAAAGATTGTCGGTATGCCTCTATGTGGGCTCTAATCTCTCTGATTTTATTCTCATGGTCTCTTCGCGAGATAAACGTAGGAGGGAGCAATATACTGCTTGACTTCTCGGTGAAGGTATGTTCTCGAAACTTCAACAAAAGCCCGTACCGAGCTACTGAGCGTCTCTCTTGCAGAGTCTTCCACTAGAGGTTATCTATCATCTCCGTAACGCTTTCGCGATTACTAAATGATCCTGTAACGAAGTGCGCTGCTCTCCGTTGGATCTTCTCCGTCTCTTCTGTCAACCCTATATGGTACGGATCCCACACCGGTGAGCAGTGTTCAAGCTGTGGGCGAACAAGCGTACTGTAATCTACTTCGCCGGCCGCGGTAGCCGAGCGGTTCTAGGCGCTTCAGTCTGGAATCGCGCGACTGCTACGGTCGCAGATTCGAATCCTGCCTCGGGCATGGATGTGTGTGATACCCTTAGGTTAGTTAGGTTTAAGTAGTTCTAAGTTCTAGGGGACTGATGGCCACAGATGTTAAGTCCCATAGTGCTCAGAGCCATTTGAACCATTTGTAATCTACTTCCTTTGTTTTTGGACTGCATTTCCTTAGGATTCTTCGAATGAATCTCAGTCTGGCATGTGCTTTACCGGCGATTAATTTTATAAGGTCATTCCATTTTAAATCACTGCTAAAGAGTACTCCCAGATAATTTATGGAATTAACTGCTTCCATTTGCTGACCTGCTATATTCTAGCTAAATGATAAAGGATCTTTCTTTCTAAGTATTCACAGCACATTACACTTGTCTACATTGAGATTCAATTGCCATTCCCTGCACCATTCGTCAATTCGTTGCAGATCCTCCTGCATTTCAGTACAAGTTTCCATTGTTACAACCTCTCGATATACCACAGCATCATCCGCATAAAGCCTCAGTGAACTTCCGATGTTATCCACAAGGTCATTTATATATATTGCGAATAGCAACGGTTCTGCGACACTCCTCTGCGGCACACCTGTAAACACTCTTACTTCGAAAGACTTCTCCCATGCTGGCCGTTGTGGCCAAGCGGTTCTAGGCGCTAAGTCCGGAACAGCACTGCTGCGACGGTCGCAGGTTCGAATCGTGCCTCGGGCATGGATGTGTGTGATGTCGTTAGGATGGTTAGTTTTAATTAGTTCTAAGTTCTAGGCGACTGATGACCTCAGAAGTTAAGTCGCATAGTGCTCAGAGCCATTTGAACCAAACTTTTAAGCCTTGTCACATGAAAACAACTCCGAGTAAGAGTGCTGCGGATTCCTTACGAGGGATCACAGATAGCCAGCCGGCTGTGGTGGTCGAGCGGTTCTAGGCGCTTCGGTCTGGAGCCGCGCGACCGCTACGGTCGCAGGTTCGAATCCTGCTTCGGGCATGGATGCGTGTGATGTCCTTAGGTTAGTTAGGTTTCAGTAGTTCTAAGTTCTATGGGATTGATGACCTCAGATGTTAAGTATCATAGTGCTCAGAGCCATTTGAACCATTTTTTAACAGATAGCCAACCGCGCGACGCTTGTTTACAGCGAGGCACGGGGTAGAATGCACGCGGGGAGAGTTAGGTTGTCCCGGTTGCCTCTTCCTCGTATCATAGTTGTGAACCTGGAAGAGTGAAGGTGTCCAGCACGGGCCTTATTGAAGCCAATCGGAAATAGTTGTTTTCCGTCATTATGCTGCCGCGAACCTCGCGGATACACGTAGTGATTTTTCCATCGTTAATGTGGCGAATGAAATACGTTTTGTGAATGAATAAAGTGCTCCTCCGTAAGTAACAAGTGACGAGTACTGTATGTAGTTTGTAGTAATTAGCTCGTCTGTTCATGTCGTAGTAACTAGTTATTGTTTGTTGTGTCATGTCTTTCAGGTGCATAATCTGAATGATGGAGGATGTACACCCTTCGACTAGTGCTTTAATACATAGTTGGGAGCCTGTCACAGGCGATGGCAAGCAGGAAGTTACCGACGCTGTGTTTTGGTTTGTAAAAGTGTTGCAAGACAGGTGCATTATCAGTGCACTACCGGAAGCAGGCAGTTCTGTTTCTCGGCGTTCCACATTGATAGGAGCGGCTATCGTCGAGAGATTTTGACGTTTGTTGATACTGAAGTACTGTACCATGAAGACGAAGCAGAAGGTGATTCAGTGGAAGATATCCCGATTAGTGAATCGCAAAATTGTCATAACACATTGGAAATCTCAACGTCGCTGGGAATATGTGCTTCATCTGTTCCCAATGAGTATTACGAATCGATTACTAAACGATTGAACTACGGCGCTATACCCCTTGAAGTAAAAGTAAAGACGGTAGCGCTAGCCAAGAATCATCCAATTTTGAACTTACAAACACTGCAAAAGAATGGAACAACAACAGCCCTGAAAAGGAAGAAGGACGTGAAATTGTGGGAAAGTGATATCGTTAAAGGAGGGACAAGATACAAATACCAGGCGATAAATAAGTGGACATACGACCGATTTGTCGAATCTCTTTGTCGTAACGAGAATGTAACAACGAGAGTACTTCAGGAGTGGGCTGCAGGTGCAGCGCTTCAATATACGGCCAACAAGGATTTTACGTTTGCTGCATCATTATCTTGAGCAAGAAATTTCAAATCGGAGTATAAAATTCGTCAGCGGCACGTCACTAAATACGTCTCTCATAAGGAGGTACAAAATGTAGAAGATATACAGAATGTGCCTGCTCTTTTCAGCACGCAAACGGCGTCACTTATGACCGGTTTTAATCGTGATTGCGTGATCAACACCGATCAAACAGGATGCGAGTGTCGGGTGAACATTCGACGCACGTTATCGCATAAGAGAGAAAAACGAACCCTTGTCGCAATTCGTAGTAAAAACAAACCGACACATTCGTACACGGCGTAATATGCCATCACAGCCTCTGGAAAAGTGTTGCCTAAGGTTTTTCTGTGTTCACAAGAAACGAATGTTACATTTGGTCCTCGGGTTATAGAAGAGGTCAATAGTTTAACCGACTCGTTGAAAAATGTTTACATTATCCGCTCCAAATCTGGGAAACTGACGAATGCGATTTACAGAAAATTTCTTGAGAATGCTTTAAAACCATACGTTTCTGATAACAAGTTTCGTCTAATATTGGATTCCTGGAGTGGACAAATTAATACTACAATATATGACACAATGCTTATAGATGGCGAGGATCAGCCGACGTGCACAGTAAAAGTAATACCGCCAAACTGCACACCTGTGTGCCACCCGTGTGATGTTTATTTCTATCGCCAGGTTAAAAACTTTATTTCCAGCCTTCAGAATTGCAGTGTGCTTCTGGAAACCAAGCGGGAATTGCAGAACCGCACGGATGCAGTAACTATTCGCAGCACAATTCATAACCCAACTTTCAGCACCGATTTTTCAGGCAATGATATTGTATGCGTGGTACGCATCAAAATTAATTCCCGAAAAAGACATATTTTTAAATGTAAACTAAGTTTGTTTTCCGCCGACCCTTCGGAAGGAACAGTGTAGCTGTCGAAAGATTGCATTTATTACATGTTCTTGGTGCCGTGAGTATGTTTGTTTCGAATGTTTATATGACAAGAACCATCCATCTAGTTGTTCGAAGGAAAGTGAGGACTGGTAACAGTGACTGTAAGAACCATTGTAAAGTGACGTGGAGTAACATTTTAGTTGTTTATAATCACAAGAGGTTTGAGAAATTTATTTGCCTACCTTATTATTATCATTCCTTACAGATTTACTTACCTTATTAACCCTCCTATCCCTATCAATTGAGATATGGAAAAATACAAAAGGGAAAGAAAAACATCCGCTTGGTTTTTTCGAGATTCGAACCCGGGTTCTCTGAGTCCCAGCCAGTTACCTTGGCCGTTGCGCTGTAGTTGCTGTCGGCGAAAAGTGTTTACCATGTGGGTACAGAAGGGGCAGTTGTAAAAGTTTCTTTCCTCGATTTCTGGAAAAGTTTGCGTTTGCGGACCCCATACTTGATGAAAAATGCTCTATTTACAGTTATCTATAGATCCCGCCAATTTTGAGTCTATTGCTCGTCATAACCTTTAGGGGTGATTTTCTCAAAAACGCGGGGTTGTCTTTCCACAATCCATTTAAAAATAAGCTCGGTTACTGTTATTGATCAGTTAATCAGCCACTCACACGGACAACTCGACAACACTTCATTTTGGAATTACAGCGTCAAAGCTTCAGGGCTGCTGAGGGTGCCGGCGATCTGAAACAGAGAGCGGTCGACGCGAAGCGTTCGGAACGGCGCGGCGCGGCGCGGCGCCGGCCGGCGTCTGGCGGCTGGCGGCCAGTCCGCAGGTTCGGCTGACAGTGCGGGAACACGGAGGGCGGCGCGCGCGCAGGTGCCGGCCGCACCTGCAGGTGTTATTCGTGGGCTGAACAGTGTGTTCTGTTTAGTTGTGAGCGCGTTATGTCGGAGCCAAGTGTATTCGAAAGTGGGCAAATTGTTGGTGCTCGTACAGTGGATCTTTCCGTAACCCAGGTGGCCGAAGTTTTCGGTATTTCGAGAGGTCAGCATCGAAGCGTCATGCCGCGTACGAGGAAAGCTGAAAAAGTCATAGAACGTGGACCAAAGTGTGCTTCGAGTCATCGTGTCGGTCGGTCATTGAAGAGGACTGTGACGACAACCGAGAGCGTGGCAGCTGGAAAAGACACTGAAGAACGTAATAGCGTAGTGGAAAACCCTGCCAGCACGAAAACAGTACGCTTGGAATTGCAGGGCGACCTGAATTCACAAAACCTCACGTCAGTAATGTAAATGCCCTTAAGAGGTAAACGTGCTGCCGAAGTCATAAAAAATGAACTATGGAGCAATGGGGCAAAGTCATTCGGGTCGAATAAAGGACTTATTCGACGCAAATAACTTCGTTCCATTGCTTCATAGTTCACATTTTGTGACTTCGGGAGCACGTTTTCCTTTTAAGATCATTTACATTACTGACGTTTCACACTGTTTGCAACTTCTGGCCGAGTTTACATCCGAAGAGTGAAACGTGACTTTCGGCAGTCATATTCGCGGTATGCTACGCCCCCCGCGGTTAATCTGCGAGGTTGCATTACTGCCAACGATTGCGACATTACTTTGGCTGATCATATCCGTACCGACCGTAGGACACTGTTTGTTCCTGAGTGCTGACGGTGTGCTCCAAGACGACACGGCCGCTGTTTACACAGTTCGGTTCGCATCGTCCTGGGCTACGACTGTAAGCGCGAGGACGAACTGTCGGATCTCCCTGACCATCAGTCGTCAGATCTCAGTATTACCGAGCCTCAGCGAGCTACTTTGGAGACAAGATGCTCGATCGCTAACCACTTCCACCGTCATTACCTGAACTTGCCACTGTTTGGCAGGAAAAAATGGTATAACATTCACTCGAAAGATTCTGAGGCACCGGGAAGCTATTTTGAATGCCAACGGTTTTGCTACACCGTGTTAGGCACTGTAATATGCTGCGTTTGTGGTGTTTTCGTATTTTCGAGCAGCTCCTGTACCTCGCCCTTACCGTAGCTAGCGTACAGGGGGCTCATTACGTACAAAGTTACGTAGGTTACCAATTAATAACAAGACCGGTACATCTTCGGCACGAGGTGTGTCGCCTCACAACATTTCTTGAGAAAAAACGTTTGACCACTGGCCTTTGACGACCGTCCGTAAGAAACTCGGATCCTCGTGTACATCGTAAAGACAGGAGGCGTCACGCGATCAAACTGGCGAGCGGCTGGCTGGCACAGCGCGGCGGCAGCGCGCGGCCGCCGGGGGAACTGGCCGGAGCACCGAGCCAGCAGTCTCGCGGCCGGCCTCGCTGCCGTGTTCGTGTCCCACTGGCGGCGTTCTCTGTTTTGCGCTACGCCGGACTTGAATTATTCAGCCGAATCTAAGGTATAATTGAATTATTTAAAGACTAGTTATAGAAAATAAGCAAAAGAGAAATGTAAATAAACACGGAAACAACAGAGTACGTATAGAAGAAGAGAAACAAGTCTTGACGGATAATGTGAAAGAGTTATATGGCTCACAGTCTCATAACATCAGACTGGCTTAGGAATATGAAGGGGAACAAAGTGAACAAAATGCAAGTCACCACACGCCGATCAGCCAGACCACTGTTACCACCAACCTAGTATAGAAACAGACCTGTCCAGGCGATAGCGACGTCACCTGGCGAGGAATGACTGCTAGTCAGATACACGCACGCAACGTGTAGTATCAGTGAGCGTGTTGTCCCTATGCAGAATGGGGTGGGTGTGCGATCTATCTGAGTTTGGCCGAGGGCAGATTGTGACGGCCTGGAGGCTGTGCAGGAGCTAGCGCGTTTTTGTCGGCTGTTCGAGGAGTGCTATGGTGAGTGTCTTCAACACGTGGAGAAACCCAGACGTCGTGGGGCTGAGCGGTCACCCCTTATTGCAGATGTCAGACGTCTCAGGCTGGGCAGACTGGTAAAACAGGACAGGCGGCGAACTGTGGCGGAACTAAAATCAGACATTAACACTGGGGAGAGTGGGAGTGTGTCAGAGCACGCAACCGACGGCCCGCGCGCGTTTCGGTGCGAACCCCACGACATCGGCAGTAGGGGGACGAGGTTCGTGCCAGCACACGTTGCATTGTTGCCAAATTTGTTCAAGATGGCGGCGATGACGTCATCCAAGATGGCGGCATGTAGACTTTGCAACATCGCGTGACGTCATCCAAGATGGCGGATTTTGGTGGGAGAATAGTCCAATTGTGCTACGTCCACTAACCTAACCTCAAGAAAAAATGGCGGGAAGTTTGAATTTTGGCGGGAAAATAGGCCAATTGTGCTACGTCCACTAACTAAGCCTCCAGAAGAAAAAATGGCGGCAAGTTTGGATTCCAACATGATAATGCATGCAAAGACCGTACTTGTCTTTATTATTATTCATTATCATTTATAAACATTCATTATCATTCATTGTCATTTATTATCACTCATTATCATTTATTATTATTATTATCATTATTTATTATTATAGGCCTACCTCCACTAGAAAATTCACTCTAAATTCAAATTCCAACACGATAATGTCTCGAAATCTGTACTTCTATGTATTATTATCATTTATTATTTATTCAAGATGTCCAATTTTCTCGGCGAGAAAGCCATTTTCCTTACATCCATAACAAAAATCTGTCACAAGTTCAAATCCCAACACCATAATTGATCACACGTACGAACTTTCTCCCTCACTTATCTTTTTTCACTGGTAGCCTATCATAATCGCGTCAAATAATAAACTGCACTTATAGTAACGTAATTCACGTCCTTTGATTTTGCAGGGTGGAAGGGACTGAAGACTTTATTTCAAGCAGTACGGTCATCACTTGTTCTCCACCGCAGTCAGCACACACATCTTTGATATCGCAGTGCAGTCACCACGACGTCCGCGCTCCAACTGAATTAGTTCAAATCCTCGCCACCCCCTGGCCACCGCACGGAGACACTGCCGACGCCTGTCACGTGAGGCGGCCGGCCATTCGTGGTGGACTGGCGGTACGTTGGGGGCGAGCCCAGCGAGCACTCCGACGTCGTAAACATGTTTTTGTTGGACACGCTGGAATTTGCCAAGTATGACGTCACAGCGGCCCCTTGTCCACTCACCACGTGTATTCGTCGCCTCCGCACGTTTCCCGCCAAAATTGTCTGCCTCGGAGCTGAATCACACAACGGTCGACCGTTCGCTGCCACACTTTTGGCGCCACGTTCAAACCTGTCGATGCCGACCGCTCACCGTCCACCACGTGTCCCTGTGCGAGCGAGAACGCAGTGCTACACTTTTGGCGGCAAAGTTTGCTCAATAGTGGAATCCGCCATGACTATATAACAGCACGTTTGGACCGCACTAGAATGCCCGCTAATTTACTCGCTCTCACGCACGCATAATAACTGCACAATCGCTGCGCCGCCGCCCCGCTTACGTCACACACCCTCCATACACGCGACGGCCATAGCCTTCTGTAAATACGTGGAAAATGACTCTTTATTTCAGACATTACGGTCATGCAGGTGTGTCCCAACTGACTTCTCCATGCTCACACAGCGAAACTCTAGAGCGCAGCTGACGTACGCGCGGCCGGCTGAGCCCGCTCCATCGGCAGCTCCCTGGCCGGCTGACGTCAAGCGACCAGTGGTGCCCGCACACCCCCATGGCCAGCGCGGCAGGTAGGCGGCGAGCTGTGCCTAAGGGTCCCGCCACAAACGGTCAGCTGCGCTAGCCTCAGAGTCCGACTAGGTAAACATCTTTCTGCACCCGCGAGCACTTAACACTGGACAGGATGGAACCTGTCGACTGCGTGCCGGATAAAGGATACGTTTGGCGCCAGAGTTTGACCAACAGTGGAATCCACCATGACCGTATAACAGCGCGTTTGCTCGTCGCGAGAACGCTCGCTAATTGACTCTCACCACCCTGATACATTAAATAATTCAATTTACAATTTCATATACGTATGCAAACGTGTTCAACTCCCT